>NW_022589712.1:10864705-11531513 GCF_004348235.1 Phoca vitulina
TTCTTCTTCTTCTTCTTCTTCTTCTTCTTCTTCTTCTTCTTCTTCTTTCTTCTTTCTTCGTTTCTTCTAATTTGCTTCAAAGGTGTAGGAAATTTTTCTTAAAAGGTCAGGTCGACCTATTATAGTAATATAAATTGTAGGCTATATTCAGAGGGCTACCACTCTGAGAAACTGATTTCCCAACTTCCTCTCTAGGTAAGACTTCATTATCCTTGCAGGCTAAAGGGGTATCACATGAGCATGAGGTTCGTAACTGGAGAGAGTTGCCTTGAATATGTTTAACGCTTGAGCCCGTCACAGTAAATCTCAGTCTGTACTAGTTTAGCGTGGCACTTGTTTATAAACAACATGATTATTAGCGCTGATTCCGTGAGATTGGTTTCCCACTGACCTCAACAGAAACAATGCAAATATTCACCCTTTTTTAAAGCATAGTAAAACGCCTGTGGTTTTTGAAGCCAGACCAAAAACACATGTAGAAAAGCCCATGGATTATTTTAAGGGAACTTATTTTTTTAATCTCATTAACTTTGCACCATATGCTGTTTATTTTTTATATCCTGCATAGGCTGAAAAATGAAAATAGAGCAGTCCACTTTGCTTCATTTGGGGCACATCATTACGAGGATGACATACACAAACTGGGAAGTTCAGAGAAAAACAAAGAATTAAGAGGACTTTTTAAGATGACTTAAAAGATTTTTAAAGCTCTATGTGTTCCTTAACTAAGCAACCCAGGAGGCAAACAGGAAAACTGCTTCCCACCACATGAAAAGAGTGTTACCTCTGACAGCTTCCTAATCTGGAGAAAGAAGCTGGACGGACTCACATCCCAGTTCCACATTTATGGGCTGTGCAAGTTTTGGTAATTAACTTTTTGGTTAGCAGAATATACATGAAACACTAAATATCTACCTTACATGTTTTTATTTTTGGGAATGGGGGGTTGGGTAAGAGTTAAATGAGAGTGTATATATATGTAAAGTATTTGACATATTGCCTGGAATTAAAGAGGTAAGTAGAGTGTGTGTGTGTGTGTGTGTGTGTGTGTGTGTGTGTGTTTAATTTCTAAATAGAATAGGTATCTGCCATGTGATTTTAGGAAAAACCAGGTATACTCCACTCAATCCCAAACATTTCTTCTGCTACTGAACATTTCTCCATTAAATATTTATGGATTTATTCCTTTCTTTAAAGGTTCTGAACCCTATCAAAATACAAATATGCTTCTACCACGTAATACCTGAAGCTTTTATCGGTCATTCACACATATTATGAATATATTTTGGATCCATTCCTGAAGGCCTGCTTTGATGCAGAAGAAGGGGAGGGGAGAAAGAGGCGAACGGGACAAGAGAGAGGATGAGCTGATGCAGGACCAAGTGCTGTGAATGGGAAGCCTGCGAGGTTGGGGAATAACTGTTCACTGCACAGTATCCCCTCATACACAGCCCCACCTATTCACAAGCTAAACATATGGAAAGGAAAACACACCTACACATTGAAAGGGTTTTCTCTCCATCCTGACAGTTCAGGCTTCTGGGTCCTCAACCCATTTCCTACAGGCTGGAATCCCAGGATTTGTCATCGCTAGCCCTGTTACATTTGATCCTTGGTAGATGAAACTAGGCAGGGACTAGGTGAGGGAGAGAGAGGGGCATGCAGGCTGGGGGTGCTTTTCCAGCCCAGTCATTCCATGATTCTGTGGCTAGATAAGACAGTGATGGTGAGAAGCATTTTTACTTTGGAGGTGATAATGAAGCACAGAGAAGCTCTCCACTACCGAAGAATGCTGGTACTAAGGCTGGAAGGAGGGGAGACATGAAGGGGGCTGCTGGCCTCCAGAACCCCCACCCTGCCTGTGGGGCTCTGTGGGACCCTTTGGTTGCAATGACAGGGAATGGGGGGTGCACCGGGTTGAGAATGTGCCTCATCCAGGGTGGTTGCAGTGAAGAAGGGGACAAAGAAGAAAGAAACTGGGGTGGAAGGAAAAGAGGCAGGAGAACAACAGGGACACTTCTAGAGACAGCCAGACACACTGTTACTAGAAACCTTCTTCGGTCTAGAAAAAAACAATGTTGCAAATTGTAATTTATCCTTTGACACATTGATCCTTAACTAGGCTAGACCATCTTACGTGAGATAATTCACGGAAGTCAGAAAAATTTTAGGTTCAAGGTTAAAACTTTAGAATGACCTTCCTTGCTGACCTTCCATGGATAAACTCGCTGGACAGTTGATCTGCCTGCCTCCATTTTATTTCATAATTCCTGACACATTCTGTTTTTTAATGTCACCTGGCCCCTGGAAAAGGTCACCAAGATTTCTAATGACCTTTTTTCTTCTAGGAAATCCCATGAGTTTTTTCTTGGCTTTCCTCTGCTTCAGTCTTTTAGAAATACATACTGAAATCTGAAGCCTGTGATTGTCATTCTACACCCATTTATTGGTGCCAGGGTGAGAGGTCTATTTAGATTAGCTAAGTTCTTCTAATTACCAAGGAGGAAGGAAAAAGCCTCAGGGGTGTGGCTGGGATGGGAGGTTCACGGACACAAGACGGCGGAGTCTTTGACCCCAAAGCCGCACATTCGGGCAGAGACTCCAACTTCCTTCTCTACAAAAGGAGGCAAGCGAACCAGTGAGTGGCTACTCTGATGGCTCTTCAAATCTCAAAATTAGCTTTCTCTTCCTCTGACTTCCCTAAGACCATTCTAGCCCGAAGCTTCTCCATGTTCTTTCTCCTTCACCAGGTTCCCCTCCTGCTAGCCACCAGCCCCCGACCCCTGAGGGTGCTCCTGTTCCTCGGCAGCACCCACTCCCTGTGACCAGCCAGCTCATCATGGTGACCCTGGAGACAGCTCTGCCTGGTCACAATGGCGTCCTCTCTGCCCTGACCCACGTTTGCTGGTTCCCCTCGCTGTGCCTTTGTGCAGCCATTCCCATTCCTTGAACATCCAGCCACTTCCTCCAGAGTCTGGCCCCCTCCATGTCTCATCCCTGGCCCCACCGGGCTCTTTCTCGTTCCTTTCTGCCTTTGCATTTGCTACTTTCTGTGCTCTTTCCCACTGCTTCATCAAAAGCTACTGTCTTTTAAAATTCAGTTCAATGTCACTCCCTTTGTAAAGCCTTCCTGGCCCCGGTTTTCACATACATAGGGGAATAATCAACTCTTGAGCTATGAAACCAATTCGTGGACATCACTCCTTCAGCCCTTAGTATGTTGTAAATGTGTGTGAAGGTTCATGTCTCCACCTCTAGATTGAGTGCTCCAGGAGGGCACCCCACAGTTCTGTATATCCAGGGCCCAGCATAGGTCCTGGTCCTCCATTAGCATTAGTCAAATGAATGAATCACCTCTGCAACCAGTCAGAGTGATGACAGGGTAACGTCCCCGTCCCCTGAAGATGGATCCATTAGAGCTCCTCTGATGCTTCCTGAACAACCACAAAGTCCCTCTGCATGAAAATGTGTCCTTAGTAATCAATCCATTATTCCAAGGAAATCAAGCAGAATCCTTCACATGTCAGGGCATGGGCCACGATTTCAGAAAATCACCTGATAGAACCAACCATATTGTTGCAAAGCAAGCACCAGCCACTCTGTTCATCTGAATGCACTTCGTGGTGGTTGGTACAGAAATGAGGAATGAGTGAGACAGCCTCCCTCCTGCAACAGGCACTGCATTAACATTCTGCTCTTGGAGATAGAGAACAGCCCTCAGCATGACCTCCTCAGGATCCCTACTTAACAAATGGGGAATTTTGCCTTTAGACGTGATAAAAGTTCTCCACTCCCTGTAACGAGACTCAAAGACTTAGCACCAGTGATCATGGGCGCTTCAGTGATTTTCAGCTATCAGTGTGGGGGAAGATTCTGGAACAACATGGGGGAAATAAGATTTTTGTGGAGAGGAACATCCATATAACTAAACTAGCATGAGAAAAGACTTTGTGGCCACCCTACAGACTTACAATTCTTTTTAAGATGCTCTAACTAAAATACACTGTTGCCAAATCTTTCTCACTACACTTTCAAAGAGCTTGAGATTATTAAAATTATTAGATACAGTTATTCACTATTTCTTTGTACTCCCCCCAAAAATTAGCACAACTGATCTAAAACTAGGCTAATCACTTCTGAGTTGAGATGTATTTTCCAGATACTTTGGTTTAGCTTCTCTCTTTTTTTTTTTTTTCATTCAAGAGCAAGATACTAACTCTTAGGTGGCCTGCAATCTTGGCATTGTGTTATTCTGTCAGGATCCGATTTAATGTCTTTGTTTTGAACAGTTTTAAATTTACAAATTTTGGAATATACGTATACATATTCCATTTTCTCAGAAATGTGTTCATTTGGTTTCTGGCAGCCTCCATATGAAACTTCCACAGTGAAAGTAGCTAAAAGTTGAGCAGCAGGCGCCTCGGAGGGAACAGGAACATTCTCTCCACAAGGCAAGAGCTCCAGCACGCCCAGGACTGTGTTGTCATTCGTTCTAGCTGTGAGCACCAAGAATGTCCTCTACATTCATAAGAACACTTCATGCTTCTCCAGTGGTTAACTCAAAGCCGTTTTTAATGATCTGAGTACACATGAAAAAGATGTATCCTTCTATATCAACACTTAACGGAAAACCAAATTTACTGAAAATAGCCTGAGCCACTCCTCCACAGACTTGAGGCACTCTGGCTGGGCGCTCGTGCTTATTCTTGCTCTGAATCTGCTAGCTGTAGTTCATGCAAGTCTTTAAAAATTCTTTCCGTGGCATGCTACGTGTCATAGGCAGTATTTGTGAGGCGGCGGCTAGCGGGTGGCTGACGGTCAGGGGGTGGGCAGGGAGATGTTCAGTCAAGGCCAGGAGGTCAGCCCCTTGTTGTGGGGGCGAGGTACCCAGCACGGGTCAGTGTGCAGAAGCTGGAGGGTGCCCGGGAGCCAGGATGTCAGTCAGGATTCTAAATTCTTCATCTTACCTCCACCAGCCAGTTTAATTCAGTATATCCAGAATGCTTCAGGTTTTGGAATACATAACCAAGCCTATACAACTAAACACAAACTATTTGGGCCTATGGTGTTTAAAGGAAAAAAAGAAGGAAGGATGAAGGAACATTCCAAATAATGAAGCATTCCTTAGTGGGGGCTTCTATAAAAGTACAATTCACCCTTCATTGGTCGTCAAAATTACAACCTTCCCACCAGCTTGGTAACAATCTAAAAGTCTGACAATGTGCTCTGCTGGTGAGACTGGGCAGGAACAGGCATCCTCATATATTGCTAGGGTTCGCAAAAAATGGAAGTTCTTTTGGAAATATTTGATAATAATGAACAAAATCATCCATGAACTTACCCTTTGACCAGCCACTGTACTTCTAAGCATCTATGCTTGGTAAAAGTACAGATGCCACCCACCCAGGATCATGCCTTGTGACGTTGTTTGTAAGAGCAAACGATTAGAAACAACCCAAGAGTTCAGCAGGAATAGGGCCTTTGTTCAAAATAACTCGGTACTTCCGCACAGCAGAGTACCCTGCAGCCATAAAAGAAGACAAAGATTTCCACCTTTTGGTGTAGAGAAATCTACAAGACATATTGTCAAGTAAAAAAAAAAAAACCAAAAAACCCAAGATGTATATAGTTATGTGCTCTCTTTTGTATAACAGGCAGGGGGGAGTAAGAATATGTTGTTTATATCTGTGAAAAGAAACACTGAAAGGATAACTACTTATCTATAGGGGGTGGTTTTCTGTAGGGAGTGGAGGAGGGCAGAATGGAGAGGACAGTGGAAGCAAGACTTCCTGTGTATACCTTTCCATATAGTTTTGATTTTTGATTCAAAAGTGTATGTTCAAAAATGAATAAAACGAAAGCTGAAAAAATTCCATTCATCTTCCCCAGCAGGTGTAGCTCCCGCTGGCTCAAGGACCAATCATCAGCTAATTGGGGTGGGGTGGGGTGAAGGTGATAGATTTCAAGAGCTATGGCCAGATGCTTTAGACGGAACAAGCAATTCTCCTTTGCGGCTGTCCTCCAGGTCTATCCTGGGCCTTGTAGCTGAGATCAGTCTGCATGTTTCCCACCACATGCTAACCACATGCTTGTCTTGTTTTCCTGGGATTGGGTGTGAGCCACTGAATCCTGCCTATTGTCCTATCCTTCTGAGTTGGGGGCTCCACTTTGCTCCCATCACTAAAGCAGTTCTATCCTTCCACCCTCCCTTAGCACCGGAGTCTGGTCTCTCAACTCTTGGCTGACTGCTGTGGCCTTGGGACCCACTGACAACTGTATCTGATGCCGCCTGCCTGTCTGGATTGTCAAATAGGACTTTCCTTCTCCTTGAACAGCCCCTGACACCTGACACCCACCACCTCCCGGAAATACTAGGGGAACTATAAAAATCTAAATTCTAAAGTTTCTAGCTAGTCCACATTTTAGCGAAGGCCTGTGGCCACCGGCCATGTTCTCTGGAGCCTGGGTGAAGCCCAAACTGCTGCACCTCTCCTAATTTTCCAGGCTGAATTTGGTTCTGTAGCTTCTGCCCAAGTCAGCAGATGGGTCACATTCCAGGGCAGGACACTGCCAGGCTGTTCTAGTCCAGTGTAGTTAGGCCTTCCACGAACACCTAAACCACCACAAAGGAGCCACTTCCTTCCTTCTCCCAGCTCAGAACTACCAATAATTTGGAATGGGAAATGCTAGATTTACAAAGAAACATTATTTATAGTTGGTTAGACTTTATTAGGTTCCATTCTTTTTTTCCATTTCTTTCCTTCTTTCTTCTTTCCTTTTACGAGAAAAACTAAAAAAAAAAAAAATTCTAAGGTCTGAAGAAAGTTATAACATTTGCAAAAGAGATGTTTACATTCCATTGAAAGTCCATTTGGAGAAATAGCCTTACACATTCTGCTACACTGGCAATCTTTTGTTCTATACAGGATTTAATTTTTATTTTTTTAAGATTTTTTTTTTTTTTAAAGATTTTGTTTATTTATTTGTCAGAGAGAGAGCACAAGCAGGGGGAGCGGCAGGCAGAGGGAGAAGCAGGCTCCCCGCTGAGACTCAATCCCAGGACCCTGGGATCATGACCTGAGCCGAAGGCAGACGTTAACCGACCGAGCCACCCAGTGGTCCCTAAAGATTTTATTTTTAAAGTAATCTGTACACCCAATGCAGGGCTTGAACCCCCAACCCCGAGATTAAGAGTCGCATGCTCGTCTTTTCCGGTTACTGCAGCGCGAAGAACCAAGACAGCAAAGTCTCCCGCGACCCCCGTACGAGGCGGCGCAGGAAGTCCTGCCGGGAGCCAGCGCACCCCGGAGGTTCTTGGAGACGGCGGAGCCGCGGATCAGCCTGAAGAACTATGACCCTCGGAAGGACAAACGCCTCTCGGGCACCGTCAGGCTCAAGTTCACTCCCCGCCCCAAGGTCTCCGTACGTGTTTTGGGGGATCAGCAGCACTGTGATGAGGCCAAGGCAGTGGATATTCCCCACATGGACACTGAGGCACGGAAGAAACTCAACAAGAGTAAGAAATTAGTCAAGAAGCTGGCCAAGAAGTATGATGCCTTTTTGGCTTCAGAATCTCTGATCAAGCAGATCCCAAGAATCCTGGGCCCAGGCCTGAATAAGGCTGGCAAGTTCCCTTCCTTGCTGACCCACAATGAGAACATGGTGGCCAAAGTGGATGAAGTGAAGTCCACCATCAAATTCCAGATGAAGAAGGTGCTGCGTCTGGCAGTGGCCGTTGGCCACGTGAAGATGACAGAGGACGAGCTTGTGTACAACATCCACTTAGCAGTCAATTTCCTGGTGTCCTTGATCAAGAAGAATTGGCAGCACGTCCGGGCTTTATACATCAAGAGCACCATGGGCAAGCCCCAGCCCCTGCACCAAGGCACAATTCAATAAATCCTAGTGCTTAAAAAAAAAAGGGGGGGGGGGGGTCGCATGTTCTACCAACTGAGCCAGCCAGGCACCTCCAGAATTTGTTTTTGAATAAAATTTATTGTAAAGATTTTCTGAAGGAAGCAGGGGCCATGAGGGAAATATTCAGATAATATACTAGGTGATTTTTTAATGTGACATTTGTGGGGAATAATTTAGATTTTTTTAAAACCCTCAAATTAAAAATATTTCAATGCATCCATATGGGCAAATCATTTAGACAAAAACATTATTGGAGCCTAAATAATTTAGAATAATCATTTGAATAGGTACAAAATTAAAAGTAAATATATTCATCGAAAAAGAAAATCAAAAGTCATCAGGCACAGACCCCCCCACCCGCCACCAGTCTCCCTCAAACATACACACATATCATTAGGAAACTGAAACCACAGACATTTCAAAAGTTATCAGTCCAACAATCTCAAGGATACCTGAACTTAATAGTAACTAGTAAATACAAGGATTGAAGGGCTGAAATGGGAGTGGAAAATAGCTTCCTATTCAGAAGCATAAAACAACTAACATTTGTTTATTATAGAACACGGGGCCTTCCCTGATACCATTTGTTGTTCCATTTATTGCATTTACTTGAAGGAATAAAAGAGCATTAAAAATATTCAAACTTTAGGGGCACCTGGCTGGTTTAGTCAGTGGAGCATGTAACTCTTGATCTTGGGGTTGTGAGTTTGAGCCTCACATTGAATGTAGAGATTACTTAAAAATAAAATCTTTAAAAAATATATTCAAGGGGCGCCTGGATGGCTCAGTTGGTTAAGCATCCGACTCTTGATTTTGGCTCAGGTCATGATCTCAGGGTCATGAGATTGAGCCCCATGTCGGGCTCTGTGCTTAGTGCAAAGTCTGCTTCAGATTCTCTCTCTCCCCCTTCCGCTCCCCCCACTCATGCTCTCTCTTCTCTCTAAATAAATAAAATCTTGAAAAAAATGAATTAAAAATATTCAAGCTTTAGACTAATTTAAATTTGTTTTCCTCATTTAATCTGAATTGGTGATGCATTCTAACATCAAATATACAATAGTTTTAGAACTTGGTGTGACTTCTCCATCTGCTTAACATAGGTAGTTGAGAGTAAAATAATTTTTGAACTCTACAGTCATATGATACCCCAACCCAATTTTCATTTCAATACTGAAATCACTTTATAATATTTTCAAATAATAAATGTATTACATAGTCATTGTATGAAGTCCAGGCAATAAAAGTAAGGCTTTACTAGAAAATCAAAATCACCTATAATTCCATTCAATGGAGAATATTTATTTGAATGTGGATGTAGGGGTACCTGGTGGCACAGTCAGTTAAACACCTGACTCTTGGTTTCTGCTCGGGCTATGATCTCGATTGTGAGACTGAGCCCTGTGTCAGGCTCCACACTTAACGCAGAGTCTGCTTAGGACTCTCTCTCTTTCTCTCTATCCCTCCCCCCACCTCTACAATAAATAAAATCTTTTTTTTATTTTTTATTTTTATTTTTTTAAAGATTTTATTTATTTATTTGACAGAGAGATAGAGAGAGAGCACAGATAGGCAGAGCAGCAGGCAGAGGGAGAAGCAGGCTCTCTACTGAGCAGAGAGCCCGACACAGGGCTTGATCCCAGGACCCTGGGACCATGACCCAAGCCGAAGGCAGACACTTAACCGACTGAGCCACTCAGGTGCCCCTAAAATCTTTTTTTTTAATATGATGTAAATTTGGGCATAAATCAAGACTTCTTCTACCACTTCTGGTTCTTGCAACATGAAGGGCTGATGTGGACACTCTCTTGGCTAAGATATAATAAACAAAATAAATTACTGCCACACAGATAAATTGTGTTTTTAAAAGTAGATAATTGAGCCAAGAGGGAAGAAAAGGAAATTCTCTGGTAGCTGGTGTTATAAGGTTGGGCTGATGCAACCAGCACCTAGGATGGGGGTTGTGGTATAAACCTCACATGGAGACAAAAGACATGGCCTTGGGTCCACTCAAGATGAATATCTGGAATTAAGAGGGTGGATTAAGGAAAAGCTCTTGCAAAGTTGCTTAGTCCATAAAAATGACACTAATAAGAACTCCAACAAGGAAAAAGAGCAAGGCATTTTGTAATATTCAAGGCTCTGAATCTGAAAGAAAAAGAAACATGTCTTCTGAGACATTAAACCAAGCCTGAGTGTAGGATTGAATTATATAGTAGTCTTATAGCACAAGAATTCTTAGCTGACACACTAACTAAAAGTTGGGCAAGAAAAAACAAATTTGCTCAAGGCCCATGAAAACTCTGGGACCCATGCAGAACCAAAAATTAATCCACATATTGGGACAAATCCATAATCTAGGGTACCTAGGACTCCCACAGAAAGGAACATCACTGCTTAAGATGAGCTCACAATAAAAGATGAGCTCACAATAAAAACTTACAAACCATGTGAGGAAATGAGGATGAATCAAAAGACTCGATAATCAACAAAATCATAGACCTATCAATAATTGAACACTGTGAAAGGGACTAGAAATGTTACTATGTTTAAAATGATTAAAGACATAAAAGAAGGAATTGAAATAATGGAACAAGAGGACAATATGAACAGAGAATAAGCAGATTTGAACCAGGACCAAATTTTACTCTTGGAAATAAAAGATTAATTCATTCAAATTAAAAACTCAATGAATAAATCATCATGTAAAACAGTCAACTGAAAAATAGATCTGAATAAACCACCTGTAATGCAACACAGAGATAACATGATGGAAATATAAAAGAGAATTTATGAGACATTGAAGACAGAATGAGAAGTTTTTTGTGTGTGTGTGTTTTTTTAATTTTATGTATTCACAGAGAGAGGGAGCATGAGTAGGGGGAGAGGCAGAGGGAGATGGAGAGGCAGAAGCAGACTCCCCACTGAGCCAGGAGCCCCATGCGGAGCTTGATCCCAGGACCTCGGAATCATGACCTGAGCCGAAGGAAGACGCTTAACCATCTGAGCCACCCAGGTGCCCCCAAAATGAGAGGTTCTAATACATACTTCTAAGAGGCATTCCAGAAAGAAATTTGTGGAGACATTATGAGAGATAAGGGGAGAAGAAAAATACTGTTACAATTCACATGTTGTACGGTTGTTTTATGTAGAAAACCTAAAATTATCCACACAGAAAGTATTAGCATTGGTAAGAGTGTAGCAATATAGACGTAAAATCAATACACATTTTTTCTGGAAATTTGTTTGTTTTCTTTTACATTTTCAATTTAATCAGCATAAAGTTAATGAAAAGCATCTCCTTATCTTTTTTGCCTCTGTTACATCTAAACTTATGACACCTTTATCAATTTAATGAAATTTATCTGTGCTTTTTCTCTTGAGTAGTCACACCAGAGTTTATCTACTTTGTTAATTTTTTCAAAGAACAATATTTTGGCTTCCTTGAGCCTATTATTTAATATGATTTCTGTTTAATTGGTCTATTATTTATATGATGGTTATTTAATTGGTTTCAGCTCTTTATAGTGCTTTTTATTCTACTTCCTTTGTGTGGTTTTTTTTTCTATTATTCTTCTTTAACTTTCAAACTTGGAAACACAGCTATTTAATTTTCAACCTTTAAGTATTGAGGCTATATATTTTTCTCAGAGTACCGTTTTCCTGTATCTAACAATATATCTTGTATAACAAGTGAGGTAGGAGAAAAGAAGATATACACATAAAAACAAGCACTGATAAGATACATAGGATAATTAGAACTTATACCCCTTCATCATATCATATACAAAAATCAACTCTAGATGAATTAATGAACTATATATAAAATACAAAACTATAAATATGGGAGAATACTTTTATAATCTCAGGGATATAAACATTTTCTTACACAAGAAATAAAAACTGAAAGCCAGAGAGGAAAAACTGACAAATTTGGCTACATTATAAATAACAATATCCATTTTATCAAAAGCCACCATAATGAGAACGAAGTGATCAGCCACAGACTGGAAGGAGATATGCTAAATATATTTTTATATACAACATATACTTGCTAAATATATAACTGTCAAGGGATTAGTATCCTGACTATGTAAAGAATTCTTATAAATCAATAAGCAAAAAACAAACCAATTTTTAAAAAAGGACCAAAGGAATTACACAAGTATTTTATAAAAAATATAAATGGCCAATAAACATATAAAATGTCCCTCAGTCTCATTACCAATCAGAAAAATACAAGTTAATTCTACTATGAAAAACCATTACATATCCATAAAATTGGCAAATATTCAAGTCTAAAACTATCATGCATCCAGCAGCGATGTGCAGCAAGGCAATTTGTCATATAGTACTGATGGGAATGTAAATTAGTACAGTCATTCTGGAAACAGATTTTGCTTTATGAAGATGTCTATACTCTATGACCTAGCAATTCCACTCCTAAGTATAAACTCTAGAGAAACTACCGATCGCCAAGAGGCATTTATGCAAATGTTTAAAGTAGCATTACCCCTACTAGTAAAAAACTAGAAATAAGCCAATGTCCAGTAACAGTAAAATGGGTAAAACGTGGGTGATGCAATACAATACAGTAATGATTAGGAATAAATTATAGCTACACTCAACAACATAGTAGAATCTAGGAACATAATTTTGAGTGGAAAAAACAAATTTGAAAAATATATACACCATTAGTCAACTGGTAAGAAAGTTTTAAAACGTGTAACAATTAACTTTTCTTGTGAAACTACAAAGAAAACAAAGAAATGATAAATCTTAAATTTAGGATAATAGTGGTCTCTGACAGGAGAGGAAATAAGTAGAGTCATTAACAGACATTCATGGGAAGAATTACTAAAAGATGTACTTGAGCAAGAAGGAAAATGGACCCAGAAAAAAGATGTGAGAAACACAGAGGAGAAGTAAGCAAAGAAACTGGCAAACCTTCTTATAAAACTAAAAACAGGTGGGGGCGCCTGGGTGGCTCCATTGGTTAAGTGTCTAATTCTTGATTTCGGTTTAGGTCATGCTCTCAGGATCGTGAGATTGAGCCCGGCGTCAGGCTCTGCACTGGGTGTGGGGCCTGCTTAAGATTCTCTCTCAAAAAAAAAAAAAAAAAAATTCTCTCTCTCTCCCTCTCCTTCTGCCCCCCCCACTAATAATAATAATAATAATAATAAATAAACAGAGGTGGATCCATGTTTTGTGGGACCTAAAGCTTGCATAATTTGGGGAACCCATTTTAAGAAAAGAATATTAAAGGATTAATAGAAAATTAAGTACAAAAGTTTACATTTCCGGGATGCCTGGCTGGCTGGGTCAGTGGAACATCCGACTCTTGACCTTAGGGTTATGAGTTCCAGCCCCACATTGGGTGTAGAGATTACTTAAAATAAAATCTTAAAAAAAAAAAAAAGTTTACATTCCTTAGAAAGAGAACAGAAATCACAACAAATAAAAATTTAAATGGCAGAACATAGGGGGAAGAAAAAAAGGCAGGCAAACCATAAAACACTCTTGGCTATAGAGAACAAACTGAGGGCTATTGGAGGGGAGGTGGGTGGGGGATGGGCTAAATGGGTGATGGGGATTAAGGAGGGCACTTGTGATGAGCACTGAATATTGTATGTAAGTGATGAATCACTAAATTCTACACCTGAAACTAAAATTATGATGTATTTTAATATTACCCTGTATGCTAACTGGAATTTAAATAAAAACTTGAAACTAAAAAATAAGTAAAAAAAAAAATAGATTGCAGCTAAATGCTACAAAAACTCACAAACCCAGGAATGTAATGCAATCTTTAATTAATTTTATTATAATTTCAACCCCTCTATAATACATTTCATTCCCTACAGTCTTCGACTGCATACCCTTTGCGCATCTCTTAATGCGATAATGACTTTTAAATATTGTCCTATATAAAGAGGTAGAAAGACACATCAGTCTTCTAACACAGTTGGTCAAAAGTTGTTCTTCTTTTAAAAAAAAAAATCAGTCGTAGTTTAGAAAACTTTATTTTAGCTTCCCATTCCTTACTGGTAGTGGAGGGAGGCTTCGGATAACCCCAGCCCTCTGATCTCACTGTCACACCAAGCTGATGAGGTCGGCCGGCTTTCACCACACGGAGGACCCCTCCCAGCCCTACCTAGCGGGGAGGCCCTCGGCGGCGGGCTGTGCTACGTCACGTGACCCTCAAGCTAAGAGGCGAGCAGAGTCTCAATCAGATTCTTCTCACTGAGGAAGATGCTGATGCTCCATGGAATCCTCGGAGTGCAGGCTGTCACCGGGGACTCTTGTCCGAGGCCCACCCCCTTCTCCTGCAGCTCCAAGACCACCACCAGGATAAGAAAAACGACCTCCAGACTAGCAGGACTCCATTCCTCCGCTGTCTTGGAGTGCAGCTGCTTGCTGGTACCGGAGCCAGGGGAGGGTCCATCAAGTTCAGGGCGCTGCAGCTGAAACATTAGCTTCACGTAAACAGCATGTAGCAGGAACGATCGAAAACAATATTAACAAGAACAGCAGTAATAGTCATAATTCTTAGAGGAACGATTACTTCCCACTCATATATCCATGGAAAGGAGAAGTTCTCTTATCTCCACAAGTGATAATATAAGAATACTCATAACTTCTTTCTGCTTCCTTAACCATTCCACCCAAAGGCAAGAGAATGGGAAAGTTTAGGAGGCACACCTCACCATGCTTGGCTCAGCCCTGCTATTCTCTCTCCTTTCGGATCTGCTGCCTCCACAGAAGGAACATTCTGGTCTGCCTGGGTCCAGGTGGTGAATGACCAACCTTATTAGGGAGACCTGCTGTTGTCTTGCTGTGCCATCAGGAGCTAAGTCCATCTAATTCAGGAATAAAGTATCAGCAAGCCCATCTGGCCACAGATCTAAAATCACTGTCCGATCAGCTTTATCTGAAATAAAACTAATATTGTATTTTGATGTCCCACCTCTAATTCCTGCCTTTCTTCCCCTCGTTCTCCATATTGGTTCTGAATTTCAGAGAGGAAGGGAAGAGCTATGTACGGGATACCTTACAACCCTAGTAATAAAGACTAATTTGGGGACACTTTTAAAAACAGGTGAAACTAATAAACTAGACAACAGTAACACGGGAGAAGAGAGAACAGAGCTATTGATTAAATGTAGTCTTAAGTCGAATGCAGCATACTCAAAATTTAAGGGTAACCTCTAATATAAATAGAATCTATATCTTCCAGAATGTTGAAGAAGGAAAAAGGTAACAAAATCAATCCAATCAGAATCAGAAAAAACCCAAATAACAAGAAAAACAATGGTAAATAGAACACATAAAATGGTAGAAATAAATCCAACTATCAGCAGTCCTAATGAATGTAAACATCTAATTCAGCTGTTAAAAAGCAGAAATTATCTGAATTGAAATACAAATTCTGTATGTCTGACTTTGCAAACAGAAAAGATTTGAAGTAAAATTATGGAAAAAAAAATACCAAATACTAAACAAATGAAGGTAGAAAAGCAATACTAATCAGATGAAATAGAATTTAAGGCAATAGGGGCGCTGGCTGGCTCAGTAGGTAGAGCATGTGACTCTTGATCTCAGGGTTTGTAAGTTCGAGCCTCACATTGTGTGTAGAGATTACTTAAAAATAAAATCTTTAATAAAAAAGAATTTAAGGCAATAATATTAGGTATTAAAAAGGACGACCATTGGGGTGCCTGGCTAGCTCAGTTGGTAGAGCATGGGACTCTTGATCTCAGGGTTGTGAGTTTAAGTCCCAACATTGGGCATAGAGGCTACTTAAAAAAAGGATGGGGGGCTATCATTTAACAATAAAAAGAACAATTACCAAAAAATTATAATAATCCTGACTTGCATGCACCCAAAAATATAGCCTTAAAATATATATAAAGGTAAATAGTGATATATATACTAAAGGAATTATTAAATCCCCCCATCATGATAGGTACTTTTTTAAAAGATTTTATTTACTCATTTGTGAGAGAGAGAGAGAGAGAGACAGCACAAGCAGGGGGGCAGAGGGACAAGCAGAGTCCCCGCTGAGCAGGGAGCCTGACCCGGGGCTCCATGCCAAGACCCCAAGATCATGACCTGAGCATGGTAGGTATTTTTAACACATCTCTCAGAAACTGATATAGAAAGCTTATAAATAATTAGGAAATATAAAATGTTTCGAACAACACAATTAATAAGCTTGCTCTAACGAACGTATACAGAATCCTGCCCCCAGTAATTAGGGAAAACAGACAATTACTAGAGAGTGACACAATCCAGTCATAACAAATACCAAAGAATTCATTTCACACACAGCACATTTCATATCACAATGCAATATCATCAGAAATTTAAAAGCCAACAAAGTAATTTAGAAATTCTATCACTTTAAAAACTAAAAAAGCATTTTAAGACAGACTGATCGATCAATCAGTAGATAAAATATATGAAAGGGCAACTAGATAGATAGAGAAGAGATGATAGGATCATACCATAAAAACAATTTCATGAACTGGTTTGTCATTTAATAATACATTGGGCATCTCTTTCCATGTTAATAACTGTAGATCCGTACCATCATTTTAACAATGACATAGTATTTTGCTGTCTGAATGAACCATAACTTATTTGTTGTTGAACCATTTATGAGTCAACATTTTGGTTATGTGGCAGAGACTGCAGCTTGTCCCCTAAACCCCTTTCTCGTCTTTTTCCTTCGTAACGAGACTCCTAGTTTTTTTAGCTGGCAGGTGCTCTCTGGAATAGAGGCTTATTTTCCAGTTTGCTTTGCTGTTAGGTGTGGCCATGTGACCAAACTGAAGTGTCATGTTCAAGTTTTAGGATGTATCCTCAAAAAGAAGAACTGTGCCTTTCTTCCTTCATATCTTCCTAGTGTTATCTCCATACACTACTTCCTGTGTGTATGGATGAAACACTTGGAGGTCAATTAGGTATCTTGGACCACAAGGTAGAATCCTCATGTTTATGAGGATGTAGACACAAGATAGAATGAACCTGCACCACTGTTAATCATGGAGTTGCAATATCATGGAGTTGCAATATGGATTGCTTATCTCAAGACTTTCATTTGCATGGCAAGAAAATAAGTATCTACCTTATTTAAGCTTTATTATTTGGGATTTTCCTGAATAACATGTTTTCCCAAATATTTTGCTGTAATGATCAGCTGCTATAAGCATTCATTTGTGCCTATATTTCCCTACTTCTTCTAATGGAATGCATAAGTCATGGGATATATCCTTGTATCTGTTTTTTTAAAGATCTTATTTATTTATTTGAGAGAGAGAGAGCATGGGCGGAGGGGCAGAGGGAGAGAAGGAATCTCAAGCAGACCCCTGAGCATGGAGCCAGACGTGGGGCTTGATCTCACCACCCTGAGATCACGACCTGAGCCTAAATCAAGAGTTGGATGCTTAACTGACTGAGCCAACCAAGCGCCCAGGATATATCCTATTAAAGGTTTTTCAGATGTATTGCCAAATTCCACTCATTTTCACTTTGCCAATCAGATGGGCCAAAAATATGATTGCACTTTTTGGATTACTGAAATGGTTAAACATTTTTTAAAAATTGTTTGCCATTTGTGTTTATTCTATGTTGCTTTTGTAAGTTCCTTACCCATTTTTCTTTCAAAGCATTCTTTTTCTTACGGATTTTAGAAGACTATATATTGAGTATTTAATCCTTTGTCTGTCTTACATATTATAAATATTTTTTTCAGTCAGTTCATTGTTGTTAAACATTGATTGTGGTATTTTTATGTGGAATTTTAAAGTTTATCAGGACTTTACTTTCTTTATCAGAACTTTAAGTTCTCTCTTCTTACAGACTATAGAAATATTTGCCTATGATATACTTTTGTGTGTTTTATTTTTATTTGACTTATTTAGAAATTATTAATCCATTTGACATTTATTTTGTTATATTGTAGGGATCCAAATTTTTATTTCCCCAAGTGATTAACCAAACATTTCACCTTTTATTAAATAGGTCATCCTTTATCTCCTGATACAAAATGCCATCTCTAGGAAAAACTAAATTCTCCTTACATACAAGGATCACTTTTGAACTTTCAGTTATGTTCTATTAATATAAATATCTATTTCTCTATCAGGGCCATAACTTTATTCTAGCTTTTAAATATTTGTATAATAGTTGATATGGTATCTTCCTCCTAATAATTTTTTTTAATTTCTCAAAATGAACTTTATGCTTTTTTTTATGTTCTGACAAAAAACAAAAGACAAATTCTACTAAATTGGGACTTATATTTGAATTTCATCATAGTTTTAGACTGATTTGCAATTATTTGACCCTTTTTCATTATAGACTCATCAATGATATTGATATGACCCACCAATATATTTTTTTATTTTCAAATGAAATCACTTTGATCTTCTTCTGAGTTGTTATCAGACCCTCGAAATTAAGTAGGTCATGAAGCCTCTTGTATGAATAAAAAAGTCGTAAAGGCAGCCTTTGCCTCCAACGTGCTAATATTCCACTAAAGATCATTAAGATTGCATTGAATTGACATGAAGTCATGTAAAACAGAAATAAAACTCTCCATAACTTTATGATTATAAATACACCATCCGGTACTTACATCTTGCAAAGCTGGCTGGAATGACAAATGACAGTCAGAGCAGAGTGGGATTGATCTGGAATGGTAAAGCAGAGGGTAAAAAGCATTGCAGATGGCAGAAGTAGCATTTGGACGGGGCAAGGCAAATTATGAGGCAGATTCACATGTGTTCTAGGCTAGCAAAGATAATATGAATGTACAATAATTTTTAAAAAGGGAAATTAGGGAGAAGGGACCAATTGTTAGAAAACCTTTCAACATGGATCAGCAATATGGATTTTACAAGAGCAAAAATTTTGACTTATTATAGTTTCTGAAAATAGGTCTGAAAAATCAAAATGGTGCTTAAGAAAGATCATTCTTGCCGCAACGAGCACACGAGTGTGGAGTAAGAAGGTGATTAACAGACTGTTAAGGGAAGTGGCACAATAATTTACTTTGGAATATAATTTATTTACTAGATAATTTTTACTCACTATGTGCCTAGCATTGTGTTAGCATTAAAATGACTTTGTTTGCACCCCAACATCTATTTTTACAAGGCCTTCTTAACAGATGTCTAATAACACCACTTACGAAGAGGGAGACATTCCCCAGGTACTTCTCTACTTTGTTCAACAGAAATTTAACTGCCCAAGTGGAGGTGTGATTGATGTTATTCAATGATTAATGCAGCAAACTCCCTACTTTATCCTCTGCAGCAGAAATCTCCATTTAACCCCTTGGGATAGGTAAGTGCCTCATTTCTTAAGAAACTATAGTGAGATTAGGAAGAAGGGAAGGCTTCACAAAGCAATTAGGATGAGGGCAGTTGAATCCATCCTCCTCCTTATTGAAAAGCAGCTTCGACCAAGATATTACCTCCTGAAATAAACTTTAACCTCCAAAGGAGTTTGCAAGAAAATTTGAAGGAATATAAGAGGAATACATAAAACAGCCTTTAGGACAATGCTTCTGTTTTTTTTGTTTGTTTCTTTCTTTCAGTGCCTTGAGTCCAAGAGCAGAAAATCTCCCTGAAATAAGCATTTCTAAGTGCATCAGAGTTGCTTTCCAGTCTGCAAAAGCCACTTTCCTGTAGCATGAATATTTTATTTTTTTTCTTATCATGTAACTGACATCTACATGATGGGAAGCAAAATACTTTTGGTTCTTGTTGTCGCTGCTATTTACAACTGGAAGAGTCATCCGGAACTGGATCCATCCTACAAAAGAGAGCTTCAAAATAGGAGCCTCCTCTTGTGCCTTTAATTCCTCTCCACTTCCCCTTCGTCTTAATTAACAGCAGCAAAATGAGACAGTATGAGAAAAGATGAAAAAGTGCTGCATGTACGTATGGGTTTGTTTTGGGGGGGTTTTGTTTTGGAAATGCATATTTAACTTTTGCTTTTAAAACCCACTTCCCCCTCAGACCTGGTGTGCCCAACCATGTCCCTAAGCATCTTCTTCCGACCTCAGGGGCACCTTCATCTCCTTAGTCAACTTTTTTTTTTTTTTTAAAGATTTTATTTATTTATTTGAGAGAGAGAATGAGAGAGAGCACATGAGAGGGGGGAGGGTCAGAGGGAGAAGCAGACTCCCTGACAAGCAGGGAGCCCGATGTGGGACTCGATCCAGGGACTCCAGGATCATGACCTGAGCCGAAGGCAGTCGCTTAACCAACTGAGCCACCCAGGCACCCTCCTTAGTCAACTTTTAAGGAAGAGTCTCCCCACTAGGAAATCCATGGGGGAGAAAAGAGAAACAGGGACTGATGATATTCCTAATCCTGTTCCTGTTCTTGGAAAAAGCCCAGTCTGTTGTGGTTCCCAGAAGATTTAGGAACATTGAAACAAAATATTTAATTAAAGTAAAAATTATTTTCTCCATTAGCTATACATTTTTATATAAATAATAAATGTTCATGACAACAACCAACCAAACAAAAGAATAAACAAAACAGGGCAAAAGCGAAACCAAGAAGAAAGAAAGAAAAGCAAAGAAATGGAATGGGACAGAATAATATATGAATAAAAAGTCCTTCTACTCTCCCACTTCCCTGTGGTTTTTCTGGAGCATATACATAAAATATTTATTTTAGACCAGTGGGATTATGTTATATATGTTCTCTAACTTGCCTTTTTTTTGCACAAAACAATTTATCTTGGACTTCTTCCTAGTAGCATATATAACTCTTTCCTTCCTATGAACATTTGCAGGCAAGCATAGATGTGCCCTAACATATGAAAGAACCAGATTCTTATGGACAGATCTTTGGTGGGTATTTGGCTATTTACAAATAATATGACAACGATTATTCTTCTCTTAAAGATTTTATTTATTTATTTGTCAGAGAGAGAGAAAGACAGCACAAGCAGGGGGAGCGGCAGAGGGAGAAGCGGGCTCCCCACTGAGCAAGGAGCCCAATGCGGGACTCAGTTGGTATCATGACCTGAGCCGAAGGGAGACGCCCAACTGACTGAGCCACCCAGGCGTCCCGACAATGATTATTCTTGTTCACATGTGTAAAAAAACTATAAATGTCTAAATGGAATTGGAAGATCAAAAGATGTGTAATTTACATTTAAAAGTAAAATTTACATGTTAACATTTAATACATCCTGCCAAATTGCTCTCGAAAAAGGTTGTATCAATTTACACTCCTACTGATGGTACCTGAGACTGCAGATGTCTCATGCCCAAAACAAATATTTTCATCCCTGGCAATATGAAAGAAAAAAATCACTTCTCAGTTTTAGAAGTTTTCATTTCTTCAATTATAACTGAGCTTGAACTTTGTATATATTTATCAATCAGTTTTTTCACTGCAAATAAACTGTTCATTGTTTTTAAATTGACTTGTTTACCTTTGTATCGATACGTAAGAACATTTAGCATTAAGGAAATTAACACCTTGTCATATGTATTAAAATGTTTTTCCAAGACTGTGTAATAAACATTCTACTTTAAAAAGATATTCCAAGTTTTACAAGCAGACCCCTTATCCAGGACAAGTTTGATTTAAAATCATTTCTATTTAACTCTCTCACTAGGGAAACTGTATTTAATCATTTTTTTCCAAAGAAAGTGCATTCTCCTGTTTGATTTAATCTTAAAATAGTTGTTTGATGTAACTTTAATAAAGTCATTATCTCAAAGATAGATTTATGTTTCAGAAAGCAAAAATTAGGAAAGAACAATGAAAAGTCAAAGAATAACGATGACCATCTTCATGTCTAATGAAATCTTTTTTTCTTTTTTTTAAGATTTACTTATTTATTTTAGAGAGAGAGAGAGCACAAACAGGAGGGGCAGAGAGAGGGAGAATCTCAAGCAGACTCCATGTTGTGTGGGGAGCCTAACTTGGGGCTCGATCCCACTCCCCTGAGATCAGGACCTAAGCTGAAACCAAGAGTCAGCCAGACGCTTAACCCCTGTGCCACCCAGAAGCCCCTCATGAAATCTTTAGAATAAAAGAAATTAAGACTATAAGGCATAGAACATTCATGAGGAACTGTCCTTAATTACTTTGCCAAATTTTTTTTGGTATCTTTCTACTACAAATCTCTCTTTGGAAGATGTATTCCAGACTCTCTCTCTTTATCCATGTCTCCTCCCTTTCCCAAATTATCACACATATCCTTGGGAATTTCATATTTTTTTGAGGGAAATAACGTTTGACTTGAAAGTTAATCACTGTTAGATTCCATACACAACTTTATAGGAACGTTATTGTCCAAGACTCGGATCCCCACGCAGGCAGCCCATCGGCAGCTGTGTTTCTACCTTACTTGACTTAACTAATGCTCATCAAAGTGTTATCTCTGGAAATTTTGGCATAATGAGGCTGGAAGAAGTAGTCTAAATACTAAAGGTTAGGTGCGCCTGGGTGGCTCAGTCGGTTAAGCGTCTGCCTTCAGCTCAGGTCATGATCCCGGGGTCTGGGATCGAGCCCCCTGCTCGATCGGACTCCCTGCTCAGCGGGGAGCCTCCTTCTCCCTTTCCCTCTGCTGCTCCCCCTGCTTGTTCTCTCTCTCTGTCCAATAAATAAATAAGGTCTTTAAAAAAATAAATACTGAAGGCTAATTTATGTAAAATGATTCTTTAATTTTTCTCAATTTCTGCGAATCATATCATTCTATGTTTTAACCCCTAAAATTCTATGAACTTATGACTCTAGGATTTTATATGGAGATAACTATTTACCTATGTGTACAAACCACTGTTTCAAGTTCCAAGTGGTTTTTGATACTCAATGGTTTGTTTGTTTTTCAGTCAATTGACTGACTTCAAGAAATAAATTATTCCTTGGATGAAAGAGTCTATTAAGTTGCAGGCATCATAATGAACTGACTAAATTGAAATCTGCTAAAATTAAAGGGAGGTAGAGAAAATAACATGCTGGAGGCTAACATTTTTTGTTTATTTTTAAATACAATGAAGCGAGGGGTTATTGAAAACATTTCATTGAATACTTTTACTTATCATACAAAATACTATTGTTATTTTATTGATATTTCTTTTTCTATTTTTTTGTTTTGTTTTTGTTTCTGTTTGGGCAAGGGAGATCAGTGTATTTTGTTTTTATTTTTGTCCAAGTAAAGGAAAAAAGAGAAGACATATCAGAAGATAGGCAGACTTTTGGCCCACGGATTATCTGGAGGTGGTAACATACACAGACCTTCCCATTCATTACACCATTATTTACTGAACACCTACTGAGATTAATTTGGGTAAGAACTGAATTAAAAACATTTGAAACTTGAGTCAAGGGCTGTATGAACCTTTTTAAAGCCTCAGGTATTCACTGAGCTTAGAAACTGCTCAGAAATCCCAAGTCAGTGGGGTTTTAAATCCAGAAGTTTCTGTCTACCCCAATATAAATTCAAATTTTAGTTA
Organism: Phoca vitulina; assembly: GCF_004348235.1. Classification (NCBI taxonomy): domain Eukaryota; kingdom Metazoa; phylum Chordata; class Mammalia; order Carnivora; family Phocidae; genus Phoca; species Phoca vitulina. Next base: position 10,888,116 of record NW_022589712.1, read on the forward strand.
TGGTATGTTAATAACAATTGTGGAAATATAACCAATTTGTTGTTTGATGATTGCATTTCTTTAAAAATTCCTTTATACTACATTTTAATGTATTTATAAGACAAAGGTGGTTTGGGGGGGAATGTCAGTACTGCTAGTTTAACAAAGCATTTACTTTCATATGTAACGGAATTATTATTGATTGTCACCCTTGTTGCTCTCTGAGGATAAATTCTTGTAGCTGGAGGGCTGCCAGCTTACTGGGTGCTGGCATAAGCTAGGGCACTGGGGCTTGGTGACTGAATTACCCAGCTTAATAGGCAAGGTGGGTGGCAAACAGGATGACTTTAGAGAAAATCCTGGGGGCAGGAGTATGGAGTGAGTCTCCCGCTGAGGCTGTGTCGCAGAGCATATCCTCACAGGTGACTCCCCATCGCTGGGGACTCGGGGGCAGGGGTGGGGTAAGAGATGTTCACTGGGGTGATGGGGTGGAACTTTGCATAGTGTGGGACGCAACTTTTTATGATGCCACCTCAAATCTTCTTTAAGGATTGTGGACTGATTGTATTTCTTGTGGAAGCCAGTGAATAGAAAGAGTCGAGGTCAAGATCGGCTCCAGGTAAAACCAAAGCAACACAGATGAAGAGGAGAGGAGACACCTCGGTGACATATACCGAGAAATAAAAACAAAAAACCCGGAAGAATTATATGTCAAATGCTTTGCCGTTTGCTTGTGCCTGGGGCTGCGACCGGGCCCACGTGACACTTCTCAAGGCACTGTGGCCTGCCTCTCTGGAAGAGCAACCAGAATTCTCTACAAACACATTCAGGGATTAAATCTTTCCAAAGCAGACCTCTATGGGTGGTTTATTAAAAGAAATTACATGCACATAATCCTCCACAGAATTTTAAGTCTTCAGGGAGCCCAAAGCCAACATTATCATGTTTTTTAAGTCAATTGAGAATTTTTTTTTCTTTTGCAAACCACGTTATAAAGTCTTAAAAGTCTATTTAATTTTCCTAGTCAGATTTTAAAGGAAAAAACGAGTGTTTCTATGTGGTCTCTGCTCCATTAGCAGATATTTCGGGGCTATTCACACCGTTCTCTTCTTAATCATCTAGACAACAAATCTATTCGAACGTGTGTCTAATCCTTAATACTGGTGAGAGAAGGCTGCCTTCAAGCTCCTCAATCCTTAACGTCAGTAACTTCCCTCTGCAGGGCTGTGCTCCCTGGGGATGCCCAAATGAATTCTCTATAGGCTGCGAGGAAAAGTAACCTCAGTTGTTAAGAATTTCTGATTCCAGAAGCACTTGTTCTTTCACAGATTGGTAAGTGATTTGCATGCTGGTCCAGGATGTTGGAAATGCCTCCCTGATTTCTAACACCAAGGGCGAGAAATTAGATGATGACAGAATGTACGTGAAAGCTCTTTGTAAAGCAGCAACAAAATATAGTTCTCTAGTATCAAAGGCAGACACAGCTAACAATACCGTTTCAGGAAGAGCCATGAGGCAAAGGAAAAGTATTTGCTTACGAAACCGGAATTTTAAGTATTAAGGTACAACTATACACCAAATACCATAAAGATTCACTTCCTTGTATATACTGAGGTGCTGATATAATTTTTTTTTGAGAGAGAGAGAGAGAGGGCATGCACATGTGCATCCATGAGCTGTGGGGGAGGGGCAGAGGGAGCGAGAGAATCTTGAGCAGGCTTCACAGTCAGTGTGGAGCCTGACCCGCATCGGGGGCTCAATCTCACAACCCTGAGATCATGACCTGAGCTGAAATCAACAGTGGGATGCTCAACCAACTGAGCCACCCGGGAGCCCCATAGTTTTAAAAGACTCAATGCACGTGTTGATATAGTGTGTTATTCAGACCCTTTTTATTGATATTATGGTCATTTTCATTTTCCTAGAGGCTACTGCTTGTTATTAATTTCTAATTTGACTGCATTATGATCAGAGAATATGTTCTATCTGAAACCAATTTTTTGTTATTTATTGAGGTTTCCTTTGTGGGAAACATTGGAATTGTTGGATTTTTTTCAAACTAGATATACACTTGTTTTTGTTTTTCCTACTTGAGAATCAGTGTATTTCTTCAATGTTTAGTTTCCAATATTTCATTATAGAAAATTTTCACTTTCTTTTTGAATATTGCCTGTCTCCCATTTGCCCCTCTCTCCCTGTGTCTCCCTGAGACACAGCAGGTGCATGTTGGACCTTCTCATTCTGTCTTCCACACCCTGAACCATTCTTTCATCTCCTCCACCTCTTTCTCTCTGTACTTCATTCAAGGTGGTTTCCTCAACTATATCTTCCAATTGGCTAAATTTCTCTTCTGATGTGTCTAATATGCTAATTTAACTTATTCAGTGAGATTGTAATGACTGTAATGTCCATTGCCAGACATTCCATTTGTTTCTTTCCAAATCTGCCTGTTCTTTATTTCCATGGCATCCTGTTGTTTTGTTACATTTTCAATTCTTTTAAAAGATCTCTTTCCTCATTCTAGTTATTTTAGTGTTTGATTTTTGTTCTACCATCTGTAGTTGTTTTGGGGCTGAGTCTCCTGACTGTTGCCTCTGATAACTCTCCTATAAGGTAGCATTCCTTATGTACTTTGTAACATTTTGTGGTTTTGCTGGTTGTGAATTCATCTTCAATGGGTTCATTTGCTTTTCTGAGAGAGGTTTCTGTTATGGACTAAACCATGTCACCATGTCACCCACCCCAAACTCATATATGTTGTAGACCTAACCCCCAATGTGACTGTATTTAGACATATGACCTTTAAAGAGGTGATTTCTTAAAAGCTTTTTTTTTGTTTTTAATTTATTCATTTGAGAGAGAGACAGAGAGCACAAGCAGGGGGAGAGGCAGAGGGAGAGGGAGAAGCAGATTCCCCATTGTGCTGGGAGCCCGACATGGGGCTCGATCCCAGGACCTAGAGATCATGACCTGAGCCAAAGGCAGATGCCCAACCACCTGAGCCACCCAGGTGCCCCTAAAGAGGTGATTTTTTTTTAAGTAATCTCAATACCCAACATGGGGCTTGAACTTATAACCCTAAGATCAAGAGTTGCACGTTCCACCAACTGAGCCAGCCAGGTGCCCCTTAAAGAGGTGATTAACATTAGATAAGTTCATAAGGGTAACCTGATATGACTAATGATGTCCTTATAAGAAGTGGAAGAGACACAGGGGTGCGTGGGTGGCTTTAGCATCTGACCTTGATTTTGGCTCAGGTCATGATCTCAGGGTTGTTAGATCAAGCCCTGTATTGGGCTCCATGCTTAAGATTCTTTCTCTCCCTTTCCCTCTGTCATCCTCCTCTAAAAAAAAAGTGCAAGACACACCAAGGATGTGCACACACAGAGGAAAGGCCATGTGAGGACAGAGAAGGAAGGCAGCTGCCTGCAAGCCAAACAGAGAGGCCTCAGGAGAAAGCAAACCTGCTAACATCTTGATCTTGGATTTCCAGCCTTATTCTGTTGCTTACAACACCCAGTCTGGGGCATTTTGTTATGGTAGCCCTAGCAGACTAGCCAGGTTCTGACCCAGAGGTTGTGAAAGTGACCTCACAGAATGCTCTGCTTCTATCAGATTCCTAGGGGTTTCAAGGCTCTGGATGTATTTTTATGTTAATTTATTGGCTTAGAGAGTGCATTCCAAGAAATGGACTTAGAGCTAGCTTTCTAGGCAAATAGTATAAATTCAGACCTCTCAGGATGTGCCCTAGGTTGGTATCAGTTGCTCTCAAATGATGTCCCTTTCCTGGCTTGTGCCCACTCTTGGGCTCAATTATAGCAAGCTTCCTTGCTCCTTCCCTTGGCCAATGAGTGGAGTTTTGCTAGCTCTCCTGAGGCTCCAGGCTTTCTGCAGGGGGCTGGCTTCAGCTTCCCTGCCCAGCAAGTGTAAGGCCTGATTTTCTGCCCCCAGCTCTCCCTCCTCCCCTGCCCATCCTCATCCCCAAGGGCCTTTACCCAAAGCTGAAACTTCCAGAGGTCCCTGCACCATTGGCTTGTACTTTTTGCTTTGGCTTTGGTTTCTTGCTTTGTTTCTGACATCTGGGCAGTTTGTTGCTCCATTTTATCCATCACTCCCATGAATTTGTCCTAGTAAGCCAGTCTTTCCATGTCACATTTGTCTGCCATGTTCGCTTTCCAGTGAGTACTAGAAAGTGTAGATTTTTTTCTAACATGCTAGAAGTAAATTTGTCTTCGTGAAGTAGGACTAAATTTGTCTTCGTAGAGTAAGATTATGTAAGTTAGTCAGTAAATTCATCACAACTGTCTTTTTAAAAGGTGATATTGTGGGTAGGAGAATAAACTGATTTTAGAATGAGGAGCCTTCAATGTGATGGCACTGTCATCAGGGACCTTATTTCCAGATGTGACATCAGTATGATACACACACACTCGTGGTTCTAGAGACAACAAATGTAAAAAGTATATATAAGTTGAAAAGCAACAAAAAGTCTTTGTCTTTGTGCTCGTGTTAGAATTACAAAGTCACCACCATCTCATCAGCCTTTCGCACTACTATAGACTGAACGGTGCCCCCCAAATCACATGTTGAAACCCTATCCCAATGCGATGGTATCTGGAGATGGGGCCTTGGGGAGGTACTTCGGGCTGGATGAGGTAGGGCATTTTGAGGTTAGGACCCTCGGAAGGAAATCAGTAGCCTTATAAGAAGAGGAAGACAGAGAGATCACTCTCTCCCTCTCTGCCACTTAAAGACACAGGGGGAGGGGCGCCTGGGTGGCTCAGTCGTTAAGCGTCTGCCTTCGGCTCAGGTCATGATCCCAGGGTCCTGGGATCGAGCCCCACATCGGGCTCCCTGCTCAGCGGGAAGCCTGCTTCTCCCTCTCCCACTCCCCCTGCTTGTGTTCCTGCTCTCGCTATCTCTCTCTCTGTCAAATAAATAAATAAAATCTTTAAAAAAAAAAAAAAAAAAAAAAAAGACACAGGGGGAAGGCTACCTGCAAACCAGGGAGAAGGCCGTTCCTTACCAGGAAGTGAATCAGCTGGCATCTGGATCTTGGATCTCCCAGCCCCAGAACTGAGAAATAACTGTCTGTTGTCGAAGCCACTAAGGCCGTGGTATTTGGTTACAGCAGCCTGAGCAGACGGATACCCCCACATACCATCCACACAGTTGGAGCTCACTTTCCTATCCTCTATTTATGCTGTCCCTACATACTTACCAGGTAAGTAATAAATGATAGTTTGTGATTACCTGAATTCAGAATAGTTAATGTGCAGTCAAGTTTCAGAATCCCATTTTCCCCATTTAAAATTCTTCTGACTCCAATGCATTCTTAATTATTTGAAGTTCTCCCCCTTATTCAGCTTGTTTGATTAAGATTAATGCATTCAAGAGCCTACAACACCAGACTTCATGCTGGGGGGTGTCAGATGATCTTACCCGTATGTAACCACCAATAAACAGCATGTCCTGGGCACAGGTTAAATGGGCAAAACGTGCATGCTGTCAGATGCTTGCAGCGTTAAGCCTTCTCTTAACAACCTGGTTTGTGGGAGGATGAAGAAGAAGAAGCACAATGCTCTCTCTCTCTTTTTTGAGAGAGAGAGAGAGAGCGTGCACGTGTATGTGCTTGTGAGCAGCGGGGAGGGGCAGAGGGAGAAGGAGAGAGTATCTTCAGCAGGCTCCAGGCCCAGCACAGAGCCCCATACAGGGCTCGATCTCATGACCCTGAGATCACGACCTCATCACAATGCTCCCTCTTACTAAGGCATCATGAATTCAAGTTGTGAAGTCTATTGTATGAACAGAATATGTCCATGTTTCCTGTAGCCATCTAATAACTATGACCACAAGGAAGAGGGGTATTGAAGGAGGCCACAAATGAAGCTCCAAAAGGAACCAAGAGACTTTCTGCCTTTCTGCCCATTCCATTGTAGTTTCAACCTTACCAGGAATTCCAGCTGTCCTTAAAGGAGTCTTGGGGCTCCTGGCTGGCTCAGCCAGTAGAGCATGCGATTTTTCTTAAAGATTTATTTATTTATTTTAGAGAGAGAGAGAAAAAATGCATGAGTGGTAGGAGGGGCAGAGAGAAAGAGGGAGAGAATCCTTGAGCAGGGAGCACAATGTGGGGCTGGATCCCAGGACCTTGAGATCATGACCTGAACCGAAATCAAGAGTCAGCTGTTTAAACGACTGAGCCACCCGGGTGCCCCAGAGCATGAGACTCTTGATCTCAGGGTTGAGTTCAAGCCCCACACTAGGTGTAGAGATTACTTTTTAAAAAATCATAAAGGAGGGGCGCCTGGGTGGCTCAGTCATTAAGTGTCTGCCTTCAGCTCAGGTCATGATCCCAGGGTCCTGGGATGGAGCCCCGCATCGGGCTCCCTGCTCAGCGGGAAGCCTGCTTCGACCTCTCCCACTCCCCCTGCTTGTGTTCCCTCTCTTGCTCTCTCTCTGTCAAATAAATAAATAAAAATAAAATCTTAAAAAAAAATCATAAAGGAGTCCTTGAAGCTTTAAATGGACTCATTCTCACCACTTCCATTTGCAAAGCAAGTGACTTGGTTTTGTTATCCCAATGCCATTCAATTTCCTGAAATGATGACAAAGCAAGTTACCCTGTAATTGTGTGGATTTCTTTGTAAAAGAGTTATCTGCAGCCTGCCTTCTCCAAGAGGTGCCCTGAGTCAGCATCATGGGCATCTCCTGGGGGCTTCTCCAGTGCAGCATCTCAGGCCCCACCCGGGAGCTACTGACTCAGAATCTGCAATTTATGCAGATCCTAGGATGGGGCATATGCACACTGGAGTTTGAGAAGCACTGGTTTACAGTATTGTTCTCTCCACCTAATATAAAGTTACCTTTTTTGACTCATTAATAACACCTAGGGAACAAAATGAAAGTTTCCCTAGAAACCTACCTAAGGTGGCACTTTGATATTCTATTAACAATTAGTAATCACAGTAGGGTCTCTTTTTCCACATATAAGAAAACCTGATATTTAAGTCTATAAATGACTCAGAAAAATTGTTTCCATTTTGATTTAGTATGAATGCGGTCTTGCTCACAACTGCAAGTTGGAAGCAAAGAACGGCTTCCTTTCAGGTTAATGGGTTTTCCCTCATCAGGCTGTCCTTCTTTCATGTAATCTAGACTTGCCACTACTTATTTATTTTTTTATAACTGTTCTTCTTTTTAATAGGATTATGCATCCTCCCAATATTAACAGCAATTAGACTCACCTCACGGCGCGTCATGCCAACTCACTCTGCGACTGTCGGAGCAGGAGGATCTTAACTCTTGTCTCAGTAACAAACTCTGACAACCAAGACAAAGCAGCAGGCAAAATACATGAAGAGAATTAACAAGAAAGGATCACAGATGACAAGAACTTCTCAAACATGATGGCTTCCTCTGCCTGTTCTATCTGCGTGGAAATAATGGTGTCCACTCTGCTAGGGCTCAGGACACTATGACAGGGTCTGCAACCACGTATTTTTCAGAAAAGTTTTTAAAGAAGACTCTTCAAAAAAAAATAATAATAAAGACGACTCTTTAAAAGCCTTAGAAACATTAACATTCTCTTTCCAAATCTAATCTATTTAATTTTATTGGAAAACATTTACATAGCTCATCAGCAGACTCTCTAGTATTGAGTAATATTTAGCATGCTGTAATCACAGGAAGGAGAGATTTAGATTAAATGCTGCTTTTTATTACTATTCAATCATCATAAGTTGTTCCAATTTTTATCTTTTCAGTCAACAGATTTCAAAGGTGGGAAAATATCTTCATTTGCAGACATACCTGTATTTATCTCCTATTATATTTTCCATTAGTGTCTACATGAGATTTATTTTTGGTGATTTCTCAACAAAGTAAATGTGGATCTTCTAAGACCAGATGTTAATAATATAGACAAATGGGGCGCCTGGGTGGCTCAGTTGGTTAAGCGACTGCCTTCAGCTCAGGTCGTGATCCTGGAGTCCCGGGATCGAGTCCCACATCGGGCTCCCTGCTCAGCAGGGGGTCTGCTTCTCCCTCTGACCCTCTTCCCTCTCGTGCTCTCTGTCTCTCATTCTCTCTCAAATAAATAAATAAAAAATCTAAAAAAAAAAAAAAATAATAATAATAATAATATAGACAAATGGACCCTATCTCTTTTAGAGATGTTATGAGAATAAATCAGATAATACTTACAGGGGAATTTGACCTCACTAGAGATAGGATATAAATGAAATGTGAAAAAAACAAAACAAAACAACAACAACCTTTAAAGAACAAAAAATTCCATTCAGTTGTAGTCAGATTAACTTGACAGGACCAAAGTATGTTCCGAGTAAAGAAAACAGACTTACTAATAGTGCTCCCGCTGGTTGCGAAGAAATGCCAAATACTAACAATCAATTCCAGGTCTGGCTGAAGCCTCATGCGTCAGTTTGGAGATACACAAAGTGAACTCCCTGTCTTTTTCTATATGTCTACGTTTATTATACTTGGGATACTGGTAAAAGCCAGTATCCCATAGACTATGACTGGTCTTTCCCTATGTCGGAGTGAATTATCAAAATTATTTTAAACCTCTTTCTACGTTTAATAACATATAAGGACTGTTAATGAAGCATTGATGTAAACAGAAATTTAAGGACCTCTGTAACACAGACACATCTAGACAAACTGTTTTTACATTTGTATTATCTAGAATCACAAAGAGATTTTAGCAGGATAATGGGCAAAGAAGGAATCATACTCCAAATTGAAAGGCCAAATTTTCCTTAGAGTTACAGGGAAACTGTCAATTATATTCTCAGTATTATTTGAGGGACACCAGAAAGTCCCCTAATCCCATGTATTTTTCAAACATCCTGCCACAATGACCCAAATTCTACCATTTTAAATGCTTCTGGGGCACCTGGGTGGCTCAGTCGGTTAAGCGGCTGCCTTTGGCTCAGGTCATGACCCCAGGGTCCTGGGATTGAGCCCAGCATAGGGCTCCCTGCTCAGCAGGGAGCCTGCTTCTCCCTCTCCCTCTCTGCTGCTCCCCCTGCTTGTGCTATCTCGCTATCACATAAATAAGATCTTTAAAAAAATAAGTGCTTCTGAGTTAAGGGAAATGGCTCCATATTCACAGAAAAAGGCAAAATTAAAAACTGTAGGATGATAAACCGACACTTATTGCATACCTACTACGTGCCAGGCACTATTTTCAGTGCTTTACCAGAGCTATCTCATTTAATTCCCACTTCAGCCCTATAAAACAGGTGCTATTATTATCCCAGGGTTACAGCTGTGGAAACAGGCACAGAGAGGTTAAGAAGCTTGCCCAAGATTACACAGGCTACATACGGCATAGCTGGACTCGCACCCTGGCAGCCTGACTCAAGGGTCCATGCTGGAAACCAACAGGTTTTCCTACAAGTGTAGGAGTTAGCACCATACAGTACATTACTGGCTTTTAAAAAAAAAAAAATTTATTTAAGTAATCTCTATGCCCAACGTGGGGCTCGAACTCACAATCCCAGGCACACTCCTCCGACTGAGCCAGCCAGGCGCTCCTACGTTATTGTTTTAAAATGAAACAAACAATACTTTGCAATGGATACAAAGAAAAACGTGAAAGTTGAAAATGTCTAGATTGTGTTTAGAGCAATTGTTGCATTTTTTCCAGGAGAGCCCACATTTTAATGTTAGGGCAAGCTTCACCTTTCCATTTTGAACGGAAGACTCATGAACAGCAAGCGCTCATAGTACCATCTTCTTGTGTTGAAACTGCTCACCAAGAATGCCGTACTACATACCATGCCAAAAGGAGAGCTCTCGTGTGGAGGGAGCAGGAGACATTCGGGTGGAAATGAGACATGCAACATGGAAATGAACTTAGAGGTGTAAATATCAGAGGAACTTCCATTATATACTGTGAGTAACTGCATCTATAACATGACTACTAACTTCTGCAGTTAAGAGGCTACCACAGATCTTTAAATGCATAACAGCTTCTTGACACATACAATGTAAAAAAGGCCTTTATAATTGTTCTCTAACGTCAGAAGTACATGCTGTCCATGTTTTTTGTTTTGTTTTCGCCCATAAAACACACAGTTTTTAAAAAGAGATGAACTGATATTCTGGTTTCCCTGCTCCTAACAGAACACCATAATATGGTTAAGTACAAACCTTTCCATAGCAACAGACACTGTGTATCAGACGTGAACCCTATGCATCTCCCTTGAAGAAAGCTTTAAGGTTATAACAGACAAATTCAAAATAAAGCCTATGATCCCATCACCCTGAAGCCTGCTTCCCCAATGAGCTCAAGAAAGGATTCATTGACAAATGGCTCACCATGGCTTCCTATAGCTCATTTCTTTGCCTTCCTTTTTCTTTAAATGGCACTTCAGCCTTAATAGTTACAAAGGTTTCAAGAGAGAGGACTAGCGCCACCTGAAAAAGAGAGGCCAAAAATCCAATACAATCATGGTTTGCAGAAGTTCAGCACTGGGCTTAGTGAATAGCACTAGGGGGGTAGTGGTTTCTCTACCTCAAGACCAAAGGCATTCATTCCTGCCACCCTTCACTGCTTTATTTAATCCTTTCCCACTCTCTGAGCATTCCGTGAACCCTGACTGCCTGGTGAGCTCTATTTCTAAAATCGGTATTTTGCATAAGGGCAAAAGGTAACCTCGGGGACGATATCCTGAAATGTTTTCCTAAATACGTATAAGGAACGTGCTAGGAAACCACTGAAAGTAGTGGCTAAAGAAAGTGCAAACTGGGCTTACACAGATAGCACTGCACATGCAAACTATAATTACGTTCCCCAAACCCTTGCCTGGGTAGAGTGGGTGCCTTCGTTTGCTCACCCCAATTAGGCAGGACGCACTGCCTAGGGCCAGAGAGTAATCTACCCACTATTGTTTCGGGGTGGGGAGAAGCGAATGCTCTATGCAGCGAACATCGTGCTTTGTTTTCGGCATGCAGAACTAGGCTTGCGGACGCTGTTGATTGTGCTTAGGAGAGAGGAAGTTAATGATACGTTGTGAGTTTATGTACTATATTTCATCCCTATTCAGGTTTAAACAGCATCTTCCTCCAAGTCTTCTACTCTAAAGGTTGCAGGCTGAAAAGTGAAACAGATGGTCCAGCTTTAGATTTCTTTTCCTTTAGAATTTCTTATGCAGCTCAGGGACCTTGGTCTTTGGGGATCTCAAATTATATTTCAGCCCATTAAACGTATATCAGTTTTGATACTAAGATGGTATGTAAGAATGATTCAAAATCCACATGGCTGCAGCCTTTGCTGGTTCTTAGTATGCCCTGTGCTGTTCATTTTAATTGAAAATATTCTAAAAGCAAGATTGATGTGTTTTCTATCCCCCTAAAATAGAAGCAGGTTCTGGGCTCATAATTGAGCACTCATAAGCCCCCTCTCCTTATTAACATGCCCTCTCTAATTTGTGCCTCTGTTTGTACAATATAAATGGCCTTTAACGGCCCTTCACTCATACAATGGTCTCACTAACCCAAAGAAAATTAGTAGCAGGCAAAAGCCTATTTTTACTGACACAGAGACAAAAATGCTAATTACCTTAAAATATTCTCAAGTGTATATCTTTGGCATCCTTCCAGGCAAGGCTCAAAAGTTTTTTTTTTTCCCCTGTTATTTACTAGTTATAGGGAAAGTTGTTTTTGTTTTATATTCAGGCTGATACATAAGTAGGTTTATATTTATAATTGGAAATCTTTTATTTGGGGTCCAGAGCACTGGTGATAGGTGAAGCATTTGGTTTGCTTTCAACTTACTCGTGGGTATACTTGAGAGAGTTGCCCGTTTTGATAATTATGTTTTGTGCTATTTTTGTTAAGGCACTCGGAGACATTTGCAGAAAAATTATAATACCTAAAAATCTGAATTTAACATATTAACCACCACAAACTATTAATGTTTCCCCAGAATCTCTTTTAATCTTTCTCTGATAATTAAATTTGTTTGTCCATGTTTACTAACTGAAGCACTCCTTCATTTCCAAAATGGTTTTAAAACTGAAACCTTGGATGTACAAAATAAGTAATAATCAAGAAAATTAAATGTGACTTGCTAAATTATAATACCAGGTGTGCTGACAATATTGACGTACACATGATGAGCTTTTCATCATTTATGTGACAAATATTCATTGAAGAGATATTATTTTCAGAATATCTTGCTAGGTCCGGCTTATAAAAAAAATAAATAAATGAGGTAGAAGTGCTCTTCTTCTTGAGGAAGTTTCAAAATCAAGTTTGGAGAAAAAAAAATGTATTCGTACTAAAAATTAAATAGGTAAAGACGTAGAGTAACATTGGAAGGCAGCAGAATAGGAGAGAACACATGTTGGTGGAAGGTGAAGTGGTAATTAATGGCAAAAAACAAGTAGGGTCTAGCTCAATAACAAGCAATCGACCCAGTTTTTAAAAATAGGCAAAAGATTTGAATAGAGATTTCAAAAAAAAAAATAGGATATACTAATAACAAACAAACACATGAAAAGATGCTCAACATCATTAATCATTAGGGAAATGCAAATCCAAACTGCCATGGGATACCACTACACACCCACCAGGATGGCTGTCATCAAAAAGACAGACAATATCAAGTGTTGGCAAGGATGTGGAGACATCAGAACCCCTGCACATTGCAGATGGAAATAGTAAAATGATACGGCCACTTTGGATAACAGATGGGCAGTTTCTTAAAAATGTAAACATAAACTTACCATAAACCCCAACAATTCACTCCTAGGAATCTACCCAAGAGAAATGAAGACAGATATCCCGACAAAGATACGTACGTGAATGCTCATAGCAGCATTTTTCATGATAGTCAGACACTCAAAACAACCCAAATGTCTGTCAGTTGATGAACAAAATGGAATAGTATTCAGCAATAATAAGGAGCCAAGTACTGATACATGTTACAACATAGATGAATGTCAAAAACATAAGCTAAATGATAGAAGCCAGATGCAAAAGACTCCATTCATATGAAATGTCCAGAAAAGGCAAATTTATAGAGATGGTCGGCACATCAGTGATTTCTTGGGGCTGGGGTGAGAAAAGGGATGAACTGCAAACGGGCATACGGGAACTTACTGGGGTCATGGAAATGTTCTCAAACTAGATTTTAGTGATGGTTGCATGACCATATGCATTTACTCAAAATCAATCAGTGTGCACTCACAAGGAGTGGATTTTAGGGTATGTAAATTGTACTTCAATAAAGCTATTAAAGAAAAAACCAGGTTAAGTATCATACGTTTTCATAAGAGTGGGTGGAAGCACTAATCTGAATTTTTCATCTTTGCTTCCATGCTGAAATGGAACACAAATATGTATCTGTACCAATAAATGGGAAGAGTTCTTCACATTTTGCAGTGTCCCTTACAATTTTCAAACTTATTTGCTCTTCACACCAATCCTGCGAGGCACGGTGAGCAAGTGTTACAGGATCTACAATAAGCGCTATTTTTTTTCCTCTTAGCTTTGCTCTAAGGAAACATCAAATGCTGTAGCAATGATGTCATTTAAAAATCAAGGCCATCCCATTTATAACAAAATCTGAATAAACCAGATAACAAACAGGATCATTACCCCCCAAGTACCCCCAGATGCTTTTACAAAGATGAGTATCTTCCATTTGCCAAACTCTACAGAACAACAGGGAAGCCCCCACCTGGAGACTTATTCCACTCATGGTTGACAGACCTGGCCTGCCCCCCTGGTCCAGCCGCCTCACGGAAGCCTGTGGTGCTTGTCCTCTCGGAAGAAATTACAAATATTGAAATGCATGTCATATAATTGTATATACAATTAGGTACACAACCACTAACATTACAGGAGCTAATATTCCCTGGCAGAAGCAAAGTCGCCAAAAAAACAAAAATGGAAACCGGTGTATTGATTTGGTTCACAGCAAATCCTCCTTTAGTATTTCTCTTGAAAGCTCAGAAGGAACGAAAACAAACAAATCCAACATAGCCTGAAGCAGAGAATGACATGTTTAAGAAATGGGACTTAGAAATAAAATGTCCAATTAGGTCATTTGGAAATGTATGTGGCCTATGCACAAATAGGCTTAAACGAGTTAAAAACCACACGAAGCTCCCTTATTCTGATAATACGTGTGCTACACAGGCCAAACTCAGAGTCCTCTACAGCCCGCGGAAGATTGAAAGCTCTGGGTTTATAAGAAGGTCAGCCTCTGGGATGATGTCTCCCCACTCTCTGCTCAAGGAATTGGGTGTGAAAGGAGCTCTCGATGTGGACGACGGCCGGAGTCAGTGACACCAAAGTTTCAGCCTTCCTGTCCCAGCCTCACATTTGCTGATGCATTTCAGTATATGCTTGCAACCCCCCCACTTTCCAAAGAAGGCACGGATGCTTGGCATACCTTGGGGTTCTTTGTCTCCCCGCGTGACCTCCTGAAATCCTTTTGCAATGACTTGTGTTGCTTAAGGATGTTTCCAGGATCTGTGATCTAACACAAGCTGTGCTTCTTGACTATGACTTCAATGGGGAACCAGACTGGATTAGTCTAAACAAACGTACAAATAATTGGTTTCAGTTGATAGTTCTTTTTGATATTTGCAACTTGTAAAAATTTCATATAAATTTATGCAATGCATTACACAGGGTAGCGGAAAAAGCATAGGACTCAGGCCAAGAGACTTGTGCTGGGGTCTGGAATGTACCCCTCTGACTTGGTGATCTCCCTCAACTACCAGGACCTCAGTGTTCTCAACTGCCAACAAATCACCTTTTTTGGATGAAAGAGCCTTTAAAGTTCAAATAATGATTTGACAATCATTTCTTGAGATGTTACTGTTATTCGACAACATAGAAACACTTATCTAAATAATTTCATCAAGGTCACATGTCTTTTGGCCTAACATGCCTTCTGGCCTGTTCTGAACTGCCAGGACACAACTGAGAATCTAAAAATTCATAGACACAGAATCCATTTGCACTAGGATAAAATGCCACAAAAGTTGCGGTTTGAGAGTAAGAATGATAAAGACAGGAGCCAGATATGAATTGAATGGTACTTCACACACACACACACACACACACACACACACACACATACATCCTTATATACAGGTGCAAGGAAGAGGTATGTCATCTCAACAGGGCTTTTATTTATTTTCTTTTTAATGAGTCTGACAACACTACCCTGGCTTTCACACTCCCCCATGCCCTACTGTTCCTCAAAAGTGCTTTTGTGGCCCTTACGAGGGTTGAAAGCCCTAAAACCTGTTCCTCCCTTAACCCGTCAACACTTTTGTTTTTATCTGTTTCATTTATTTGTCTTCTACTTAATGCTTTGTTCAGGAAAGAGTACTTGGATCAACATCATCTGAAAACCACCGTATTATACAATGTAAAAGATTTCGCTTAAGTGCTTTACTTTCTAAAAAGTGTTATATCTGGCACTTAAAATAGAAGTCATCTACAAGGGGTTCCAGCAAAAACCAAAGGCTAGAAAGTAATTTTTCATTTATAGTTTTAGAAAAGACTATAAATGACATGCTATATTTAATTTTAGAGTCCCTGTGCAAATCATTAAGACTTTAATAACTATACAAATATTAATATTCCATACAAGGGATCTTCTAAATTATGGCCCAGTCATAACTCTGGATTGATATAGTGCTAAGTGGGAAAATCCTGTTTAGACAGTTGTAGGAGAAGAGAGAGTGTTTAATGAAACAAGTTTGATAGTCTGGTCATCATAACACTGATAGATATCTGGTGCTATTAAATCTTTGCCAAAAAGAATTTTGAGAAAACGAACAATCAGGAACTTAGGTTGCTTCCCCCAAACCCCCCCTCTGCGTCCAGTTAATCCATCTCTTCTGTGAATGGTCCCTTGGTCTGCTGGTTATAGTAAGTTCTTTCTGCACTATGATTTAAGTAATTAAGAGTTGGTTGTCACATTATTTTTTAAGGACACATCAATGTTGATTTGTAAGGGTGTCCTTAGGATGAAAGTCATATAGTCAAAACAAACATTCTGCACAAATCTAAGCTGATCCTAAAGAGAGCAATTAATTCTTACCGTTTTCTGTTTCCCTTATCTTTATGTGGAATCATAGTTTGTCCCAATTCCCTAATGTTTTTATATTTCCAGCAAAATAGTTGTCCAAGTCCTGGGTAAAAGACTACCCCACTTTGAATATCATTGATTTTTCTAATTTGTCTGATTGATCCAGAGAGCATAACCAAAGAGTAAAAACAAAACGCAATCTGAGGGTCATTCCCCCATGGTTTTGAGTTTCTCTACCACCCAGACAGTTTCTTTGTTACTGAGAGACTTCATAAAAAGTAAATTATTTCAGCCAAAGGATTTTCTCCTTTTTGTTCCCTGAAAGTCTGTATTTTTCCCATAATAACAGATGGATTTAGATTCCTCTATAAAATGCTTTAGGGACCACTGAGATATAAAAATGACCACTATATTGGAATAAAATAGAAAGGGGTGCTTTCCTCTTTACAGAACACCCTCCAGTAAATAACAGGAGGTGGACGAGCAGCTGGTGTCACCATGAAGCTCACTGGAGAATGTCTTGGAGAGTCATGAGGAATGGAGTCATTTCTCAGCTGTTTGCAAAACCCACGGAGCTGACAGCATGATACGCTCATCAATTTGGGCTAGTCTATCTTTTGGGTCTGACTTCCAGTAGGTTTAGATCACAGTACAAAGCAGAGTGGGAAAGATTTCCTTAATTTTTGATGGGTGGTTCTCTTTCTTTTTTTGTTTTCTTCCCACAAAATAGCCTCGGTTTTTTCTAGGGCCCCGTCTATTCGGATGGCCGACATTAATAAACACCAACAAGCTTGTTCCATAAGGAGCTGATACTTCCACGGTTCACACTCCCATCTACGTTTGTCCTTGTGATTACGGGAACCTGATTTGAGTGGGCAGACAGTTCTTCCAGAACAGAATTTGGTGTGATTGTGGGGCCATCCCGGGGCTTTGGAACGAAGCCACCTTAAGTCCCCATCCTTCTGTTGCTCTAAGTTCCTCTCCTGTCTCAACATACATACATGTCCCAGGGTCTCTGAGTTCGCCCTGGGGAAACGGTCCAGCACAACCTGGAAAATTATACCAAATGGCATCTCTGCAGCCAGGTTTAAAAAAAATGTCAGTTGCTACAGCGGCAGCAGATTTGCAAGTAGACAGGCTCAGAGGGAAAAAACAGGAATTACCGACTATCCCCAACACCGTAACTGTTCGAAGAGTCTTAGGAAGAAACAACCCTTCTGCTGGAAATGTAAAAACATTAGAGACCTGCGACAAAATATGATTCCACATGAAGATAAGGAAAACAGAGAACAGTAAGACTTAATTGCTTTCTTTAGGATCAACTTAGATCTGTGCAGAATGTTCCTTTTGACTATAGCGTATCACTTTAATCCTAAGGACTCCGTTCAAATTGGGAGCAGAGCTGTGCAGCATCACTTCTCTGAACATTAGCTAGCTAGGCTACTAAAGAGGAGAGGGGTGGAGGTGGGGTGGGAGAGGGAGGGAAGGGGTCTCCCATGCCCCGTGCCCACAATTCACAGTGACCGCCCTCCTCCTCATTCAAGGCCAGCCCGATATTCAGCTGGGAAGCCTGGTGTTCTGGGACTTTCGCCGCAAAAGGCGGGTGGACACCCCGTAGCTCTGGCGGCAAACCTGCAGGACTGCTCCGGAAAGACTGGCGCGTGCCGCAGAGGAGCAGAAAGTTCCACAGCAACCCCCCGTTCCCTCCACCCAGGTCTCGATACACCTGGTTTCTCAAGAGCAGATTGCTTAGCCAACCTTAATAATCTCAGAGGAACGCCAGGGCAGGAGGCCGGATTCCAACTACCTTTGCCCTAATTTATGGAGGGCTTTAAAAGTGGAAAATACAACTTTGAACTCAGCTCATCTGAAGCTTTATGATTCAGGTGTCCCACTTGCCTTCAGGGGCACCGAAGATCACTGAAGTTAAAGAGACACAAAACTTCTGCGAGCGGCAGAAGAGAAAAGCATGTCCAGACCCGACCCCGCTGGTTCTCCTAGCACACTCACTTGGCAGGAGGAGCAGAAGGCCCGGCTCTGCCCTTGTCCCTTTCTGACCCATAGCATCTCCCTTCCCTACGTTTCCCTGTAATTCTCCCTCCTCGACAGACTTCCCGCGTCTAGAAAGAAGTGACCCTGTGGCCGAGGGAGCAAAAGGAAGAGGGAGAGAAAGGAGGGAAAGAAGGAAATGAAAACAGCTTCTGAGAAAGGGTTGCGGAGAAAACCAAGTCAAGGGTGAAGTCATTTCCATTCCCATAGTATGGAAACCTGGGAATTTAAAGAGCTGGTCCTGCAAGGAGCTAGTCTGTGTGACTTTACACCAACAACACAGCCTAGGGAAGGCCTTTTCCTGGTCAGCCTCGGCAGGTGTTTTGTTTTTTTGTTTTAAGATTTATTTATTTTAGACAGCCAGAGTGAGCAGGGGGAGGAGGGGTCAAGGGAGAGTCTTAAGCAGACTCCCCAGTGAGCAGGAGCCCCACAGGGGCCTGGAGCTCAGAACCCTTAGATCAGGACCTGACCCCAAATCAAGAGTGGGAAGCTTAACCGGCTGAGCCACCCAGGCCCCCCTGGGCAGGCATTTACAGCAACGCCCTCAGCCACCTAATTTTTGTGCATGTGCTGCCCAGTCTGGGGAGCCGTCCTGGTAGGTGATGGATTTAATTCTGAAACTGAGAACCCATAATTATTCAACAGAAAGCAAATTAGTGAAATTTAGAAAAATTTTACACTAGATGTGGCCCTTTTAGTTACAGGGAGAGCCAGGCCCCAAAGGAAAGAGCGATTTTTGGCCTCGCCTCAGGTGAAGTGGACTTCTCTCCTTCGCCGTAGGAGAAGTCTAAGCTTCCAGGCTGTTCCAGAGGCCGACCTCGCTCTTCTCCCTGGGGAGGCCTGGGGCAAGGGCCGCCTTCAGATCCTCCTTGCCGCTGAATTCGGCTGCTAAGCACGTTCCTCGGACAGGAGGCGCACTCATTAGCAATTCCTACAGACCCGGGGTGCGCGCCTGTGTGTGCGCGCGCGCGCGCGTGTGTGTGTGTGTGTGTGTGTGTGTGTGTGTTGGGAGTGGGGGCAGGGTTTGGGTTTGGAAATTACCTAGGTTCCTTAGAGGTCCTGATTAGCAATGCAGAACTAGTGCACATGTGTGCAGGCCCTCGGCCGCGCCGGGCAGATGCCCGCTGCCTTCATAGGCTCGCCGAGTATCGACCAGCCCTCCGCGGCCCGACCCTGGGGTAGGCTGACCCAAGCGCCGGTTTCACTCCTCCCCTGCACCCGCTCGGGCCGGGAGCGCCGTGACGGGGTGGGCGGGGCGGGGGTGCAGCCGTGGGCCGGGCGTCCCCGGGCCCAGCGGCCCCGCCCCCGCGCAGGCCGGCTCCTTTCCCGGGGAAGCGTCTAGAACGCAGGCAGTAGCTTGTGAGCGGCCGGACTGCTCTCCCCGAGGGTGTGTGGTGTGTAAACAAGATTGTTGTCAATCAAGTCGCGTCTGTGAGTTACAGGAACCCCCACGGTGGATTCTTGGGGAGAAAGGAAAGTCTTTTTTGCTGGGAACACACGGGCACCCCCCCCCCCCCACTTACATCTTTGTTAATTTCTGGGTTGTGTAACCTTTTCCAGATCCACTCTTTGGAGTTTCTCCCCAGCCTGCCTTGTTTGATGATCCTTTCCGCTCTTGTAACCCTACATTTCCCACACGCTGGAACTGCTGAGCTCATGTGGTCAGGAGGTAGAATTTCCCAGTTTTTCAAAGGAGAGCTTTTAACCCAAAATTGTGGTGGATGTATACAGGAAAAGATGAGAACTTCGCCAGACTTCCCAGCCTTCAAGACAGAACGTGGGTCCCTTCAATGTACCTGCCTTTGATTTTGGCCGAGCCGGGGCCTCACCCCAGGGTGTAGCCACTTGGGACAGGTCACCCCTTATTTCTCCTGGAGGAGACAGCTATATTTCACAGGGGATGAAATGATTTATGTGCACAATTTAAATAGTGTTTAGGAGCTCTGAGGCATGCAAAATGCTGCATAACTGGAAGGTACAGTATACTTAAGGGAAAATGTGGAATGCACTGAATGTTTTCTTTTCCTTTTAAAGCTAGTTTAAATCTATTTCACTGACGAAACCGTTTAACCATGTGCAAATGTGTCATTCTGTCCTCTGACAAAGTCGGCCAGGGTTGGGATGATCGCCTCAGCAAGGCTGGAAGCGTGGCTTAGTCATCCAGGGCCTGCTCTGAGCCACGGAGTTTCCCCTAAATCTAGAATTTGCTGAAAGAATAAAATGACTACAACTTTTCACAGATTCGGTCTTTCTTTACCTCCTGCTTTTAAATATGTATGTTTCAGGCAAGGGGGGCATACGTTTTAATTTTTCTCCCAATAGAGAGAGTTGGGGTTTTAATCGAAACTGGGTAATAATTATAATCAAATATTCTCATTAAAAATCGTTTCTGTTTTTGCAGGAATTAAATGTTCTGGTTTGGAGATCTTGTTTTTGCCAAAATAAAGATGTAAAAATATTTTTAAAAATTAGTCCAACTGGAACCCCCACCCCCTTCCAGTGTCCCCCCACACTAAATTAGTCTAAATGTCCATGATTGCACCTCCAAATAATTGCATTTCTAGAGATAAACAGTTTAAAATTTTTCTTTCATTATGTGAGGACTATTTCATTCTGAAACATTTCAGGGACACACACACATACACGCACACACACACACACACACACACCCCGCAGAGAATTGTATAACCACAAGCTCCTGTGCTCTAATCGTCCAAGAGATAAAGCATTACAGGTGTACTTGTAGTCCCTCCCTGCCCTCCCCAGCCATGTGTCCCCCCATCTCATTTCCCTTCCTCACATCCCACAGATGACCTTTACCCTACATTTGGTGTTTATCATTCCCATGCATTAAAAATATTTTTCCTACATATGCATATATACATAAATAATATATATAGTAAACATCCATAATGTTATTTTGTATGTTTTTAATCTTTATATAAACAGTATCATACTCCACCTACGTTTCTGCCATTTTCAGGTATATCACTCCACATTAGATTTTTGTGATAGACCCACCTTGATTACTGTAGCTCTGTTTCTTCTTTTTAACTGCTGCCTATTCACCAGGTAGATCTTGATGCTTCTGTGGATAGATGTAGGTTGTTTCTACTTTTTCTCTATCATAGGCAATGTTGCTATGAACCTTCTTGTAAATGTCTCCTTGAGCACAGGTGAAGACTTTCACCCAGGAGTGGAAATGTTTCAGGACCGTAGTGTGCAATCCGTGACTGTATTAGATGCTGCCTAATTACCCTCCAGAATCACCGGTTGTACATTTTCACTGTAGAAAATACAGATTACAGATGAGAAGAAAAAAAGAAAAAATCATTTTCCATCTCTCCCATCAAAGAAAACCACTTTTAACTTTGAAAAAAAAGTGAATTTTAGGGGCACCTGGCCGGCTCAATGGGTAGAGAGCATGCAACTCTTGATCTTGGGGTTGTAGTTCAATCCCCACTTTGGGTGTGGAGCCTACTTAAAAATAAATAAAATAAAAATAAAATCTTTAAAAAATAGAAAAAGTTTATGTTGGTGTATAAACTTTCAAGTTTATTCTTCTGTGATATATATATTTAAATATGTATGTATATATATATAAATACATTATATATACATAGATGTATATATATACACACATGTATGGATGCAAATGTATATATTTGTATATATTTAAAGTTTGGGAATCCTATATTTTTAAAGTTTATATAGTGAGCATTTCACCATGTCACTAAATATTCATTTAAAAACATGATTTTAATGGCTATAAATTTGTTCATTGTAGGAATAATTCTTTGGTTTATATAACTACACGTGTTAAATATTTAGGGAGTGCTTTCTTGATCTTAACAAAAAGTGCTGAGATGAAGTACAAAGGGTTACAAAACAAAAATATTTTTTGATTTTTTTTTTTTATGGTAGTTTTTATGGCTTAATCAGTCCTCTCGTTGGTGGACCAGCTAAAATCTTTAAGGATAAAATAAAACCCTTTAGTTAATTTTAATTTTTTTCTATACTCTTCATGTTAATACATCTTTTTCCTTTCCCTGGCTGTATAGCATTCTGGGGCACTATTGGGGCTCCTGGGTGGCTCAGTCAGTTAAGCGTCCGACTCTTGATTTTGGCTCAGGTCGTGATGTCAGGGTGATGGGATTGAGCCCTGCATTGGGCTCCAGAGCTCAGTGCAGAGTCTGCTTGAGATTCTCAATCTCCCTGTCCTTCTGCCCCTCCCCCCATTTGTGTGTGCATGTGTGCACTCTTTAAATAAATAAAATCTTTAAAAAAAAAAACCATAGCATTATTTAGTGAGCCATTCGACAGTGGATGGGCATTTGGGTTGTCTCAAGTGTTTGCTGTTAGGGAGCTGCTGTGTGGGTGTCTCTGCTGATTTGTGGGAGAGTTTCCCTGCTGCCTCAACCACCAGTAGATGTGACTGGATAAGTTGCTTCACCCTTCTGAGTGTCAACTTACATCATCTGCAAAATGGAGCCAACAGAGGTAATAACTGACATTTGGTGAAGGCTTATGACAAGGCAGCGAGTACTTTAAGTACATCCCATGAATTACCACATTAAATGCTCACACCTCTAGCAAGTACATACCACCATTACTCCCATTTCACAGATAATTAAACTGACATAAAGAGAGCTTAAATAATTAAACCAGACTACAATTAATGAGGGGCAGAACCATGATTCAAATTTGCACTCTGCCCCTAGAGCCTGCCCCCTACTTTGTAAAACAGACTTTGTCATATTTGCCTTTTCTTTCTCCCTCTCCACACTTTTTTTTTTTTTTTTGCTGAACCATTTTGAAGACATCCTGACATACCACCCTAAAGACACCTCCCCGCTCTTACCAATCTGTATGAGAATTTCTCTACTGTTACATCCTCATCAACACTTGGTATTGTAAGACTACAAATTTTTGCTAATCTGATGGGGTGTGAAATGGTGTCTCATTGTGGTTTTAATGTGCATTTGCCTTATTATTTATGAGGTTGAACTTAGGAGACCATTCCTTTTCTCCCCCCCTTTTATGTGAAATGCCCGTTTATTCTACTCATTTAAAAAATTGGTGTGTTT
The DNA here is from genome assembly GCF_004348235.1 of Phoca vitulina. Classification (NCBI taxonomy): domain Eukaryota; kingdom Metazoa; phylum Chordata; class Mammalia; order Carnivora; family Phocidae; genus Phoca; species Phoca vitulina. The sequence goes on from NW_022589712.1 coordinate 10,911,315, forward strand.
GTCTTCAAAGCTTTTCTTTTTAAAGATGGACTCTGGCATGACAAGTTCTTATTATAACCTCTAGTTACTCAACGGCTTGGCATCACAAATAAATGGCCCATGGAGAATGAAGCTGAAAATAGAGGAATGCTTTTCAAAAAGTGATTGCTTGGAAATTTGGATTTCAAAGGTAGAAATGAAGCATACGGCTTCATGCTGAATAGCAAAATATACCAATACTTATGAAATTTCCCAAGATAAGTAACAGAAATAGAAACAGTGCTATATTTAAGTAAGAGAGATGAGTTGAGTTCTGTGTCCTATTTCCCACCTGTCCTATTTCCAGGCACTGAAGTCTAAGTTATGAGGATGGTTGGAGGAATGAGTTCCAAGTACGTCTGCCTTTGTACCTGTCCTTTAGACAGTGAGTGGACTTCAGTCATTAGTGCTTCAAGTCACTCCATTCTACCAGTACTAAGCGCGGAAAATCAATAGTAGGATCGTTTAATAATGCTCCAAAGACTTGAAAAGAGCCTGTTAAGAGAGGTTTAAACCAAAATAAAGGAACTTCAGAGTAAGGTGTTCCTGTATTTGTTGTTATTTTCCTTTGACTTCAAGAGAATTATTTGTAGCTATGTACCCCTGTTGCTAGAATGGAATTCGGCCTTGGCTGTTAATCCAGATTTTTCAGATAGGACAGAAGATAAGGTGTGTTGGCTTATTCATGAGGCAGGGTAAGAAAATTTGAAAAGAAAATAAAGTATGATTAATCACTTTTTGGCATACAAATTGTTAAGATTTGTGCTTTAAAGTACAAATCACTTTGCAGTGATTTATAGTGTTTTCTGTTTCTTATCTAAATGACTATGGAAAGTGGAACTCTTCTTATAGATGGAGTAAAATATACTATTTACTGCCCCGTATCTCATTATCTTCACATCTCTGATGCTAGTTCTAAGATTGCAAATGCAAGATATTTAGAAATAGAAGCTATTGTGTTTCAATGCTATTGGATCTATTCAGGTAATAAGTTCCCTTAAAGAATGACTTTATATTGTACCGTGATTGGGATGGATGTACAGTTTCATCAAAAATATGTATATATTTTGTATATTTAATATTGTACATTTGTATTTGTATAATTATAATTATACAGTTAGAATTGTATATGTAAAATATGTATATTTTATAATACGTACTTTATACCCCAGTAAAAAAAGAGAATTGGGGAGAAAGTGACATTTCAGAATCACACTTTGGCTGGAGTGGCAGACATCATATTGTCTGGTAGTCCTTGAAGTATTCCTGGGATCTTCCTGGAGTCAGTCCAACAACTGGCCCAAGATGTCATGTCTGGCAGTCTTGGTATTTGGGTGAAAATCTTTGTCATCACTGTGAGAAGACAGAAGAGCGGGGCTATATTTTTTAGCTGCCATAAACTTAACAATAAACATGAACCAACTTTTCCCACTGATACTGTCCCCATGGCCAGCTTGCATTGGAAGAGATGTAATTAAATTCCACTTTCTCTTAAGTCTGGCCTAGGTAAGGGAGGCCAACTATCTGGAAAACTGTGGGCAGAGGAAATGTAGAAAGCTGTTATATCTGAAATGTATTCCAGTTCTCTTTGCATCCAATTCTTTGCCTTCCTGAGAAACGGAACAAGTAGGTAAAGTAGATGAGTGGTTTACACAGTTTTACATCTGATCTTCCACGCCCCTCCTCCCCCTGCCCTTCCTCCTTCTTCTCTTTTCCCTGACCCCTTCAGAATTGAGCAAACAGCAGTGGGTGGAGGAGACTTCTGAGCTAGAGACTCTTAAAATTGGAACCATTCCAAAGGGGCTTTTAGTATTTGCAGTTTTTCACCCAGATGTTGCATACTAACATGTTGGAGAACCAGTGGTATATAGTGTACCATTTTGCCTTCAGAAAGAGATTTTATTGATCATTATTTGTAAGTATTGTGAGGAAACAGGATCTTCTAAAATATGAATACTAACCTCTATCAAATGTTAAAAAATCCTTAGAGTCACATGACCCTTCCTTCACTCTACTATAAGTCTTTTCCTGTACAAGTTAAAGCCATTTTCTCTCCCAGCAGATTTCTGCAGTTAGAATGCTAATAATGCCAATACCAGTAGCTGAGGACAAACCGTTATCACATCATCCTTCACAGGGCTTATCCTGCTCATTCATGCTCTATCTGTTTCTCTGTACTCATTAATTTGTTGAGGGAGCACTGTCTTTTTTTTTTTTTAAGTTTTATTTTATTATTTTTAAAGATTTTATTTATTTGAGAGGGAGAGCAAGAGCAGGGGAAGGGCAGAGGGAGAGGGACAGACTCTCCACTGAGCGGGGAGCCCCAATGATGCGTGGGGCTCCATCCCAGGACCCCAAGACCATGACCTGAGCAGAAGTCAGATGCTTAACTGACTGAGCCACCCAGGTGCCCCTAAGTTTTACTTTTATTTAAGTAATCCCTATGCCAAATATGGGGCTCGAACTCCTGACCCCGACATCAAGAGTCAGACACTCTTCTGACTGAGCCAGCCGGGCACTGGAGGGGACACTTTCTTGTGCTGCTTGTTTGTGTAGGATTATTCTTGCATTGAATAGCTCAGCATTTTTCTTCCTTCTTTCCTTCCTCCTCCCCCGCTTTTTTTTTGTTTCTTTCACAGTATAGAAAAAAACAAAACAAAGCTTGTGAAGGTAAGTGGAAGTCCCTTTGTACCTGGTTTCAGTCCCAGTCTCCATCCCCTCTGGAGACAGCCACAATTCTGAAATTCGTGACTATCTTTCCTATCCTTGTTTTTCTACTTTTTGTTCATATATCTGTATGTTAGCAATATTTTATCTTGATTTATGTTTTTAAAAATATATTTACACTTATATAATATATGTATGTATGTATTACTCCACATTATGTTTTTAGATTTTCTGTTTAGAATTTATTTAAATTTGCTTTTCTGGGATTTTTTTTCCTCTGTCCCCTCCCTGCTGTCCTTCCTGTCATAGCATTGTCAGTTCTTTTGTTCTTTTTAATTTCCCTCTTTTCTCCTCCTTTGGCTTGGAAATTATATTTCTATACTTTTTACTACTTAGTCTCAAAAAAATCTTAACAGAATGTAAAGTTCATCAATATATCTGTCCTCCTCTGAACTGACACAGGACCTTAGGACCCTTGAACTCTACGAATAGCCTAAACTCAAATCTCGTATCTTTGCAGTGTCCCATGTTATTGTCAACTGGTATCTTAGTGTTACTTTATTTTTAAAGTCCTCTCAAATTGATCATCGGTATTTTTTCTTTACAGTAAGTCATTATTTAATTTTGACAATATGTTTACCAATTTCTTTATTCACCCTTATGTTTGGTCTTTCACTTCTTCCAGATTCAATTATTTTTTGTTACTGAAGTAAACCCTACAGTAGATGTTTTTAAAAAGAGTCTTTCTTTTATAAAGAGTCATTGAGTGGTAAATTCTCAAATTTCATTGGTTTGAAATGTCTGTGTTACTTTCAGCCTATAATAACAATTTAGCTGGGTATAGAATTCTAGGATGAGAATTATTTCTCCCATGCAGCATCAAGACATCATTCATTTTCCACAGATACCTGTGGCGAATGATGACAAATTTCATGATGGTCCAATTGAATAATTTTGGCTTTTTATTTTTGTTTTTAGAACATTTGCTTTATAAAGATTTTTCTGTTTATCATTCACATTCTGAAGTTTCATCACAGTATATTCAATTGGGAATTTAATTGTAGTGCTAAGGTGTTTGTATGCTTCTGAAATTTGAAGACTCATTTATATTTTACTTAGTTCTGGCAAATTCTCAGGTTTTTTTTTTTTTTAAGCATTTTTTTAAAAGATTTTTTTATTCATTTGATAGAGAGAGACACAGCAAGAGAGGGAACACAAGCAGGGGGAGTGGGAGAGGGAGAAGCAGGCCTCCCGCTGAGCAGGGAGCCCAATGTGGGGCTCGATCCCAGGACCCTGGGATCATGACCTGAGCCGAAGGCAGATGCCTAATGAATGAGCCACCCAGGCGCCCTTTTTAAAGCATTTTTAAAAAGATTTTTTTTTTAAATTTATTTGACAGAGGGTGAGAGAGCACAAGAAGGGGGAGTAGCAGAGGGAGAGGGAAAAGTGCAGGGCTGGATCCCAGGACTCTGGAATCATGACCTGAGCCAAAGGCAGAAACCTAACTGACTGAGCCACCCAGGCTCCCCTCAGGTGTTATTTTCTTAAATATCATCTCTTCTCCCTTTTCTGCTCTTTGTTCTATCTGGCATTTACATTTGATATATGTTCAACCTTCTTGATCTATTTTCAGTGGCTCTTAACTACAACTTCTTAGTTTCTCTGTCCTACATTCGCAGAAGTTTCCTCAAATCTGTCTTCTGATTTATGGATTCTTTCTTCATGTTTGTCTTAACTATTCATTGAGTTTTTTTTTTTTTTTAGATTTATTTATTTATTTATTTGAGAGAGAGAGAGAGAGAGAGTGGGAGGAGGAGCAAAGGGAGAGAATCTTCAAGCAGACATCCCCCTGAGCATGGAGCCTGACTCAGGGCTCCATCCCATAACCTATGGGATCATGACATGAGCCAAAACCGAGAGTTGGATGCCTAATGGACCGAGCCACCCAGACACCACACCTTGTTCATTGAATTTTTAATTTCAGTGACTATGTTTTTCATTTACAGAGACTCAATTTTGTTTTTTTTTCCAAGTTTTGGGTTTTTTTTTTTTTTTTTGGTCTTTTTTTCATTATGGTTTCTGTGCCTTTGTTTGTATCTTCAGTCATGTTATAGTTATTTCATGGTCCCTTGCAGAGTGTTCTTTTTTATCAGTTCTCAGAGTGCTGATTCTTCCCTCTGCTATATCTGTTGATTCATCCCATGGTAGCATATTCTTTCATGGACCTTGTAATTTTTAACTATGGACTTTTCTTTATTTTTTTCCCCTTCCTTGGAGATGTGATAGTGTTCCCATGGAGTGAGTTACACTACATTTTTCCTGCTGGGGTTCTAGAGGTTTCAAATATCCTGGCTTAATTTTTTTTTAAATTTAATTTCTCAATTAGGATTCCTGGGTCAAGCAAGGAGTATACATTTAGATCCCCTACACACATTTATCTTAGGCCTGGAGTTTCCATTTCTCAAAGGTGTTTTTCTCCCATCCAAGTTTCTAGACATACTATATGTCATTTTGGGATGCAACCAAGACTGGCTATAGCAACCTAACGTGGAAGGTTTTATTTTTCTAACACAACAGGAAGGTTGGAAGTAGGAGAAGAACTACCTGCAGCCATGTCTTTTTCCTCAAGCTCCCTGTATCTTCCTGCCCCTTCATCCTCAAGTAGTTTTTATATTTCTGCTTGTTTCTTGGTGGCAGGTTGGCTATTCCATTTCAAGCCTCACAAGCCATGGTCCAGGTGGGACAAGGGAGAAGAAACAAGGAGGAAGGGATGGCCCCTGGGTCTGGAAAGACAAACTTTCCCCAGAAATCCCTTGACCGCCACTGCCTACGTTGTATTGGCTGGACCTGTATCACATGATCGCCCCCAGCTGCAAAGGATGTGGGCTGCGTAGCTTGTGCTTAACACCTTACCCTTGATGTTTCTCTTCATTTGTGTCACTTGGAGATTTCCTTCCCCCTCTTCTCCAACTTGGCTGCTAAAACACATTTTCATTCGTTTTAAGTCGAGAATTTGTATGCACTTGCTTAGGCTGTTGTGTTGCCTAAAGAGTCATTCATTTCTCTCCAGGCTGTAAGAGTCATTCATTCATTCACTGAACAGATACTGAGTACCTGAAATGGGAGAACAGATTTGACTTTGGTGGGGCCGCTAAAGCTGTACCCACTTTTCCCCTCTGAGTCCATTTGGAAGTTCAGATAGCATAGGCTCTGCTCTATATCTCCCGCTTCAAATATCCACACTGGGGGTCCTTCCCAGAGAAACATTGCACTTGGTTTAGAAAGCAATTCTGGGACCTGTAGCTGGGGACACAATGCTCAAAATACACAGAAGAGGGAGGGGGCAAACTGGCTCCATTATTTTTTCGCCTTTAATTAGTTACCCTGGTTATTTGCTCCACTGTCCATGTAAGCTCTCCATACCTGCTGAGCTCAGAGTCTTCCTGGGAAGAATGGCTGCCATCTCCATAGCAGCCCTCACTGGTGCTGGTTTCAATTTGTGGTCTCTGGCTTATCCATCAATAGGAGTCCATCTGCTTTCTTGTCTTTCGTGAATTTGTAAAATTTTCTAATTGGCCATTGGCACCTTTTCTTGTTTAAGGATTATTATGGAAGCCTTAGTTTCTGTGTATCATCCATTTCAATGGGATTTTGGGAAGTAGGCTAAGTAAATGTTTATATGTAACTTGCAACCTTGAACCAGAAGCTCCAGATATGTGGCCATGTATCCTATTTGCACAGGAGTAAGCTTGGCACTAGGAAAGACAAGAGAATACAGTGCAATATCTAATTCTTCGTACCAGCAGTGTGTGGCAGCCAGCTTGCACCAACTTGCAAGACCAATTGTTAAAGTTTTAGCAATTTTACGGATTGGTTGGCTTTGTTTTGATATCTTGAAATTGATCACCATAGGAATATTTATACCGCTGAAGTCAGCAAACACCATGAATGAACACTATGAACCAGCTCCCTCTCCTCCTTGAGAGCTGGTTGTTAAACATTTATCAGCACACCACTAGTCTTTACTCTTGGGCAGCTTGAGATAAGACATATGCTGGGGAAAAAGTAAGTCTAACTAAGATAGCCATCGAGTGTAAAACCGAGTAGTACAGACACTTCACCTGCTAAGGAATTCAGATAGCACAAATCATAGATAGCTGACTGTCATAGCTGAGAAAGCTCGGCAACATAGCAGTGCTGCGCACGGAACGTTGCTGCTCTTGGCAAGGTCAAAGGGTGGGCCCAGAAGCTAGAGTTTGCATTCTAGCTCGTTCACGGACTGCTGTGTGACCTGGGAGAGTTACTACATCTCTGCAGTGGGCATAATGACGGTCAACATTTATTGGATTCTTATTACGGGTAGGCGCTGTGCTAGGGGGCTTTCCATAGGTGGACTGAATCCTTACTTTGATTATCTTCAAAATGTTGCCCGCCTCAAAGGGCTATTCTGAGTATTCAGTGAGATCATTCATGTGAAGAGGGTGACATCATAACATCTCTAGAGAATTAGTTTTTTGTTAGCAAATTTCTCATAGAAGGTAAGCAATTTCTGCTTACCTTTTTTTCCTACAGGGTCTTGAAGGATGGCTGAGAGTAGGTTCTGTGAAGAGACTAGCAGAGGGCATTTCAGCCAAAGGAGAGGCAGGTACCAGAGCATAGAAGACAGGCGAGTAGGAGTCTGGGAGCTGGTTCTGATAGAGCCTAAGGGAAGTGGAGGTTGTACTTTGAGGAGGAGTTGAAACACTTGAATGAGTCAAATAGAGATAGATTGTGGCAAGTGTTGTGTTCTAAGTAGAGAACTCTATTTTTCATGTGGTGGGAAGTAGGGAACCATTATAAGTTCTTGAAAGGGCAGAGAAATGATTAAAATAGGATTTTAGGAATAGGATTCTGTCAGGCACGTGCTTATGCAAAATAAATTGGAGAGGGGCAAGGAACTGAGACATGAGGTGGCAGAAGTGGGCAAGTAACAAAAGGCCAGGTCTGAGGCAGTTCGAAAGAAGGATTCATACGATAAAGAATTTTGTAAAAAGAGAAGAAACAGATAATTTTATAAGTGAATAAGCTAGAAATATATAGTCAAAATATTTGTAAGAGCAGTCTGAACCAAAAATGAAGAAAAATAAGGGAGAATTCTTTCTTCATCCCCATCTTCCCATCACCCCCTGCAAAACCCACTCTAATTTAAAAATAAGAATATATATATATATATAAACATACACAAAATCAGTAGAAAGTGATGTGTGTGTGTGTGTGTGTGTTTTGCATTGCATGTGGTTTTTGGGACTTTCCCTTAATTAGGTTAAATTAATGTGAATACACTTTTTGAGAGTCTGTTTAGATTTATAACTGAATATCGTGGCATCTGTAGTTAATTCTGTTTTCCTAAATACCCACAAAGTGATGTTAAATAATGGTTTTATTATGGTTTGGAGCTAGAATTTTTTGCTTAATGTCTGCGGAGGGTGAAGAAAGTAGGCAGGACACACTACTGTGTATACCCAGGGAGCATGTTAGTGAATGTTAGTGAGCTCCTGGCTGGGGACTTGCACGTGAGAGATGGATCCTCTTGTGCAGATGTAATGCACGGAGCACCCAGACCTCGCCGCACTCTTGTCTTTGTGCCACAGACAGCAGGGACCTGGAGGGCTGTGTGCGGCACCACACCAGCCGGACTTCTGCCACATCATTCTGGAAACAACAGCTTTGGCAAAGGCCTCTGGTGAACTTCATGTGGCTAAACCCAATGGAGATTTCTTGGTCCTCATCTTTCTTGAGTTCTGAGGAGCCTTGACACTTAATTACTTCGCTCTTTTTGAAAAAGTCTTTTCTTATGGCTTTGGAGACATCATTTTCTCCTGATTCTCCTTCCTTCTCTCTGGCTAATCCTTCTTCATAAGAGTAAATCTATCCCCAGATTTTACATTTTGGAGTTTCTAAACATTTAATCCTAAAATCAATCAACTTCTCTCTGTCTCTCTCTCTCTGTCTCTCTCTCTCTCTCTGTCTCTCTCTCTCTCTCTATATATATATATATATTTTTTTTTTTTTACTCTTTACTCTGTACCCAGCAAACTCCCTGCTGCCCATGATTACCACCATCTATACGCCAGTGACTCCTAAGTTTGTATCTGTAACCTGACCTTTGGGTTCTAGACCTGTAGTCAGCTGCCCACTGAACATCACTTGGCTGCCTCAGAGGTGCTTCAGGTTAGGTTTGCTCTAAACCAACCTCATGATCTTTCCCTCAAGTATTGTCCTCCTCTACTTTTACCCATTTTTTCAGAAGCCCATCAGTGTTCATCTGAAATGTAGCCAGAAACATAGGCATCACCCCCGATACATCTATTTCTCCATCCCCCTCTCCAATCAAGGATCCAAATCTATCACTAAGCTCTGAAAATTTTATCTCCTAAATAGCTTTTGGCTATACCTACATCTTTGTATCTCTGTGTTCACCATTGTCCAATTTATTGCTGTCCTTTACTTGGGCTAATGTAATAATGGCTTAACTGGTTTTCCAGAATCTACTTTGGTTTCTTTTCAGTCTACTTTCTGAAGAGTAGTTACTCATCTTTTCAAAACACAAATTTGGTCATGTTCCCTCAGGCCCTCTAAAATCCTTTGTATCTGTCAGAATAAGTTAGGTAATACTGTCGTAACAAACAACCCCAGAAATCTCGTTAGCTTTCAACAACAGCAGTTTATTGCTCATTCACAGCATGTCTGTGGCTTTGGTCCATGGAAATTTCACTTTGGAATTCGAGCTGAGGGAGGAGCCTCTGTATGGGACATTGCTGGTCATGGTAGCAATGACATGACCGAAGAGAAAGTGTGATCCATGTGCTGGCTCTTAAAGCTTCTGCCCAGAAGGGACACACACCATCGCCACCCACATTTCATTGGCCAAAGCAGGTCACAAAGTCTTCTCTGAGTTCAGTAGGGAGGGATGCATGGTCTTCCCACAGGGAGGAACACTGGAGGAAGTAAAGCCAGAATATTTGGTGACCAGGAATTTACCACAATTCACCACACCTTTTGGTGACTTCCTATTGTTTTGAGGATGAAATCCAAAACCTTTCCCAGGCCTGCAAGGCTCCTGGTGATGTTCTCTATCCTAAACTCCCCAGCTCTACCTGTCACCTCTCTATCCCTCATTGTCTGTACTCTACCACACTATTCTTTCCTTCTTTGACCACATACCCTCTCTTTCAGGATCTCTGAACATGCTGATCCCTCTATACTTTTGTCTGTCCTCCTCTCCACCCTTTACCCCACTATTTCTTCACATCTCAGCTCAGCCACCACTTTCTCAGAGAAGCAATCCCTGGATCCCCAGACTAGGTCAGGTTCTGTTGTCATATGCTTGCATGGAATGACATTCTTTCCCTTCAGAGCACTTATCTGAGCTTTTAATTATCAACCCACTAGTGTGACTAGGTGATGAATGTCTGTCTTCTCTGCCTTGACTCTGGGTTCCATGAGAACAAGAACCATGTCTGGTTTTGCTCATCATTATATAGACAGGAGGCAGCACAATGTTTTAAACTTAGTAGATCTTGGGGCACCTGGGTGGCTCAGTCAGTTAAGTGTCTGCCTTCGGCTCAGGTCATGATCTCAGGGTCCTGGGATTGAGCCCCGCATTGGGCTCCCTGCTCTGCAGGGGGTCTGCTTCTCCCTCTCTCTCTGCCTGCCACTCTGCCTACTAGTGCTCTCTATCTCTCTGTCAAATAAATAAATAAAATCTTTAAAAAAATTAAAAATAAAAAAAATAAACTTAGTAGATCTTCAGTAAAAGTTGACTGAATGAAGAAGGAGGATATTGAAATGCCTAGAAGAACGATAGGAAGAATTAAGTATACTTGATTTGGAGAAGAGAATACTCATGTGGAACAACTGAAAAGCTATACACGTGTGGAGGGCCTCTGAGGAAAAGTGAGAGTATATTTAAAAAAAAATATTTTTATTTATTTGAAAGAGAGAGAGCACAAGCAGGGGGAGGGCAGAGGGACAAGCAGACGCCCCACTGAGCATGGAGCACATCGTGGGGCTTGATCCCAGACCCTGAGATCATGACCTGAGCCAAAGTCAGATGCTTAACTGACTGAGCCACCCAGGTGCCCCAAGTAGATTTATTTTTATTCCTTCAGAGAGCATATCTAGAACCAAAGTTTAAAAGTTATAGGTAATGAATCCAATTTCAGTTCACTGCAAGAATGAACTTTCTGATAATATGAACATCAATACTAGAAACGTTATGTTCACTGTATTTGTTCGAAGGCTGGATGACCAGGTGTAGAAAACATCAATAGACATTCAAGTAGCAGTGGTATTGGAATAGAGGCATATATTTGATCACTTCAAACTCCAATAGTTCTATTTAATATTTTATTAAAAAACACAGAGATATGGGATGCCTGGTTGGCTCAGTTGGTTAAGTGTGTGCCTTTGGCTCAGGTCATGAGCTCAGGGTCCTGGGATCGAGCCCCACATTGGGCTCCCCGCTCACAGGGAGACTCCTTCTCCCTCTCCTCCCTGCTTGTGCTCACTCGCTCTCTCTCTTTCTCTCTCTCTATCAAATAAATAAAATCTTTTAAAAAAAAGTTAAAAAAAAAAACAGTAAACAAGGAAACAAGAAAACACAAGGTATCAATTATGAGGTGATACCATTGTGTCTCTAGACTGGCACAACCAATAGCCATACTATGGTTCCTGTCTTGGCTTAAGATTTTTAAGACTTGTCATGAAGGATCTTTAGGTAGATCATCCCCAATCTATGCCTTCATCTGTAATTACTTAAATAAATTGATTATATATGTGTCTCTTTTAGCAGACCAAGGGAGTAGGCAAAGTAGTTTTTGAGCATAAATAGCCTTAGAAAACTAAAAACTCCAACATGTATATGTAGCATATAAACTCCTATATATATGTATCATATATAGTATACGTGACAAAAATAAAAATGAAAACCTCCCCTTTAGGGGTGCCTGGGTGGCTCAGTCGGTTAAGGGTCCCACTCGGTTTTGACTCAGGTCATGATCTCAGGGTCCTGGGATTGAGCCCGCGTCAGGCTCCACCCTGAGCATGGAGTCTGCTTTCCGTTCTCCCTCTCCCTCTGCTCTCTCTCTCTCTCTCTCTCAAATAAATAAATCTTAAACAAAACAAAACACCTCCCTTCTTCTGCACTTTTATCAAAGTAACAGACGCAAGGCTTATTTTGCACGGTAAAATACAATAGTATGGATGAAATCATAATATAACGTTATAATACATTCAATAGATGTAAATCAATTTAATAAATATAAAAAATTTTCAAGCTATTAGTTCAGAAAGAGGGTCACACATTGGAATAGTTAAAGAAGTTTTCTTGAAGGAGGAGCATTTAGATGAGTTCCTAAAAAATGGGATAGATTGTTATAGATGGATGGACAGGAAAAAATACAGTGAATATGACTACCTTATATTCTAGATCTTCTGAGACAGTTTTGATTTCAAATATAATGATAGTCCAGGAAGTGTGGTCATAAATGCTAAAGCAGGTGCCCTGCTTTTGGGATTGTAATATGGTCGGTGCGGACACGAACAAGTGCATAGAAGCAAAAGAGGACTTGGTGAATGGAGGCCTGTGGATCAGTGTTTAAACAGAGCGCGGAATGAGGGTGGGTGGAGCAGCAAGTACGCGTCATCTCCCATCATCCAATCACCGGCTGTCTCCAGTTCTACTGCCTGACCCCCGTAGTAAACCAATGTGACATCCTGATGCCCCACAGGAAGAAACATTTGCAACTGTTGGAAATGTGATACATTAAGAAACAAGCAATCCAGTCCGTGCAGTCCGCCGCCTAGATTGTGAAACAGTAGTCATGGTTCTATTTGTTCTGTTATGGAATAAAAATTGCAAATATTTCATAAGATAGAAACTCAAGAGAGATCCTGAGCACAAGTTTCCCACAATACGCTAGCAGGTCACATTTTGCAACCCTGCTGCCCACCCCCACCCCCTTCCCCAGCCCCATTTTTTAGCCAGTATTTGCCCTCGGGGCACAGGGTGGAGCACTTTAGTGAGATTTTGCACAAACACTGTAGGCTTCTTGTTTTTCTTTGCTATTATAATGGAGAGGCAGTAGAAATAAGGTAGAAAAAGGGAGGATGGGACTCCGAGTGGATAGAACTAAAAGCAAATAGGATTTTTAGGTTTTTTTTTTTTTTTTTTTTGGTTTGTTTTCCAGGCTACGAATAAAACGCTTATGAACAAAGAAAAAAGTGCTCATAGAATACATAAAATGTAAATAACATTAGTTCATTCAGAGGAAGAATCTCCCTAGGAGAGGAGCACTTCATTGTTTATTAACTTTTCTTGGGTCCTGGGTCCAAGTTTCATTGCAATAGTTAAAAATTGCTGTACTTTTAATGCAATATGAGTGTTTATGAGCAGCTTTATAAAAATTTGAATATTCAGGCAACATTGTTTTAATGTTGTTTTTCTTCTTTTGTTGATTATTACTTAAGTCTCTTCATTTTATAATTTTTACTTAATAGCAGTCTTGTTTCAATTAAGAAAATCCAGTGTCTGGTGGAATCAAAAGCCCAAAGAGATGGGACTGTCGTCCTGACAGAGGGATACCGCTTCCCATTATCCCCATTAGGCTAGGAAATTCCATGCCTTAACTGCAGTTATAAATGTGGAGTTTCCTTCTTGGTTGTGTCTCATTCCACTTAAGGCCTCCCTTTTAGAATTTCCTAGGTTCCTATATTCCTCCTAAGTCTGTAATATTATCACTGCATCCACACCAAATTAAAATAAAGATCTGTACAAGATAAAAGGAGCTTCGTTTCTTGTCTTCTCTCACCGCTGTTCCTTTCAGTTGATTCAGCTGTTGACTGTGGCCCGGAGCAGCTTTGAACACATGGTCATATAATTCATTAGCATTTAGACAGGGCCTCAATCTCAGCCATTAGCACATTCATTCAAACACATTTCTGAAAAACATTTAAAAACCACCTTGTGGCATTGGTCTGTATTCATAAAAAGAGCAACCTGTAGGGAACTAATAAACATAGCTAATCTCTTCATAGATAAACATGCTTATTAAGTGTATCTAGTTTTGGTTTTGATTTAGTGTCCTCCAAAATTGTCTTCGAATTGGTGAGAAAGTCAATTCTCCAAATGGAAGAGAAATGAGAAGCTTTTGAGTGTAGGTGAATGATTTTACATGCTGGCTTTGAATTGTAGAAGTCTGTGATTCTCCCAGTGACGTCTCCAATTTGACCATGGAGTCAAATGATATTAAGATGTTACAGAGGGGCACCTGGTGGCTCAGTGTGTTAAGCATCTGCCTTCGGCTCAGTTCAGGATCTCAGGGTCCTGGGATGAAGCCCTGAGCTGGGCTCAGCAGGGAGTTTGCTTCTCACTCTGCCCTACCCCCCTGCCTGTGTGTGCACTCTCTCTTTCTCGCAAATAAATAAATAAATAAATAAAATCTTTAAAAAAAAAGATGTTATAGCAATGTTGCTAGTGAAAATGGTGAACGAAGTAAATCTAACTGGTGAAGACAATATATTAATGTAAATTCACGTAGCCAAGTTTGGCCTAAACAAGGAATGTTCATTATTCCTTTTTAGCTGCATGAAAGACAGCAATCTGGGTAATACATTTTGATGGATTATTAACTTTCTTCACAACCTTGTTTTTAATTAAAGATTTTATTTGTTTATTTTAGAGAGTGAGAGAGCCAGCAGGGGGAGGTGGAGAGGGAGAGAATCTCAAGCAGATGCTGCGCTGAGCACAGAGTCTGATGGGGCTTGATCTCATGACCCTGAGATCATGACCTGAATGGAAAACAAGTGTCAGTCACTCAACCGACTGAGCCACTCATGTGCCCCTTCGTAAGTTTTTCTTAAGCACGGTTAATCGAGTTACTGATTCTAAGACATTTATTGAGGGTCTATCCTGTGCCAGACAACATGTACTGAGTTAGTCTTCTCATTTTATAACACCTCCTCATCCTCCTTTTTCCTCTTTCTCTAAAACCTCTGGAAGTTTCCTACTTGGATCTGACTTGAAGTTTTCCTTTAGTTTTTCTTCATCATCTGGATGTGAAATTTTCCCAGAAAATCTATTCCCCCTCACCCCCTGGCTTTTTTCCTCTTGGAAAGGAACATCCTTCAGCTGGAGAACTGGAAAATATCCACCAATTTTAAATGTAAAAATAATTATGCAAATATATAACTATGTTGTTTCCTTAGTTGTTATGAAATAATGTACTTGGTTGTTGATTTCTTTTGTCTGTGTCCTTGCTTTTTGGGAATTTCTGTTCACTTTGAGAACCATCTTTCTTGCATTCCTTTGTTAGTCCTAACAAAGACAAAACAGCTTAGCTAAGAGCAAAATAATTTCAGCAACTATGAAAATCTGCAGGAGAGCATGGCCAACAGAAAGCCTTCATTCTCTGTGTTTACATTGGTACTGATCTTAATGGCACGCTGTTAACTCAACATAAAGCTGTGCTTTTTAAAACAATTCAAGTTCAAGGGCATCCAATCGTGTTCCAGCCCTATAAAGTATTTGCAATAACAATCTAAACTGGCATATATGTTAAAGCTCACCCTGGGCAGCTTAAATTTACACGATTAACCTGGGACTTGCTCATCATAGCACCAGGAAGCACAACCTCATGATCGAGTGCAATTCACATCTCACAATTCTAGGAATCGATGTACATGGATACACCGTTATATTATTATTAAATCCAATTGCTTTGCAATTAACCCAATATGACACCTATACAAATGATTCAAATAAAGAGCCTCATGTTTCACAGGAGACAATCAATAAAGTGAAATCACAGCTCCTGACAATGTTAGCAATTTGGCTTGTTACGAGAGTACTACATTTTCCTTGGGTCGAGGCTGCCGTTCTCCCTACTGAGTCACAGCTACCATAACTTTCAACTATTGGCAATGCCCCTGCCTCACTAAAGCATAACATTCAAACATGTTTGGCCATTCCTAGCCTATCTTAGCCGAGTCATGAAAAGTTACAGTCAATCTGGGATGTACTAACTCGTCAATTTTCCTTCTTTGCTCCCCAGATGGAATTAGGACTTCTTTCCCCAGGAAAGCCTCCTTAATGACAAAAAAGAAAATAGTTGTATTTGTTCTTAGACAAAAACTCATTCTTATTCTTCCCTTTTCACAAAATGTTTTACAATTAGATGTCTGAAAGCAAAACCAAATTATAACAGCACCTCTCTGTTATTATTACTGTTGTTACTATTATTCTGTAGCTTCATTATCTCCATTTTAACGAAGTAAAAGCACTTCACAGTTATAAGCCCGATCAAAACCAACCTTTTGTAAAAATATCACAACCCTCTTATTATATCACCCTCTTTAGGCAGAGCTGGCAGGCGAGTTTGTCAGCCAGACAACTTGGTGTAGAGAATCAATTTCTTGAGAGCGGGGATGGTGAACTTCCTTTGGAGAGCCAACAGAGTTGTGTGTAGACATTCCGCAGGTGTTTATTGACAGCCTACCTGAGTACGGCCTTGTTAAGGCCTCATAACACTTTTATTTTAAGTGGACTGAACTTGACCTTATGGAGCATTCAGGACAGACACTGACCAAAAATGTATCTTTTCCATGTCTCTCCTCTATCTACTCCTTTCCAAAGACCAGTCAAGTCAGGGTATGTTTCCATGAGGCCATTTTTTTTATCTGTTGAAATGGAGGGACTAGAACATTACATATGCAAAATGTCTCTTTTTCCTAACACACGGTGTGAATGATTGAAAACAATGACTTATTTAATACTCTAAGCAGAGTCTGTTCTCCATGAATCATACTGTATACATAACGGTGATGAAAATGTTCAGTTTGAAATTTCTCCCTGGCCAGGGAGGAAACCATGGGGGTGAATCATACTTTCAGTGATGACTGTCCTAAGGAAGCTAAATTGAGAAGCCACAGGTTAAAAAAGGAGCGAGGAGTGAATCCTTAACAGGAATGCAATGGTCATACACTCCCAGAAGGCAACAGACGCCCCCTTCTGCTGCTTACACCCGGGCAAAAGCCTGCAGAAGAGTTCCCGGACGTTCACCCACAGGAGAGAGACTCTGAACGGAGAGGAATCCAAACACAATATGTGAAGTTACCCAGGGCTTGGGAAAAGAAACAAGACTTCTCGTTGAGGGAAAGGAGATAAATGGCTGCCTGAAAAGAGGAACACAACGGCCTGCACTCATTCATGTGAAAGAAATTCATTTAAGAGCAATTGGATTAGAGATGGAGATTTACATGGATGGCATTAAAGAAGAGGAGCGTGTAAGAGACAGTAAAGATGTACATCAGTCATTGGCTACAGGACTGTAAACAGCAGTGGGGACTTCGGATACAGTGTTAAGTGGAAAAAGGGGCCACTACATTATAATTAAACGATGATTGCAATTATGTAAAAATATGTGTGCTATGGACAAAGACCGAACGGGGATACGGAGAAATTAACATAGTTATTGTGTTAATGTTAATGTAGTGATGTTATTTGTTTTGCATTGTTTAAATCGTATGGGTGTGAAAGTGAGGGCCGGCTGGGGTGGGACTATATAGAGTCAGTCTGATAGTCAGCTGGCTTCACAGGAATCAGGAAGACCCGTGCTTAAGTTTTACCCACCACGCTAGCTGTGAACTTAACCTCTCTGAGCCTCCTTGGTGTCCTTACAGAGAAAGTGGGAATAATAACACTTGTCCTGCACTAACAGGGGAGTGAAAACACTATGTAAATTGAAAGGATGGTGGGAGACTGTGTGAGGAATTAAGATCAGAGGGCTTTATAGACCAGAGATTTAAAAAGTCCCAAACTCTGGGCACCTGGTTAGTTCAATCAGTAGAGCATGTGACTCTTGGTCTCAGGGTCGTGAGTTCAAGCCCTGCATTGGGCTTGGATCCTACTTAAAAAAAAAAAAAAAAAGGAAAGAAAAGTCCAGAACTCAGAAAGTTCTTCTGACTCTCTTTTCTCGGCATTCCCCCGGGGGGCTGGACAGCCTATGTCATCTCATCTAACTGTACTATGTACACATTACTAATATTTATTGTCTTACTAACCAGATTTCCTAATGCCATTTTAGAATAATTCATTTTTTCTTCCATTTGAAAGGATTTGAAATGCTCCCTTTATCATATGCCTGAGTTTATTTCTGAACTCTACTGTCAAACTGCTTGCCATTCTGTTTTAATCATTGTAGCTTTACAGTTTTTTTCATCTGACAGTGCAACTTTTTTTATAGGTTGGTTTGTTTTTCAGATAGGATCTTGAGTAGAGTGGTAGCTCTTAAGGAGAAACCCGAGCTTGGGCCCAAGGAAGTAAGGAACCAGACCAGGGGTACATGGCAATGTGGCAAAGTCTGAGAGGAGAGTCTTTGGAATCAGAGAAAGCTTAATTCAAATCTTGATTTATTACTTGCCATCTGGGTGACCCAGCATACATTACTTCATCTCTCTAACCTCTTACCTCATCTGTAAATTGAGGATAATACCTACCTCAAAGTGCTGCGGTGTGGATTAAGTTACAAAATGAGCATGAATTTCCCTCGCACAGTGCCTGGCTCATGGCTGTCGCCCTCCTTCCCTGCCTTTGTGTGCCCTCCTCGTGGTGAGGACGTGGCTTCCCTTTCTTCGGTTTTCGGGAATCTGCAAGAGAAGGGACGAAGAGCTAAGAATTGTCGCCAAGTTCTACACAGCATTCTGAAGTCTGGTTTCATGGGAATGGCATTTAAATTGTACATATGCATTCACTGCTCCCTGAATATGGCAAAGCAGGAAATACTGTGCGTGTCATATAATTCGTAAAATGCACTGTCACTATGCAGCCAGGAACTGTGGGATATCAAACAGGTAGGAATGCCAGGCAGCATGTTCCTGTCAGACCTGGAGGGAACGGAGCTCAGGAGAAGGGGGAAATTACTGAGGATGAAGGGAGCAGGGCAGGGAACAGGTGAGAAATAATGTGGCCTCTCTTTTCTCGTCTGCTCTGACAAGCTTGGATTTTAAGTGATTTGGGGGCAAAGGTCACATCTATTACCTCCCTTTTTATAGTTTCTAAAAGATTATTGAATAATATTAGCAATATTTGGTGATTAGAGTGAAGAAATGTCACACAGGGTCTCAGAGAAACCCTCCGTCTCCGAGAGTGGCCAGGACGACTTTTGCCGGAAGCGTCTGTCTTCTCTCGCTGGGAGACGATGGATGGAGTCTGATCATAATTAATTTTAATAGAGACCTATCACCTCGTGATAGAATCTTGGCTATTCAAATGAAGTAGAACCAGCTAGCCAGCCTGGATAAAAATGATCTCACCAGTTCTCCCTCACCACTGGCTTTAAAACAAATCAAGTCCAGTTACAAAATATTTGTTTATTGAGTGATTTGGGGCCTAGCACTATAAGATGGTGTATGACGTTCACTATCTGAATTGGACAGACAAGAAATATGATAAAATAATAATAGGTACCATCTGTTGATTCCCTGACTTGTGCTATGCCCTCCATTACATGCTTTGTATACCTTATCTCTAATTCATGAATTCTTTCCACACGTTTCTTGAGCGCCTATTATGTGCCGGGCCTTCTAGGTGCTGGGAACACCACAGGCCACAAGGAAGAGGAAGTCCCTGCCTTTGGAGAACTACATTCTGGTGGGTATAAGCCCAGTGAATATATAACATTATTTTAGATA
Organism: Phoca vitulina; assembly: GCF_004348235.1. Taxonomy (NCBI): domain Eukaryota; kingdom Metazoa; phylum Chordata; class Mammalia; order Carnivora; family Phocidae; genus Phoca; species Phoca vitulina. The sequence continues at coordinate 10,930,728 of NW_022589712.1, forward strand.
ATGGTAAAGGCTATGGAGAACAGCAGCTCAGGGTAAAGGGATAGAGCAGGATTCTAGAGTATGTAGGGAACATCTTATTTATTTATTTTTTAAGTAATCTCTACACCAAACGTAGGCCTCGAACTTTCAACCCCAAGATCAAGAGTCACATGCTCTACCAACTGAGCCAGCCAGACGCCCCTGCAGGGGACATTATAGGACGGGCCTCTCTAGAGGGATGGAGTGAGGTGTGCACAGCGAGGGGCGGGGGGAGGAGCATCCCAGGCAGGGGGACTAGCAAGTGTGAGGTGAGTGTGGTATACTCAGGGCCCTGCGTGGCTGGGATGGGGTGAGGGAAGAGGAGGAGGGGCAGAAGAAGCAGGAGACAGGTAAATGACTAAGCCAGGTAAGGCCTGGAGGGAAATGAAAAGCTTTTTGCGTTTCCTTCTGAGGACAATGGGAAGCTCTCAGGAAACTGTGAGCAGGGGAGAGTTACCTGGACACTAACTCTGATATGTAGATCGGCGCACTGGAGGTCGTCTCTCCCGGCTGTAAGAATGTGCGAGAAGCAGGACTGGGTAGAGGTGGAGTGTGTGTTGACTCACAAAGATCTCACCTGACCCCCTGGAGGCCCTAAGGTTGGGATGACCCTTTAGAATTTTCCCAAATTGAGGCAAAGCTCAATGGACCTTGAAGCTGGCCTCAACCTGCTGATGTCTCCTGAGAGGGCTTGCGAACCTGGGCGAGGCAAGCCCTTTGGGGGCCAACGCCTGGGAGGCCGGCAGCTGTGGGCGGCCAGCGGCTGGGACAACGACACTGCCCTCCCGAAGACGGTGTCGGGTGGCGCACCCCAGCATCCACCACAGGTTCCTTTATGTTTTCATTCTCTCAACACTCCTCCAGGTTAAGCATTCTTATGTCCTTTCTGGGACTCAGAGAGCAACCTGTTCAAGGTCACATACCTAGCAGATGCTGGATTTGAACTTCGGTCTCTCTGAGACCAAAGACCATGTATTTAAAAAAAAAAAAATTGTGGTAAAATATCCATACCATAAAATTGATCATTTTAACTGTTTTTTTAAAGTTTTATTTATTTAAATAATCTCTACACCCAACATGGGGCTCGAATTCATGATCCTGAGATCAAGAGTCACATGCTCTTCTGACTGAGCCGGCCAGGTGCACCTCATTTTACCTATTTTTTTTTTAAGATCTTATTTATTTGTCAGAGAGAGAGAGAGCGAGCATGTACAAGCAAGGGGAGTGACAGCAGAGGGAGAGGGAGGAGGCTCCCCGCTGAGCAAGGACCCTGGGATCATGACCTGAGCTGAAGGCAGACGCTTACCTGACTGAGCCACCCAGGCGTCCCACATTTTACCTATTTTTAAGTGTACAGTTCAGCAACATTAAGTACATCCACATTGTTGTGCAACCACCACCGCCATCCACCTCTAGAACTTTTTTCATCCTGCAAAACTGAAACTCTGTACCCATTAAACAATAACATTATAATAATATTAATATTAAACATAATACTATTAAAAATTAACTCCCCATTGCCCTCTCCCTCCAGGCCCTGGAAACCATCCTTCTACTTTCAGTCTCTATGAATTTGACAGCCCTAGGTAACTTATATAAGTGGAATCATACAATATTGTCTTTTCATGCCTGACTTATTTCACTTAGCATAATGTCTTCAAGGTTCATCCACATTGTAGCAGGTGTCAGAGTTTCCTTCTTTTTAAAGGCTGTATAATACTCCATTTTGTGTATATACCATTTTTTTTCTTTAAGATTTATTTATTTATTTTAAAGAGAGAGAGTGCATGGGGAGGAGGGGCATAGGGGGAGGAAGACAGATAAGCAGACTTCCCCCCGAGCAGCCCGACAAGGGCCTCGAAGATCCCATAACACTGAGATCATGAGCTGAGCCAAAATCAAGAGTAAGATGCTTAACCAACTGAGCCACCTAGGCCCCTCAATGTGCCATGTTTTGTTTACTCTTCTATTGATGGGCAAATGGATTGCTTCCCCCTTTTGGCTATTGTGAATGATGCTATGAACATTGGTGCACAAATATCTGTTTGAATCCCTGCTTTCAATTCTTTTGGGTATATCCCCAGAAGTGGAATTGTTGGGTCATACAGTAATTCTATTTTTAATTTTTCAAGGAACTGCCATACCATTTTCCACAGCAACTGCCCCACTTTATATCCCCACCAGCACTGCACCAAGGTTCCGCATCTTCACCAACACTTTTTTTCTTTCCTCCTCCTCCCCTTCCTCCTCCTCTTCTTTTTCTCATAATAGCCGTCCTGTGGGTGTGATGTGGTATCTCATTGTGGTTTAAGACCTTGCACTTTTCATGCCACCGTGTGTCCCTCAGAAAGGAATCAAAGATTGCCAGCATGCATCCAGTCCCACCATTCCATTTGTGGGCGGAAATTATGACAATACTAGGTCAAGATCTAAATTCAGTTAATCTCCTTGGATTGATGATGAGCTATAGAAGACCATATTCTGTATATTCCCTAAGACGCTCAGACACCTAAAGGACAATACAAAATTTGGCACTGTATACTGATTCGATCTTTAAAGGTTTTGCTTAAGGACCCTAAAATAGTTTAGAAAACTATGCTCTTCTTTGCACATTTAAAAATTGATATTTATAATGTTATTATAAATTTAAATAGTTGCAAAGACTATAATTCCTAGCATATTATAAATGTTGACATTTTTTTAAATGAAACAGTTACATCACTGTTTTAAACGTATCCAAATGGAATCCAGATCTTACAACAGCTTGTTAATTGCCATCATCCTTTTGAGAAATACACAAATAGGGGCGCCTGGCTGGCTCAGTCACAGGAGCTTGGGACTCTTGATGTCAGGATTGTGAGTTTGAGCCCCACGTTGGGTATAGGGATTACTTAAAAACAAAATCTTAAAAAAAAAAAAGAAAAGAAAGAAATACGCAAGCTCATCTTTAGCAAGCAAAAATGGCATATTGCTGTTTTTCTCTTTGAAATTCTATTTACATTTATTTCCCCCTCAGAATTTTATGCTAATGTAATATACTTATGATTGAACATCTTTTACTGAGGATTTCTCATATTTTTATCTATCAAACATATGTATATTAAAATTTATACACTTTAAAATTCTTGTGACCATAGGCTCTAAGTGTTTTCTGGATTGAGCTATCATTACAATTACTAGTATTACACAATTGATCAAAACAACCTAAATGAATAGAAAATTTTGATAAATACTAACATTGAAAATAAAGTTTTATTGGAAGTTTGCATTTCTTAATAAGATAGATGATGCTGTCCTTTTTTCAAACATTGTATCTATTATGGATAAATATTACTTTATTGCTAGAATGACAGTGGTTAGCATCCCTTCTATCTCTAGTTTTCATTTTTTAGAGATGAAAAATCCTTGTTCTTACAAATAAGGAGATGGGAATGGGAAGAATTTTGTTATAAAGATGTCCTTAAATTTGTGGAATGCTTTCTGATTTATTTGTCCCAAAGCACGTAGTAATCCATTACCAAATGCTAGTTTTAATGATCTGTCAGCTGACAATTTAACTATCTTCTCCTTCCATTTTGTTGAAAACAAGATATTGGAAACCACCTGACTTGCAAAGGATTTGTTATGCCCAGTCTGTTATGGGTCGAGCTGTGTCCCTTCCAAATTTATATGTCGAAGTCCTAACCCCTAATACCTCCAAATGTGATCTTATTTGAAAGCGATGTTGCAGATATAATTAGTTAAGAGGAGGTCATTAGGGTGGGCCCCAATCCACTATGACTGGTGTCTTTATAAAAAGGGAAAATTTCGACAGAGAGACAGACATGAACAGAGAGAAGAGGATGTGGAGATATAGGGAGGAGATGGCCATGTCCAAGCCAAGGAGCCTGGAACAGAGCCTTTCCCCCCGGCCCTGAGAAGGAATCAACCCTGTCCACACTTTGATCTTGGAGTTCTAGTCCCCAGAACTGTGAGGCCATACATTTCTTTTTTGAAGCCATTTGTTCATGGTACTTTGTTCCTGCAGTCCTAGCAAATGAATACATGGTTCTTACAGCCATTCACTTCCCTAACACCTACACCAATATGTTCCATTTTTCCTTTACTTGGTGCCCAGGAGGGTTTCTTAAACCCCCAGCAATGCACTCCAGTAAGATTGGGAATAAGAGAGAGGGACACCTTTCTGGCACCTGGGTGGCTCAGTTGGTTGAACGTCCAACTCTTGATTTCAGCTCAGGTCATGATCTCAGGGTCATGAGATGGAGCCTGGTGGGGAGTCTGCTTGAGATTCTCTCTCTCTCTCCCTCTGCCCCTCCCCTCACTTGCGCACACTCTCTCTCTTTCTCAAATAAATAAAATCCTAAAAAAAAATAGAGAGAGAGAAAAGGACACCTTTCTTTTGTAAACCGAGGGAAGGCATTGTGAAAGGAAGTCAGGGGTGTTTGATAAAAGGCAGATATTGAATTTGAAGATCTCCATGTTGCCTTCCTTCCAAATATCCTTGACAGCATGCCTCTTTGGAAAGCCTCAGTCACCCCTAGAGGAATAGGTATATCTGCTTTGAAGATGACTGTCCTGAAGGGTAGAAAACCTACTGTAATTCAGGGAAGTGGAAAAACTTTTGGCAGCTGGAGGTGTTATGACATTTTCATGGAGGATATGACATCTGTTGGCCTTGTGTGTAGAATTTTGGTTTGTGGCAAGGGGAAGGAAAGGCCTTCCAGCCTGGGGTGGAAGCAACGTGGAAATGGACATCTGACTAAGAGGTGGTAGACTGGGACCAGCCAGCCCACGGAGGACCTCCATCATGGGCCCAGGAGCTTGTACATAGGCACCAGAGATTCTTCCATGAGCAAGTGACATGAAAGTGATGCTTAGGAAGATTAGCCGGGCATCACTTTGGAAGATGGGAGGGCAGGTGCAGAGGTAGGAGGTAGGAAGCAATCCAAGGATGTGATCATTAATGCGTGGCTCAGTGTAGTGGCGTTGGAAATGGAGAGACAGCTTCTTGTTGGCTGGGATGGAAGTAGAAATTGCATGTTTATATTATGGTTAACTCATGGTTAAGACTGCTTGACGATCTCTATTTCAGATGGGCTGCCAAGTTCCAGAACTAACTTTCTGCCTTTCTTCCACTTCCGCCACTGCCTTCTGTATTGGTGGAATAGTCTTGAAAGACTCTAGCTTTTCAGCTAGTCAGGTGGAGGTACAATACGAGCAGCATCTCTCTACTGCTTGGCTGATCCTTTCATTGTAAGGACGAAATGAATACATGTATGGGAAACACTTGGTTAACTGTAAAGTACCCTGCAAATGTAAAGATATGACTATTCATTACTCATTACCCTTATTGTTGCCAGCTACTCTTTCTTAGAGGTAGTGAAGAGGTTTTCTGAGTGCCTCATTTAGCATTAGCCTAACTGAAATGCAGGTAATAGAGGCTCCCTTGTGTGTCACCCGAGAATTTTGTTGGGCTTACCTCCCTTTTCAAATTGGGAAGGTGCTGTGATACCCCCTGCTGAGCCCCACTGGGGAGAAGAGCCACTCTTCACACTCCTTCTGGATTCTTTGAGGTGTCTGGCCTTGTGCCCAAACATCCTCAGAGGACTGTTCATTTTCTGTCAGAATTGCGAGGCTTCCTGATTATGTAGCAACAGAAACAAAGCCTTTCTATGCGCTGAAAACCAGATTTTTTTGTGGCCACATGATCTCTTCACTCCTCAGTCTAAGCCGTGAAGCACACAGAGCATTAGAACAACCCAGACACACAACTCTTTCTGTCTCTTATGTTACAGACCACTGTGTTTTTAAGGCTCTGAGATGATAAGAAACTGGTTTTATACTAGAAGAAATTGGTGGTCACTGTCCTTATAACCACCTCTCTAAATCACACTCACATGGATGACTTCATCTGTGACCCTGAGGATCATTGGAATCTTTCCGTGTTCTAAACCACCCCCAACCCCTGCCGTGGCTGTCATGGCGGAGACATGACCTACTGGCCAAGTGACTGTTGACTCTACTAGTCATTTGGCATCTCTTCAAGGATGAAAAGATTATCAATAATATTTGAGTGACTTTTCTTACCTGCATTGACTCCATCATCTCTTATCCATGTGCAACTAAGTATCTTTATATGGCTGCAGGAAAAGCATCTTCAATGCTAGAAAGACAATGCACAAGCATCAGCTGATCCCCTTGGTATTGGTGCCTGCTCCCATTTAACAGATGGGGAAAATAAGCCCTTATGGTGAGAGTATCATAGTCCCTATTGTTTCACGTGTACTTACCAGACGCAAGGCCGAGCACTTTAGACATTAATTTGTTTTCTCCACCAACCTATGGAATGGGAATATTAACATCTACATTTTACAGGGAAAGAAATGGAAACTTGGTTAAGTGACTTTGCCAAGGTCACAAAACAAGGAAGTGGCCGTGTCAGTCCGCATGAATTACATTAGGCTTTGTGACAAACAGGCCCCCAGATCTCAGTGGCTTACAACAACAAAGGTTTACTCCTCGTGCTACATGTCTGCAGAGAGGCACGGGTCTCTGCTTCTCCTCGGTCTGGGATTTGGGCGGACAGAGCAGCCCCTGATTGGAAATTGCTGGTTGTCACGGCAGATGGATAAAGAGAACACGGCAAAATGCTTGCTGGTAACACATGCCCCTTCTGTTCATTTTGTTGGCTAGCACCCGTCACATGACCACCCCTAACTTCAAGTAGGTGAGGCCGTATATCTTCCCATCTGAGAGCGAGAGAGGGAATATTTATGGGCAGCTCTAACGGCTTCCCCGCAGCAGAGGGAGGGTCTGATAAGAAAGGTGTGCTCTAAAGCCTCTTCTCTTTCTCCTCCAGAGAGCTTCCAATTACAGACCACCCCTCGGTGGGCCAGGGGCATTGCTCAGTGCTAAGCATTTTATAGCTTTTACATCCAGGGGTCACAACAACGCTGTTAGGTAGATACTATTACTATCGTCATTTCATGGATGAAGTTATCACACCCAGACAGGTCTTGAAGTAGCTTGAGCCAGAGAGCACAGAGAATAAAAAAAAATGGCATCTTGGGCAGCTCCCAGGTCAGCCTGACTCCAGAGACTGTCTTCTCTCCACTCGCCACGAATTTCCAATGCCACAGACGTCACTTCAGTCTCCTAAGAAAGATCCACGTACATTTTAAAAAAGATTAAAACTTGATTCAATCATGTGTTTATTTTTGAATTAAAAGGTAATAACTGCTCATTGTTAAAATTCAGATAGTGCAGGTTTGAAGGAGAAAGTGGAAAACGATTAATAATCAAAACATTTAGAGAGAGCCATTGCTTACATTTTATTTTTATTTTTAAATTTTTATTTGTTTTTTAGAAGATTTTATTTATTTATTTAATTGAGAGAGAGAGAGAGAGAGAGCACATGTTGTGCAAGCAGGGGGAGGGGCAGAGGGAGAAGGAGAAGGATAAGCAGACTCCACGCTGAGTGCAGAGCCTGATGCGGGCTCGATCTCACCACCCTGAGATCATGACCTGAGCTGAATTCAAGATTCCCACGCTTGACCAACTGAGCCACCCAGGCGCCCCCACTGCTAACATTTTAGATAGGTCCTTCCAGACATTCTGACTTGTAGCTTGCTTCTGCACATAACAATATATTGTGAATATCTCTCTAATAAATATACTTCATTTTTAATGGCTGCATAATATTCTATTGACTGTGCCACAATTTAGTTAGAATTCCTTAATGACCAATGTTTGTCTTTTTTTCAGTGTATCACTGTTCTCTTGCTTTGAGTTCCATTTCTTTCTTAATAGTGATGTCTACTAGCTTTTAAAATTTTTAACCAATTCACACCTTCACCAATAAGAAACAGTGTGATGGTCCATTGTTACCTCTCTTCTCTCCTTCTTCTATACAGACCCCCCTCAAATGCCATCAAGATGGTTTTGTTCCCAGAGTCTTTTATTTTCTATTTTTTTAAAAAAGATTTTATTTATTTATTTGAGAGAAAGAGAGAGAGAGAGAGCATGAGCAGGGGAGAGGGCAGAGAGAGAGAGGGAGAAGCAGACTCCTGGCTGAGCAGGGAGCCCGATGTGGGGCTGGATCCCAGGACCCGGAGATCATGGCCTGAGCAAAGGCAGAGGCTTCACCGACTGAGCCACCCAGGTGCCCCTGTTCCCAGAGCCTTAAGCAAGGGATTTTCCCTGGCATTTCTTTTTGGTTTCATATGATTTTTCTGAAATTCCCCTATAAAATGCTCTCCTTATTTTTTTTCGACTTTTTTCTTTCTTTTCCTCTTTTAAAAAAATGTATCTGTACCCTATATTTTATGTTTGCATGTCCGTATTCCAGAATCGTTAAACAGGATGTTTTGTGCTTTTCCTGGCTGTTGCCACCATGGCAAGGCATTCACCGCCTTCCAGCTCCCACCTCCTCGCTTAACCCCTGCTCACATCCACATTTTCGCCCACGGCACATTCCCTGCTTCACTCACGTTGCCTCAATCTGGAGTGGCCTTTACTGTCCTCCACGGTTGGTCTTCAGAGTCTAGCTCAGATGTCTGCTCTTTCAGGAAGCCCTCTCTGACCCCCTTCCTTAGCCAGAATTAAATGTTCTTTCCTCTGGGCTCCTTATCTCCAGTACGCACTTACTCAGACGAACATTCACTCAAGCACTTGGGGTGTGCTGTGAAGTGTTGGGGGCAGATACAAAGACCCAGCCTCGGCATCCACTCTCTAGGAATCTTCGGCCTCTGGGGAGACAGGTAAGTGCACGCACACGTCCTTTCAGTCCAGTGCGGTAAACGCTGAAATGCAGGGACGTGCGATGCGCCCCCGTCGAACGCGGTCCAGCCAACAGTGCTTGACTTGATTCGAGGCATGTTTTCCTTAAGAAAATTAGTCAAGATCCTGAGGTATGGGTTCCATTCTTAAATTCGCCTTTCGGTCCCGGCCACATGTGCCGCAGTACTGAGTTGATAGCAAGCACCCACCGCGCTTCATTATCTTAATGACCCAATGTCTCAGGTGTGCTCAGGGGAAGGGACCAGCGGGTGGACACCAGGCACAGGTCCAACCCCATTACCCCTATTTCCCAGAATCGGTCTACTTTGCACATTTTTCTTTCTCCCCTGAAATGGATGCACATTTCCCTCCAGATTTAGAATAGAAGTAATGACTGTTTCACGAAAGCCTGGAAAATATGACTTTTCCAGAAATGGTTTAGGTCGGTTATAGATCTTCGGGCTCCTGGGAACTGTAGACGGGCTGTGCCCCGCCTGGACGCAGTTCCTCCCAGGCCCGATGGGGACCTCGCACCGGCCTCGCGGGCCGCACACCTGGGCCCCAGACAGGTGCGGGATCCCGGAGACGGCCGGCTCTGCGCGGCGCGCGCCCTCGAGGCCGCCGGGGCTTCTCCCGCTCCGCTCGCGGCCGCCGCGCCGCCCCGACCCCGTCCGCGCCGGCTCCGGCCCGGGTTTTGCGGCCCGCCCGCCGCCGCGCTCGCCGAGCAGGGAGCTGGCGCCGCCGAGGCCGCCGCGGCCGGGGCGTGGGGGGCAGCGCCGCGCACGCGCGCCCGCGAGGGCGACGGGTCCCTGCGCCCCGGCTCCGCGCTCCCGGAACCCTCGCGCCGCCGCCCCGCCCGCAGCCGCCCGGAGCCGCCCGGGGCCCGGACCCCTCGCGGCCCTGCGGGGACTACTTTCCCCGCCCGCGTCCTCTCCCCGCGGCAGGGAGGAACATTCCGGACTCTCCCCGCCCGGCCAGCGCCTGTTCCCGCTCCTCCCCCGCCGCGTGTTTTCCGCCCCAGTAAAGATCGTGCCACACAAATAAGCCCGGAATGCCCTTTGCCGAGCGGGCGGGAGGGCATCGAGCGCAGAGTCCGAGCGGGCCATTTTCAGGGCGCGTCTCCGGAGCCGCTAAAAGTCTTGTTTTCTCCCCAAAGTGGAAGGTGTGGGGGGCGGGGGCGGGCTAGGGGCCGCTTCCAACTGCTACACACGCTCGAATAGTTGTCGGTGAAATCAAACTGACGTCAGCCCCGGGGAAAAAGATAGGTCTCTTTTGTTCTCCTGTTCTTCCCCCACCTCCCCCTTGCGATCAAAGGCGAAAAACATTTTTTGGAGGTGGGGGGAAAAGACAAAAAGGAAAAAAAATTGCAATGCAAAGAGATAGCTTCCATTAGAGCTCCTGCCCGGGCGATGGGAATGTTTAATGAATGCATCAAGCCTTTTGATCACCCTCGCTCGGTTGGGTTCAGTAGTGCCGGAAGGTTAGTTGCATATCCTGTGGCTGATCTGAAATTCGATCAGCAGAGGGGGCAAAGAAAGGAAAAGCATTTTAATGGGAATCAATAGAGGATCATAGGTCCTGGAAGGAAATACGTGTTGATTAAAAATGCCACAAGATTAAAAAATGTTCACGACTGGTTTAAAAAAAGAAAAACAGAGAGAGAAGGAGTGGGGGAGGAGGGGAAAAAAACCCTTAGCAATCTATTTTCTGTGTGTGCTGCTGCCAGAGAGGCAGTCAGCCGACCAACAGTTTGTGTAATGCTTCAAGCTACAGCGGGCAAATTTAAAGCTGTATGCTCAGAACTACATAATAAATACTTATTGAAAATGTATTTCTATTTCTAAGCGGGGTTCACTCATGCATTATACAAAACACCTAGGGCTGCAGTAGCGAGACACAAGGGGACAAATAAGGTGTACTGTGACTCAAGTTCTTAAAACTTAACTCTCAGGCTTTTAACAGTTGAGAGCAAGAACATATACGCTTCCCTTTCTCTCTCTCTCTCTTTTTTTTTTTGGTCAAAAACTAAAGTCATAGCTTTGAATCAAAAGATACCACAGACTTGACTTGTCTGAAACTTTTAAAAAAGTTGTAATGTATTTAAAAAATCTGATATCTGTGTGTGAGGGGGAGGGTAGGGTGCAGAGTTAACAGTGGTAGATAGCATATTGATTGGGTTACAGAGTGGAAAATTATTGTCTTGTAGGTAGAGAAAGTGATCAACAATGTGATAAAAACGGTTGAGGGTTATCTGGCTATATACCTACTACAGTGGGAAAGGGGGGGGAAGCCTTTTAAACCCACTCTTTAATACAAAAACACAAGTATACACCCTGTCTGCATGGCCTCTTGGAGAGGAATCAATAGCATTTAAATGTTTACACAACAAACAAGCTTCCTTCCTTGTGAGCGAATTCAGCTAGCAATGGTGGTTCCTCTGCGGGCTCCTGCCTTCTAGTCCTTGCCCGTTACCCTGTTTTCCTTACTCTCTCCCTTTGCTTTCAGTCTCTCTGAAGAACACAACAAGGAGCAAGGAGGTTTTTCAGGGCAATTTCCCTCAGATATTCCCCAAATTTAACTTTAGTAGTTTGGATAGAGCAGGATCTGTCAAAATTGAGATTTCCTCAACATTTTCTGGCTCCACTAGATTATAAAAAGCTTTTTTAAGGTTTCATTTATTTAAGTAATCTCTAAGCCCCCCTCCCCCATGTGGGGCTTGAACTCACAACCCTGAGATTAAGAGTTGCTCGCTTTTCTGATTGAGCCAGCCAGGCACCCCAGATTTCACTCCTTTCTCATTCGTATTTCGAACAGTACTCTTGAGAACAAAGCCTTGCACTCTAGAAAGAGCTGAATAACGGTGTTTCAGGTTAATAGTGGCGGATCACACACTGACCACACACTGAATTCATTCATAGAGGAGAATTATTGCTAGGTAACATTAGACAGCTTCTCTGAGCTTCAGATTCCTCATCTGTAAGATTAGGGATGCTTATCCCCACCTACTAGGTCTTTTGTGAATGAAATAATGTGTGTAAAACACATTGTGTAATGTCTGGAGAGTATATATATATATATATATATATATGTATATATACACACACATATATATGTATATATATATAATTTTTTTTTTTTTACTTCTCCAAAGTTGCCCCCACCCAGGAGCCATGCCTCCTTTATTCACACTCTTGTGTAGTCCCTGTCTTGAATCTGAGCTGCAGCTGAAGTGACACTATGACTTTCAAGGGTAGGTCATAAAGAATCTTGCTGCTTCTGTACCTGGGTCTTGTGGAATGTTCCCTCTTGGGACACTCCCTCTCAGGGCCCAGCTGCATTCTTCGAGAAGCATGTGTAGGCCAGGTTACCTGTTGTGAACAGCTTGATGGTATGTAATTACTCCCAGCAATGAGCTCCCAGCCAACAAATAACATCAACTGCCCACCAAGTGAGTTAGCCATCTTGGATGTCCAGTTATGTTGAGCCTTCTGATGACTCCAGCCCCAGCTCCTATCTACCTGTAATGGCATTGAAGACCCCAAGCAAGAAGTGCCCAGCTGAGCTCAGTCAACTCTTAGAACCGTGAGAGATAATGAATGGTAAATATATAAAGTGAGTGAATGCTAGCTTTCACCAATATCTTAATTTTATAGTAGGTACTAAACCTTTCTGTTGAATAAACACAAATGAAATAAGCTAGTTGCTTGGTAGTATCTTACTTGCCCCTTTTATCCTGCCCCCCCCCAGGTTATCTTTCACCACCTCTAATACCGTGTTAGCCCTTATTTCTGAAGGCTATTAAGCCGGGTGCCGGCAACACGAAGACACAGAATTTCGTAAACCCTTTCCTCCCAGGCTTAGAGTCCAACTGGGAAGAGAAGATGCTTATTCCAAGAAGGAGAAGCCATTTATTCACTGCTAGGTCCTGGCATAGCAATGAGTGTTGAACCATCTGTTGTTAAATGAAAATATTGTTTATTTTCTATAACATGTGCTTAGGAGGGGGGAGAAGCTCTCTAGGGTTTGAGCTGGCCTTTGCTCATAGGAATTTTTTTTCCTTCTGCTTCTTTTTGGTGTAGTTCTACCCTTCCTGGGATTTTCAGAATCTTAGAGTTCAGGAGGACAAATTTCTACCAGTTTAGGAACCACCAAAATGGGCAGATCTAGTATCTTACTTTCTTCATTCTAGTATTTATAATAATGAAGGATCGCTTGGGAATATATATCCTCCTGTGTGCAATAGAGTTAGTGCCCCTTGGTCTTTGGTCAAGAGTAAAGAATGGTTTACAGGTAGAAGGAATGGTTGGGGCATGACCCCCTTTTCTCTGACACCTGCTACATCTGCGATGGGCTTCATTTCCCGGCTGCAATGGTCACCAGACACTTCTCTTCCATCATGAGTAGTCCTACCCAAGCAGGGATGAGGGAATGAGAGGTGTGGGCAGGCAATCAACTGAGGCTTACAAATAAGCACAACTTAATTTGTACTTAAAATGTTTTGTGTTTTTTCTTATATTTACTATAAAATATTTAAACAGATTAAAAAAAAAGTTTGGTTGTTTTTGATCTGGTTGATAAATTTGCGTACATATACATACAGTGAGCCTGGTGAAAAACATTTTTTTCAGGAGCAAATGGGTCAGCGACTACCCCTCCCAGCTCTACAGTTCTCCACAGATCTTTCAAGAATTGTATTCTGAATGCGGTAGTTACAATAACCTGCTGGAAGAGAAATTGCTTTCTGGAATGCACCAGTTGGAAAGTGTAGTGTTATTTATTTATTTAGGGAACATGAGCAGGGAGGAGGGGCGGAGGGAGAAGGAGAGAGAGAATCCCAGGCAGACTCCCTGCTGAGCATGGAGCCCTACACAGGGCCTGATCCCGGGACCCGAAGGCCATGACCTGAGCTGAAATCAAGAATCAGAGGCTCAATTGATGGAGCCACCCAGGCACCCCGTAATATCTTCTTATAAAGTACTGGCCAAAGTTGCATCCCACCCCTTGCTGCTCTTGGGCTGGTTTTGCCTGATCTCTGCAGCAGCTTATCCTGGCTTCACTCCCAGCAGATGCCCAGGTCCCCGGATCAGTGTCCCTGGGACTGAGCTGGCTCTTGAAATGTGGCCCTTCTTATAAGTTTGGAAAGAGTGTACCATTTATTTAATTCTTCATTCATTCAACAAACATGTATTATCTCTCTACTGTGGGCCAAATACTGTATTAGGGTCTGGGAATACAGGAATGAGCAAGACACAGTCGTAGTCTTCCGAAAGCTTCCAGGTTTGTTGGGAAGACTCACAGGTAATCGGGTAAACACTGGTAGGGAAACTGGAGCGATAAGGAACACTCCAAGGACAGTAGTCAGGGAGCGGAGCCGGAAGAGGGAGTCTCAGTGAGTCTGGCCTAGAAAGCCAGCTGGGGATCAGCCAGGTGAAGACTGGGGCATGTGAAACCATGATAAGAAAGGAGACTGGAACTGCAAGTATTTGAGATGTTGCGTGGAGGTCACTAATTTTGCCCTGGGATCTGTAAAGACACCAAGGCAGGGAGATACTTAAGCTAGTCCTGATATGAAAAAAAAAGTGTAAACAGTGATAAAGGTAAGACATCATCATTCAGCCACCTAAGCTGTGAGCTGTTTTTCCGACTGAATGTGCCCACTCTCGCTGGTGTCTCAGCACTGGCTTCTCCTGGAGGTGACTCATCCTGTTAAACAGGGTTTCATCCGAGTTGGTGGGTATGAGCTGCCGTTGTGAGAAAGCACTTTTTTTCTCCTAGTTTTTGACTATGATACCTTAGCGTCATTGTTGATGTTGATTCTGCTCTATAGTATTCGCTGGTTTCTTTTGTACGTACAAACATTCTGAAGTGTTTGCACTTATTTTGTAGGATTTAATTTCATTTGACATTTTAAAAATTGTGGTGAAATATTTATATAAATACAATTGACCATTTTAACCATTTTCAAGAGTATAGCTCAGTGGCATGAAGTACATTCACATAGCTGTGCTCTGGTCACCACCATCCACCCCTACTAACTCCCCATTCTCCCCACCTCCTGGGAACTCCCATTCTATTTTGTCACTAATATGACTACTCTAGGTACCTCATATAACCATTTTACATTTTAAGCTTTTTGGTAGAATGGCTTTCAGACTTGAAATGGTGCTGGAGAACGATTTTACAAGATGAATTGCTGAAATTTTTAGTACATTTAAGTGTTCTGCACACAGATTTTTAATTTATTCTGAAGCTGGCTTTATCAATGCGTCTCAAGTTATCATCCATGGGGTCAAAACTTTTAGCCTGATAAAGACTATTGAACAATTAGGATGGCATAATAGTACTATAAATTAAGTCATGAGATCCTATCTCATCTAATTTGATAGGATCTTCCTTCTATATGTAAAATTAAGTGTTTCCCGGCTAAAACAATTTTATTCAATATTCCTTAGCACAACTTTGTTATTAGCTCCCTTAATGTCTGAAAGATGATGAGTACTATTATGATGTATTTTTATAATCACTCATTTTATGCGTTTCTGAAGATAGTAAAAATAACACTTTATTTCACTCACAAATATCTAAGAAATAAGACTTTATACTTTATATGTTTCTTAATTTAAACAGTAAAAGTGACTCTGAGGAATAAAGATGGGAAACTATAGCTTATATTGTCCTAAACCTTTGTGAAAAATATATTACACAGTAAGATTATAGACATACACTTAGATTATACATAATTTTATTGCTAAGTTATCCATGTGAAAATTTAATTAATAAAAATTATACATTGCAATAAAAATGATCTCTATAATGGCAAAATTTAGGCTTTTACAGCTTTTTGCTTTCAATATGATGCCATCTTTGTCAGAATGATTTGGAAAAGGCCTTCACTCTTAGAACTGATTTCTTTATAGGAATTCTAGTTCTTAGGTTGCAGTAAAGACAGAGGAACCTCATTAATTCTCACTTTGCTAATCCATAAACCCTATAATTTCCACCCAAATTCCTCAGCAATATCATTTTACTTCACAGGAAACGTTTTATAGCTAGGAGCTCTAGGAAAATCTCAAATCACTAAGAATTCATTACTTTTGCCAAATATACTAGAGGCCATTCACTAGCTGACTATTATAAAGTGTTATGACTCAACTATGTTTATCTAAATAAACTAGTAAGCAAATATCTTGATTCCAAACTCGGATGTAAAAAAATTGTGTTGTGCAGATATGTTCACATAGTCCTATACATAAAAATATATATTATGTGGTGGGTTATTGTAAATACTAGCCCCTAATGAATTACACTTCCTTGTATGCGTGTCCTTTGCTGTTCCTTCAATCAAGATATAGAGTACGTTTTTCCATCCTTTGACCAGGGGCTGGCTTTGTGACTTCATTTGACTAATAGAATATGGTAGAAGTGACATCGGGTGACCTCTGAGGCTGGCTTCTAGAGGCTCTGGAGCCTCTGCTTTTGCTTTCTCAGTGTCCCAAGACTACCATGCTTGTGCGTTCATGAACTCAGGAGGGAGGACCTTCTGGAGAGAAAAGCCCAGGTGAAGCCACCCTGCCAGTTGATTGCAGCCCAGGGAAGAGCAGCAGCGGAACTCCCCAGCCAATCCACAGAATAATGAGATAGAAGCCATTGTGGTTGTTTGAAACCGCTAAGTTTTGGAGCATTCTGTTGTACAATAATAAGTAACAGATACAGAAATTGGTATCTGGCAGTGGGTGTAATTGAAGCAAACCCCAAGACATGTGCCCTGGCTTTGGGACTGGGTCGGTGGAGGCTGAAAGGAGAGCGTGGAGTTTTGTAGGGGAAGCTGGAAGGGCAGTGAAGGAATCGCTACTGGAGGCTGGGAGTGACCCACATTGTGTAACGGGCAAGCTGATGCCACGAGGACGAGGAGTGTAGAAAATGTGCTTGGTGACCTTGTGCCCTTGGCCAAGGCAAAATGTTAAATGTGTCCACTGGCTTTTTTTTTTAACTTGGGAAGAAAGAAATGAACAGAAGAATGAAATATTTAGTTTATAGTTAGAATTTACAGGAAATATAGAAAAATCAGGACATTTTTGTTTAGAAAATAAAATGATTTTCCATTTCTAGTGTCTCCAGCCAGCGAAAGATTCTCAAAATAAGAAACAGACTCAAGGTAAACATTGAATCAGGGGTGTGGCCACAGGATCTTTGCTATGACTTCTGAAAAATTTGAGGTGATGCCTAAATAACCAGCCAGACACACTGTTTTCTGAGCATCCTAAGGGCATCATCCCACTGCAAGTTGACATGTCTAACGTACAGACAGGCATGTCTTGAGAGGAATGATGGATGTGTCTCTTTGGGACATGGAGGGAAACAGTGTAAAATTCACAGGAAACCCACAGAGGTATTGAGAGTATTGAATTTAAGAGAGCCGGGTCAGTTTGGACTGAAAGGGACAGTTCCAAATGGAAACAAGGCCTCTGGGCTCCCAACTTTCTAAGGGCAGGAAGATGACTAAGAATGCTTCTTAGCTGCAAACATGGGCCATTTTTTGTGATAAAGGAAAGGTGTCTGAGAAAGTAAAGCCATAAGTCTGGGGCAGAGCCAAAGGCTGGGAAGAATAGTTGAGGGGTCCACTTCTAGGGAGCACGTCAGGTTCCCAATAAAGCAACATCCCCTGTTCTCAGAAGAGGAAGCTTGAAACATGTGCCCAACCAGATTTCAGAATTGTTAGGGGCCAATGACAGTTCTGTGCCTCTCTTTCTCCTTTTTTTTTTTTAAAGTAGGCTCCAATCCAGCATGGAGCCCAATATAGGCCTTGAACTCATGACCCTGAGATCAAGACCCTGAGACCAAGACCTGAACGAGACCAAGACCTGAACTCCTTTTTAAATGGGAGTGTCTATTGCAGTTATCTTATTCCTCTCTTTCTATCTGGACTTGACTTGCATGGGATCATGAGCTCTGAGTCTGATGCTAGAATTGGGTGAGACTTTGGAGAATTTGAATGTGAATCACTGGGACCAAATCACTGGGACCAAAGAGAAGACCATGGTACAATAATATGTACAATAATGGCCCCCATTAAATCATGCCTGCCTGTGTTCATGCTTCTTTATAACGTGACTGTGCTGCTTCTCCCACTGAGAGGTCTGCTTCCTCACTCTGTCAATGTGGGCTGGCGTTATGACTTGCTCTGAGCAATGGAAATAGCTTGAAGGAACATGGTCCAACTTTGGAGGCTAGGGCTTAAGAGGATTTAGAGCCTCTGCTTTTGTTGTCTTGAACATCTGAGATCACCAAGCTGTGAAGAAACCCAGCACAAAAGACCATGAGAGGGAGAGACTCAGAGATCTCTGCCATCCGAGCTGAGCACAGGCCCCAGCTGGTCTACCAGTGAGTCTGGTTGTATGAGTTGGCTCAAGTGAGAGCAGTGGAAGACCTACCTGGCTAACCTGTGGGATCATGGGAAATAGTAAACTGTTGTTGTTTTGAGCCCCTAGGTTTTGGGATGGTTTGTTTGTCAGCAATATACCACTGATAAACTAGAATTTAGTGCTTATTGATGAAACTAAAGCATCTCCTTAATGGTTTTGCCTGCGTACAGTCATACAGCTCCTCACTGTGTGGTGTGGGTGAAAGTATGATCCCCTTGGCTGTTGAAAGGTAACTTAAAATTGGGAAGCCTTAAGAAGAAAGGACCAAAGACACAGAGTGTTGCAGGGTCCTACTCAGTGGCTTGGGAACTGCTATTTTAATCCTACAGGCTGTCGCATTGCTAAGTCAAGCAAAGGTTTTACAGTTAAATTTACCTGAGATCAAATTTAGCTCTAGAACTTATTATGTTTTTAATTAATAACTTTATTTTTTTAGAGCATTTTCAGACTTTGGTGGAAAGTACAGAGATTTCCCATATATTCCCTAACCCTACACATACCCAGTCTCCCCCACCATCCATACCCAGCAACATAGTGGTAATTTGTTACCATCGATGAACCTACATTGACACACATTGTCACCCAAAGTCCATAGTTTATATTAGGGTTCACTTTTGGTGTAGTATATTCTATGGGTTTTGACAAATGTATAATGACATGTATCTACCATCATAGTATGATACATTCTAGTTTTGCTGCCCTAAAAATCCCCCGTGCTCTGCCTATTCATCCTTCGCTCTCTCCAGCCCTCCTTTGCAACTGCTAATCTTTTTACCGTCTCCATAGTTTTGCATTTTCCAGAATGTCATATAGTTGGAGTCATATACTCCGTAGCCTTTTCAGATTGGCCTCTTTCACTTAATTATATGCATTTCTTTTCACTGATAGATGGATTTCTTTTTAGTGCTGAATAATATTCTATTGTCTGGATGTACCACAGTGTATTTATCCATTCATCTACTGAAGGACATTTTGGTTGCTTCCAAGTTTTGGCAATTATGAATAAAACTGCTATAAATATCCATGTGCTGCAGGTTTTTGTGAGGACATAAGTTTCACTTTACTTGAGTAAATGGGGGGGGGGCATGATTGCTAGATAATATGGTAGGAGTATACTTAGTTTTCTTAGAAACTGCCAAACTCTTTCCCAAAGTGGCTGCACCGTTAGCACTCCCACCAGAATGAGCTCCATATTCCCACTAGAATTTGGTGTTGTCAGTGTTTTGGGTTTTGACCATTCTAATAGATGTGTGGTGTGTACTTAATTTTTGTCTTAATTTGCATTTCTCTGATGACATATAATGTGAAGCATCTTTTCATATACTTCCTTGGCATCTGCATATTATTATTGTTGCTATTATTTTTAATAAACTGTTATCTGTCAGATCAATTAAGAATATGAAAAATAAACGTTTTTGTTTTACCTTCACTCATTCAGTTTCCAGTGTGTTCCCTCTCCTAATGTAGGTGTGAGTTCTGACCTGTATCATTTTCCTTGTCTCTGAAGAACTTCTTTTAACATTTCTTGCAAGGCAGATCTACTGGAAACAAATTTCCTCAGTTTTTATCTCAGGAGGTCTTTATTTTTCTTGCACTTTGGAAGGCTAATCTCAGAGAGAATAGAATTCTATAGAATTCTAGATGATAGTTTTTTTTTTTTTTTAATTAACTTGACACTTTAAAGATTTCACTTTACTTCCTTCTTGCTTGCGTGGTTTCTGAGGAGGAGTCAGATACACTTCTTATCTTTGCTCCTCGACAGGTAAGGTTATTTTCTTCCTTGGGTGTCATTGGAGGTTTTTATCTTGGATCTTCTGAACTTTGAATATGCTATGCCGAGGTGTAGGTGTTTTTGTGTTTGTGTTTGTTTTTGTTTTTGCATTTATCATGCTTGGTGTTGTTGAAATTTCTGTGCCTGTGGTTTGGTGTTTGACATGAATTTGGGGAAATTTTCAGTCGTTATAGCTTCACATATTTCTTCTGTTTCTTTCTTTCTTCTCCTTCTGACATCCCCATTATGCATATGTTATAGCTTTCGTAGTTATCCCTTTGTTTTTGGATGTTCTGTTCTGTTTTTATTCAATCTTTTTTCTCTTTGCTTCTCAGTTTCTATTGTTATATCCTCAAGCTCAGGGATTCTTTCAGCCGTGTGCAGTCTACTAACAAGCCCATTAAAGGCATTCTTCATTTCTGGTACAGTGTTTTTGATCTCTGTACTATCCATCTGTCCTTTCTTGTTGTCTACATTTTCTGTCAAATACCTTAGCGTATTAATCACAGTTTCAAAAAATTCTTGGCCTGATAACTCCAACATTTCAATAATATCTGACTCTGGTTCTGATGCTTGTTAAGGCTCTTCGATCTGTGGTTTTTTTTTTTTTTTTTGCCTTTTAGTATGCCTTGTAATTTTTTACTGAAAGGTGGACATGATGTACTGGGTGAAAGGAACTGCAGGAAATAGGCCTCCAGTGCTGTGGTGAGAAGGTGTGGGGGGAGGGGAAGCATTCTGTAGTCCTATGATTAGGTCTCAGGGTTTTGTTGAGCCTGTTCCCCTGGACTGTGAGCTTCACCAGTGTGTTTCAGCTTTTTACCCCCTTAAGTGGGATAGGATGGCTGGAAAAGGCTAGAGTTGGTAGTCTCCCTCCCCACCAAGTGGGTTATATTCTGGTAAAATAGGTTGTCCTGAGGACAGGCCTTGTTAAAAACAACAGAATGCTTGGGGTGGCTCAGTCGGTTAAGCACCTGCCTTCAGCTCGGGTCTTGATCTTGGGGT
The DNA here is from genome assembly GCF_004348235.1 of Phoca vitulina. Taxonomy (NCBI): domain Eukaryota; kingdom Metazoa; phylum Chordata; class Mammalia; order Carnivora; family Phocidae; genus Phoca; species Phoca vitulina. The sequence goes on from NW_022589712.1 coordinate 10,951,719, forward strand.
CCTGGGATCAAGCCCCAGGTCGGGCTCCCTGCTCAGCGGGGAGCCTGCTTCTCCCTCTCCTTCTTGTTCTCTCGCTATCTCTGTCTGTCTCTCAAATAAACAAATAAAATCTTAAAAAACAAACAAACCAACCAAAAATCAGAATGGTCTGATGTATTTCAAAATGGTTCCTTTCCCCTCTTCCTGCGGGAAGCCTGGGAGATTTTTCTCTGATATTTACTATGAGGATCTAGTTGAGCTCCTGGAGGTGAAACTCACAGATGTGTGAGTTCCCCCTTATGCCTGGGTCCCCCTGGAATTTTTAACTTTGAAATTTGCCCACACCAAGACTCTAGCAATTCATCAGTTATGGTTCAGGTTTTTCTGCCCTGGCTCTGGTTTCTGTGTTGGTTTCTGCTCATGGGTGTCCACTGTGGCAAGTTGTGATTCTCTGTATTTACTTATCTGTCTCTCCAATTTTGGCGGCAGTGGTTTGCTGTGTGACCTCACTTCTCTGATGGATCTAAGAATTGCTGATTTTTAAGTTTTTTTCAGCTTTTTACTTGTTAGGACAGAATGGCTACTTTTAGCTCCTTATATGCCGAACTGGAAACCAGAGGTCCTCTTTATTAACTCTTTGACCCTTGACAAATAACTTAATTGTTCTGGACCTCAGTGTCCTCATCTGTAAATGAAGATTGTAAACCTTATATGGCATGGCTGTTGTGAGAATTAAATCAGGTACTGAATGTAAATCCCTGGTATAGGTGCTTGATAAATGGCAGTTGTGGTTGGTGTGATTCTCTTCTCTGAAGCTCAGCATTTCATTTGGGCAGGGCTGCGAGACTCCAGGCTTGGTCTGTGCTCTCTACTCAATGCCGTCTACCACCATTATATGCTTCACTGTTCCATAGGTTATTGGGGGGGGGGGGGATAAAAGGTATGTCCCTCCTACAACAAGAGTGGCTTCCCAGCTATTCTTTGTAACATCGATTTCTGCTAAACCTCAGCCATGAGCCGATCACTGTGGGCGGGAAGGCGTGAGCTCCCTTCCCTTGGACCAAAGGCTTCAGGTTAACCATGAATCTATGCTGTGGAGTCACAAATAGTGACAGGGCTGTAGCAAAGCATGGAACAATTTATAGAGCATGGCAAAGACTCTTGAGTTTCCCCATTGGTATTTAAGCCAAGGCTTAAGCCAATGCTAAGGCTCGGAGAACAATCACTGTCGGGCACATTATCTTTGAATACAAAGGACAACAAAGTATAATACAGTCTGCCATTCAGTCTAACATTCTTGTTGGTAACATTTTCCATTTTTTATTTTTCTCACTACTTGACAATATCATAATTTCTTCCTCCAGGGGATGAAGCTACAGGCCCCTGCCTCTTTTCCAGCTCGGCTATTATTGAAGTTCTATTATAAGCCTCTGGAGACTGCAGACACATAAACCTTTTCTTTTTTAAGGCTACGCACGTGGACCTGGTTTCCATTCATCTTTCTTCCACTCTGGTACCGGACGGTACTGAAGATCGGCCCTAAGATCTCACTAATCTTGAGAATTAGGTTGAGGCTTCAGAGCTCGTGATCGTAGAGTCAAATCATGCAGACTTGGCAAAGCAGACCCTGCCAAGCGCCCCTATTATCTGAATTAAAAAACATGGTGCCTGGTTCCAAGCTGTGTGCTCATTCCAAAAACTGCTATGTTTTTTGGCATCCTTTAGCTCTTAGGTCATCATAGTTTAAAATACAGCTTTGCCTTCTCCTGTTAACACCTAATATAAGACCCTGTGTCGTTTTGGAAAAGCACTGTCAATATTATGGTATTTTTTACTTGGAAAATGAAAAGAAAAATCTGACTATTTCTCCCTAAACAAGCCAGGGCGCAAGTAATCAAGCAGACTTAGTGTTCACATTAATATTACATGATTTTTCAAGTGAAGGAATCTTTCAAGATAAAAATGTGTTTAAAAAAATTACCATGTTGTATTTAGGCCTCGTTCGTTGTTTCTTTTGCAACTTTAATGCCCACTGAAGGAGCGTGCGGTTTTGTGCTTATCAGAGAGGGTGTGGCTTACCAGAGGTTGGAAAGATGATGGTAGATTTCAGTTTTATTATAAATTCACTGCTCATTTGAAGCGATGGTTGCTGCCTATGTCTTCTTTGAGAGAGAAGCCAAGGCGCAGGCAGGTTCATTACAGAAAAACATCGTACATCGAAAAACTCTGCTCTATAAATTGATTTGGCCGCATTTCTGAATTTGAAGGGAACTGGAAAGGAGTTCTGGTGCTGTAGAGTCAGGGGCATGAGAGGTACTGCGGGCTGGCACTGGCTTTGAGGAGTCACCGAGGGGCGAGGGATGGCCCCGGTGGGTGCTGCCCAATGGCATGGGTTGTGTTACGGGTAATGACACTTCCTCCAGCCCTTCAGCTTTATTTCCTCCAACGAAGGATTTTTCCTCAGTGCCTATGAGGTGCTCTGTGCTGTGTAGAGTCAGCAAATGTGATGCAGGAAATGACTAACACGTGAAATAATGACGATGGGAGGCTGTGCAGCACTCTGTGTGGAACAGAGCAGAGAAAGGAAGAGAAAGGAGCTGTCTCTCATGGTTTTGCTCAGATCGTGCCTTGGCAATGAGGCCTAGCCAACCACTTTTCTGTTTTATTTCTGCTTCACCCCCGGCTGCTTCCCCTAGCACATCCCATTCCCCCTACCCGGCTCTCCTGTCTTTTTTGTCTACTTCTGTTCAGTAATACCTCCCTGGGGCCTAGAACAGTGCCAGGGACTTACAGGCACTTAACATGTATGTGTGGGACGAATGGATGAAGGAGAGATCAGGGAGAGAATGGATAAGGAGGGGGGAAGGGGCACGTTGCCTTTGCAGTGAGGGTGTGGGTGTCGATGACTGTCTTCTCTGTGCATTTTTTGACAGATTGAAGGTCCGGGGAAAGTCCTGAGGACCTCTGGTCCTGTCTTCTTGAAAGACACATTAAGGATGCCAAGGACGCCATTTTGTTTGTAACTGAACCTCTTACTTGGGACAGTAAGACATCACTGGGTGGGCTAACAATCCTGTGGCTACCTTTCCCTCCAGAGCGAGCCACTGTCAGAGATGGCTCACAAGGCTCGGTCACCCGAATGATAGCTGCTCAGGGCCCATGGTGGGGACTTTCAGGGTAAAGTGAGGTTGGCACTAAAGCTGTGGGAGGGATCATCCAATCTGCTGGTCGTCCCCCAAAGTTGGCTGCCTACAAGGATCTCTGGGGAGCTTTTAAAAAGTACGGGGCCTTGGCCTCCACCCCTTCCCCCAGATTCTAATTTAATTGGTCTGGGAAGGAGGGGCTCAGGCCCCATGGTTGGTTTACAAGTTCCCCAGATGATTCTAATATGCAGCCAGTGTTCGAGCCACCAACAAATCTACTTCCATCGTTTTATTTGTGAGGGAACCCAGGCCCGGAGAAATCAAGCGACTTGTCTAAAAGTGACAGGTTGTTATTCCCTTCAGAAATACACCAAAGAATCTGCGAAGAATTTCTTTGGGTTGTCAGTTTTCAGTTGGCCTGATTCTGTGGTAAATTAAATTAATCGAGGCTAGATAATTAAGTCATAGATCAGACCAAGTACTAGAGAAGGGGAAGGGACCTATCTGGCTGGTGGGAAGACGGGTGAGGCCAGCTACAGATGTGTGTACCATAGGGACCCACACGTCACAGAGACCACAAATACATACCAAGCAGCCTTCCCATGGGCCGTGAATGAAGGGGTTGAACACAATTGATGCTTCAGGGTCAGGAAAGGGAAGTGTCCTGGCTTTGTTGTGTGGGAAGCCTGAGTGCAGAGCCCGTTGTCTTGACATATCCCCTGCCCTGGGTGTTCAGTGGGGTCAGGCTGGGGTGCTTTACCCCTTCCCAAGAGGCCTTTCTGAGATTGGTCTTTCAGTAAGGGCCATCCATTTCGTTAGAAGAGTCAACCTTTCCTTTTCTGTTGGGTGCTCACAATCATGTCGGGCGGGAGAGGGGGCGGGGGGCAAGGAAAGGACAGCACGCCTTCACTAGTGATCTACTGTTCTCAGATGCATTGCGGAAGAATGAGCTGTCGCTGCCACCTGGGACAACTGATGCTCCCACAGAGCCCTCTTATTCAGTCAGCGATGGTTAAAAAAAAAAATACTGACTCCATGTTACCCACAAAAGTAATGGACAAAAGTTCTGGAGAACCCAGAGAAATGAGGGAGGCCCCCTCCCAAGGTTGTTTCCTTCTAGAGCTAATGGGACACGAAGCAGTGTGTCTGCCCTGAAGCCAGGTGGATGTGGGGCTGAGTATCTTTGTTCCTGCTTTTATCGTTCCCTGCTTTTACAGCTCCTGGTCCCCTGGCTCTTCCGTGGGAAGGGACTGTGGTCGTCCCCACCGAAGGCAGCTGCCCTAAAAGAGAACTGTGGTCAGTGGTTAGTGCCATCAATATTTCAGGTATATCATCTGGAGGATATTGAGCAGTGGGAAAGAGATGCAACGTTCTGTTTCTTGGGGAGGGGGATTCGTTCAGAGACATTTGTTACATTCTTCATTTATATTCTGCTAAGCTTGGGAAGAAGGCCATGGTTGTTTTAGATATAACCAGGAAAAAAAATCAAAAGTAATGAGCTGGACAGGAGAGAATAAATGCATATCTTTCTCCCTTTCTGCTTGTGGATATAATTATTGGGCAAAGGAAGCCCTGTCTAAGAACCTGATCTGGCCCACAGAACATATAAACTACAATTTCCTAGTTGGGTGTTCTTTGTGAAGTTAAGACAGATGATCAGGGAGAGGTGATTGCTGTTTCTAAAGGACAATTTTAGGATACAGCATCCCTGTATTTATAGAGCTGGTAGCCCATGGGGACACATAGACATACAACACACAAACTATAAACTACACACACACACACACACACACACACACACTCCCCCTTAAAGTACTGATCATTTCAAGGAAGAAAAATGAAGTAGGATAAAAGTTGGAGGATATTTTAGGTAGACTGGTTAGAGAAGACTGTGAGGAGGTGCCATTTTTGTGGAGACAGAAGGAAGGGAGGGATTTGGCTACATGGAGTCTGGGAACAGCTTACTGGGCAGAGGGAACAGCAATGACAAAGGTCCTAGGGATGAATGACTAACATCTGGCATGGACAAATACTATGAGTGAGGTAAAGAGTGCAGTGGTCAGGCAGTCACTCCTGGCCAAGAGACCAAGGTGGAGTCCATGGAGTCCATACACCACAGTATGGACTAACCTTGTAGGAATCAGAGGATTTCAACAGGCCAGGGTCTAAGCAATCCAGGGAAGAATAATGCCCTGATATGCACAAGGCCTTACACCTGGGAGATGTTCAATGGTATTTATGGAATAAGTGAACAGGTGGAGATAAGGAAGGCATGGCAGACAGGGGATGTTGTGAAGAAAGATGTAGGAATGAGAACGTGTGGGTCATAGTCAGTGGATGGTAGGGTTTGGTTGGAATATGGTTATGTAAAAAACCTGAAAATGTCATGACGTGAAGAATGCAGATTGAGGGCCTGTTAATAAAGGGCAAAAATACTAAATTCTGGAGCTTGGACTGTATTTTAGAGGCAAGTAGGAATCACGGTGGGTTTTTGAATAGTGGAACTTCACACACCAAAATAGAACATACATGAAGAAGAGTAGGCTGGATGTTTGGGAGAGAGTGGAAGTGGAAAGCTGCTATCTTTCCTCCAGGGATGACACGGATTTGAGCTTGGGTTGTGTTTCTAGTAATAGAAAGGTGAGACTCTACACATAAAATTGCTAGTATTTGGTGACTGGTAAGACGTGGGAAGGGAAGAGAGAGGTGGCATCAAGGATGCCTGGTGTTTCTAGTCTGATTGGGAAAATCGTGGTATTATTAATAGGAGAACAGAAGGAAAAATGATATTGTTTTAGTCTGTTTGGGCTGCTAGAACAGGGTACCGCAGATTTGGTAACTGATAAACAACAGAAATGTATTTCTCCCAGTTCTGGAGGCCGGAAGTCTGAGATCAAGGTGCCAGGATGGTTGGGATCTGGTGAGAGCCCTCTTCAGGATTGCTGACTGCCCACTTCTGGTATTCTCACGTGGTGGAATGAGGACCACAGAGTTCTTTGGGGTCCTTTTTATAAGGGCAGTCATCCCATGTCTGAAGGCTCCACCTTCATGACCTAATTACCTCCCAAGGCCTTACCTCCTAATACCATCACAGTGGGGGTAGGGATCCAACATACAAATTTTAGGGGGACACAAACATTCAGTCCGTAGCAGATACGGGATGATTTTGAGGTGACAATAGTGCATCCAGGTGTTTGATAGTTAGCAAACTGGAGAGCAGGGATTATGCGTGGAGGGGAGTTTGGAGCCTCTGTGTAGAAGAGATATAGAACTACTGAAGTAAGTGTTTTAGGAAATGGGAAGAGAAAAGGGACCAGGATAGAAATGTAGGGGTGCTCATCTTTAGGGATTAGAAAGAAGAACCTGGGAAGGAGAGTCAGACATGCAGCAGAAAGAGCAGAAGCACATGATTCAGGGATGCCACGGATCGGAAGTTTCAAGGAGGAGGCAGACCATGGTGTCAAGTGCTATAGTCCATAAGCATTTCTGGAATTAGGAGTCACAGCAGACTTTTGGGGAGATGTATCAGCTAATTATTAGCTGTGTAGCTGGGATCTTTCTAAAGGGGAACCAGCCTACCCTCATTCCAAAGGCTCTGGGTTGGTGAACTAGCTCAAAGCTAGGAAAAGGTTGGGGGCTACAACTCTCTAGTGTGATGATTTGACTCAGACTTCTTGTCACCAGATCTAAAGCTAGTAGGTTGTACATCTATTTCAGTTCTACGGATACCAAGATCGATTAGTCAATGCCAAAGATTTTGATGGTTCAAACCATTATGATTCTTGCTCTGGCTCCGCTGCCCATTATGGTCACCTGGCTAACCTCATCTTTACGATTAAGGCCCCCTGCTACCCCAGGACCCCAGTGAATTTGCTAGCTTGATGGTAGCAATTCCCAGTGGCATTCTAGGCCTGCAGATAAGAGCTGCCACAGGGCTCTTCAAGGATGCCAGGGCTGTCCTCATAAATTCATTTCTCACAGTCTTGGTGAGAGGAGGACCCTGAACCCTCCTGGCAGGTCAGATATCTAAGTCCACTCTACAATTCGGATCTTCCATAGCTTCTAGATATCTTCTTTTGTTTACCAAGGAAGCTCTGGCATTTCAACTTCACTCAGAATAGGTCACTTTCATTTCTATATTCCAGGAAACCAATGACACAAACTTTTAGAATCATTCCCAGCTGCTTGAGTTAACACTTAAATCTAGAATTTTTGTTCAGTGCACCCTATCAACAAATTTGGCCCAGTCCAATAATTCCCTTCCCCTCTGATCCAACACCTGTAGGGTTCATTCCTAAACAGGTCTCCCAGGATGCTGTTGATGAAAGTTCATGAAATGTTTGTACTTTTGGTGTATATTGCACCTCTTCATGGGTCACACTTTGTAGTTTAGCTCCTGAGACCTGCTGGGACTTGTGTGTGGTCATAGGTCTAGAAGCATTGAGAGTCATATGGGTAGGTCGTGGGGAGAATCCTCTATAAGGAAACTGTCTCAGAGGAGACAGGAGGAACTCAGAAAGAGAAAACTCAGACAAGGAGGAAGGGCTGCTTCCACTGACAAATAAGGTTTGACAGAAACTCTCCTTTTCAGGGTCCTTATCAATGCTCTGATATTAAAAAAAAAAAATATTACCTTCCCTTACCGATTTTCTCCTTCAAAGACACTAAAAGTACAATCACCATCATGTGTTTCTGTGTGTGTGTTGGCAGGAATGTGAGGGGTGAAATTCATAATGTTAAAAAGTTTTCTCCAATTCTAAAAGTTTGAGAATCGGTTTGAAGAGGGACCCATTTATTTTTTAAAGCTTATTTATTTTATCTATTTAAGTAATCTCTACATCCAACGTGGGGCTCGAACTCATGACCCCAAGATCAAGAGTCACATGCTCCTCCAACTGAGCCAGCCAGGCGCCCTGAAGAGGGACCCATTTGATTAAGTAGTTTTTCCAAAAATGTTTTATTGTGGTAAAATGCACATAACAATTTTAACATAATGAAACATGAGATCCTGCAAGATTGCAAATTCAATTTGTGATTCATCAATCCTTAAGATTGGACTTTTCTTTTCCTTTCTCTTTTTTTGTCTCTAGAAATCTTGGCTACAGGAGACAAGAGCTCTGTGAGAGCAGTCCTGGAAGCTTTGTGGTTCTTTCCTCAAACCTCAAACTGGGATTGAGATGCCCCAAATTTATTCTCTTTTTTTGGTTAAGTTTTCTAGTACTCTTCAAAGCAACCAGCTGTTATATTCTTTATTTGCACCAAAATCTAGGATAGCAGCAACTACTTGATTCTGAAAAGCCTTGTCTTCTAGACAATTACAAGTGTTTCAGGTGACAATTTAATGAATATTTTGCCACTACATGCCACAGGCTACCAATGTACGTTTTGTCACTGGTGACAGGGCCATTAATGCCTTTAAATCTAATCATATTGGAGAATCAATTCCCCATAAACCAGTTCCAAGTCAAGGAACCCATCTTTAAGGTTCTTGTCCCTGGGAGTCATTTCTAGTACCAATACGTACATCAAATAGGGTCTAATCAGAGAAGCAGAACCACTGTCGAGGGGCACGCATTATGGAATTATGGTGTGCCCTTGTTGCTTCGCTCCTGCCCTACAAATCTCAGGCAGACTTCTCTGAGTGGCCAGCCCTCCCCTCCCCCAGAACCATGCAGGTTAGCCAATTCTGGGACTTGTAGTCCCACTTGGCTTTGTTGTCATGTTACGAAATACCCACAAGAGAAAAGTTTGTTAAGGTGGGAGCTTTGCAGTAGGCTTACGGGTGAGTGGGAGGGGAGGACGCAGGCAGTGATGAGGGCCCACGTGCTCGGCGTGTGCAGACACGGAAGGTAGAGCTGAAGGGGGTGTTCCCCAAACTTGCCCAGTCACGCAGACTCCCATGCCTTGTCTCAGACCTGATAAGTCAGTATCTAGGCGAAAGTGCCTGGGCGTTTGTATCACTAACAAGGGCCCAGGTGACTCTGATGACTGGGCAATTTTGTAAACCTGCCTACAAAGAGGGGCATGGGTAAAAGGATGGTTTTAAATGTTTTCTTCATTAATTTATTGCATTTCTTAGGGTATGAGGGGAGCGCAGGTTTGTAGGCAGAGTGGAAGAGCCGAGGGTAGGACAGACCAAGGGGCAGGAGGGCGTCCTGGTTGAGTCCAGGGGCATGAGTAGACAAGACTCTTTGGAAAGGAGGAAGAACATCTGTTTTGCCAAAACAAAAGGAAGAACCCCTCAAAGCGGAGATATATCGAACTGTTGAGCTGAAGAATGAAAACTAAAGGAGATTCCTGGAGGAGGGGCTGGAGCTTCTCAGTAAAGTGGGGGAGCAAATAAATCTGATGGAGGAAGGGCAACGGATTCAGACCAGAGCCTGGTGAAGGCGGAATCCCCGGCAGCTGAGAGCACCTCTTTGGGAGGAGAAGGGTCCCGCCTGGCTGGGTTCTCAAAGTCGGGGCTGGGCTCAAATTGGTTAAAAAAAAATCTATGGAATATCCTGGATGTTGGGTCTTAGTACAATTCTAGGAGACTGATTTCTTAGCCTTAGATACTTTATTTTTCTTTCTTCTTTCTTTCTTTCTTTCTCTCTTTTTTAGATTTATTTGAGAGAGAGAGAGCACGAGAGTGAGAGTTTGTACACAAGAAGGGAGGAGGGGCAGAGGGAGAGGAAGAGAGAAAACTCAGCAGACTCCACTCTGAGCTGAACTCATTACCTGGAGATCACCACCTGAGCAGAAATCAAGAATCTGGCTCTTAACCAACTGCGCCACCCAGGCGCCCCCAGACTTTCTTTTTCTTTTTTTTCTTTTCTTTTTTCATTTCTTTTCTCTTTTCTTTTCAAGACTTTATTTATTTGAGAGAGAGCGAGCATGAGCTGGGGGTGGGGTAGAGGGACAAGCAGACTCTCTGCTGATCAGGGAACCCCACCCGGGGCTCCTAGCTGGGCTCAATCCTAGGACCCTGAGGTCATGACCTGAGGCGAAGTCAGACACTTAACCGACTGAGCCACCCAGGTGCCCTACTTTATTTTTCTAATAGGGATTTCACTCACTTTTCACAGGAGCCTACTTTCTTTTCTATATTCCTTACCCTTTGACATCTGGTAAACAGGAAAGAATAGACATTGGGGGACATCCTCACTCAACCTCTTGGCAGGGCTGATGGGAGTTCAACTGAGTTGGATTTTACTATTTGGGTTGAGAAGGCTATCAAGTTTTTCTGGCTGTTGCCAGAGGCATGGCATTTAGCGTCCACTGAGCATAGTAGTCAGGGATGTGGACCCCGGAGTTAGATCAACAGGGTGCAAGTCCCAGCTCCTATAGGCTGGCTGGGTTCCCTTGGGTAAGTTTTCACACCAAGTGTCTGTTTTCTTACCTGTAAGTGGGGCGTAACAGCACCTGTGCTGGAGGGGCGCTGGGAGGAGAGAAGGAGTGATCCACGCAAACCTACACGGTGCTTGGCATGGCGCAGGTGCACGGTGACCCTTAGCCACGGTTGTCCCATGATTTGGGGTGGGGGGAGGTGGTCCAGGGAGATCTGGTAAATAGCCGAGTCTCGATCTGGTTTTAAAACGCATGTATTTGGGGTCTAGTTTCCTGGTGGTTTTGGTATCTTTGACCTTCTGACACCCAGACATCTCGGGTAGGGCTGCCTTTAATAATACAGGCCCTCCCTCTCCCGCCGTCTTGTTTTGCCTTGTTTTGTGTTCTACTGTTTGCCACCACACAGGGCAGGACTTGGAGCCAAACGGAACCATCATCTGCAGCCACCGGAACGAAGCAGTCCCGAGGAGAGCGCCTCTCCTCCCTCGGCCTCTGAGCGCCAGGCCCTGGCTCCTCTCACAGCTCCCTCTCCCACTCCTGCCTGTTCAGGCCTGTTCAATGTTTAGACTTTCCAAAAAATAGATGTGGGAGAACAGGCTCCGCGCAGGTGACCTTGGGGAGGCCTCCGGAGCCTGGAGTGGACAGCGCCCTCTAGAGGGCGAGAGCGGCGCCTCCCCCCCCCCCCCCCCCCCCCCCCCCCGCGCCCCCCCCCCCCGGGGGGGCGGGGCCCCCCCCCCCGGGGGGGGGGGGGGGCCCCCCCCCCCCCCCCCCCCCACGTTATTGCCGGTCCTGCGGCCGCGGGTGTATCAGGGCTCCATCAGTCTCTGGTGGGAGACAAAAGGGGACATGGCAGAGGTGGGCAGAGGGAAGGTGAGGGGCTGATTAATCTGAGCGTTCTTGCTCCCCGAAGCCAAGACTCAGCTCCTGTGCTCCTAGGAAGGGAGAGCGGAGAGCAGCGACAATTCTGGCTGCTCATATGTATGGAACCTCACGGATATTCACACCACAACTCACCTGTGTGATGGAGATAAGAGAATTTTATTAGTTTGGAATTAATTTGGAATTACTGGTTTGTCTTAGTGATGAGTCTTCTTCTTTCTTGCCTTTTTTTTTTTCTCCTGCTTAGAGGACAGGGAGGCTCTGAGGAATATTTTATGCATTGTAAGGCTGTCTACCCTCTGCTGAATTGAAGACGAAAAACTTAGAAACCCAGCCGTTGTAAGAGTTCCCTTCTCCCAGAGGCTGGGAACATCCACGTGTGTAGTGCTTTTGATTAGATCTGCTGTTTCGCCCATGGCAGTTATCCATAAAAACACTCTTTTCCTATACACATCATTCGAGCCTCCGATACATGATGCAGTTGCTTCTTTCTTTCTTTCTTTCTTTTTTCCATCAAAGCCAAACAGGGTGGTGTTTTTCCTTAGCAAAATCCCCCTCCTTTTTGGCTGCATGCCTGGCTCTTCCCAAGGTGCTTGGAAAGAAAGCGAAAAATTCAGAATCATTTCCTTTTGTTCTTGACTGATTCATGGGTGGAGGGAGAAAGGGGTGGTTTTCAGTTTGAAACATAGAACGGTGTTCAAACAGTTTTAAAAAATGGTGTTCATTAATCCTCATTGTATGGCACTGCCCTTTAGTTGCAGGTTTTGTTTTGTTTTTTTCCTTTTTCTTTTTTCATCTGTCTTTGAATGGCCGTCACCAGCACAGTGCCTGGCACATAGTCAATGTCTGGTAACCTAATGCTGTGATACCAGTCACTATGTAGTACACAGGGACAAGTACATGTAAGCTGAGTACCTATTAACATACATGTAAATTAAACAAACATTTGTGGCTACATTTCTCTACTTCAAAAGCTTTATTCATGGTGTGCTATGGCATAAATCAGTCTCAAAGTTGCACACCCCCAAACAAGAGTTATGTAGCAGCAGGAAAATCAAACCTGTGCTTTCTTAATTATAGCATTGGTTTGAAAGCAGTTATTGACCTGTAGCATCTCATTATTTGTCTTTCTGTCCATCCATATATCCATGTGTCCAATGTAGTCAAGAGGTCAGATAGGAATTCAGGCAGAAATATGGCATCTCTATTGTAACCAATAAGAATCTGGCGTGAATCTATATGGCTGGGGTCCATTTCCAGCAACTGATAGAGAAAGGAAGACCTTTCAGCAAGATGCCTTGGCTAATATCATTATGTGCAAGAAGGGAGATGCTTTTATAAGTATATTTTATGAAAACTGGGAAAATAAGAGACCAAAAAAAAGGGGGCTGGGAAAAATGAGTACTGTCTTCTACATTTCTTAAAAGGAAAATTCATTCTGTTCTCCCTACCCTTGCAGACTTGCTGCCTTAGAGGAAAAGCCTGTTAAAAGAACGGATTTGTGTGTGGAACAAGGTCATGCACTTATTGGCTTTCTGCTGCACAGCATCAATATACCAGACAAGGAGAATCCGTTTGCTTTCACCATAGTCTTGTGCTGTGCGCAGGGGCTGCAACACATATATATTCTCCAATGCTGCCGGCGCCCAAGCACAGAGGCATCCAGAGGTAGGGGGTTCACAACAAGAGGACAATAGCCGAGTGTTGGTTGCGAGACAGAAATATGTTACCTGGAAACATCATTACACTTTGAGCAATGAGTGAGGCTGGTGGGCAGGGGCAGGTGGGCCTGTGTGGCCTGGGTCTCTCGGAAGCTATGTTAGAGATAGATGACTTCCCAAACGTTTCTCGAATTCCCCCTTCTCGCCTACACCAATCTGTCCAACCACTGCAGCTTGACTAATATTATTAATTGAGCTGCTCTGACGACTACTATTACTAATATGGGAACACTTCATTTATCCAGCATCATCAGCGATGAGCTGTTTCACAGAACTACGTTTTCCAGCTGACTGAACTCCTCTTCTTTGAGCACCCAAATTTAGTTTGTTGTCATCATTTTGAATAGCCATCTTGCCTAGCTTCCACAAGCATGATGGAAGCTTATCTCAGTGATTTGGGGGACATTTATATATACATATTGGTTATGCGGTGCTATGAAACAGGGCTCCCCCTTAAGGTCCTTACAGGCCGCCGTGTCCCTAGGTCAACTTGGCTATCCGCGATGACTCCAGATCGCTGCTCACTCTGAGTTAGTGCAAATTACCTTACTCTTCTTGGCCTCAACTTCCTTTTCTATAAAAGGGAGATAGCAGGGCCTACCTTGTTGGGCCGATGTGAGAATTAAGTGTAATAATATATGTGAGTCCTAGCATGCTGCATGGCACATGGAAAGTGTTCAATTAATGTTAGCCATTTTAATTTTTTTTAAAAAAAGATTTATTTATTTGAGAGAGAGAGGAGAGAGAAGGGAGAAGCAGAGGAAGAGGGAAAGAGAATCCTCAAGCAGACTCCACGCTGAGCACGGAGCCCAACGCGGGGCCCAGTCTCACGACCCATGAGATCATGACCCAAGCCAAAATCACGAGTTGGATGCTTAACTGACTGAGCCACCCTGGTGCCCCAGCCATTCTTACTTTAAATGAGGAATTAGAGTCCTAACCACCACCCCAGCAGTAGTACAATAAAGATGAAATTGGCACACAAAGATTTTGTTCAACACGGTTTAATATAGTTTACTCATTACCTGATTGTGCCATCCTGGCTGATCAGGGGAGAGTAGAAATGCACAGAAGACGGGAGTGGGCCAGCTTCTTTTAGCTTCCTTCTCCTTTCAGAGCCTTGCCCCAAACACTTGTCTGTTGTCTGGCCAGTTCAAGCTGATGTTCTTCAGTTTCCTTCCTCTTTAACACCCAACTTGGATGGAACACCACCTGCAAACCCTCAGTCCTGTGCACTCAGATTGTTCTGTGGCAATTTCCATTTGTAGATAGGTTGCTGGTCAGGTGTTCTTAAAGGTGGATGTGGGTTTGGACCTATGGGCTAAATTAAGTCAAGGCATGTAAAGGCCCATCCAAATCACCCAGTATCTTTCTGGACTTGTTGGCCTGGGATGTACAGCATGAAAGATAAGGACACATTTGTAATTAGCCCACATGGGAGGGAAGGCAGAGTCTAGCATGTACAAAGGACCCAGTGGGAGCGGAAGTGCAATGGATGGTATGGCTTCAAAGGATGAGCCATCTCATCCATGTGTTCAAACTGTTCCTGGGACGAGGTGGTTGGTGGTACTGAGGGTGAGTTGGTGGACAGGGCCTTGGAGGACTATACGGCCCCTGGGTGGGTAGCGTGGGGCCCTGGTGAGGCACCACCCACCTCTGGCTCCTAGAGATCATCTTGGGCTTTATTCAGCCCTGTACTCACCCATCAGGCACCTCCTTTGCTCTCTGGAGGGGTCTGCCTCCCATCATTCAAGGTCTACTCCTCAGCCATTTCTTTGAATAGCTCGTTAGCCCAAAGCACAATTGGTGGTTAAAGCTGACTCTATCCAGAAGTGAAGCTCTGTTTCTTAACTTCCAAGTAGGATCTGCATTTAGTCATCCCTGGAGGCTCTTTACATACCATTCCCTCCGTCAACAGCTGGGAGTAGAGGTTGGGCTTTGTTTCCAGCACCTCCCCTGGGCTCCTCCCACTTACTGCCTTCTTTTTGCTGAGAGATGTCCCTGTTCTGCAGAGCAGAGATAATGCAACCCGTTGCAAGAGTTCTCGCGCATAGTTCCTCTCCATGTCTCTCAGGGATGTGGACTTCCTGGCTTAAGGCACTACTGCTTTGCAACAGGAAAATCACTATGAGAATAACAATTTTAATCAACAATTGAAGAGTTCTTTCTTTCACATACTCTATTACATAATAAATGTGTTTCTGAGAAGTATATAGTTGAAATGGTGTAAATAGAATCATATTTAAAGGAGCTAGGCTAGGGGCACCTGGGTGGCTCCATCAGTTGGGCGACTGACTCTTGATTTTGGGTCAGGTCATGATCTCAGGGTCCTGGAATCGAGCCCCCTCGGACGCCATGCTCAGCGGGGAGTCTGCTTGAGGATTCTCTCTCTGCCCCTCCCTCCTCTCGTGCTCTCTCTCTCAAATAAATAAAAAATCTTTAAAAAAAAAGGGAGCAAGCCTAGTTGTTCACAAACGTATTCAAATGGTAGTTTACTGGAAGTCTTGATGCTGTGTCCAAAACAGACCCATGATTAGGAGACATATCCAGTAATATCGTATGAGCCAGGAACAACTTTACCGGCAGAAGATATGACTATGCCATATAAGTACAATATAAAATCACAAGCATAAAATCCTCAAAAAGATCAGATTGTCAGATGTGACATGATTTTATTTATTTATTTGAGACGGAGTGAATGTGTGCATGCGTGGGGGTTGGGGAGGGGCAGAGTCAGAGAGAATCCCAAGCAGGCTCCACGCCCAGCATGGAGCCCGATGGTGGGGGGTTGGCTTGGTCCCATGACCCTGAAACTATGACCCAAGCAGAAATTAAGAGTCGGACACTCAACCGACTGAACCACCCAAGCGCCCCAGATTGGTTCTTTTTGAGTGTTTTAAAAAATAATTCCTTGATTGTTGTTTACTTGCTTTTTGTCAACTGCCCCTCCAGAGCAGATTCGTGGCACAAGCACTAGATGTTTAAGAAAAATATATGGGAGACAAAATTGAAATGGTTAAAATTATATTCACTAGTCTGTGGTTTTCTATGCATTGGGAATTCTGCTATTAATTTTTTTTCAGTTTTAGTGACCAGTTTTGTTCAATTTATGGGCAGAGCAATGTAGCATCTTGTTTTGGAAATTTCTCGCTGCAAAGAACCTTTCTGTAAGCTGAAGAATAATTTTGTAATGCAAATCATAGCCTCTGGTTTTTTAGTCTGGTAAGTTTGAACGTGTGCATGTTTGTGTTCTTCTCCCCTAATTCATAACATCAAAGAGGATAGTTACTTAGAAAGCAACTTTTAACATCTGAGATGTAGTTCAATTTGTTTGGTTAGAGTGAAATACCAGTTTAAGAGCTCTCTTATAATACAGTATAATGTGTGTCCCAGAAAGCTACTAACAACCTAAATTAGCGTTATTTGGGGTGTTTTAGGAAAAAAGCAAATTCCTAGGGCATTCCTCAGGCCTCCTGAGTCAGAATCTTTGTGGTTGGGTCTAGGACTTGCATTTTAAGCAATATTTCATGTGATTCTTTTTTTTTTTTTTTAAGATTTTATTTATTTATTTGAGAAAGTGAGTGAGAGAGCATGGGCAGGGGGGAGCTCCCAGGCAGAGGGAGAGGGAGAAGCAGGCTCCTTGCTGAGCAGGGAGCCTGATGCGGGACTTGATCCCTGGATGCTGGGACCATGACCTGAGGCGAAGGCAGACACTTAACCAAATGAGCCAACCAGGCGCCCTCATGTGATTCTTATACACATCAAAGTTTGAGAACTGTTGGTATAGTAGTGGAGGGCGCAGTCTCTGAAGTCAAATTCTGCTTCTGCCACTGATTGGGCCTGTGGCAAATTACTTACCCCTAGGGTTGCTGGAAGGATGAAATGACACAGTGTATGAAAATCATGCATACAGAGCATCTGGCTCAAAAAAAGGGCTTAATCAATCGTAGATGTTGCTCATGGCCAAGACTATAATTCTTTTTTTTTTTTTTTTAACATTTATTTATTTATTTGAGAGAGAGAGAGAGAGTTTGTGTGGGGAGTGCAAATGGAGAGGGAGAGAATCTGAAGCAGACTCCCTGCTGAGTGTGGAGGAGCCCTTGGAGGCTCGATTCCTTGACCCTGAGATCATGACCTGAGCTGAAATCAAGAGTTGGCTGCCCAGCCGACTGACCTCACAAGTGCCCCAAGACTATAATTCTTTTTTTTTTTTTTTAAAGGTTTATTTTAGGGGGAGGGAGGAGGGGGGGGGGGCCGGGGGGGGGGGGGGGGGGGGGGGGAGAGAGAAAGAGAGAGAGGGAAAGAATCTCAAGAAGATTCCCTACCAAATGTGGAGCCCTAAGCAGGGCTCGATCCCACGACCTTGAGATCACAACCTGAGCTGAAATCAAGAGTCAGATACTTAACTGACTGAGCCACGCAGGTGCCCCAAGACTATAATTCTTAATAATAATGACATAACTAAGAAATCATTATGCAGGCATTTTGGTGCTAACCTGTGTCTTACATGACTTATTGCACAATGTGCATGTAAGTACATCTATGATTAGTTGTGTGCATTGGTGTCCAGGTTATGGGAAGATGGCCCTTGGAGGAACAATTCGATTGGGACATTCTACATTGGTCCGTCATGGCTAACTAGGTACAAAGCATGAGACTAGGTTCTTGGTGTGTCTGTGGTGACTAGCTATGTGTTGGCTTGAGCTCCCACAGTGGAGGGTCCTGCTGGCAAAGGATTGCAGTGTGCTTATTCTTGTGATTTTTGATTCTGTTAAAAGAAAGTTTCAATGGAAGGGAACAGCAAAGGGAGAAGGGAGTAGAATATTTTGAATAAGTAGCTGGCAACTAATGGTAGTAGATATTCACAACGTCTCAACCTCCCTCCCTTCTTCCCTTCTTATTAAGTGTCTATACTGCCCCCTCCTTTTTAAATATAAGACAATTTTTACCGAAATGGAAAAGCTTTTTCTTCCCCCCCTTAAAATCTTCCCTAGGTACTTGTCTCAGATATTCATTGCTTTAGTCTTTACATGGATCATGTATTTCCTGGCTTTTTAAAAGGGAAATTTGTCCTTGATTCTAAATATTCTGTTCATCTTCAAGAACGGGCTAAATGCCTTCCACAGCTACCACCTCTTCGTGCTCGATGTGATTTTTACGTTTACTTCCCCTCAAAACCACATCATTTTATGCCACTTCTCATAAGGCAGTCAAGCTGGTAACTGCATTTTGGTACCACTTACCAACCACCAGATTGATGCCCTGACAAACGATTACTGAAAATAGAAGCTCAGAATGGGTGAGCACTTCTTTTCAGGCTCTCCAAACCAGTTGTCTCCAAACTTTTGAGTCCATGCCTCTGCCTCTTAAAAAGAATGTTGTGAGCACACAGTGCACATGAATGTGAGATGTATATACACATACATGCACACCTACACATAATTGTATCATGCATAGATCATGAAACATTTGCAAAACTACAAACTAAATAGGATGAGGATGAGAAATATGAAACAACAAATATTTGAAACGTAAATTTATTTGACTTTATTTTAATGGTTATGATGGACACTTTTATGTGACAACTTGACAGTAACATGGAATGCCCAGCTATCTGGTTATACACATTATTTTGGGTGGGTCTGTGAGGGTATTTCTAGATGAGATCAACATTTGAATTGGGAGGTGAAAATAGGGAGAGGTTACTATAAATCTAATGTATAACATGGTGACTATAGCCAATAACATTGTATTGTACAATTGAAATTTGCTAAGAGAATAGAACTTAAAGGTTCTCACCAAGGGAAAAAAAAGGTAAATATGTGAGATGTTGGATGTGTTGATTCACTCAATGGGAGAACTCCTTTCCCGATATTCACTCTACCCGTGTCCAGTAGTTTTGCTGTAGACATCCCTGCTGTAGACCTCTTTGTGTAACTAACTGGCCGTAAGGCAATTTTGCTGTAAAAGCTAACACAACGCAAAATAAAAGTGGGGTAATTAAAAAGGACATAATGAAATAGGACAACATGAATAAAATGAATTATTAATTTCTTCTTTCATTAAGAGAGGTATTGGTTTTCCAAATACTAGGATACATATTTACAGCCCAGCTCTGTATTATGTTGTGAAAGTCTTCTACGCTGTTCGTTCTTGGCATATTGTCACATGTCCATTGATAGATGGTTCCAAAGTTCTGTGGAAAATGTGGAAGAAATGCTAATGCCATAATGCATTTGTAACTGAGCTTTGTTATCATTGCCACTGATACGCTATCATGTTCTAGGAGAGCATAGCGGGCAATCTGGCTTTGCACGCTTTTATTTCACACTTCCAGTGGGTTTTATCACTGTATTTTCTATCAAGTCAATATACATAGGTGTTATCATCCACCATGTCTACTTGTCGCCCTGTAGACCATTCTGAGGGCTGGCTAAGATTTATAGAATAGAAAAATGGGAAATTCATCAGTGGAGAAATGAAACCAAACTGATAACTTAGCTTCAATACATTAACTCTGCTGAAGGCGGTTGATTTGTCAGTGGAGAAATGAAACCAAACTGTCGACTAGTTATTTTATCTTTTATGGCAAAATTGTGTTATGGTCAATTAGTTATGCCGTGAAAATGCTGTGGGCAAGTTACCTGAGCCAAGATGTACATGGCTAAACTACCTCGAACCAGGTATATCAAATCATCGTGTTGTACGCTTTAAATATTGTACAGCTTTGTCAATTATCCTTCGATAAAGCTGAAAAAACAAAAACGAAAGATCTTGAATTGGTAGACTTGAGTAAAGCAGATTGCCCTCCCCGCTGTGGGGTGGGCCTCATCAGAGTTGTGCGCAACCTGAATAGAGCAAAAGGGGAGGTGAGAGAGAAGTCGCTCTCTCTACCTGAGGGACTGATTACGTCCCTGGGTAGGAGGGACATCAATCACTGGGGGTCAGAGCATGGACTGTGGTGGCTGCCCTCCAAGGTGGCCCCCCATGATCCTTGCCGACTGGTATTCAGACCTGCCTCAGGGGTGGTTCACGTGACCCCTCGGCTGTGGCGAAGGTGATGGTGTATGACTTCTGAGGCTAGGCCACAAAGGATTTTGCCACTTTCACCTTGCTATCTTGGATTCCCTCCATCTGGGGGAGGGAGGAGCCAGCTGCTGTGTTTTGGGGACGCTCAAGCAGCCTCATAGAGAGGTGCATAGGGTGAGAAGGAGACCCCTGGCCACGTGAGTGAGCCATCTAGGAAGCAGATCTTTCAGCCCGAATGGAGCCTTCAGAGGACTGCATCCGGACTGGCATCCCGACTACAACCTCAGATGAGATTCTAAGCCAGAATCATGTGGCTCAGTGGCACCTGAATTTCTGACCCATAGAAATGGTGTGAGATGCTCACTGTTCATTGTTGTTTTCTGTCCCTGTGTTTTGGGCTGATTTGTTACACAGCAATGAATAACTAATACAGCAATATCTTTCTGGATTGCTTTGCAAATGGGAACCTGGGAATCTTTGTGTCTTCTTTGTGACTAACACATTTGTACTAGGAAGTGGAGCAGCGCTGGTTTTGCCGTTTTCGAGTTCTTCATTTGTGTTTGGGTTACTGGTGTTGTCTTCCATCTGAGGGTTTTTTGGTTGAAATCCTTCAAGCCACTTGCCCGTTTTGTGAGTGTGACAAACTGTAATGCATTACAACACACTGAAAGGGAAGGGTGAGGACCCGCTGTCCACACTGCTGCACGGGGGACATCCCTTCTTCCCTCGCCGTTCCTTGCATGCCGTGTGTGAGCGCCTAGGAACACGGGACTGGACGGGGGCACCCAGGTCATCCTGTACATTAAATACTAATAGATCAATTTCTTTCCCCTCCTTCCTTCTCCTCCCTTCCTCCCTCCCTCCCTTCTCCTTCTCTCCTCTCTCTCTTTCTCTCTTTTTGGTGCTAAAAAACATAAACAAAAGTCCTGATACTTTTTTCCACACCCTATGGTTCCTTTTGGATTCGACCACTTTGGAGATCATTGTTTCAGAAGAGGGGTTGGCAAACTACAGCCTGTTTTGTATGAATGCAGTGTTATTTGAACAAGCCACACACATTCGCTCCCGTATTATCTGAGGCTGCGTCTGCCCCAACAATGGCAGGGTCAGGCGTTGCTGCCAAGCTATTTACTATCTGATTCTTTACAGAGAAAGGTTGCCACCTTTGCTGTAGGAAATGGACGAAGCTTTAGGGGTCCCGGGTGTCTAGCATGCAGTCTGCACTCAGTTCCTTCTCTGGCTCAGACAGGGGAGCTCTATAGTGTACAAGTCACCCGTGGACTTCTGAGAGAATGTGTTTCTAGGGCTGTTTCTAGGCAGTGTAACTCTGGCCGAGGCTCAGGGCCTGGCTCTGATCCTCCCACACAGACTGCATCCTAGAACTCAGTTACAACTTGAACTTTCCGGGAACCAACAGTGATCTGGCAATGCGAATAACTGGGTGTATCTGTACCATGGCATTTTAGTGGTTATGTTTGATGAGAAACATCATTATCCTTTCTTTCTACCTAGCTCTGTTTTTGAATGGTAATCCAAAGGCTTTCGCTTCTTTCTTGTCTCAGAGCCTTGTTCTTAGATTGCTTTTCTCTCAGCTCTTGGCCTGGTTGGTACCTTCCCGTTCAGGCTCAGCTTAAATGCCACCTCTTTAGAGAGGCCTTTTCTGAACACCCAATCGAAGGCAGCCTCCCCTCAAACCCCTCTTACTCTC
Organism: Phoca vitulina; assembly: GCF_004348235.1. Classification (NCBI taxonomy): domain Eukaryota; kingdom Metazoa; phylum Chordata; class Mammalia; order Carnivora; family Phocidae; genus Phoca; species Phoca vitulina. Next base: position 10,973,507 of record NW_022589712.1, read on the forward strand.
TGTTATTGTTCTATTCTCATTTTTTCATTGTACTTACCAAAATATCTGAAATTATTATATTTACGCCTACTTGTTTTGCAGACAACTATGTATGAGATTATAAGAACCAGAAGACGAAGAAACTTGTCTGTTTTGTTCATAACTGCACCTTCAGGGCTTAGAACAGTGCCTGACTCAAAGTTTGACCATTTGAAGATGAACAGGAGGGATGCCTGCTGTTATTTTGTTTCTGGCTGCAGAATGGGGATTGCATCATGGCTCATAAATCATATAATTAGCTGGTTAAAGGTGTAGGTCTGAATAAAATGTGTCGTTTTTTTCCCTTGCTCTGGATTCAGAACAGTATCAATCAGCAGTATTAATCCATCCAATGATTCTTTTTAGAAAATTATAATGACAGTATATTTGTTTATTTTTAGAATTCCTGTTTAGTTTTTTTTTTTTTTTTTAAATCATACCTCTCCCCCCACCCCCGTAACTCCCTTACTTTTCTATTCTTTCATTATGGTTTCTAGATAATCTATCTTTTTGGTAGGAATATATGCTTTACCTCATCTCAAATTTTTCTGTTGTTTGTATCTCTAGGAGAACAGTTTTTTCCATGGTGACCTATTTCCCATTTGTCATCTTTGAGTGTGAGCTCATCTTCAGCAGTTTGTGCTCTAGATTGACACAGTTTCCTGCTTGTGCTCTCATCTAGAGTCTTGTTTTCCATTTCCCTGCTGGGGCCTAAAGTGGTTCTGTACCAGTTTTTTTTTTCCTCCAATTTTTAATTGTGGAAGATACAAATAACATTTACCAATATAACCATTTAAGTGTACAGTTTAGTAGTGTTATGTATATTCACAATGTTGTGCAACTGATCTCTAGAACCTTTCTCATACTGCAAAACTAGAACTCTATGCCAATTAAAGAGTGGCCCCCCCATTTCCCCTCCCTCTAGCTCCCAGCAACTACCATTCTACTTTCTGTTTTTATGCATTTGACTACTCTAGATATCATACATAAGTGGAATCATACAGTATTTGTCTTTTTTGTGACTGACATTTCATTTAGTGTCATGTATCCAGATTCATCCCTATTTTACCATGTGTCAAGTTTTCCTTCCTTTTTTTAAGGCTGAATAATATTATATATGTATATATACATATATGTCACATTTTGTTTATCCATTCTCTGTTGATGAACATTTGGCAATTGTGAATAATGCTGCCACGAACACGGATGTACAAATACCTCTCTGAGACCCTGTTTTCAATTTTTTTTTAAAGATTTTATTTATTTGACAGAGAGAGAACACAAGCAGGGGGAGCGGCAGGCAGAGGGAGAGGGAGAAACAGGCTCCCCACTGAGCAGGGAGCCCAATGTGGGGCTTGATCCCAGGACCCTGATATCATGACCTGAGCCAAAGGCAGATGCTTAACTGACTGAGCCACCTAGGCGCCCCCTGTTTTCAATTCTTTAGGATAAATACCAAGAAGTGGAATTGCTGTACCAGTGACCCAGCAATTGTACTACTAGGTATTTACCCAAAGGATACACAAATATTGATTTGAAGGGGCATATGCATCCCGATGTTTATAGTAGCATTATCAACAAGAGCCAAATTATGGAAAGACCCCAAATGTCCATCAACTGATGAATGAATAAAGAAGATGTGGTGTATGTATACAATGAAATATTACTCAGCCATCAAAAATAATGCAATCTTGCCATTTGCAATGATGTGGATAGAGCTAGAGTGTGTTACGCTAAGCCAAGTAAGTAGGTCAGTGAAAGACAAATACCATATGATTTCATTCATATGTGGAATTTAAGAACCAAAACAGATGAACGTGTGGGAAAGAAAAAGAGAGGGAGGCAAAACCATTAGAGAGACTCTTGACTATAGAGAACAAACTGAGGGTTGCTAGATGGGGGATGGGTATTAAGGAGGGCACTTGTGATGAGCACTGGGTGTTGTATGTAAGTGATGAATCACTAAATTCTACTCCTGAAACTGATATTATACTATATGTTAACTAACTGGAATTTAAATAGAAACCTGAAAAATTAAAAATAAGTGAGAAAAAAAAAGCTTAGTCCCTAGACTACTAGGACTATATCTGTTTACGACATCCCTATCATATGTTTGGCTTCAGCTCACACTCTTTTTTCTTTGAGTTGTTCCTCATTTCTGACATCTGGGGATTTCCTTCCCTTGCTTTTGAGTTTGTGTTAAAAAAACATTTATCTAGCATTTTCATGTTTTTGTGTTTGCAGTGTGTGTGTGTGTGTGTGTGTGTGTGTGTGTGTACATCTGTCCTTTCAGGTCAGCCTGGCCTGCAGTGCCAATAGATATTTATTTATTCTTTCAGTATTTGTTGAGCATTTATGGCCTGCACAATGATAAGCCTAAAAGGACTACATAGTAAATCTTCTGAACTCAGGCAACTTGGGAAGACATTTAATCATAATACACAAAATGGCAAGGTATAGATGTTTTTGTTCAAATGGGGCAGTGGAATCCATTTTTAGCTCAGATCCCAAACAGAAAGGGTTTCTTCCTATCAAAACTGCAGAATTGGCCCCTCTTCTGGCTGCACTGTTGTGGAGAAGCCAGGGGCAGACCCCAGAGATGGTAGACCAGACCCCCCAGAACACTGGGGTTCTAGAGCAGGCCTGGAGCACCATAAGCCAGACAGAAGGGGAGCTGTCCTGCATCAGTAAGAAATAACAGGCAGACATTTTTGTGATATATGTTGGAGGATAACCCAGGCTTTGTAGAGGTGACATTGTTAATCAGTATTTAAATATACATGTAGCAAGCACATTTGCAAAGACCAACACTTTTCTGCAAATAATAATGAGGGCAACGAGACAAGGAAGAGTCTAGCCCTGAACAACTTGACATGGGAAAGGAACTGCATTAAACATGCAGCAGAGGATTAGCAGAATTTGGAAAATGCAGGGAAAAGGGAATTGTGGACCAGACCAAAAGAGTTCCTTTTATCACTGCAGTTGTTATTGTTAATATTACCTATGTTGCTTAAAGATTTTCACTAATGCCTTATTGAGGAGTGATTAGAAGTTTATACCAGACCATCCTTATAAAACAATTCTAGTTTGTTATATATAATGTTGCCTAAATTAATAGAACAGTGAATTTAGACAAGATACTCATTTTCACTTTCTTCAGGCACAACTTATGTTTTTGGGTCATCTATAGTGTTCTGAATTAAGGGCACTTTTAAGTATTATCGTAGGTAGATACTTGAACTAAGAGAGTCTTATCCAACTTTGCAGGCCACATTCTATGCTCTGAGTGCACAAAACCAGGAAAGAAGCCATTCCATAAAACATTGTTCAACAAGTGTGCTTCTAATTACTAATAATTAGTATATGAAATAATAATTCACCCAGCAACTCAGCGAGGTAGATAACATCCCCCTTTTTTTTTCAGATGAGGAAATTGAAGCTCAGACAGATTAGGTAATTTGCCCAAGATCATACCCATAAAAGGAGGAAGAGAATTGATCATAGAAGCGTGGTAGAATGCTTTTTTCCTAAAAGTTTATGAATGGATATAGAGTCTTTCCAAATGCTTTTGCTCTGCATTGATTGATATGATTATGTGATTTTTCTTCCTTAGTCTGTTAATATGGTGGATTATACTGATTGATTTTTAAACATTGAACCAGACCCACTTGGTCATGATATATAGATTCTTTTATATATTGCTCAATTCTATTTGCTAGTATTTTTTTTTTTAAGGACTTCACATGTATATTCATGAGGGATTACTGGTTTGTGGTTTTCTTTTTTTGTACTGTCTTCTTTTTGCTTTAGAATTAGGGTAAGGCTGGTATTATAAACTCAATTGGGAGTGTTCCCTTCTCTTTTGTTTTCTGAAAGGTATTGTGTGACATTGTTGTGAACTCTTATTTAAATATTTAGTACAATTATTCAGTGAAACCACCTGGGTCTTGACATTTCTTTTTGGGAATTTAAAAATTATGAGTTCAATTTCCTGACTAGTTAGAGGGCTCTTCAAATCATCACTCAATGTTGGGTGAGTTGTGGCAGGTTTTTTGTTGTTGTTGTTGTTGTTGTTGTTGTTTGTTTCTTTGAAGAAGTGGTCTGTGTCCTCTAAGGTGTCAAATTTGTGTGTGTGGAGTTGTGTTCCTTTCTTATCTGTATTGAGACTTTCCATTTTCTCATTTGTTTCAGGCATGATGACAATTGCTTGTTGAAGCATTTTTATCATGGCTGCTTTATTTATTTATTTTTAAAAAAGATTTTATTTATTTATTTGACAGAGACAGAGAGAGGGAACACAGCAGGGGGAGTGGGAGAGAGAGAAGCAGACTCGCCGCTGAGCAGCGAGCCCGATGTGGGGTTCGATCGCAGGACCCTGGGATCATGACCTGAGCCGAAGGCAGACGCTTAACCGACTGAGCCACCCAGGTGCCCCTTTCCTGGTCTTTTGGTTGGAGAGTGCAGGTTTTTGTTGGGACTGTTTTTGTCTGTGCCTATTGGCATTTAAGGGTTGCCAGCTTTTCCAGGTCTAAGTCTGGGTTATACGAGGCAAAAAGAAAACCCAGGGAACTCACCACCGTGTGGCTCCTCAAGACCCAAGGTCCTGGTTGGTCTGCCTTCTCCTCTCTACTTCTCAGGGCCTTCTAATGTTTGATTTATATGTATATAAATAAATTATATATATACATAAAACAAAATTATAGGGACGCCTGGGTAGCTCAGTCGGTTAAACGTCTGACTCTTGATTTTGGCTCAGGTCATGATATCAGGGTTGTGGGATCGAGCCCTGAATTGGGCTCTGTGCTGAGTGCGGGGTCTGCTTGTCCCTCTCCCTCTGCTCCTCTCCCCCACTCTCTCTCTTTCTCAAATAAATAAATAAAATCTTAAAAAAAAAGATTCTCTCTCTCTCTCTGCCCTTCCCCATACGTTGTGCATGCTCTCTCTAAAGAAAAAAACCCCAAATTATATATTTATACATAAATTATATGTAATAAGAATATAAATCATATATTAATAATATATGTTTATTAATTTATAAATACATAAGTAGAAATATAAATACTTGTACCATCCAGGATTTTTAGTTGTAATTAGCGGGAGGATTAGGAAAATGGTCTATTCCATCTTCCTGGTGGATGATGGTTTTTTAAAGATTAAGCTTGTGTTATTTTCCTCTGATTATTAAAATGTATGTTTATTAACATCCTGATAATACAGAAAGGCTGCTGTTGAAAGTAATAATTGGGCCAAGTAAGATTGTGAAGTATGGGTACAGGAAGGAAGCGCAGCTCAGGGATGTGGGATTAGCGAGACTTCTTTTCATTTCACTACCACTTCAGACTCCTGTCCACATTTTTCCTTGTAACTAAATTTTTCAATTTTAAAAAGAAAGATGAATACAGATGAACTTTTAAAAAGAAAACCTGAATCATGTGGAACTGGGTTTACAAGGTGAATACATCAGGAGGTGACTCTGAGTTTTACTCTGAATCACACAAAACTTCTCAGGAACTCATGTGTTACATAGAGTCAACTGGGAATATTTCCCCTTGATGGCCCCTTTGGGTTCTTGGCGTAAATATGATTCATGAAATTAACTACAGCGAACCCTCATTTAGCAAATTCTTTGCTATCATGGGTGATGCTGCAATTGCTTGTTGATCAAATCACCTCCCACATGGGCTGCCTGCTCTATGACTTGAGCAGAACAACCTATGTAGCAAATTCTATTCCTGCGTTCTGACGCCGGTGTCATAATCGGGTTCTCCTGGATTGTGAGTAGAAAACATTTGCAGTGAGCTTCCCAGCCCTGGATGCAAACTGCAGTCAGGCACGGATGTTTGTGCATTAGCATCCTCATGCTGAGTGTTACTGGAATGGCCTTCTCATGTCACACAACACTGGGGCCGGAATGAGCTTCTCCCAGCAGCGGCCTGCTTCGGGAGGTGGCCACAGAGTCCTTTCCCACCACGTCTTTGTTGCCTCTGTTTTGTCAGACATCTCCCTATCTTGTTTTATCTTCCTGTAAGAAATAATTGCGACCCCACAACGTGAATTACAATTTTAACTGTATCCTAAAGTGGTTATTTAAAAACCAGAATATACGTTTTTGATAGGCAAGTTGAAAGTGGGAAAGAGCAGAGCAGACAGCCCAGTCATCAAAGGATAAAAATCTATACTAATCTTAAAAGCAAAACACAGCCCAGAATTTTTCGTCTCTTTTTCTACAAAAGAAGGCCATTGTACTTCCTTTCCTGGCCATGTCAGCAGTGATGGGCCCCTGCACCCCCACCATTTTTTTCCCCAAGCATTGATTGTTGACTTCCCCTGACACCCCATCACAACCCATTAGTACTGAAAGCTGACAAGCCCAGCTGCAGCAGTAAAAAGGCAGTTTGAAAGAAAATATCGGAAGTGCAGGCAAAGCTCGGCTATTAGGACCCCTAGCAGCCCCAGATGCAAGCATCCCCTCTCCTCGCCCCCATGGCACCATTGTGAAGGTCAGCAGAGTCAGCAGATTTTCTTTAACCCAGACTCCAGGGTCTGGAGGAAATGATGAGGAGTATCGCTTTATTTTTACTTTCATTTTCAAAGGAATTTGGGTTGAGGAATACAAATACAGAGTTGGCCGAAGTGCTTTTGCTGATCATGCTAATGGTCTTTATGTCTCTTTTTAGACCCAAGCATTTTGGATGTTAGTGGCTCAGCAGGACTGGGCTCCTGAAGGCTACACCTGAAATCCTGGCAGCTTCTTAACTTATGAGTCTTTTTCTTCTGCCACCCCCCCTTTTAATTCAGCAGAGTTATATGGCGTCTGGGTCCCCAGAGTTACAATAATGACAATAGCAAGCATTCCTTGTGATTGTACAGTTGATTGCCCAGGGGGAAAATGTGACAAATCCAGATTTCCAATAGACCTTGTATTTGCAGAGATAGAAGTTCAAGCAAGGGCAGTCAACTTGTCAAAACCTTAAGAGCGGAGACACAAGTTAAATCTAACTTTAGTTAAAAGGCTGGATGCAAGTTTGGTATAGTCAAAGCCCGAGAGATGGGGGTAACTGGACACATAGTGGCCTTCGTTCATCTAGGTGAAAAATCTAACTACAAAATTAGGATCTGCCCAGGAGCAGGCACCTGAAAGCATGTGATTTAGCACCATTCTTACCAGGTGTAGACAGCTTTGGGAAGGAAAACAAGAACAGTTCCTTCGAGTGAGCTTTATGGTCCCCTCCTCCATCAAGCCTGGCTGTGGTTGGGAGTACCCACTTCTCCCGTCACCACCGATCATGGTCTGTGTCTTACCAGGCTGCTAACGTGTTTCTTATTGGTCCAGACCCCTGGGACAGGTCTGGCAAGTCTGGAGTGGTGGCTACCTCTGAATTCCTGCGGCTCTGACAGACCTGCTCGTCCGCCACCCTGACAGCCGGTGGCCTGGGAACTTTGTCTGGTTTCTCAGCAGCCTTCCACCCTGTCGGCCTCTGGCAGAGACGCCTGCTCTGGGCGACGCAGAGTCTGCTGGGAGATCTCAGTGCTCCCAGGCTTCAGGCCGCATTGACTCAGCTTCTCCAGCCTTGCTTCATCCGACAGGGTGGCTGCTGGGTCCCCATCCGAGGGAGCTCGTCACTGAAGCCCATGCACCTTGCAGATGGCAGGGCACATCTTGCAGATGACTAGGGCACAGAGCCACTGCCTGGCGCCTGTTCTAGCAGCCAAGCCTCGAGAAGAGGAAGTGCAGCTTTGGCAGCTTGGTGTCCAGTCCTGACCAGTCCCTTTGTCTATGGGTGGCTTTGAGGAGACCTGGCTCACCCTGTCCTTGGTCCTCAAATTACATCCTTGTGCCTGATAACAGAGACCCAGCCAGGGCCTCAGCATCCGGGTTCTTGTACCAAACCCAGCATCTGCAGGGCTGAGCGTTCTCTGCCTCATCCCAGGCCATCTCCTTCCACACTGTCTTCCGCCTGCGGATGTACTTGAACTCCCTGGGATCACCCGTTCTTCCCTGACTAAAGTAAGCCTTTGGGTTGGGCTGGGTCTGGATCTTTGGCTGAAGGCATATATGTCTCTTTGACTAAAGACACTTTCTGGTTTGGCCCAGGTCTAGACTGTTGGCCCTGTGTGCTGACTTTTCACTTAGCCACCCCGTGACTTCACTTTCATGCTCTGACCCCCGCCCTTTGCCCCTGCTGAGGGTGACCAGAACCTTCCTTGTTCTAGACCATCCAGGATGCTCTTGGATTCATCTTTGTAGAAATCATTCTTATGTATTATGTGGCCAAACCACACCTAACGACGTCTCGAAGTGTCTGAATGTCTGTTGCCTCCCCTATACAGGGAGGATGGAGGGGCTCTCCTCTGTAGCTGCGGTGTGAGAGAAGAGGGGACATACCAGACTCAGTACACGGGAGAAGTGTGAGGTTGAGCTAGAATGGTGGGTCCAAAGTGGACCACGAAAGCAAGCAGATCCTGACTGCCCTGGGAATGGGGGCACATCCCTGAAGGAGGCCTGGAGATCACAAAAGGTGGGAGTGGGCTCCAAGCAGGAAAGAACTTGTGCATCAGGGGGTGGTCCATGTGAAATTCAGAAATGGGCTGCTGGAGCCTCCTGCTGTTATTTTACATATTCTAGCCCTTGTTTTGGTGAATGAGGCAGGTCCATTTAAAACTGTTATGAGATGACAAATACTGGCTCATCATCAATAAGTATTTATTAAGTACCTGAGTATCTCACCTCAGAGAGCTGAGGCTCAGAGGGGACTTCTGGAGTGGCGATCAGAGGGGTGGTGGTGGTCCGCAGGGAGATCATGAATTTCCAAAGCCCTCTGATGAAAAGGCTCATATTCTTATTTCAAAAAAATATGTCACAGTGATGAAAAAATAGGGAGGAGACAATGACTGTATGCTTACTGCATATTAGGCAATGAGCTTCTCTTTCTCTGTTATATAACATATATAATACTATATATTACATGTAAAGTTACAGAATACTTATTATATGTATAATAGATAATATATGTAATATTAGTTCTGGCAAAATCATATGAAGCAATTATTACTATTATTAATACCATCTTATAGATGAGTTACCTAAGGTTCCAAGATTTAACCTGTGTTCACACCTAGTTCACACCTAGTTCCTTCCCTGACCCTGTAATGATTCTTTCCCATTTAAGAAGCATCTACACTAATATGTATTAACAGAAGTGCAAGAACAAAAAATTAAAAGAAAAACCCAAGTGTTTAAAATTGTCTTGAGATAGACACCCTGCTCTTCCACTTAGTCAGGTCTGAGAAATACAAGAATATTTTGGGGGAGATTTGTAACTTGCAGTGAAGACATGAACAAGAATATTTTGAGGGAGATTTGTAACTTGCAGTGAAGACATGAAGAAAGTTCTGAAGAAATAATTATCTAGGCGTTTTCATAAAAAAAAAAAGGAAAGAATGATGTTCTTTGGGTTAATTCTTCAGTGAGATATTTTGGTAATGATCAAGAGATGCATTTAAAATAGTGGTTGAAATATTAGGTCAAATTTTCATCTTCACTCATTGGGTATAATTTTTCTGGGTCTCCACAGAGGGAAAAAAAAGAAGTGTGTTAAGAAATTGACCTGTTAAAAAAAAAAAAGAAATTGGCCTGTTAGCATGAATATTTATGTAATTTGGTTATGTGCAATGGCAAAAAAGGAGTAGATTAGAAGAGGAAAAAAAGGAGTTAAAGATTTATTTATTTTGAGAGAGAGAGAGATCATAAGCAGGAGGGACAGAAAGAGGAGAGAGGATTCCAAGCAGACTCCGCACTGAGCATGGAGCCTAGTGCAGGACTCAGTCTTACAACCCTGAGATCATGACCTGAGCTGAAACCAAGAGTCAGGCGCTTAACCAACTGGGCCACCCAGGTGCCCCAGGAAAGAAAGGAATTAAAAATAATTTCAAATAGGAACCCAACAAAAGCTAGGAGAGCATTTTCCCTAACTCTGCATTAATATAAGACCTTCATTTAAAGTGGCAAATGGGAGGCACGTCTATGACTTGGGTGGGAGGGTTTATAAGCAGGGTTTCTCTTCTTACCTCGGGGGGAGTGGCATTGATTTCTAAAAACCATTACAACTGTAGGTGTTTTAGCTCAAAGTGTTCCCCTAGGCACATTATTTAGTAGACTCAGGGTGTCTTGAAATATGGCAATGTTGGGATGCCCTGGGAAACTCAGAGTGACTAGTATAGCAGGAAGACATGTGTCATCAGAGAAACTTAGAACCCCGATCAGACAGAGACAGCAATGCCTAATTATTTGTGATAGGCGTAGGACCACATTCAGAAATGTAACGGCCTGGGTCTAAGCACTCAGCACACTATGATTATTTCCTGTGTCTACTCAGCAGCGTACCTCAATTTTGATAAGTCACTATAAAAGACACATTTTAGCAAAGTGACCCTGGCTCCTTGGCAGTTTGCTGCAGGCTGAGTTTGGCTCCCCACCTGGAGCTGGGCACTCGGGTCCTGTTGATCCTATGAGGTCACAGTCTCCTGCACGGTGACAGGTGATTTTTCATTATGCGGTAAAACACTTCCCGGCATGCTGTTTTCACTACAGTGATAGGGAGAGTCTCTTGATTGTTTTCATCATGTCATGCCCCATGAACCTTGAAGGGACTTACCTGCCTCCTATGTCACTCTAAAGCTCTTCGTGGTCTCAAGGCTTGGCTCCACCTCCCAGTAGCCCTCCTGTGGTCTTGGACCCTACTCATCTGCTCCACCCCATCCCTGTCACGTTTCCCACCAGTGTCAGTGTGTCCAGCCTTCTGGTTATCCTTACATTGCTATTGTCATAATAATGAGAGCTACAACTATGAGTCCCTACCATATGGCTTTATGCATGCTATTAAATCCTGGAGTGAGACCGTGAGGTGCTTACTGCAGAGGACACAGTGGAGTGGGATTTGAACCCTGGGGGTCTCCTGAACCCTTACACATAACCACTGCCTCCTGTCTTTCTGAACATAAGGCCTTTCTTACTCCTCTCCTCAGAAGAGTGCCTCATCTCCTCAAAACCTACAATCAGACTCATTTCCACTAATGACCTCCCTGAATACTTTAGCAATTCAGTTTCCATAAACAGTATTCAATGCCTGTTGCTTTATTGAGAGTATGCATTGATAACTCTTTTTTTTTTTTTTTTAAGATTTTATTTATTTATTTGACAGACAGAGGCACAGTGAGAGAGGGAACACAAGCAGGGGGAGTGGGAGAGGGAGAAGCAGGCTTCCCGCCGAGCAAGGAGCCCGATGCGGGGCTCGATCCCAGGACCCTGGGATCATGACCTGAGCCGAAGGCAGACGCTTAACGACTGAGCCACCCAGGCGCCCCGCATTGATAACTCTTTACAATTACCCACATAGCACTTGTCTTTAGCTCATTGGAAGACACAGCTTAGGTCTAATTTGTGGTTTGTGAGATAAAATGGTGGCTGGTAGAATTTTCAAATGGGCATATCAACTGCGTTTTTAAAAATTTTATTTACTTTTTATTATTTCAAAAGAGTGTGCAAGTGGGGGCAGGGGCAGAGGACGAGGGAGAGAGAATCTCAAGCAGACTCCATGCTGAGCTTGCAGAGCCCAATGTGGGGCTTGATCTCACAACCCAGAGATCATAACCTGAGCCAAAATCAAGAGTCTGATGCTCAACTGACTGAGCCACCCAGGCACCTCTCAATTGCATTTTTAATAGATTTCAAAAACAAGTTTGCATATGACCAGAGATTATGGAAATATATAATTATATTGAAGTTTGCAGATCAAAAATCATCCACACCTGTGGTTAATTATATATGAATTATTTGTAGATAAATAGACACTCATATGTGTTTATCTATATCTGCAGAGATATAGTTATCTCTGTATATATATAATTTGGCCCCTTGTGTTTATATACGTATCTTCTCTCTACTCCTATACCCTTGATTGTGATTTACCTAAACATGGAGCCCAATTATAATTTGGACCCTAAGTACAATGAAGAAGACATTTCAACTTACACAAGAGAGATCCATTATGAAACAGATACCAACATGGACTCTTTTGAGGCTGGTTTATACGCTCACTATGCATAATCAGGTGTTTTGGTTTGATTTGTGAAATAACTGTTTTTGCAAAGTTGTAAGTAAATACAATCTTATTTAAGATGCACTGAAAGGAAAGACAAATGGCTAATTAACATATGAAAAATATTCAAACTTATGAGTATCAAAGAAATGTAAATTAAAAGAACACTGAGACTTTTTTATCTATCAAATTGGCAAATTTAAAACAGCATTACACTCAGAGTTTGAGAGGATGAACATTTGTTGGGAGAGAGCTTTGGCAATGTGTGTAGATATTTGAAAAATGTTCGTATCTTTTGTCTCAGTAATCCTATTTCTAGCACTTTATCCTAAGGAAATATTGAAATATTTATGATGCAACAGTATGTATAGTAGATACAAATGAAAAACAACAAATATCCATAATAGAGGAGTAAGGAAAGTATGGTAGATGTATATTGTTTATATGATATAGAGATACAAAGAATATTATGTATATATTTTATATATTTAATAAACATGTATGTATTTATGTATTTTATAAACATTATATATATAACACATACATATTTATATATAAAGACATTAGAGAATGTCCATAATATATTAAGTGTAAAAAAAGCAAGTTATAGCCCTGGGCACAATCTTATAAAACAGTATGTTTATCAATATGCATAGAAAAAAGACTAGAAAGAAACATATCAAAATGTTAACAGTTGTGGTGGGGTAATGTTGATTTTTATTTTTATATATTTTTGCAATTTCAAAGTTTTATAAGAATAAGCCTATTTGTAAGAATCCCAAATACAACAATACAATAATTTAAAAAATGCATCGGGGTGGACTTCACGTAACTTGTCAAAGTGAATAAATGTGGAGAATTATGTCCCACACATACAGGAATCAGGATGACTTATAAACAAAAGTTAGAATGGCATTGCTGTGCTAAAGGGAAGGAGGGAAACCTCCCAGGACCAGTGGGGAGCAGAGCCCCAAAGCAGTAAGGTTAGCTGAGTGTGAAGACCTGGGGTGGGGGTAAAGAAAGCAAACTTGGGATAGGGGGTTTCGAAGTGGGAGGGGAGGAAAGGTGGGTGAGTGGTGAGTCCTACTTGAGGTGCCTGTCATGAGGCCCGTGCTGGGAGTGTGACTAGAAGTTGCAAGAATTTCAACCAGCCCGTGTGGAGTTTCAGCCGGTAACAAGCTGCTCACCTGTGGCAGACGGGGGCCCCTGCAAGACTGGGAGGTGGACCAGGTTCCGTCCTGGCTTGGGGTCAGGAACAACAAAGACCTGGCAGGTGACGCTGTACTTCTGAGCTGCGGATCTCCTGGCAGCTAGGCTGAGGCATCCCACCACCATGGAGGAGGGGAACCACCTGCCCTACTGGTTTGGAATGATTTTAGCAGCAAATAATTGTGTCCTAGGCGATACAGATGCTTGTTTTCTTTTTTTAATAATAAGAACTGAAGGCAAGCTATCTCAGGATGGTCTAGCAGCTCAACAATGCCATCGTGGATCCAAGCTCTCTCTTTCTCTTCTCTGCTGCATTTGTTGTTGCTTTATGGTTGTAAGATGACTGCTGTGGCTCGAGATACCGTAATTCCTGCCTTCCCAGAAGCTCCGAAGCAGAGTCTCCATTATATCTTGTTAGGCAGAACTGGGTCACATGGCCTCCCTTGGTTCCCAGGGAGACTGGAAATTGAATGTGTGGCCATGGGAAACAAATAGTCACAACTGACTTGGACCTATCAGATCGATTGGCTGGACACATTGCTACTCAAGATAAAACTGGGTTTTATTAGCAAAGAAGCAGTGAGGGAATGGCTGTTAGGTAGGCGACTCCCATGCAGTATGAACTCTCAAGCAAAATTGGAAGAACTCATACCCAGAAACTATAAATAGTGTAAGAATCTGAAAATTACTTTAAAATAAATACATTTGCAACCTTTCATAAGGTAAAACAACAACTACAAACAAAACATGAATTAAATAGGCAATTACATCAAGAGTAGATGGATGTAAATAAAAATGAGTCACAAATCTTGGAAATAAAAAATATAGTCATTGAAATAATAACCAGCCCCTATGAATGAAATATTGAACTGGATATAGTTGAAGAAAGTGAGATGGAAGCCAGAATTTTGCAAGGCACCTGGAATGCAGCACTGAGAGATAAAGAAAGGTGAACTATGAAAGGAACTTATAAGAGGGAAATGGAGGGCAAGTTGGGAAATTATAAATTGTTGCTAATAGGTATTCTTGGAAGACTATAGCAAGCATGGGAGGGAAGCAATATAAATATATATATGTATGTATATATATATATGAAATATATATGTGTGTATATATATATATGAAAAAAATATATTTTAAGTAGGCTCCACACCCAGCATGGAGCCCAATGCAAGGACTTGAACTCATAGCCCTGAGATCAAGACCTGAGTTGATATCAAGAGTCAGACACTTAACTGACTGAGCCACCCAGGCACCCTGAGAAAAAATATTTGAAAAAATAATGGGTCCAATTAGAACTAAAGATAGGCACAAATCCTAGGGTAAAAAGGGCGTCTTAATTGTTAAGCAAAGCAAAAACCCCTCACACCCAGACACATGTTAGTGAAACTACAGAATGGCAAGAATACGTAAATTAAAGGTATCTGAGAGATAAACAGATCATATACAAACAACAGACTGACAGCAGATTATCCATCAGGAACATGAGATACCAGATGATGGAATAATATCTTAAAAGTGCTGAGGGAAAACAACTGCCAAGCTAGATTTCTACACCTGGCTAAATCATCTTTTTTCAGAATAGGTGTAAAATACAAACAAAAAACCCTAAAACAACAACAACAATAAACAACAACAAAAAAGCCACACCCAAACCCTAAAACAGAACAAAATAGAAAAGCTAACACTACAAAACTGGAAGAACATGGGAAAAAGTACATAGGAAAAAACCTTTTTGAATTTAGGAAAGACAAAACTTTTCTCAGAAAGGACACAGATAAGCATGAACATAAAGGAAAAAATTGATAAATTGAACTTTATAAAAATGAAAAACTTTTTGCTCTCTAAAAATGCCATTAAGAAAAAGAACAGCTAGAGAATAGAAGGGAAATATTTGCTACCCATTTGTCTTTAAAAGGCTTCTATCCAGAATATATAAAGAACGCTTACAATTCAATAACAAAAAGACAAACAACCCAATACAAAACAGTAAAATTATTTGAACAAACACATTTCAAAAGAAGATAAATGAGTGGTCAGTGAACACATGAAAAGATGTTTAGTATGAGTAGCCATCAAGGAAATGCAAAAGAAACCAACCACCACCACCATCAAACCCACAGTGAGAAACCACTATTTATTAGAGAAGAGCTAAAATTCAAAAGACTGTCAATATCAAGTGTTGACAAGGATGAACAGTGAGTAGAACTCTTGTGAACTGCTACTGAGAATACAAAATGGTTCAACCACTTGGGAAATCTGTTTGTCAGTTTCTTAAAGGTTGAACATAAATTTATATGACCATATATCCAGGCATTCCACTCTTAGGTATTTACCCAAAAGAAACAAAAACACATATCTGCACTAATACTTATTCAACAATGTTGATAGCAGCTTTAATCACAATAGCCACAACCTGGAAATAACCCTAAATATTATCAGTGAGTAGATAGATAATATGTGATATATACAACATGTGGGATATTACTTAGCAGTGAAAAGGAACAAAGTATTCAAATATACAGAGCACGTTTTTCAAGTCATGCTGAATGAAAGAAGTCAGATACAAAAGAATATGCACTATAAAATAATCTGTAGTGACATAAAGCAGATCTGTGGTTGCCTAGGGCTGGGGCCGACATGGGGAATGGAGTGCAAAGGGGCACAATGAATCTTTTGGGGGTAATGGCAATGTCTGTGTCTTTTTTTTTTTTTTTTTTTTTTTTTTAGAGAGGGAGAGAGAGAAGGGTGGATGGGAGGGGCAGAGGGAGGGAGAGAATCTTAAACCCAGCACGGAGCCTGATGCGGGGCTTGGTCTCATGACCCTGAGATCATGACCTGAGCTGCAATCAAGAGCCAGATGGTCAATCGACTGAGCTACCCAGGAGCCCCTATTTTTATATTATTTAAAAAATTTTATTTATTTATTTATTTTTTAAAGATTTTATTTATTTATTTTGACAGAGAGAGAGAGACAGTGAGAGAGGGAACACAAGCAGGGGGGAATGGAAGAGGGAGAAGCAGGCTTCCCGCCGAGCAGAGAGCCCGATGCGGGGCTCGATCCCAGGACCCCGGGATCATGACCTGAGCTGAAGGCAGACGCTTAACGACTGAGCCACCCAGGCGCCCCTATTTAAAAAATTTAAAAAAAATTTTTAAAGTTTTTATTTAAATTCCAGTTAGTTAACATGCAGTATAATATAGTGATTTAATACTTCTGTACATCACCCAGTGCTCATCACAGCAAGTGCCCTCCTTCATCCCCATCACCGATTTCACCCATCCCCCAACCCACCTCTCCTCTGGTAACCATCAGTGTGTTCTCTATAGTTAAGGGCCTGTTTCTTGGTTTGCCTCTCTCTCTTTTTTCCCTTATGCTTGTTTGTTTTAGTTTCTTAAATTCCACTTATGAGTGAGATCATATGGTACTTGTCTTTCTCTGACTGACTTATTTCAATTAGCATTATACTCTTAGCTCTATCCCTGTTGTTGCAAAAGGCAAGATTTCATTCTTTTCTGTGACTGAATAATATTTCATTGTATATATATGCCACATCTTCTTCATCCATGCATCAGTTGACGGACACATCAATTGGATGCTTACCTGACTGAGCCACCCAGGCACCCCGTGTCTTCATTATAGTGGGGGTGTTATGAGTATTTACATTCTAATGAAACTCATCTAAATGAATGCAGTTTGTTGTATGCAAATTATTCCTGAATACATGTATTAAGGAAAAAATGACATTTTCAGACATGCAAAGATGAAGAGAGTTTAAATTTGAAGTCTTGATAAACAAACTTGTAAAATATTTTGGATGGAAGAAAGCAAATGAACCCAGAAGGGAAGAATATATTGTAAGAAATTTAATGCTTCAATGGAACAAAATGCTTTGAGGGTCTCACATTCCTGGATGAATCTCTGTGTAACATAAGCAACTAGAAAAACTCAATTTTTCTAACTTGAAATATTTTTTATTAAAATTTCAAATGCAGAAAAATAAGAATATTGGTATAAAGAACTCCCATATATCTAGGAGAATCATGTTCATACATTTGAGCTTGCTGAATTATGAAATACCTGTATTTGTTAATCATTACATAGCATTCTTTATTTTTAAGAAGGTTTTTCTTTACACTCTCTCAAAATGAGTCAGATGAAAAATCATCATTTTGCATATTTACAATATTTGAGAAATGTGAAAGATAATTAAAAGATCCAGAATGCAAGATGGCATTATGCTCAAGACCTCAAATCATATTACAAATATCTCGCAATTGCAAAAGACCTCCCTATTGTATGTACCCTTCAAATAAAGCTTTCTTATTTGTCAAATATTTATTTCACAACTTAAACTCTTGTAGAGATTAACTCAAATTTCAAGTTTATTGAACAACTACCTTTTGCCAGGCACTAAACTCAATAGACTTAGGGAATCACAAATTCGAATAAAGCTTTGTCTTAACCCTAGAGGATTATATTTCTGCAAGAACTCTGCTCCGTTACTGTAGATTTCCGATTGTATTGATGCAGAGATAGTATGAATATTGTCCTCTTCTTTTATTTGAAGTTCAACAGAGATAGTCGATGTCTCTGCTTTGCCTTACACCTGAGATATGCACATGCTAGTTTGGACTACTCCCTTTTTCTCAGGCTGGACTCCTAAACCCCATTTCCTAAAACATCCTTTTGTTTGAAGAGTCAGAGAAGAGAAAAGTAAACAGCATTCTATCATTCCTGGCACATACACTGTCTCATTCCTGAAAATTTATGAGTAAATGCACAACACCTCGTGGGTGAGCAATGGTTGTCCTTACAGCAATTTGTAATGAAATAATGTCATAAATCACAAGGGACTGGCCAGCGCCCCAAATAAAATATCTATGGCTTCAAACTACAAATGTCTCATGTGTTAAGATATGTCCTATTTGTTCCAATCACAGAATGTTAGAACAGTAAGGAAACCAGGAGGAAAAAAAGTTTTATAACCTCCAGTCTGCCATATTTGCTATAAATTGGTAATAGACACACCTAAGTTACTTCATTACAATGTGATAGATTATAACAGCAACTCTGAAGGTCCATTATATAAATCATTTAAATAGCGATTCAGACAATTTGAGAAATTCCCATTAATTACTAGAAAGTCAGAAACAATAACACCAATGAGGTTCAGTTCACCCTGTGTTTGTGAATATAGATACTTTAAAATGCAGATTATGACTCCGTGGAGCAGAGTAGCTCATTAGTCATGTAAAATCCTTTTATTTTTTAATTTTGATGGGATGAAGATTGTTGAACTAATAGATTATAATTGATCTTTTACAGTGAAGAGGCTGCAGTATCTTTAGCTCAGCATAATGCCTGAGACTGTCTATGGTCTGTCCGTATTTTCAGAAACCCCCAGAGCTGATCACACAGTGAACACTTTTGGAGTGCTGAGCACTGTAAAGGGGGTGCAAAATGCAAAAGATTTAGTCCTTTGCCTGGAAGGTGAGGGAGGACTCCTCTTTCCCCTTTTCCCAGTGTACTGAATTTCTTTTTTCTTTTTTTTTCCTGATTATTTATTTATTTATTTGTCAGAGAGAGCAAGCACAAGCAGGGAGAGCTGCAGGCAGAGGGAGAAGCAGGCTCCCTCCTGAGCAAGGCGCCTGACTGGGGGCTCCATCATCCTGGGACCCTGGGATCATGACCTGAGCTGAAGGCAGACGTTTAACCGACTCAGCTACCCAGGCGTCCCAGTTTACTGAATTTCTTAAAACAGAAACCAGGAATGATACATAGTACAGCTCCAGTCCTGGTAAGGGATTTACAAGTAAGTGATCCCTTTTTAGAGCGGCCAGTTCGTTTGGAATCCCAGTGTCCCTAACATCTTCTGTGCCAACGATGCTGAGCTGTTAACACATTTTGAGTCCTTTTGGCTCTTCATCCTCCTACAGCTCTGGTTTATTCTCTTCAATGATGGAAAAAGATGCCTTTCTTCTCCACTAGAATCTGAGTGTCTTGAGAGAAGGGATTATCCATTTGTCATACGTACCCACGCATGGCTCTTGATTCAGCAGTCTGCACAGGGTGCTCCTGAATTCATAGTCATTAGACATACATGCGCGTTAGCACACCTGATAAGGAAAGGCAGGATACTGAAACTGGGAATCAGAGTGAGTTGGATAGGACCTGGGGATCCTTGCTTTGCATAATATGGTCTGCTTGCCTGCTAAGACAGCAGCGTAGGGCACTGGCGTATGCCTGCTACTGAGGCTGGACTCTCCTCCAAGCCACCTGTCTAGCTTCGTCACCCACTCTTCTCTTCCCTCCACCCCACCCCAACCATTCCCGACCGATCAGGGCCCCAGAATTGCCTCTGTTTTGGTCCACGATGTCTCTATTCTGATTGCTGTCCAGTGCTTGTTGAGATTCTACCCATCACACAAGATCCATTTTAAATGTCACTCAAAATGTTTATTGAGATGACCCATCCTCCCAGGGTTTGTGATCTCTCCTTCCTGGGAACACTTATGAGCTCTGTGTGCCCGAGGCATTCAGCAAACAGAGACTTCGCACCGCCTGCTGTGTAGCGGGCACTCCCCAGGCACTGGAATGGCACTTGGGATCCCAAGGTCTACACTCCTCATCGATCTGCTGATTCTTTGGAGATTCTGCTTCCGGGTCACTCAGTTCCTTGAACCGCTTGCCTTCTGGTTCTGAGATTTCAGTGATAAGCTTTGGTGTGGTCTATTTATAGCCAGTGTGCTGCATATTTGGTGGATTCCTTCAATACAGAAATTCAAGTCCTTCAATTTAGGAAAGTTTTCTTGAATGATTTCATTGAAAATCCGCTGCTTCTCCACACCGTTTTTCGTGTTCTCTTTTTCTGGAATTCCTATTATTTGGATATTGACCTTCTTTATGGATTCTCATTTCTCTTGCTTATTTTCTATCTGTTTGTTCTTTTGCTCTATTTTCTTGGAGATTTCCTTATTATTGTTATATTTAAAAATAGGTTCCATGCCCAGTGTGGGACTTGAACTCACCACCCTGAGATCAAGAGGCACATGCTTTGCAAACTGAGCCAGCCAGATGCCCCTACTTAATTTTACTTGTCAACCCTCTACTGAGTTTTTAATTTCTGCCATGATTTTATTTATTTGTTTGTTTTTATTATGGTTATATATAACAAAATTTGCCATTTTAACCACTTAACCATTTTTAAGTGTATGACTCAGTGACATTAAGTACACTGAATATTATGCAAACATCACCACTATCTATTTCCAGAACTTTTTCAACATCCCAAACAGAAACTGTATCTATTAAGCAATAACTCCTCATTTTGTTTTCCCCCAACCCCAGCCCCTGGTGACCTTTATTTTTTCTGTCTCTAGGAATTTGCCTATTCTAGGTACCTTGTAGAGGTAGAATCATATGGTGTTTGTTTTTGGTTGTCTGGCTTATTTCACTTTGCATAGTGTTCAAGGTTCATTCTTGCTGTGGTCTGTATCATAATTTCATTCTTTTTAGATGGGGAAGTGTTATTCTATTTTATGTATACACCACCATTCATCTGTTAATGCATATTTGGGTTGTTTCCACATGTTCGTTATTGTAATTTTGCTATGAACATGGTGTACAATTATCTGTTTGAGACTCTGCTTCCAATTCTTTTGGATGTGTACCTCAGAGTGGAATTGCTAGATCATATGGTAATTCAATGCTTAACTTTTTGAGGAAGGATCAGACTGTTTTCCCCACTAGCAATGCACATTCTCACCAACACTTGTTACTTTCAATTTTTTTGGTAATAGCCATCCTAATGAATGTGAGGTGATACCTCATTGTGGTTTTTGATTTGCAATTCCCTAGTGACTAATGATGTTAAACATCTTTTTATGTGCTATTGGCCATTTGTGTATCTTCTCTGGAGAAATGCCTGTTCAAGCCCTTTGCCCATTTTTGAATTACATTGTTTTATTCTGTTAAGCCTTTAGAGTTCTCTTTCAGGTAGTGATTTGCACATATTTTCTTCCATTTTGTGGGTTACTTTTTTTCTCTGTTGGTATATCCTTTGATGAACAAAAGTTTTTCATCTGGGTAAAGTCCAATTTATCTATTTTTTTTCTTTCGTTGCCTTTGCTTTTAGTGTCATAGCCAAGAAATTATTGCCAAGTCCAATGCCATGAAGATTATCTCCTATCATTTTCTCTAAGAGTTTTGCAGTTTTTATAAAGCTCTTAAGTTGCAGTCTTTGATCCATTTTCAATAAATTTTATGTATGATTTAGGTAACAGTCCAACTTTGTACCTTTGCATGTGGATATCCTGTTCGCCCAGCACAATTTATTGGAAAAACTGTCCTTTTCCCCATGGAATGGTCTTGGAACCCTTGTCAAAAATCAATAAACTATACACATAAGGGTTTATATCTGGGCTCTCTCTTCTAGTACCTTGTTTTATATGTTTGTCCTTACGCCAGTACCACACTGTTTTGATTATTGTAGATTTATAGTAAGTTTTGAAATCAGGAAGTGTGAGTCCTCCAACTTTGTTCTTCTTTTCAAGATTGTTTGGCTATTCTGGGTTCCTTGTGATTCCATATGGATTCTGGGATGGGGGTTTCTATTTCTGAAAAAAATTGCTGTTGTGTGATAGAGATTGCATTGAATCTGCACATCACTTTGGGTAGATGTACATCTTACTACCTATACATCCAATAATGTAAGTCTTCTGATCAATGAACATGGGATGCCTTTCCATTTATTTATGTCTTTGAAAATTTTTCATCAGTGTCTTCTAGATTTCTGTGTACAAGTCTTTTGTCTCTTAAGTATTATATAATAAATAAAATAAGATTCCTAAGTATTTTATTCCTTTTAAAGCTTTTGTTTGCTGTCATTTTAATTTCTAAGGTATTTTTTCCCTTGTCTGAATGACTTCTCACCTCCTTTTAAGACAATAAATAGAAATCTATTCTTATGTCCTGGATATAATATCTTTTCTTAGTTCTCTGTTATAGGAATGGTAGTTATATTTTTAAAAGTTTCTTCTTTCTGTATTTTGTTTGCTTGTTTCCTTCAGGCTGCCATCTCTTATCTATTTATTTCTTTACTTATGTCTTTATTTATTTATTTTTACTGTCTCCTATTTTCTTGGTCTCCTTGTGTGTTAGAGATTTTCCATGAATGTTTTGTCATCCTAGCTTGTCTGTTCATGATTAAAAATGAGGACAACAAAGTTGCCTGAGTGGGGTGTGTCAATTTTGAGCTTTGTTCTAGGATGATATAGGTGGGCTGTTTGTTAGGGAACCCCGGAATCAATCTAGATGGTTCCTCATGGGCTGATCAGACTCCTCAGAGAGAAAGTTGCTAGTCTCTTGCCTGGAGAGTAGAGGTCTGGCTGTAGATTTCTGGAAGTTGAGGGGCAAAGAGGGCTGGCACTCCCAGCTTGCAACATTGAGCATTCATGTTGACTTATTCCCTGTGCCCATGTCCTCAGCTGTGCTGCTGTGCCCACAGTCCACACTCTGTTTTCTCCCCTCCAGAGACCAAGCCTCTAGGGTGCCAGCTCATTGTTGAGGGGTTGCTGCTCATCTGTATGGACTTGCAAAGGGGATCTAGGGCTCTTATTGCTTCTCAAACAGTTCTTGCCCAGTCCTGTGGATTGCAGTCACTTCTCCTTTCCTCCCCAGTTCTTGAGGTTGCTGATGTTGCCAATTCTGAGCCTTTTAAGGTATCTGCAGTGTAAATCTCACTGGTTCTTAGCTTTCCCCACTGTTAACTTAAGATTCGGCTTTTTCAGTTCGGCTAGGGTAATTATCCCTTATATTTCTGCTTTCTAGCAGTTTTGCTGTTCTCCCTCTGGGTTTATGTCTTTAAAAAAAAAAAAAAAGCACAAAAGCAAACAACCTCTTGGCCTTTAGGCTTGGGATTTTGCCAGATGGCAAACATGGGCTACTGGCTCCTTTCTCGAAAATCAACTCTGGAGCAACTAGAAGTTAACATGGAATTCAGAAACTAAACAGCAATGACAAAATACAAAACAAAAACAAAACCCAAACAAGAGAAAACCTTGAGGGAGACTATTGATGTGTGTGGGGTCTTAGGCTGGGGTGAGGTGTGGCTGGGGACATCAGGCAGAGGATAGGATTAGTGTGACTTTGGGACACATGTGACTTTGGGACAATTGTTGTTAGTTCCCTAAGTGAAAACCAGTCCAGACAGTAGATTCAGGTGTTAGCAGGGCAGGGCTGGGCTCTGCTGGGCAAGGACTTGATGAACACCCATGTGGAGTGACTGAAGGCAATTGCCTTGGCCCCTTGCTTCTTCATACACTCAGGACTGATGGATTACACCAGATGCCTTTCAACCTTGGCTGCACTTTGGAATTACTGGAGTTTATATACCCATTTCCTAGACCTCATTCCACACCAATGAAACCAATCAGAATCTCTGGTTGTAAGATCAGGGCTTTAGGATTGTCAAAAAGCTCCTCAGGTGATTCCTTTGTGTGGCTGGTTAAGAGACACTGACTGAGGGAGGTCATATTCTCTCCAAGCTTGTTGTTTGCAAGTAAAGTCCTAATCTTAAGATTTGCCCATTTGGTGGCAGAAAAGGGGTGACCCAATCGATTCTTTGGTGCCTGGGGCTTTCTCTTGGGGCCCTGTCTACTTCCACCCAGGTGGGGGCCTGCCTTTGACCACTGACACTCCCTGCCACCCGCCCCCCTTCACTGAGTAGTTGATATCTCCAGGAAACATGAACTCACAAGTCAGGGCGACAGGATACCTGAGAAATAGAACACCTCAAAAACTGGGCCACATGAAATCATCAGAAGTGGAATGATTGGAATAGATGGACCAAAAGTCTACAATAAGGCATGATAATATAATAGTTTAAGGCAATAGGAGAGGTTATTGTATTGTCAATCTTTCTGTAACTTTTTGTTTTAAGCCTGTTAATGTAGGCAACAGTTGGACTACTAGTTTTTTTTTTTAAGATTTTATTTATTTATTTGAGAGAGAGAGAAAGAGAGAGAGATAGTGGGGGGAGGGGCAGAGGGAGAGAGAGAATCTCAAGCAGACTCTGTGCTGAGCAGAGAGCCTGTTGTGGAGCATGATTTCAGGATCTCAAGATCATGACCTGAGCTGATACCAAGAGTTGGGTGCTCAACCAACTGAGCCACCCAGGCACTCTGTTCTGTTTCTTAAATTCCACTTATGAGTGAGATAATATGGTACTTGTCTTTCTCTGACTGACTTATTTTGATTAGCATTATACTCTCTAGCTCCATCCCTGTTGTTGCAAATGGCAAGATTTCATTCTTTTTTATGGCAGAATAACATTCCATTGTATATATATACCACACCTTCTTTATACATGCATCAATCCATGGACACATCAATTGCTGCTTCCTTATCTTGGCTATTGTAAATAATGCTGCTATAAACATAGGAGTGCATGTATCTCTTTGAATTAGTGTTTTTGTATTTTTTGGGTAAGTACCCAGTAGTGTGATTACTGGATCGTAGGGTAGTTCCATTTTTAACTTTTTGAGGACTCTCCATACTGTTTTCCACAGTGGCTGCACCGTTTTGCAATCCCATTAGCTGTGCAAGAGGGTTCCTTTTTCTCCACATCCTCGCCAACATTTGTTGTTTCTTGTGTTTTTGATTTTAGCCATTCTGACAGGTATGAAGTGATATCTCATTGTAATTTTAATTTGCATTTCCCTGATGATGAGTGATGTTGAGCATCTTTTCATGTGTCTGTTGGCCATCTGGAAGTCTTCTTTGGAGAAATGTCTGTTCACCTCTTCTGCCCATCTTTAAATTGGATTATTTGTTTTTTGGGTATAGAATTGTATCAATTCTTTGTATATTTTGGATACTAACCCTTTATTGGATATCTCATTTGCAAATATCTTCTCCCACTCAGTAGGTTGCCTTTTAGTTTTGTTGATTGTTTCCTTCACTGTGTAGAGGATTTTATTTTGATGTAGTCCCAATAATTTATTTTTGCTTTTATTTCCCCAGGACACATATCTAGAAAAAAGTTGCTCTTGCCAATCTCAGAGAATTACTGCCTATGCTCTCTTCTAGGATTTTTATGGTTTTAGGTCTCACATTTGGGTCTTTAATCCATTTTGAATTTATAAAAATAAATGTGTATGGTGTAAGAAAGTGGTCCAGTTTCATTATTTTGCAGCTGACCAGTTTTCCCAACACCATTTGTTGAAGAGACTGTTTTTTTTCCCATTGCATATTCTTGCCTCCTTTGTTCAAGATTAATTGACCACATAATCGTGGGTTTGTTTTTGGGATCTCTGTTCTGTTCTATTGATCTACGTGTCTAATTTTTGTGCCAGTACCATACTGTTTTGATTACTACAGTTCTATAGTATAACTTGAAACTGGAATTGTGATACCTCCAGCTTTATTTTTCTTTTTCAAGATTACTTTGGCTATTCAGGGTCTTTTGTGGTTCCATACAAATTTTAGGATTATTTGTTCTAGTTCTGTGAAAAATACTGTTGGTATTTTGATAGGGATTGCATTAAATCTGTAGATTGCTTTGGGTTGTCTGGACATTTTAACATTATTTGTTCTCCAATCCATGACCATGAAATGGCTTTCCATTTCTTTGTGTTGTCTTTGAATTTTTTCATCTGTGTTTTATAGTTTTCAGAGTACAGGTCTTTCACCTCCTTGGTTAAGTTTATTCCTAGGTATTTTATTAATTTTGGTGCAATCATAAATGGGATTGTTTTCTTAATTTCTCTTTCTGCTGCTTCATTATCAGTGTTTAGAAACATGCCTGATTTTTGTATATTGATTTTGTGTCCTGTGACCTTACTGAATTCGTTTATCAGTTTTAATAGTTTTTTGGGGTGAGTCTTTAGGATTTTCTATATATAGTATCATGTCGTCTGCAAATAATGAAAGTTTTACTTCTTCCTTACTGATTTGGATGTCTTTTATTTCTTTTTCTTGTCTCATTGCTGTGGCTAGGACTTCCAGTACTATGTTGAGTAAAAGTGGTGAGAGTGGACGTCTTTGTTTTGTTCCTGACCTTAGGGGAAAAGTTCTCAGTTTTTCACAATTCAGTATGATGTTAGCTCATATAAGGCCTTTATTTTTCATATAAGGCCTCTATTATGTTGAGGTATGTTCCCTGTACACCTACTTTGTTGAGGGTTTTTATCATGAATGGATGTTGTACTTTGTCAAATGCTTTTTCTGCATCTATTGAAATGATCATATGGTTTCTGTCCTTTCTCTTATTGATGTGATGTATCACATGGATTGATTTGCAAATATTGAATCACCCTTGCAACTTGGGAATAAATCTCACTTGATCATGGTGAATGATTTTTTTAAAAGTATTGTTGGATTTGGTTTGCTAGTATTTTGTTGAGGATTTTTACATCTATGTTCATCAGAGATATTGGCCAGTAGTTCTCTTTTTTTGGTGGTGTCTTTATCTGGTTTTGGTATCAGGGTAATGTTGGCCTCATAGAATGAATCTGGAAGTTTTCCTTCCTCTTCTATTTTCTGAAATGGTTTGAAAAAAAAATAGGCATTAACTCTTCTTTAAATGTTTGGTAGAATTCCCCTGTGAAGTAATGGACTTGTTTGTTGGGAGTTTTTTGATTACTGATTTAATTTCCTTGCTAGTAATCAGTCTGTTCAAATTTCCTATTTCTTCCTGTTTCAGTTTTTGTAGTTTATGTGTTTCTAGGAATTTATCCATTAGGATGTCCAATTTATTGGCATATAATTTTTCATAATATTATCTTACAATTGTATTTATGTGGTGTTGGTTGTTATTTCTCCTCTCTCATTTGTGATAGTTTGAATCCTTTCTCCTTTTTTTCTTGATGAGTCTAGCTAGAGGTTTATTAGTTTTGTTGATTTTTCAAAGAATCAGCTCCTGGTTTCATTGATCCATTTTTTGTTTGTTTTGTTTTGTTTTTTGTTCTTTTTTTAGTTTCTATATAATTTATTTCTGCTCTAATCTTTATTATTTCCTTCCATCTGCTGGCTTTGGGTTTTGTTTGTTGTTCTTTTTCTAGCTTGTTTAGGTGTAAGGTTAGGTTGTTTATTTGAGATTCTTCTTGCTTCTTGAGGTAGGTATGTGATGCTATAAACTTCCCTCTTAGAACTGATTTTGCTGCACCCCCAAAAGTTTTGACCATTGTGTTTTCTTTTTCATTTGTTTCCATGTAATTGTTTATTTATTCTTTGATTTCTTGGTTGAACGATTAATTGTTTAATAGCATGTTATTTAACCTCCATGTATTTGTGTTCTTTCTAGATTTTTTCTTGTAGTTGATTTTGATTTCTAGTTTCATAACATTGTAGTCAGAAAAGATGCATAATATGACTTTGCTCTTTTTGAATTTGTTGAGACTTGTCTTGTGACCTAATACGTGATCTATTGTGGAGAATGATCCATGTGCACTTAAAAAAATGTGTATTCTGCTGTTTTAGGATGGAATGTTCTGAATATCTGTTAGATCCAACTGGTCCAGTGTGCCACTCAAAGCCAATTTTCCTTGTTGATTTTTTGTTTAGATGATCTGTCCATTGATGTAAGTGGGGTGTTAAAGCTCCCTACTGGTAATGTATTGCTATTGAGTAGTTCCTTTATGTTAGTTATTAACTGTTTTATGTATTTGGGTGCTCTCATATTGGGTACATAAGTATTTACAATTGTTATATCTTCCTGTTGGATTGTCCCCTTTATTATTATATAATGTTCTTCTTTGTCTCTTGTTACAGCTTTGTTTTAAAGTCTATTTTGTTTGATATAAGTGTTGCTACTCTAGCTTTCTTCTGACATCCATTTGCATGATAAATGTTTCTCCATCCTCTCACTTTCAATTTGTAGGTGTCTTGAGGTCTGAAATTCATCT
The DNA here is from genome assembly GCF_004348235.1 of Phoca vitulina. Lineage (NCBI taxonomy): Eukaryota > Metazoa > Chordata > Mammalia > Carnivora > Phocidae > Phoca > Phoca vitulina. The sequence goes on from NW_022589712.1 coordinate 11,001,739, forward strand.
CTTGTACACAGCATATAGATGGGTCTTTTTTTTTAAAGTAGGTTCCATGCCCAGCATGGAGCCAATGCAGGGTCTAAACTCACAACCCTGAGATCAACACCTGAGCTGAGATCAAGAGTCAGATGCCTAACTGACTGAGTCACTTAGACACCCCAATGGGTCTTGTTTTTTTATCCACTCTGTCATCTTATGTCTTTTGATTAGAGCATTTAAAAATATCTTCTTGGGTCATGATCTCAGGGTCATGGGATCGAGCCCTGGGTCGGGCTCTGTGAACAGTGTGGAATCTGCTAGATATTCTTTCCCCCTCCCCCTGCTCACACTCTCTCTCTCTTAAATAAATAAATAAGTAAATAAGTAAATAAATAAATAAATAAAATCTTAAAAAAAGGCTGTCTTCTTTACTTAGTATAACTCATTTAGATTTAATATAATTACTATCATAATAAGACTTATTTCTGCTATCTTACGTTTTCCATTTGTTTTCCTATATTTATCTCTTCCTATTTTCCGCTGAATGGATTGAAATTTCTTCTGCACCTTAATGATTTTACATGATATTTTTTGTTCTGGTGCTTGTTTTTAACTTAAGCTCATACTCCTGTTTATTTATCCCTATTGGTTTCTTAAACTAATCAAATTCTATATCCTTGTTCTAAAAGATTACTCATGGAAAATATTGGCTAGAATTTCACTTTTTGTTATGGCTATATTTTTTTCCTTTTAATTTAGTGCCAGCCTTTAATTAAGAAAAATTAAGACCGCAATAAATTTTGATTATCTTTCCTCTCCATACTATTTGCAGCTTCACTTCGTCTTATTTCTTTTCATATTCGAGTTTTTTCTCCCAAAATGTTCTCAATATAGATCATTTTGTGGCAAATCATTGAGACATTATATTTCTAAGAATACTTTTATTATATCTTTACATTTGAGTGGCAATTCAGATAAATACAATGTAATAGTTCAAAGTTCTTTTCTTTCAATATTTTATAAGTGTTGCTCCATTATCTTCTTGAATTCAGTGTTGCTGTTGAGAAGTCTGATGTCAGTATGACTCTGGTTCCTTCGTAGGTGATCTTCTCTGAGAGTTATGCTCTGGATAATAAAATGGAATTGATTTGTAGTAATCAGTTTAGCTTTCATATGGCATTTACCTTTTCAGTGTTACTGTCCTCCATGGAACAAGACATATTCCTTAGGATCGGTCCTTTTGTGCTGTCTTTCTTCGTGTTATAGGGATCTGCTCTTAGTAAAAGCTCTGGCAGATCCATCTACATACCAATGTCTAAGTGATGGATATGACTCAGTGACTTTAGGCAATAAATAAGCCCTAAGCTAGAATGATAATTGTAATGGTAGAACCCTGAAAGCAGGCTGGAGAAGTACACAGATGGCTATTCAGACAAGCATCTTTCTAATATCCTCTTAGAACCCACCATGGAGCAGCCCAATGTACAGAGAGCTGATTTCATCCCTAGGGCTGTTCTGTGTACTGGAGGCTTGTTTTTTTTTTTTTTTTTTAAGATTTTATATATTTATTTCACAGAGAGAGAGAGCACAAGCAGGGGGAGTGGCAGGCAGAGGGACAGGGAGAAGCAGGTTCTCTGCTGACCAGGGAGCCCAATGTGGGACTGGATCCCAGGACCCTGAGATCATGACCTGAGAGGAAGGCAGGCACTTAACTGGCTGAGTCACCCAGGCGTCCCCCGTTCAGGAGGCTTTAAGCAAGAATCTTTCCTTGCCTTTTCCAGCTCCTAGATACCACCTGCATTTGTGGACGTGGGGTCCCTTCCTCTACCTTGGAAGCCAGCAATGTCCACTGCATTGAGACCCTCTCAGATGGTCACAGCTCTTTGATGCTCCTTTCATTGTCACATCTCTGACCACAACTGGGGAAGACAGGTCTTGGCTTTATGGCCTCATCTGATTAGATTGGACCCATCCAGATAACCCAGGATGATCTCCACATCTAGAAAGACCCTTTTACCATGCAAGGGGACTTATTCACAGGGGCCAGGTATTTGGGGATGATAATACTTCTATGACTTTGATATTTTAGAAGAGTATAGGCCAGGTATTTTGTAGGCGGTCTTTTAGTTAGCGTTTGTCTGGTGTTTCCACATGATCAGATTCAGGTTATGTGATTTTGGCCAGCCAGTTGTGCTCTTGTGTCCTCTCAATATTGTTTATCAGGAGCTCTGTTCCATTACTGGTGATGCTATAGCCTCTGGTCCCTTGACTAGGGAGGTGTCTGTCTGTTTCTTCTCTGTCAAGTTATTATTTTTCACTTAGTATTTAATAAGTATCTTCCGGGGGAGATTCTTTGAGACTATGTAAATATCCTGTTTCTTATCACACACTCACTCACTGATTTTAGCATCTGTTGATGATTCCTTGCTTGAAACAATTATTACTGTGGTGGTTACCAAATGGAATTACATTTTCTCATTTAATCTTCACGACCATGATGGGTAGTGTTATCATCTTTAGATTACAGGTGGGGAAATAGGCTTCCATAAATTAAATAACTTTCCCAAGGTCCCTCAGCTAATAAATGTAAAATGTATGGTGGGACCAAAATACAGAAGAGTCTCAGGGCAATTTTACTGGCCCTCCTGGTTAGAAAGGTGGTTGGCAAGACACTCATTAGCTGTTCTTAGAAAAAAAAAAAATCAGAAAGTTCAATGGACTTCATTTGATGGAATGCTGCATACAGTTTAATCCATTTATTTTGGATCAAGATTGTTTTTTTGAGGGGGGGAGGCCTTCACAATAACAAGTTCTAGAAGCTGAACGGAAAATCAAAGTCATAGTCAAAATTGCCCTCTCTGAGGAGGGTCTTTCTCATGGAATATCACGTGATACTTTAGCCAAGCCCCCTCAGGGATCATTACATTATAGGTGGGGCTGGATTATAGAGGAGCCATGGTAGAAAATAGCCCTTCTGCTGCGTTGTTAACCAAACCTCTTTGGAAGATTGGTGTTAGATCGGGTTTCCCCCTCTCACGGGCTGATTCCCCAAAGCCCAAGTGAGTTTGTATGAAGCCTCCTGCTCTCTTCTCCCACAGAGCTCTCTTGGCTCCCCTCAGCCAATCAAAGAGACATGACATGCAGACAAGCCATGTGGAGGGGTTTCCACGACCAGTAGGAAGCCTGGTTCTGGCAAATGCCCTACAGTGGCCGAGACTGCCTTGGCTGTGTGCTCCCCTCGGGGCTGCTCCCTTGTGCCCTGCACACCCTTTTAAGAGACTGTACTTCTGCTTTCTCCTGGTTCCATTCTTCTGACTCTCGTCTTAATCAGTAACTCATCACACAAACAGGGATAATTAGAAACAGGTGACTCTGGGATTGCACCTGGAGAGTTCCAACGGCTGGCTGTGGGTTTTCTGTTTCTCACAAGGGACTGAGAATTAGGAGCTCAGGACTCTCTCATCACTAATTTTGTGCAGTGGGTTAAGTCCTCTTACTGGGCTTTAACTTTCCCACCAGGGAATAGTATTTTATTTCCTTGCAGAAATGTAGTAGTGCATTAGGACTAATACGCTTGTGATGTTCTGTGAGCAGCCCAGAGCAAGGGGCTGCCGTGTAAACCCAGCAGCATGTGTCTGCAAAACAGATGGCGGTGGTGGTAACAACGCAGCCTCATGCCGAAGACACCCAACTCTGTCCACGCCTGATTGCACGTGCTGGTAAATCCTGGCTCTCAACAGCCGAAGAGGAAATGGACTGGGTGGTCCCCGACCTTGGTTAAAGGAAACATCAGCAAAATACAAAGGTGCTCGATTCCTTTCTGATTGCCTTTCTACAAGGGCTTTCCTAAGATGAAGTGGATATTCCCAGAGGTACAAGAAACCCAAGGCTCATGCACAGAGGAGCGTGCAAGCAGGGGCTTGGTATAATTTCCAGAGGACACACAGGAGTTGTGTGAGGGCCTCGGACTCCAGTGTATTTGAAGTTCTCTGGAAGGATCCCTCTTTAAATTTTCTAGAGAAGCAGATGGCACAGGCTTTCTTACTGTACTCCATTACATGATGAGTTCTTTGTAGGCAGAGTTACCTTGGTATCATCCCGGCCCTGTTCAATTCCTGGCACATGGTATTAAAATGTAAACATGGTGTTTAATAAACACTTGTTAAAGGAATATCCAAGAGATCACAATTGCTCCACTAGGCAAGCTCTTCTTTATCAATGTTAATGTCTCCTCTTGCAAATTACATCCTTATTTTCTTCTTGGAAAATGAGTAGAGTGGGTCACTGTTGCTCAATGTATAGGGTAGTTCATTATGGCTTCTCTGCACACAGCATTTCCTGCTCTGAGCGGCCATGTCCCATTAAAACCTACCACTTCTCCTGGCCTTTGAAAATTGGGCAGAGGTAGAAGACTCCTGGCTCCATGCTGTCTGGGGACTTAGGTCTTGTATGGCCTGGCTCTTTCCTGTAATTTGAAATTATGAAAATGGGAGACACTGCTGCCGGCCTGCAGGCCACATAAACTTAGAGTCCGGAGTGGCTGTCTGTGGCCCTGGCAGGCTGATGGATGCACGTGGGACGCTGGTCTGCACGGAGGGGAGAAGGCAGCAGACATGCAGACTGCAGGTGGACAAAAGGCCGAGTGGTCCCAAGAGATGGAGAGAGTGGCCCGTTCCCAAGGACACCATGAATCCACTGTACATGGTCTCTTGGCTTGTGTATCATTACTTTACATTCTTCTCCCTGTCCTTGAGCTTACTGCAGAGAAAATCACTTTTGAGAATACTCTTGTCGTATCCTGTTCTCGCTTTCCAAAATGTAAATGAATGCTCATCTTAGTCCCTTTAATAAAAACGACTATATAAACTTACGGCCACTGGTTTGGATTTAAGGAGTCACTTTGTAAAACTTTCAAGTATCCTTCATTTCTTTACAGAAGCCTCTCCAACATTTGTATTACTGGTCTCTAATTGGGGGTCCTGAGTGGAATGTGATGCTTCTAATAAAAGTCTGACAAGTGCTGTTTAGAGTGAGGACTTTGAAGTCCTGCTGCATTTATGTCTCAGTTATATTCTTGTCCTAGTCAGCGCTGACTGCTATAACAAATACCACAGGCCGTTGGCTTAACAAACACTTCTTTTCTCACAGTTCTGGCGGCTAGAAGTCCAAGATCAAAGGGCCAGCAGATGTGTCTGGTGAGAGCCTACTTCCTGCTTTGCAGACAGCTGCCTTCTTGCTTTGTCCTCACAATGGCCTCTTCCTCCTCTTCAAAGGGCACTAATTCCATCATGGAGCACCATCCTCCTGACCTCATCTCAACCTAATCACCTCCCAAAGGCCCCACCTCCAAATACCATCACACTGGGGGGTGGGCTTCAACATGATGACTTTAGGGGACACGAACATGTAGTCCATAAAAATTACCATGATTTAAAAAAAATACATATTTTTAAAGATTGATTTATTTATTAGAGAGAGAGTGTGAGCAGGGGGAGGGGCGGAGGGAGAAGGAGAAAGAAAATCTCAAGCAGACTCCTCTCTGAGCTCAGAGCCTGATATGGGGCTCAGTCCCAGGACCCTGAGATCATGACCTGAGCTCAAATCAAAAGTTGGACCCTTAACTGACTGAGCCACCCATGTGCCCCTAAAAAATAGTTTTTATGTATTTGAAAATAATGTATATTTTCTAATTTGAGCATTCAGGTTTATATATATTATTCTTAGTAATCATGTTATTCTCTATCCTTCTGCATCCTCTATGAAGATCTTCTATACCCCTTTCATGTTTTATTCTAGTCTATCCACCAGGCATTCAGAGACACTGGTAGAATCTCCCACAATGTTTGTGAGTCTGTTTCTCTTATAATTTTAATAATTCTATATATTTTGGAGCTGTGTTATAAAATACAGTTTATTTTTTATTTTTTTAAAAAGATTTTATTTATTTATTTGAGAGAGAGAGAATGAGAGAGAGAGAGCATGAGAGGGGGGAGGGTCAGAGGGAGAACAGTCTCCCTGCTGAGCAGGGAGCCTGATGTGGGACTCGATCCTGGGACTCCAGGATCATGACCTGAGCTGAAGGCAGTTGCTCAACCAACTGAGCCACCCAGGCACCCCTAAAATACAGTTTAAAATTATAATATCTTCCAGGGCGCCTGGGTGGCTCAGTCAGTTAAGCATCCAACTCTTGATTTTGGCTCTGGTCACGATCTCAGGGCTGTGAAACTGAGCCCCATGTCAGGCTCACATGTTGGGCATGGAGCCTACTTAAGATTCTCTCTCTCTCTCTCTCTCAAAAAGAAAAAAAGAAAAGAAATTATAATATCTTCCTGGTGAACTTTTATCACTATATAATGACCATCTTTTCCTCTGCTAATACATTTTGACTTAAAGTTTGTTTTATCGCATTTTATGTAGCTGTACCAGCTTTCATTGGGTTTGTGTTTTTCTGGTATCTCTTTTCTCTATTCTTATATTTCTAACCTGTCTGTAATACTGTTTTAAGCATATTTCTTATAAAAGCATACAGCCAGATTTTGATTTTTAAGAAGTAACCTGCGAATCTTTCTTTTACCTGGTAGATCTCCATCTATTATGATTACAGATTTCCTTTTGCTTTTATTTACCCTGTCTTTGCTTTAGCTTTTCTATCTTCTAATTTATTGGTTAATTTAGTTTTCCCTATTTTCTTTCTCCCTACACTCCAGTTTCTTTGGAAGCTATGCATCCTATTCCTGTTCTTTTACTGGTTACCCTAAAAGTGTAACATGAAACTTAATAGAGGCATACCTTGTTTTATTGCACTTCACTTTCTTGTGCTTCACAGATATGAATTTTTTTTTTAAATAAATTGAAGGTTTGTGGCAACCGTGTGTCGAGCAAGTCTATTGGTGCCATTTTTCCAAAAGTATTTGTTCACTTTGTGTCTTGGTGTCACATTTGGGTAATTCTTGCAGTTATTTCAAACTTTTTCATTATTATTATATCTGTTATGGTGATCTGTGATGAGTGGCCTGTGATGTTACTATTGTAATTGTTTTGGGGTGCTGTGAACTGCACCCATATAATATAGTGAACTTAACTGATGAATGTGTAAGTGTTCTGACCGCCCCACTGACTGGCTCTTCCCCAGTTTCTCTCCCTCTCCTCAGGCTTCCCTATTCCCTGAAATACAACAATATTGAGAGTCGGCCAATTCATAACCCTATCATGGCTTCTAAGTGTTCAAGTGAAAGGGAAGAATTACATGTTTCTCACTTTAAATCAAAGCTAAAAATGATTGAGCTTAGTGAGGAAGACACATCAAAGGCTGGGATACAAAAGCTAGGCCTCTTGTGACAAACAGCCAAGTAGTGAATGCAAAAAAAAGGAAAAAAAAAAGTTCTGATGGAAATTAAAAGCACTGCTCTAGTGAAGAAAACATGAATGATAAGAAAAAACCCCCACAACTTTATTGCTGATAAGGAGAAAGTTTTAGTGGTCTGGATAGAAGATCAAACCAGCTACACTATTCCCTTAAGCCAAAGCCTCATCCAAGAGCAAAGCCCTAACTCCTCAATTCTATGAAGGCTAAAAGAGGGGAGGGAGCCGCAGAGGAAAAGTCTGAAGCTGGCAGAAGTTGGTTCATGAAATTTAAGGAAGGAAGCTGTCTCCATGACATACAAGTGCAGGGTGAAGCAGCAGGTGATGATGTAGAAGCTGCAGCAAGTTCTCCAGAAGGTCCAGCTAAGATAGTTCATGAAGGTGGCTACACTAAGCAACGGATTTATAATGTAGATGAAACAGCCTTCTCTTGGAAGAAGATGTCATCTAGAACTTTCATAGCTAGAGAGGAGAAGTCAATGCCTGCCATGAAATCTTCAAAGGACCTGCTGACTCTCTTCTTAGGGGCTAATGCAGCTGGTGACTAAGTTGACACCAGTGCTCAATTACCAGTCCAAAATTCTAGGGCCCTTAAGAATTATGCTAAATATACTCTGCCTGTGCTCTCTAAATGGAACAATGAAGCCTAGATGACAGCACATCTATTTACAACATGGTTTACTGAATATTTTAGGCCCACTGTTGGGACCTCCTGCTCAGAAAAAAAGATTACCTTCAAAATATTACCGCTCATTGACAATGTACCTGGTCATCTAAGAGCTCCGATGGAGATGTACAATGAGATTGTTGTTTTCATGCCTGCTGACACAACATCCATTCTGCAGCTCATGGGTCAAGGAAGAATTTTGATTTTTAGTTTATTATTATTGAAGAAATAGATTTCATAATGTTGTAAGTGATTCTTCTGATGGAACTGGGCAATGTAAATTGAAAATCTGGAAAGGATTCACCATTCTAGCTGCTATTCAGAACACTTGTGATTCAGAGGAAGGGGTTAAAATACCAACATTAACAGGAGTTTGGAAAAAATTGATTCTAACCCTCATGGATGACTTTGAGGGGTTCAAGGCTTCAGGGGAGGAAATAACCGCGTATGGTGGAAACAGCACAAGGACTAGAATTTGAAGTAGAGCCTGAAGATTAGACTGAATTGCTGCAATCTCATGATAAAACTTGAATGAATCAGGGGTTGCTTCTTACGGATGAGCAAAGGAAGTGGTTTCTTGAGATGGAATCTACCTAATGAAGATGCTGTGAAGATTGTTGAAACAACAGATTTAGAGGATGACATAAATCTGGTTGATAAAGCAGCAGCAGGTTTGAGAGAATCGACTTCCATTTCAAAAGAAGTTCTACCGTGGGTAAAATTCTATCAAACAGCATCACACGCTACAGAGAAATTGTTTGTGAAAGGAAGAGTCAATTGATGGAGCAAACTTCATTGTTGTCTTATTTTAAGAAATTGCCACAGCCACCCCACCCTTCAGCAACCACCACCCTGACCAGTCAGCACCCGTCAGCGTGGAGGCAAGACCCTCCACCAACAAAATGTTATCACTCACTGAGAGCTCAAATGATGGTTAGTATTGTTTCAGTAATAAAGTATTTTTAAATTAAGGTATATATATTGTTTTTTAGACACATTGCTATTGCACACTTAATAGACTACAGTATCGCATAAACATAACTTTTCTATGCACTGGCAAACCAAAAAATTCATTTGACTCACTTTATTGCAGTGTTCACTTTATTGCGGCAGTCTGGCACAAAACCCACCGTATCTCCCTGGTATGCCTGTATTCATGCTGAGTTAGAGCATTATATTTGCACACATCCTGACTGATAACACATGACTAATACCTTAGGCTGTTTTAACTTCAACTATCTCTCTCATCTTTCATAATATTTCTGCCCACTGTTTTAGTTGTATCTTATTTTCACCTTTATTCATTATCATTGCTTTATACTAATCAGAGCTTCTTTATAAGTACATATATTTACTAATTTCCTTGCTCAACTTTCTTGCATCTCAATCTTGCCTTCTCTGTTCACTTTCTTTCCTTGCTAAAGTAATAATCAGTTGTATTTTTTACGTGAAGTTTTGCTAATAAAAAACTGTCTTAGTATGTCTGAAAAATGTCCTTAAATGTCCTCATCTTTCAATTATAGTTTGGCTGGGTTTAGAATTCTAAGAGGACTGTTTTTCTCTTTGCACTTTGAATGCTTTTTCCATTATTTTCTGGGCCCAGTTATTGCAGTTTAAGTCTTGTCAACTGCTGTTCCTTTGTGGGCACCCAGTGTTTTCTCGATGCTTCACATAAAATTTTTCTCTTTGTCTTTAGTACTTTGCAGCCTTTCTCTACAATGTCTTAAATGTGGATATATTTTTATTTATTATGCTTGATATTTGAAGTTATTCTTGAGTTATAGAATTCCTGTCTTTCTTCAATTTTGGAAATATTGCCTCTTTACCTTTGTATTATCTCTCTCTGAAGAGAAATGTGGGATCTTCTCATTTTGTCCTCCATGTTTTCCAAATTGAAATATTTTCCATTTCTTTCTCTCTCTGTGATTCATTCTGGGTAATTTTCCTAGAAATATCTTCCAATTCACTAGTTCACTTCTTCAGCTGTGTCTAATTTGCTATCTAATTCACCCATTGAGTTTAAAATCAAAATGACTAGATTTTTCATTTCTAGAAGCTCTATTTGGATAGGTTTTCAAATGTCTGCCAGTTTTTATAGTTTCTTGTTCTTATGTCTTTGTTTCCCTCGTTTGTGTGTAATAATTTAAAACAACTCATTTATAGAGTCTCTAATTGTTCTATCATTGGGGGGATTAATGGAGGATTAATTATGCTGTTTTCTGTGCTTATTGACCTTTCCCCCCCATACTGGATTATTTCCTCATGCATCTTTAACTTCTAGGTTATGCACATATTTTTGGTGGGGTTGTCTTATGAATTTCTCTGTGGCCTGAGTTTGGGATGCACCCCTTCAGAGCAGTTTTAAGTGCTTCTGCCAGACACCTTAAGGATATTAGCCTTTTGGAAATATTTTTATTTGAATTTCTTGGCATGAAGGTCTCTAGACCTTGTGAGCCTATAACTTAAATCCAAAAACTGGAGTGAGAGCAAGTTCATTGTTGCAAATTCTCAGAACAGTCCTTTTCTAGTAGAACCTCAGGTCAATAATTAAAACCTTCCTTGATGTTTCTCTGGGCCAGCGGTTGAATTCCCTCCACCCCTAACTCATCCTTTCATTGAGAATGTAGTCATTTGAAAGTCCTGGCTTCATTCAGAGGTCTTAGTTCTAACTCCCAGTCTTGTCGGGGGCTAAGGTCTCAGTCTCATTGTTGTGTCTGTGAGACATTACAACCCAAGGGTGTTGATTTGGTTGGAGCACCTTCTGCTCCAACATAAATGACCTTAACTTCCTGATTTCTAATTCCCAGTTCATTTTTATCACGTGGGGGAGTTCCTCTACTTTATTATAAGTGCAGCTATGCACTTTACAGGATATTTGCTATACTTCATCTGCATTTGAAAGCATTTTTTTTTTTTTTTTTAGTGGGAGGGTTTTCAGGTTGTTTATTCCATCTTATAGCTAGAAATAAAATTACCAGTATTGTTTCCTACAAGTCAGCATGGAACTCTGGTCTCGTAATGTCATTTAAGCTAGAGAGAAATAATTTGGTCAATAAAGTGCAAAGCATAATATTATCAGTTAACTCTACAAATTACTGATGAAAAGTGAAATCCTCCAAATTAGTTATTTATATTTGATCTTACAATGTGTTTTGGTACTCTTGTGTATAACTGGAGTAATAATATAGCGATGTCATGATAAAACAGTGATTTCAATAAAACAGTTAAGACATATAGTGAGTATATAACTTGAAACTTGTATATATGATATATGTATATATATCATATATATTTAAAAGTTGCTGGGTATTTTGAGATATTGTATAACTTTCCCATGGCATTTTACCAAAGTGTGTTCCTTAATATGTTAGTTCTTCAAAATATTTTACCAAGAAAGTTTCCATTGGTAAATAAACTTGGAAAAATTTGCCCATTATGCCTCTTTTTGGTGAGTTTGAGCATGGAAGCATACAAAACTCACTGAGGAGTCTTGAGGTAAAGAAATCAATTTGAGGGGCGCCTGGGTGGCTCAGTCGGTTAAGCGACTGCCTTTGGCTCAGGTCACGATCCCAAGGTCCTGGGATCGGGCCCCGCATGGGGCTCCCTGCTCGGCGGAGAGCCTGCTTCTCCCTCTACCTCTGTCTGCTGCTCTGCCTACTGTGCTCTCTCTCTATCTCTGTTAAATAAATAAATAAAAATCTTAAAAAAAAAATCAATTTGATTTTTAACCCAGTTTATTCCAAACTTACTTCACCAAAAATATTCTTTATTGTTTTAAGTAACACCTTTTTAGTATTCCATTCTATAAAACTCAACTTTGGGTATGCTGTTCTATTGGACATATGCTTTGTCAAGATAGTTTTTAAATGTTTATTTAATTTCCAAAAAAAGAAGGGTTTCATCTATTTATACTATATTTATACTATAAGTATCTTATTTATTTAAAATGAAATTAATTAATCATAAAATTAAATAGCAAAATCATCCCAAAAGAAAATACAATTCTTTGGTTATCTATAAAAGCACTTGTTTATTGGGGTATCTGGGTGGCTCAGTCAGTTACGTGTTGGACTCTTGGTTTTGGCTCAGGTCATGATTTCGGTGTTGTGAGATCAAGCCCCAAGTGGAGTTGGGCTCTGCACTCAGCAGGGAGTCTGCTTGTCCTGCTCCCTCTGCTCCTTTCCCTGCTCTCTCTCTCTCTCTGTCTCAAATAAATAAATAAAATCTTTAAAAAGAGCACACATGTTTATTAAACAAATTATTTTTATGTAAGGTAAATATCTAAATGCTAACATATTGGTAAGAAACACCACTCCAAGTATGAGTTTCATTTTTTAAATTTGAAAGTAATATTTAAAGTTTTATAGAATTATGTTTGGAACATTTGTATACTGAATATTATATTATCCAATGTAATGGGGGAGATTCATACAAGGCGGGTTTTCCTCATATTTCCAATTATAAAATCTGAACTGGGGGAGTCTGCAATGGCAAGGGCCTCATTACTATTCTCTTTCACATTTTAGATAGCTCCATGGCTTGAGTCCTCAGGACAGTATGATAGAGAAGCACCAGGGTATTTATTTTTAAAATTCTTTCTATCTATGTATCTATGTATCAGTCTAATCTAGTCTATCAAGCTATTACCACATATGCTAGAATGACAGATATGACAGGATGTCAGACATAATTCTGCTCATCTCTGAGTTTAAGTGGAAGCTTCAAAGGCTGGGAACAACTATTAGTTGTCACGTGTAACCACATGCTAACATGAGGTCCTGGATCGCCCAGGGAGGGCTGGTAAAGGGGAATGTGAAAATACAGTTCCTGCGAGCCTTAGCTCACTGCCCACCTGCTTCAGGCTCCAAAAGAAGAATGGAAATTAATCGGGTGGTGTCTCAGTCAGGGTTCCTCTAGGGAAGCACCCGGGCTGGGAGCGTTGTGCAATGGCGGTGTTGCGGGGCTAGACCTCACGCAGCGGCGGAAGTGGGTGGAGCGGGCCCGCATGCTGTTGCTGCGTGTCTGCGCTTGGACCTGAAGCTGTGGAGCGTCAGCTGGAAGGGCAGTGGGAAGGGTGTGCGCGTGAATGAGAAACAGGAGAAAATGAAGCTGAGAGGATGAACTGGGGGGACCCCGAGGACAGCGGAAATGATTGAGGGCAAACGGGAGCCTCCACCTGGCTCACCCACCCCAGCTCCATGCTGCACCTGGCCTGCAGGAAATGCTGGTGCCCTGGCCACGGAGCGGCGCACCCACTTGGCCCAGGACCTGGAGAAGCTGACGGGGATCGTTGGGACTGGAGAAGCTGCGTGTGTCAGCGTTGCCCTGTGTCAAAGAGGGACTGGGGAAGGTGGTGAGCCACACGTGGGAGCCACCCGGGCGCCCTCAGGGCATAACAGTGACTGTGGGTGCTTCACTTCCGCCTTCTGCCTCTCATGCACATCGTGTCTTGTGGCCAGCCCAGCCCAGAGCCGGACAGGGAAGGGAAGTCTGCAAAACAGGGTTCAAAGCCCCCGCGCAGGCAAGAGCCCAATAGCGAGTCGTTCTGTGGAGAGAGTATGAGTGTGCTGCGCTCCCGCTTGTCCCCCCCCCCCCAGCCTGCTCTGGGAGTATGTCCTCACGCCTCACGCTACGTCGGGGTTCTTCAGGGGAATCATTCCAAGGGGGGGGCATGTGTCCCCTGGCGTTCGGGGACATAAGAACTGAATGTCTGCCAAGGGAAGACTGACGGGTGAGATGCGGCTGCCTCTGTGTGAGGCAGATCACAAACACAAGGTACCCGGAACAGCCGCCATGGCCGGCGTCCGTCGGCGTCAGGGCGCAAGCTTTCCCGAGGGCCAGACGTGGACTCTGCGAAGGCCGCTGGCACAGAGCTGACATGCAACGAACATTTGTTGACGGAATAAAAGTATTTAAGCTCTTGTAAAGCATGACTGAATCAGTTGTTCCCCCATATCCAATCTTCCCTTCTTCCTCAAACGCAGAATCCTAATTTTACTTGTGGTAACAACGTGCTCAGTAAAAAGACCAGATTGTCTGGTTTCCCTTATAGTGAGTTATGATGCCATGGCTAAGTTTTGACCATATGTGTGTGTGTGTGTGTGTGTGTGTGTGTGTGTGTGTGTGTGTGTATCATACATAAATTTGTAGGGGACTTCTGGGAAGGCTACGTGAGGAGAGTTGAGTCAGCTGGGAGAGGTCCCGCCTAGCCTTTCCATGGCTGGTGGTCCATCAACCATTTTGGACGGTGAGGTGACCTTGAGGATGAAAGCTACAAGCTAGGGTGGAAAAGCAGAATGACCATCTTTATTGGTTCTTCTGAGGCACTGGGTTAAGCAATATGAACAGTATCATCCTAGACCTTTTTGTTCACGCCAAACCCAACATGATATTTTTGGAGTGCAACAACTGTGGCATGGGGGTACTGGCATTGAAGGGAGAGAGTGTTGGATTCTTCGTAAAGAGGAGTATTTTCAAAAATGGAAACATAATTGACCTGTAACATTGAGTAGGCTTAAGGTGTACAACATGTTGATTTGATCCATTTATATATGGGAGTCTGATTCCCACCTTAGCATTAGCTGATGCCTTTATCATGTTACACAATTACCATTTCTTTTTTGTGGTAGGAACAAGTAAGATCTGGTCTTTTAGCAACTTTGAAGTTTATCATACAGTATTGTTGACTGTAAAGGGCAAGTATTTTTTTGAGGGGGAGGACCTTAGTTAAATGAGGAACAGGTAAAAGACTAAGAAAACAAGTCACGGGTTAAACTCTCTTCCTGCTTCTCCAGAAAGTTCAAGAGAAGAATTGTTGGGAAGACACTGGACAATATAGGCTATAAACTGTCACTCATAGTCTAGGCCTTGGTCCACTGCTTCTCCCAGACCATGAACAACATGTGTACAAGGGACAGGGTGTTCTTCGTTCCATTTTAGTCAGAACATGTAGTAAGTACCAAGAGCTAATATGATTAATTGTGCTTACATTCACAAAAACACAACTGGCTTTAACTTTTTTTTTTTTTTTTAATGATAGTTTGTCTGACTCATTCTTTAAAGGGCAGAAGAAGTTCAGGTTCAAGCTTCTCTCTGTGTATCTTGATGTTTGTGCCTTTCAGTGTATTGTTCTCTGTATCTATGTGTCTTTTGTACTCATCATGTGGTTGTCTTGGCACATCTGTTTGAGTGTGTGTGTGTGAGACAGAAAGAGAGAGACAGAGAGGGACAAAAGCAGAGAGACAGGGAGAGAGAGGAGCCTGCACCAGTCAGTTGATTCCCTACCCCTCCATGTTTCCCTCTTTATTTCTGGCTCTTTATTTCCTTCGTGTTCTTCCTTCCATTAGACTTGGTCCCGTGCCTGCCTACCGGCATGAGCCAAGAAAGCCACGGTGGGTTTCTTTACTGACATCCTTGACTCTTTTTCCCAATTCTGAGCCGGTATCCCTTGACAGAGAAAATGTTCGTCACATGGTGTTACCCTACAGAGAAGGGACATTGTTGGGAAGCGAAGAGCAGCCCGTCTCCATGTGCCCGGGATGGAAGGATCTTAGTAGGACTCTGGTAGGGTGCTGACAACGGGCTGGTCTGATGGGGACTATTGTTTGAAACTCTGCTGCTGTGGCTGCTACTTCTATAAGCTCGTCTCCATTCGAACGTGGCTTAAATGGGACACCTCCTGTGTGTTCTTAAAACTGTGATGGGGGGTTGCTCGCTGTCAGTTTTCCGTAAGGCATCAGTTAACAGCTTCTGTCCTGAGCCTGCCGCAAAGTCATCTCTTCATCAGTGAGTTCTGTGAGATTTGAGGAGGTGTATGAGGTGTGTGCGTAACTCCCGGGGCCTCGCCACACTCCCAGTCAAATATTGCTGCGGGTTCCACGCCTTCCAGAGCACCTCTAGGACACGAGGGGTGGGAAGGAGGGAGAAGTGTGCATAATTCCGGAGCCGAGAGGCGGCCGGGCCCGGCTGTAATAAAGCTGTCTGCTAGGAAGTTATCTTTCATATACAATTGCTTCCCCTAAGCTCTTAAGCACATTAACTGCACCTGTAATTATGCACACCTCAGAAAATGCATGAAAGCTGCCTTCTTTGGCAGACCAAATAAAAGTGCAGTCTTCTTCAGACCCTCTGTTGCCTACTATACCTTAACGCCAGGGCGAAAAAAAGGAAAAAGGAATGAGAGAGAAGAGAAGAGGTAATTGCCCATTAGAGAGTTGCTCATCAGTGAACTTTGTCTTGCGTTTACAGCATTAATTTTGCTCTGCGTGAACTGCACTTGACACAGCTCCGAGGGCTCGAGGGTTCTTGCTGCTCTTGCTGGCCGGCAAGGCTCGTTGCAGGCGATTTGCATTTCAGACAGTGTGCACAGTGCAAAACAACAATAACAACAAAACAACAACAACAACATCTGCTTGGGCTCTCAGGAATGGCTTTGCGTCGGGGTGGAAAAGCACGCAGGATTTTTGCTGGGAGTCTATCCTTTCTTTCCCACTGACCTACTTTCTTCTTGCATTTGACTATTTTGCGCCATTCGTCCTAATGATATAAAACCCCTGCTAAGATCTTCCTTTATGCCATACTGATCTCCTCCTCCTCCTCTGGTAGCTCCTTCTCAGGTATTTTGGGGGCTCGAAGGAAAAGACAAATTCCCTGAATCTGGGCTCCTCAGGCATAATCCTTTCCAGCCGGGGTTTATCCACTAATGGCAGGGCATAGCCATGGATACAAATCTGGCCCAGTAGCCAGACACACTTCTCACATTAGGAGAAAGTAGATAATGGGCAATGACTTACCATCGCCTACTTTCAAAACCTGCTTTAATATAAACCATTCCTCGTACAGTGTCAGTAGAATTAATTGGCTGGTAATCCACAGGAGACGTTCAGATCGCCTACAGTTTATTTTATGAGTCCTCCAGGATCAATTTCATGTTTGAATGACTATTCCTATCATATATTTACATACACAGTTGTCCTTTGTATTCGGAGATGACTTGGTTGCCTTTTTACTTCCCAGGCATATTCTTTCTTGGAAAAGAAAGGCGGAAGTTTTACCTGAAGCCCTTTTGGAAATTAGCAAATATTTGTCCAGCACCCGATCCGCAAATACATGGAGATCGGCTCTGGAAGGAATCCAAACGATATGAAAAGGCAAAGTGTCTGCCCTCAAGGATCTTACCACCTCCCCGGGGCGGGGTCGGAGGAGCGCACATAAATAAAACAGGCTGAGAGCAATGGCAGACAACATAATAATAAGGGCAGAATAATGGAGTTGCCATCAAAGCAGAGTCCTGGTGGGCTGTTGAGCAGGGATGATGCCTCGGGAAAGCAAAGGCACTGGGTCTTGAAAACAAGGTAGATGCTACATCTTGCATTGACCTATCACAGGGACAAATGATTAATTTCAAAGAACCTGTGGCACTCGCACCTCTCTTGCCTTGGGGAAGCTTTTTTCTTGGAATGCCCCATTCCCAGACCTCTCTTGCATTGATCTGGAAAGTGGGTGAGGGGAGAACTCCAGGCCGCAGAAGGCTTCGTGGCCCGTGAGGGAGCTACTGTGCAGTGTGAAGACTTCTGGGGGAGACGTAGGAAAATGGGATTTGGGGGGAGTTTTGCTCCATGTTTGTCATGTGAGGCCCCATCTGCGGACTCTTTTAGAGTCATCAGTAAAAATGTGGCTTTGCGAGGATTTTGAGAGTCTGGTTTATATTTCTTTGGTGTTACATGTGGCAGAGTGCCACGTTAGCACTGGGGAGGAGGATGCCGATCCTGAGGCCCAGCCCCTTTAGAAGGAGAAGCAATTTTATTTGTATGTGAGCCAAGAAAAGGGGAATGAAATAAACCCCTTAAAATTTGACGATATGACTGATCTCTTGTATTTGCCTGTTTCGCTTACCATTAGGGGTATGAGAGGTTTGCAGGTTCATCATTCAAGCATTCATGCATTCATTCATTTGTCACAGATTTATCGAGGGCCTTCTGTGTGACAGGTCCTGTTCTAGGCTCTGGCAGTGCAGAATGAGCAAAACAGATGAAACCCCTGTTCTCCTAGAGTTCACATTCTAGTAGAGAATGTTTTCACTGTTGGAGTCAGAGGCAGGTGTTTCTCTGCTTTGGCAGACCTTGAGATCGTTCAGATATGACTCAAGCCTCATGCCTGTTATTGACAAAGTTTTGTTAATCAGTTGGAACAAACAAAATCTTGTGCAGCAGTTCAGAAATGCAGGTCTGCAGATGGGTGTGGGTCACTCCGCATCCAAGTTCCTGAGATGCCCATTAAAAAGGCAGAATCCTGGTACCCCACCCAGCAGAGATGGAATCACACTGTCTGGAGTAGGGGCAGAGAATGTGTATTTAAAAAAGAAAATCCCCGAATGATTCTTTTTGTAAATTACGTTTTGATTACCAACATAATTCTGATATTGATATTCAAGTTGCTCCTCCATCCGGTTGTCACGCCCAGCTCCTTTGCCCCGGGTCTGGTACGTATGTATCTGCACCCACTGCTATGAGCTTACATATTTAGAGATGTACCGATAGGAAATATATAGTATGGCTTTGTGGGCTTCTTGTTTCATGTAAATGGGAGCATTCTTTCCCTGTGGCCAGTTCTTGAGCCTCTCCTTCCTGCTGCTCATTTTAAGATAATACCCAGGCATACGGGTGGACACGTGGCTTCTCCCATCTCCGAGCAGCTGGGAAAAGCTGGGGTCCTTCGAACCGGTGTCTTTGCTTCCTGTGGCAGGAGGGCAGTGTCCTGGCAGCAGCTTGCCCACGGTATTCCCAGGGACATTTGTGGCAGCCGCAGCTTCACCCAGGCTGGCTGGACTCCCGGACTAGGGATGCTCTCAGCCGCATTGTCCGTGCAGCCTGCGGTGGGCACCCCCTCCCGCTGCTGGGGCTCCAAGGCTGGCCCATACTCTCTTGGCCCAGGGCCTGTCTGCTAAAGTGCCAAACTGCCCTGGTACCCAACGGAGGCGGGGTGGGGGGGGGGGCGGGAAGTTAATGAATACAGACAATCCTTTCCTAGGATAGTAGCCTATTCTTTAAGCTTATTTCTTGCTGAAAACAAACGAACAAAACCAAAAAGCATTTGTGCATGTCAAAGGCCAAGGTCTTTCTCTTGACATTCTTTTTTTTTTTTTTTTTTAAGAGTTTATTTATTTATTTGAGAGAGAGAGATAGCGAGAGAGAGCACGAGCAGGGTGGAAGGGCAGAGGGAGAAGGAGAAGCAGGCTCCCCGCTGAGCAGGGAGCCCGATGTGGGACTCGATCCCAGGACCCTGGGATCATGACCTGAGCTGAAGCCAGATCCTTAACCAACTGAGCCACCCAGGTGCCCCTCTCTTGGCATTCTTTTGATAACAAATCCTAACCATCCTCCAGGCAGGCAGATGCCTCCAATGGAGCAGACTGGGGGGGTATATGTTGGGAAAGGTGAAAAGAATAGGGCAGGACATATTTTTAAAATATTACTACTGTTCATCTTATAAGCCTGTCGCCCAGCCATTTTTCACTGGTTTGTGTGACTAGCAGCCAAAAGTCAGCAAGAGTGTTTATGGTGTTTTGTGCCGTTTTTCCAAATGGACATATTCAAAGGCATTTCTTGGACAAAGTTTAGGAGAGACTCTGCTTCCTAGCCAGGCCATAAATTAATTAATCTGTTCTTTTTATAGTTTGATGAGGAAATGATTCAGAAACCCAAGAGACTGACATCAGTCAAAAATCCTCACAACACCTCCTTTTATTTTCTACTAAAGAAAATATGGGATAATTGTGGTGGACATTCCATAAGGTGACACCCAGTGAGTCACTTCTTTGCATGACCCCCTCTCCTTGAGTGTTCATGGAAACTGTGACTTGCTTCTGCCCAATCAAATACAGCAATGGTGACAGGATGTCACTCTTGTATTCATGTTATTTGGCAAAGATGGACAGATTTTATAATTAAGGTCCTAAATCAAGTGATTTTGAGTTAACCAAAAAGATTATCCTGGGTGGGTCTGATGTACTCAGGTGAAAGCCCTTAAGGAGGGACTGAGGTCAGAAACTCTCCTTGAGGCTAAGTGGCTATGAGTTCTTTTTTTTTTTTTTAAATATTTGTTTATTTGAAAGAGAGAGAGAGAGTAGAGCATGCAAGAGAGAACACGAGTGGAGGGGAAGGGGCAGAGGAGAGGGAGAAGCAGGCTTCCCGCTGAGCAGGGAGCCTGACGTGGGGTTCCATCCCAGGACCCTGGGATCGTGACCTGAATATAAGGCAGACGCTTAACTGACTAAGCCGCCCAGGTGCCCCAAGTAGCTATGAGCTCTATGCCTGCAAGGAAACTCATTCTGCCAGTGACCTTGGATGTGTATCTTTCCCCACTCAAGCCTCTGATGAAGTGCAGCCCAGTTAGCATCTTTTTTTTTTTTGAGATTTTATTTATTTATTTGAGAGAGAGAGATAGTGAGAGAGAGCATGAGCGGGGAGGAGAGGGAGAAACAAGCTCCATCTGGGATCATGACCTGAGCTGAAGGCAGACACTTAAGTGAGTAAGTCACCCAGGTACCACCCCCCTCCAGTTGGCATCTTGATTGCAACCTCGTGAGACCCTGAGCTGAGAAACCAGCTAAGCCTTGGCAGATTCCTGACATACAGAAACTGTGAGATACTAAATGTGTGTTGTGTGAGGCCATTACATTGATATTAATTTGTTAGGCAGCAATAGAAAACTAATATAGTAACAGTTAGTTACCACCCATTCTCAGCCCTCTGCTGATGAGCTTTCTCCCTCTGTTCCTGCCTTCCTTCCAGCATTTCTGCCCTTCCTTTCTTTTCAAAAGATTGCACAGTGACAATTTCCCTCCATAGGACAGGGGAAAAGGAGACCATGCTTGGTCAAGTTCTGGAGATGGAACCTGATCACTGCGGTGAGATGAATTTACTTAAAGAAAGTAAGACTTTATTTTTTAGAGTAGTTTTTTAAGGTTCATTCCAAAATTGAGCAGAAAGCAGATTTTCCATATACCCCCTGGTCTTCTTCCCCACAGCTTCCCCTCTTATTAGCATTCTGCAAGTGAGTGTACATTTTTTTACAATCAATGAACTACATTGACACATCATTATGGTTTATGTATGGGTTCACTCTTGGTGTTATTCATTCTATTTGTTATACAGGTTTTGACAGCTGTATAATGACATGTATCCATCATTGTAGTACCATACCAAATTGTGTCACTGCCCTAAAAATCCTCTGCACTCCTCCAGCATATTCCTTCCTGGCCCCAACTCCTAGCAAGCACAGATCTTTTATTTATTTATTTATTTATTTTTTTAACTGTCTCCATACTTTTGTCTTTTCCAGAATGTCATGTAACTGGAATCATATAGTATGTAGCCTGTTCAGATCAGCTTCAGATTGTCTTCTTTGACTTAAGTAGTATGCATTTAGGGTTCCTCCATGTCTTTTCCTGGCTTGATAGTTGACTTCCTTTTTAGCAGTGAATGATATTCCATTGTCTAGGTACTACAGTTTATTTATTCATTCACCTGCTGAAGGGCATCTTGGTTGCTTCCTAGTTTTGACAATTATGAATAAAGCTGCCACAAACATCTATGGGTAAGTTTTTGCATAGACATAAGGTCTCACTTCATTTAGGTAAATACCAAGGAGCATGATTGCTAGATCGTATGGTAAGAATATGTTTAGTTTTGTAAGAAATTGCCAAACTGTCCTCCAAATTGGCTGTAATGCTTGCATTCCCACCAGCAATGAATGACAATTCTTGTTGCCCCATATCCTCACCGGCATTTGGTGTTGTCATGGTTCTGGATTTCGGTCCTTCGAATAGGCATGTTGTGGTATCTCACTGTTGTTTCAATTTACATTTCCCTAATGATATATCATGTTGAACAACTTTACTCATTTCCCTTTTATATCTGAGATGATGACCGGTGAAGAAATCCATTTGCGACTTTTCCTTTTTCCTGTGGGGCTCCGTGAGGCGGGCTTTCTCTATTCTCCAGGGAGAATATTGCAAAGGTGCAAGCATGCGGTAGGTCTAACACAAGAAAGCAAGATGCTAATGATCTGCAGCATGTCTTCCCATTTTATTATTGTTCTTTATTGTTATTTATACAAATTTTCTTTGGGAAAGGGAATGACGCAGACCTTACAGTTTCCAGTAGAGGAAGGACTGACAAATGAACTGAGGCTCTCTGGACAAGGCTCCCCAAGGGTCTCCTATTGTAAGGGTGAGCAACAGAGGTGGCATCTTGTACAAGAGCTTTTGTTACAGCTTTTCTTTTCTGGTGGGCATGAGGGAAGCATCTGGACACTAGGCTCTGAGGTTATGGTCTGCTCCAGTCTCTTCTCCCAGCTTCTCAGTGTCTGTCCCGGGCATCAGGGCCAAACAAGGCAATTGCCCATTCAGTTAGCATCAGAGATCAGTGGAGTTCTCCTGCTCGGCATCAGAACACAACCCAGACCACCGGATTGGTTAGCTTAGTTGTGGTGTTAAAGGACTACGGCAAGAAATTACCTCCATTCCCTTTACAAGGGAACTACTCTTCCTCTGTGTTATAGTTCCAAAACTTAGAAGTTACCAAGTGTCCAGAGCTCTGGCAAGGGTGCAGGGCTGTAGCGCTGCACCATTTCATAGCCTTACCCTAAAATAACAGCGGCTAAGCTTTGTGACAAATAGTCTAACTCATGCCGCAAATGATGGCCTTACTACTGGAGACGCGGACAACTGTGGGTGGTCGGCATTGTCTTTTCTCACTTTCTTTCTCCAAGCTTGAAAAGAGACTGTATGATTGTAGGTGGTCATATTTGAGAAAAATGTCCGCAGTAAGGAACTCGGCTCGCCTGTTTACATTTCGAGCTTGGTGGGGCCTCATGTTTTGCATGTTGCAGGTCGGCTCTGTGTAAAACGCTTAGATCACATAAGGGTTTAGGCACACATTTTCCTTGTCCATGAACATATTTGTGTTTCAGAAGAGCCAGTTGAGCATGGCAGATGGAACAAATGTGTTTATAGCTGCTTTCTCCGAAAATTGCATTCAAATGATACTATAGGCTCAGGAAAGGCCTAGACCCACAAGGACAAAGAGAGCAGGGGAGGATGCTCACTACAGGCGACCACAGCTCGGAGGCTTTAAGTCAGAGGGATAGTGGTTACGGATTGTGCAGGCAGGAGAAAGCTATAACTTAAGCGGACCAGCGAACAAACCCAGATGCAGGCTGAGGTGAGCCACCGACCCGGGGAAGCCTCAGCGATCGAAGTCACCAGCAACTTCCTGGAGTTGCAGATGGGGGCAAAGCCAGGACTGGATGAAAGTCTTTCTCAGTAGCAGTGAGCACCCTCCTGACCCATGGAGGCCCCTTCTCTTTTCCCCCAGGGGAGTGAGTCTGCCTCACTCCTGAGCAGGAGGCGAGTGCTAGGGCTGAGAGGCAAAGCAGAGACCTTAGACTTGGGGATGCCAGCCTCAGCTGAAGGCAGGGCCACTGTGCAAACAAGGAATCCAGTAGAAGTCTGCATGCTGACCATCCGTCCAGGGCTCCCCTCCCCCACTGCAGGGGCACCACCCAATCAGGAGTCCTCCGACGGCTGCCCTTTAGCCTGCACCTCTCTCAGCCTGGTAATGGGGCACCGGGCTTTGGGGTCAGGGAGATCTGGCTCCCGGGTTAGCTGTGCTGCTCTCTAGCTCCATGGATTTTTTACGTAATCTCTTAACAGTTGTCTGAAATTGTGGGTGGGAAGAGTTTTCATCGCATACGGTTGTTGTGAGGACTAAATGAGGTGATGAGGTATAACCTCTGGGAGGCAACCATTTCTGAAAGCCATCTCTTGGTTTCCAGGTGACTGTATAGAAATGTTCTCAGTGCTCTGGCCAACGATTTATTCCCTCGTCCGAGTCTTTCAGATTCAGTTCAATAGATAATGTCCTAAATAATGAAGAGGGCTTTCCTAACCTCCCCTCACAGCTGTGGTGGCCATGTTTAAAATGTTGGCCATAAGAAGACACTGGTGACGTCTTCCTTTGTAACCAGTTTCCAATCAGCTCAATAGCCCTTTTTCTTTTAACTCCTTTCTTTTGATTCTTCTCAAGGGCACATCAATTTCACATCCTGAATACTTTCAAAGACCCAAGCTTGGTGAGAAAACATCCGTAGTGATCCAGAACACATTTTACGTCCTGCTCGACTGTAAGCACTCTCCAGACATCAGTCTCTCACAGACTGTGTGACATCTCACTATTGTTGAATGAACATCACTTATACCTATATCTTGAGGAACGTCAATCTAAATTAAAATATGCCAAGTTTCTTAACAGCACCAACAGATTTCCTAATTAACCTATGAATACTGTCAATCTGTTAATATAGTTCTCTTGTTCTTTTAGAAATGAGTTATGTAACATTTCTTTTATTTACTCCAACAATTTCAGAACTAAAGTGCTCCTTCGGGTATTCCAAAACTTCTCTTCGAAAGTAAAGAAAATAAGAATAACCTGAATTGATTTGTTGAAATGGCTGAAGGCTCTTTGGCTTCTAGAATTTTTTTTTTTTTTTTTCCCAAACCAGTCAGTGGAACTTCATTACCCTTTCTGCAATGCCTCTTGTCTAGGTGGCTTTCTATCCTTGCAGAATTCTTGTGGGGAAGCAGATTCCTGAGATCGGTGCAAGGAACCTGTAGACAGTAGCTTTCATGATCCCTAGTCTGGCTTTCTTGACAAAATTGCTACAATGTGTCCTTTCTCCTTCCGTTGGATCCCAGTGCACATAATTGGATTAACCATAATCCTTGTTTCATGCCACAGTCTCATTATTAATCCATGCACAGATGTTATTTTTATCATAGTATAATATACAGATACCTAAGGATCCACCACGTAACCCAATAAATAGAACACTGATAGTATCTTTTGTCCACTTCTGTGCCCTTCTCCCATTCATCCCTCTACATTCCTCATAGTCTTCTGTGACTAACCTTTTTCTCCCCCTTTTCTTTTTTGTCTTAATCTTTTGTGTTCTAAGATTCATGGATGTTGTAGCATGTAGCCGTAGTTAATTTTTACTGCTGGGTATTATTCTACTCTGGATATTGTACAATCTATGTATCCATTTTCCTATCAATGGGAACAACCTTTGTCTCTCCTACGGCCAACTCTTGGCAAAATTGTGAAGTATTAGGATGAAGTTTGTCTTTGATGCCTTTAGTGGATCATCTGGGCATCCTGCCTGGCACAGAGTGTAGTGCAGTAAAGGTTTATTGAACGAATATTGTAAGTGACAGATAAGATTGAGGGCAACTCCAGTCAAACGGGAGTAGCTGCCTGAGTACTAACCTGAAGAAGCTTTTGTAGCCTCATCTTGGCTCAGAGGGAAGAGCTCCAGGATCAATGACCAATGTCCACATGGACGGGGCTAGAGGGACCACTGTTTGGAGCTAGTTAGCTCCGCCCCGGGTGTAGTGGATTATCTCCTCGTGGATATTTACAAATCCGCAGGAGGCATGAGTCATGAGCATGAGTTAAAAACAAAGGAATAAAACTGTCATTGGAGAATTTCAGGTTTCAGCTAGGCTGGGGGAAGGTTAATTTGGGGGGGTTGCTAGCTGGGATTTGGTGATGATTAGAAAGATTCCTGGTGCTCTTAAGCCACACTATCTCCCACATACTTTAAAGATTGATTCTGGTCTTTATTCTATGTTAAATATCTAATGTAAAAATGCATTTAATATAAAAAGCACATTTCTCAGGAAAACAACTGTGCAAAGAATGTTATTTTTCATCCCGATGGTTAAATGCAGATTTTCTGTTTAAAAGTAAATGTTTCACTTTAAAGATTGAATATGAAGACACTTAAAAAATAATGTGTTTTTAAGTTGTCTAGTTGTTTCAATGTAAAGTGCTGAAAAATTAATCAATATTTGCTATGGACCCAAAGTTCTTTCCCTAAAATTTTTGTTTCTTCATAGATGTTTTGTTCTGACTTGTGTTGATAGCAATATCAGTTTCATGATACCAGTTCTAGCTGTAGCCTCGCTTGTAAATGGCATTATGATATAACGTTAGAGCTGGAATAAACATCAAACACCACCTTGCTGAGTGTTTCAGATCTATGCGCCACCTGCATGGAATTACCTACAGAGGCTGTGCAAAATTCGGATTTCTGGGCTCCATCCCTGACCTAATGAATCAGGTTTTTGGGGCGGAAAGCCTAGGAATCTTCATTTTATACAATCTCACAGGTGATTCTGATCCATATTAACATTTCTCTGAAACCAGGGAAATTAGTGAATTTTTAAAGGTTGAGAACTAACAGATTCATAGCTGGGCAGTCACTTGAGGTGAGGTTATGGCAAAAAAATGGACATGTTTATTTTTCAATTTATACAGTGGGATTTAAAATGGCTTATCACAGGGGCGCCTGGGTGGCTTAATTGGTTAAATGTCTGACTCTTGGTTTCAGCTCATGTCATGATGTCAGGGTTGTGAGATCGAGCCCTGTGTCACGTTACACATGTGGAGCCTGCTTAAGATTTTCTCTCTCTCCCTCTGCCCCTCCCTCCTAAAAAAAAAAGGCTTATTGTCAAATAACACTCAAGCTCCATAGGCTGCAAATGGGCCTAAAATGCCTATCATCAGAGGTTAATCATTTCTTGTTATCCTGAGTAGCCTAAAATATGCAAATATTTGATGTTATTGGAGGTCCTTGAAAAAACCTTGAAGTCCTCTGCTATTACTGTGTAATGATTCCTTTTGGTGGGAGTACGAAAACCCTTGAAAAACAAAAAAATCAAGCAAACTGTGATAAAAAATAGATTTATTGCACCATACCTTCATTGCCACCTGCCATGGCCCCCCTGCCCAGTATATTCCCCTCTTTGGATACATTTGAGAGACAAAAGTCAAATATTGGGATTTTTAGATGCTACCTGATTTTCACTACAGCTGCAATCGAGTAAGCCCCGGCCAGGCGGCCTGTTGGGGAGTCCTGTTCACGTCATTCGCCTGTTTTTTTTTTTTTTTTTTAAAGATTTTATTTATTTATTTGACAGAGAGAGACAAGCAGGGGGAGAAGGAGAGGGAGAAGCAGGCTTCCCGCCGAGCAGGGAGCCGGATGCGGGCTCGATCCCAGGAGGCTGGGATCATGACCTGAGCCGAAGGCCGATGCTCAACGACTGAGCCACCCAGGCGCCCACTCACCTGGTTTTTAAACCGTTTGCTGTCCCCACCTTTTATCTATTTGTTGTTGGACTTTAGATGGTGAAAGTAAAATATTCAACTGAAGCACGAGTATGTGTTGGTCACTCCTTTTTAGCAAAGTCATGACGCACCGGCCTCTCCTAGAGATGTTTCCGTTTAGCGGACAAAACCAATTTTTTTTTTCTTTCTCCTTCCTCCGTTCCCCACTTCCTCTCATCCCTGAGAGCAAATTCAGGGCTGCTCAGAGTTTGTATCACCTTAGATTAATTGCTACTAATGCAAGTATTCAGGGCTGTGCGTGGGAGGCTCCTGAGTGCGGAGCGGATTCTGCTGTGCCTGGGAACAGTGCCTTCACTTGGGGTGTGTTAATTCCCTGCGCTGTGAATGCGGTTCCTGCACCTTACTGCTGTTCCAGGAGCAGCCGCGTGCTCGCCTGCTGCCAGAACAGGACTCGGGTACAGACATTCGCTCGTGGTCATTTCAAATGTAAGTAAATCTTACTTGACATTGAGGTACATGACCACCGAATGCAATTATAGAAACAAAGAACTTTTCAGCGAGCCGAAACGGTCCCAGAAAGATGTGGGCTGCTTTAGAGGCAGGAGGTCTGGTCTCCGAGAGCCCTCAGACTAGGCCCAGGTGAGGGAAGGGAACACCCTCGGGGTGGCTCGGCCTGGGCGCCCTGGGGTTCGGCTGAGAGAGATGGGGATTCAGGGCTGCTCTCTGCTCTCTACAGCTAAGAAGCCCTGGGCTTGTGGGGAATGAACGTAAATTTTCTGGCCATAGATCTCTCAAATGGCAATGCTGGAAGCTAACTCTATCATCTTACAGTTTGTTTTCTGTTTGTCCCATTTGTTCTGTTTCTTTTTATTTCCATTCTTGCCGGTTCTTTGGATTATTAACTATTTAAAAATGATTCCATGTCCCCGTCTCTGTCAGTTGTTACATTAAACGTTCTTATCCTGGCGACCCCAGGGCCTGGAGATTACAGCAGCACCACCTTATTAAAATCTAACATAAAGTCATACTTCTGTCTCTTCCTGGACGATGCACAGGACTTAAAAAGTTTAATTCCATTTATCTCTGATCCTGCCTATTGTGCTATTTTTTTCATGTACCTTATTTCTCTAGATATTTTAAACCCCACTAAATATCATTGTCATTACTGTTTTAACAGGCAGTAGTCCTTTAGGTTTACCCTTATAGTCATCCTTTGTCTTGTCCTTCATTTCTTTCGGCACGTGGTAGACAGAATAATGCCCCCTGCACGCAAAGATGTCTACATCCTAATCTCTGGGAACCATGACTCTGTTAGGTTCTTTGACAAAGGAGCATTAAGGTTGCTAGTCAGTTGACTTTAAAATCAGGAGATTATCCTGGATTACCTCACTGGGAAGTGGAATCATAAGACTCCTTAAATGTGGAAGAGGGGGGCAGAAGAGGGAGCATCAGAGAATTGGCAGTGTGAGAAAGACTCTGTCCAAAGAGCTGGCTTTGAACGTAGAGGGACGGGGCTAGGATCCAGGGAAGGCATGAGATCTAGAAGCTGGAAGGGCTAGGAAATGGGTTCTCCCCAGAGTCCCCTCCTGCCCCTTGGGTTTAGCCCTGTGACCCGTGAGACCATTTTGGACTGCCAGTGTCCTAAACTATGCAATAGTACATTTAGATGGTTTTGTACCCCTACGCTTGTGGTAGATTATTATAGCAGGGACAGGAAACGAATACACTGTATCTCTGATTTCATTGTTTACCTGAAAACTTGTTTTAGTAATTTCCTTTAGGGTCGGTCTGGTGATGATGAATTTTGTCAAATTCTGTTTTTCTGAAAATGTCTTTACTATGCCTTCATTTTTCTGTTTTCGATTTCATTGATTTCTGCTCTTTATTTCCTTCCTTCTGCTTGTGTTGGGTTTAATTTACTATTTTCTAGCTTAATAAAGTTTAAACTTAGATTACGGATTTGAGACCTTTCCTCTTTTCTAATATGAACATGCAATGCCATAAGTTTCTCTCTAGACACAGCTTTAGTTGCATCTCACAAATTTTGATATGCTGTATTTTCATTTTCATTCAATTCAAAATATTTTCTAGTTTTCTCTAAGACTTCCTCTTTGGCTCATGGATAATTTAGAATCATACTACCATCTTTCAAATATTTGGGGATTTTCCAGATATCGTTCCATTATTGATTTCTGGCTTAATTCCATTTATGGTCTGAGAACATACTTTGTCTGATTTCTACCATTTAAAATTTGTTAAGGTTTGTTTTATGATCTGAATATGGTCTCTCTTGACAAATATTGCACGTGTACTTGCAAACAGTGTTCTGTAAATGTCAATTAGGTCGATTCGATTGAGTGTTGTTCAGGTCTTCTGCATTCTTACTGACCTGTTTACTTGTCCCCGTGATTACTGAGAGAGGAGTACTGAAGTCTCCAACTATGATTTGGATTTGTCTGTTTCTTTTGATTCTATTGGTTATGGTTTCATGTAATTTGAAGCTGTGTTGTTAGGAGCAAACACACTTAGGGTTGTTTTGTCTTCTTGGAGAATTGACCCCTTTATCATCACACAGTGTTCCTCCTTTATCTCCAATAACATACCTTGTCCTGAAGTCCTTTCTGTCTGACATTGACGTAGCCACCTCAAACACCCTCTTGGTTAAGTGTTTGCCCTGTATTTATTTTTTTCATTTCATTTCTTTTACTTTGTATCTATTTTTGTCTTTATATTTAAAGGAGGTTTCTTGCAGACAGCATATAGTTAGATCTTGCTTTTTAATCTAATTTGCCAACTTCTGTCTTTTAATTGGCACGGTTAGACTGTTCACATTTAACGTCATCACCAGTAGGGTTGGATTACAATCTGTCACCTTGTTGGCCATTTTCTCTTTGTTCCATCTTTGTCTTTAGACCTTTTTCTCCTGCCTTCTCTTAAGTTTAGTGAACATTTACAAATTCCTATTGTTCTCTACTGATGTTATTAGTACAACTTAAAATTTATTTTAGTGATCACTCTAGGGCTTACAATTTATATCTTAATTAGTAAGAGTCTACATTCAAATAATGTCATACCACTTCACACGTAGTGTACGTAAGTTGAACAGTACATTCTCAATTCCTCCTTCCATCGTTTCTGCTATTGTCATATTTTCTCTTTCTTACATGTGATAAAACACACATTATACAGCTACTATTTTTCCTTTAGGTTGTCGGTTATGTTTTTTATAAAAAATGTTTTATTTATTTTTGCTAGAGAGAGTGAGAGTGAGCGTGGGCATGGGGGGGCAGGTGGGAGGGGTAGAGGGAGAAGCAGACTCCCCACTGAGCGGGGAGCCCGATGCGGGGCTTGATCCCAGGACCCTGGGATCATGACCTGAGCCGAAGTCAGATGCTTAACGACTGAGCCACCCAGGTGCCCCAAAACACTTTGTTTAAAACCTTCATTTATTCCATTTCTAACATTCTTCATTTCTTTGTGTAGATCTGTGTTTCTGTTTGGTATTATATATATATATATATATATATATATATTTTTTTTTTTTTTTTTTTTTTTTTGCCTGAGTAATGCCACTTAACATTTCTTCTCACGCACATCTGCTGGCCACGAATTCTTTCAATATTTGAGAAAGTCTTTATTTCTTCATTTTTAATTTGTTGCAGAGAGTATCTGGTTGACAGCTTTGTTTTCTATCCTCACTCAAGATATCACTCTATTACCTTCTAGCTTGCATGAGTTCGGGGAAAAGAATCATCTGCTTAATTCTTATTTTGTTCCTCTGTATGTGACGTGTGTTATTTTTCTGGCTGACTTTAAGATTTCCTCATTGTCTTTTGTTTCCAGCAGTTTAGATATGATCTGTGAAGGTATGTGTTTGTTCACACGTGTTTTCGGTTGCACTACTGTTTCATTCCTCAGCGGGCTCAAATCTACTGCGGAGTTCATTGAAGACCTTCTTCTCTGTTAGGTTTTTCTTTTTCTTTTTAATTTTTAGCACTTGCATTTACTGCTTTCTTAGAGTCTGAGTCCCTCTGCTGAAATTGCCCCATCTGATCTTGCCTGGTTTCTACTTTCTCCATTACAGCCTGTAACTTATTAATCATAGTTATTTAGAATAATTTTAGTAGATAGTTCTTATTAGGTAGTTCCAACATCTGTGTCATAGCTGAGTATGGTTTTGATCATTGCTATGCCTCTTTCAGTGTGTCATCTTTTTTCGTGCCTTTTCATAAGCCTCATTTTTTGTTGAAAGCCATATATCTTGCATAGGCTGTAGAGAGTAGAGTCAATAACTTTTTCTTTATTTCTTCTTTTGCCTGGAATGTGCACTTTTCCCTCTGCTAAGTCTTTAGTGAAGGGACTTGCATTGAGCTAGCTAGGAATGGGGCTGCGTTGGAGGTTTGCTGTTGCTACATACCTGCAGTACACTATAGGGTTCAAATTTCCCTAATGACATCTAGTGTTTAGGGTGGGGGCAGATTTGCCCAAGGGTTTTTTCTTCAGCGTATGTTCCCTCCTCATTTTTATGTCTTCCTCTGGTGCTCTACCTCAGAGGTCCATTTCTATGCTCTGTCCGTCTTCTCTCTCCCTCCCAGCTGTCCTACACCATTCTTTGTTATTTAGTGCTAGTTATCCTTGTGGTGGTGAGGTAATGGGACAGGGGTTCTCTGTTGTTCTGATTAAACCTCAGTCTTAGGCAGGTGTTGGGTTGTCCCTGTGTCTCAGAGGTGTTGCTTTTTCGGTACCCTACTATCCTGTCAATTAGATTGAGTATGGTAATCATTTCATAATAATTATGTCAAATCATTACATTGTACACCTTACATATATATAATTTTTTATTTGTTAATGATATGTCGGTAAAACTGGAAAAATAATTGGAATGAGTTCATGTTACATACCTAGAAAAAGAGAGAAAGAGAGAGAGAGCATGTGCCAGTGAGTTGTTTCTATAGCAGCCTCTAACGATATTTCCGGGAAGCCCCGCACGTATTCATGCCCTGCTCTTCCCACAGGAATAGTTTTTTTTTTTTTTTTCCTAGTTCCCTTCTTTAAACTGCAGTGTGTTTTCACTAGCATCCTAAGGGCAACAGGTTTTGTTGCCCTTCCTTCTATAGGCTTTTGTTTCTTAGGCGAGAGAGAGGAAAACAATGCAGGTGGAGTTTGTATCTCTCTCATTGCACCTGCTCTTCTCTACTGCAGGTCTACACCTCAAGGAACACTTTCATAGGACTCTTGCAATTTCTGGGAGTTTCTGGCAGTGTCCATGCACAAAGCACCTGAAGAGGGTGTTGGCTCCAATTTCTTTGGTTGGTAGGGGCTTGATGCCCTTGCCGGGGCATCTACTGTGCCCGCAGCAAGTCATCATCTACCCTAGCTGAATTCTTCTCACTAACAAACACTTGCGTCTACCGCACGCAAACCAGCACGATTTCACCGAAGTTGTCCGTATCTCTTTAGATTTTGGGCCCCCTGGTTACTCTGCAACCTGAATTCTCTGATGGTTGTTAGAAAGTAAGCAACTTTCACACTGTCCAGCAGTTTTCATTTTAGCGTGGGAGCAATGCTCTTTTCAACTTTCTACGTCCCTAAGCAGCTTGCCTTCAGGTTCTGAAGGACAGTTTTGTTGGGTACAACGTCTAATTCTAGAGATGGGCAGGTATGTTCTTTCAGTCCTTTGAAAATATTGTTTTGCTGTCTGCTGTATTCTATTGTTTCTATCAAAAAGTCTGTTGTCAGTCTTACTGTTGCTCCTTTGATGGTAATATGTCTTTCTTCTTTTCTTTTTAAAGCTTTTATTTTTTAGAGCAGTGTTAGGTTTATAGCAAAATTGAGCAGAAAGCAGAGTTCCCATATACCACCTGCTTGCAACCCCCACCACATAACCTTCCCTACTGTCAGCATTCTGCATGTGAGCAGTACATTTGTTATGACTGATGAACCTACCTTGACACATCATTATAGTTTATGTAAGGGTTCACTCTTGGTGTGGTTCATTCTGTGGGTTGTGTAGGTTTTAACAAATGTGTAATGACATGTATCCAACATTGTAGTATCATACAAAATTGTGTCACTGCCCTAAAAACCTTCTGTACTCCTCCAGTTCATCCCTTTCTTGCCCCAATCCCTAGCAACCATCAATCTTTTTTTAAACTGTCTCCATAGTTTTGCCTTTTCTAGACTGTCATATAGTTGGAATCATATAGTATGTAGCCTTTTCAGACTGGCTTCCTTCACTTAGTAATATACATTTAGTGTTCCTCCATGTCTTTTCTGGCTTGATAGTTCATTATTTTTAGCAGTGAATGATATTCCATTGTCTGAATTAGCAGTTTATTTATTCATTCACCGGTTGAAGGACATCTCAGTTGCTTCCTAGTTTTGGCAATTATAAATAAAGCTGCCATAAACATCTGTGGGTAGGTTTTTGTGTAGAAATAATGTTTCACTTCACTTAGGTAAATAAGGAGCATGATTGCTGGATTGGATGGTAAAAAAATGTTTAGTTTTGTAAGAAATTGCCAAACTGTCTTCCATGTTGGCTGTACCATTTTTGTATTCTCACCTGCAATGAATTAGAGTTCCTAATTGCTTCACAACCTTCCCAACATTTGGTGGTATTCTGTTGCTTTTTAAGATTTACTGTTTGCTTTTGCTTCCCAGCATGTGCTGTGTGCTTTATAATTATCATACTTGGGGATTAAGTCTCTCATGATTCTTGAATGTTTTTTTCCCCAATGGAAGTATAATTTACATATAACATTATATTAATTTCAGTTGTACAATGTAATGTTGAATCTGTGTTTTGATGTCTTTTATCAGTTTTAAAAAAATTCAGCCATCACCTCTTTAAATACTGTTTCTATCCTGCATTAAAGTTTAATCACAAAAATAGAACCACTAGAAGACGTATGTACAGACATGCACGTGAACACACACACACACACACACACACAGATTTATTATAGGGATTTGACCTTATGAAATTACCCAAGCTTGTTCAATAGTCTAGGGGAAGGTATTTCTCCTGTTTCTGGTACCATAGTCTGAAGTCAAAAGGTAGATAGTAAGAGAAGATAGGGAACCCACAAGAATGTACTGGAACCCATATCAGTCCTTCACTACCTCCAAGACTCCAACTTTGATGATGGGGTGTCCTGTAGAAGGATTTGGCATCTTTTGACATGGAGCTAAACATGTGCCTGGCCCAGGAGTTGAAGAGCCTAAAGAAGGAAATCTGATATGAGCTGGCTAATGTCCCAAATCTATAAAGTTTGAGTCAGGAGGAAAATGATAAGGTATGTGGACTGTAATAGCACCTTGTGCCCTGCTATGACCTTCCGAATGAAAAAGGCATAGGACTGCTAATTGACTTCTGTCTTCTGAATCTTGCACAAGATTCTTGTAACTCATACTAATCCCCTTTATGCAGGGAAGGAAATTCTAGCAAAAGTAGTTCCATCTTGGCTAAGTTGGCATGACACAAATTCATCTCACACTCGATTATCTCACTCTTCTCTGAGACTTCAGTTACAAATATTAGACATTTCTTGCTGCCCCATATCTCTTATGGTGTATTTTGCTATTTCCCATTCTTTTGGCTCTCTGTCCTTCATTCTGAATATTTTCTTATTAACTACCTTCCATCTGACTCAATCACTCTTCTACCATTTTGAATTTGCTATTAAACTCATCCACTGAGTTCTTAATTTTGATGATTTTGTTATCTTGTTCAAAATATCCATTTGTTCCTTTTTTAAATTTCTAGTTCTTAGCTGAAATTGTCCATATTTTCATGAGCATGTTCATCATAGTTATTTTCACATTTGTGTCATATAATTTCAATATCTTAATCTTTGTGGGCTTGTTTCTGTTTTTTCCTTTTGTTTCTTTTGTTTTTTGTCTTTCCTAGTCCTTTTTAAAAAAAATTTTAATTCTGTAGTGTAATATATAGTGTTATATTAGTTTCAGGTGTACAATATAATGATTCAATAATTCTGTACATTATTCAATGCTCATCATGTTAAGTGTCCTCTTAACCCCCTTCACCTATTTCACCATCTCCCACCCACCTCCCGTCTGGCAAGCAACAGTTTGTTCTCTATAGTTAAGAGTCTGCTTTTGGTTTGTCCCTTTTTTTCCTTTTTGTGTTGTTTCTTAAATTCTACATATAAGTGAAATCATATGGTATTTGTCTTTGACTTGTTGCACTTAGCATTATACATTAGATCCATCCATGTTGGATGGATCCGTGTTGGATGGATCTAATGGCAAGATTTCATCCTTTTTTATGGCTGAGTAATATTCCACTATATAGATATACCACATCTTTATCCATTCATCTACTGATGATTGGAGCATTTAGTTCATTACATTTGATTATTGATAGGTTTATACTTATTGCCATTTTATTACTTGTTTTATGGTTGTTTCTGTAGTTCTTCTCTGTTCCTTTCTTCTTTTGCTCTCTTCTCTCATGGTTGGTTGGCTTTCTTTAGTGATACACTTGGATTCCTTTCTCTTTAGTTTTTGAATATCTATTATGGGTTTTAAAGCTTTAGTGGTCATGAACTCCTTTAACTTTCATTTGTCTGGGAAACTCTTTATCTTTCCTTCTATTCTGAACAATAACCTTGTTGGATAGTGTATTCTTGGCTGCAGGTTTTTTTTCTTTCAGCACTTTGAATGTATCATGCCGCTTTCTTCTGGCCTACAAAGTTTCTGCTGAAAAATCAGCTGATAGCCTTCTGGGGTTTCCCTTGTATATAACTGTTTTCCTTTCTCTTGCTGCTTTTAAAATTCTCTCTTTATCACTACTTTTTGCCATTTTAATTACTCTGTGTCTTGATGTGGACCTCCTTGTGTCGATTTTGTTAGGGGATCTCTGTGCCTCCTAGATCTGGATTTCTTTTTCCCTCCCCAGATTCAGGAAGTTTTCAGCTATTATTTCTTCAAATAAATTTTCTGCCCCCTTTTCTCTCTCTTCTCCTTCTGGGATTCCTATAGTGTGAATGTTATTGCACTTGATAATGTTGCTGAGTTCCCTAAGTGTATTTTCATGTATTATTATTATTTTTTCTCTCTCCTGTTTAGCTTGATTGCTTTCTATTACTCTGTCCTTGAGGTCCCTGATTCATTCTTTTGCTTCCTCTAGTCTATTATTTATTCCACCTACTGTATTTTTAATTTTAGTTATTGAGTTCGTCATCTCTGAATAGTTCCTTTTTATGTTTTCTGTCTCTTTGTTAAGGGTCTCATTGAGATCCTCCACTCTTTTCTCAAGCCCAGTGAGTATCTTTGTGACCATTACTTTATTTATTTTATTTTTAGAGAGAGGGAGAGTGCATGAGTGGGGGGTGGGGAGCAGGGTGAGGAGGGGCAGAGGGAGAGGGAGAGAGAGAATCTTAAGCAGGCTCCACGCCCAGTGTGGAGCCTGATGTGGGGCTCAGTTTAACCACCCTGAGATCATGACCTGAGCCAAAATCTAGAGCTGAATGCCTAAGTGACTGAGCCACCCAGGCACCCCATGACCATTGCTTTAAATTCTCTATAAGGCATGTTACTTATCTCTGTTTTGCTTTGGTTTCTTGCTGTGATTTTGTCCTGTTCTTTCACTTGGGACATATTCCTCTGTCTCCTCATTTTGTGTAACTCTGTGTCTGTTTCTGTGTGTTAGGAAAGTCAGCTTCCTCTCCTGCTCTTGAAAGTAGTGGCCTTATGAAGAAGAGTTCCTGTAGTGCTCTGCAGTGCAATGTCCCCTGTTCACCAGAACCTGGCACTTCAGGGGTGTCTCCTATGTGTGTTGTGTGTGCCCTGCTGTTGTGGCTGAGCCCCTTTTGCCCTCAGTCCAGTCGTCTGCAGTGACTCTCCTTGTGTGTTGTGGGAAGGGTTTGGTCCTTGTGTTTTAGTGGGCTGGTCTGGGGTTGCCTTGGGCTTGAGTTAGACCAGGTGTTTGCCAGAGATGCAGTAGCATCAAACTGCAGGAGAATGTGGGGGCAGGGTTGGCAAGGTCTATTGTGGGTGGGGACCTCTGCTCCAGGTCTGGAGGGGGTGTGTCCACAGGAGCATTCAGGAGCAGGGTGCACTCTTAGCTAGTTAGGTAGTGGGTGTTGTGCCACACTGGTTCTCGCCTTTCCTTGCCCTTTCATTGATTGAATTTTCCTAGTAATTTTTGATTGAATGATAAAAATTGTGTATAAATGTTTTGGAGATTATTTGAGACTTGAATGACTTTATCTTTCTTCCAAGAGAATTTCCTTTAGTGTCTTGCAGGCAGTAAGTATAGGGACTGATCATTTCAATATAATCAGAGCTTAAGCTGATTCAAACTCAGCTTAGGTTTTTATAAGGGCTTATATATTTCTACATACTCCTACATAGAAAAACATGTATTCTACAAGGAGTAACCTTTTAGGGGTCATAATTGGAAGCCTCAAGATTTAGTAAGGCCCTCCTTGGGGTCCAATCTCTGTCTCCCCAGCTCTGTGATACTTCTGAAATCTATGCTCTGCCTCTCAGCCTCTCTCCTGCTACTTTTGAGTAAAAGTACCTGCAGGGAAAAGTGACTTCCATTCTCTTGAAGGATCTTGGTCTTTCAAGTCCTTACAGCTTTGGTTGTCCTCTGATATTTTTGAACAGATGTGTCTCATATTTTGTCCACATTTTCTAGTTATTGATGGGAGATGTCTGAAAAAACCATTTATTGTAAGAAGAAGATATTACCTGCAAGTGGCATTCTTTAAAATTAGTTTTCAGTGTTTTGTTGTTGTTGTTGTTGTTGATGTTTAGTTTTAGGGATTTTGGAATTGATCATTCTGAAATGAAAGCTATTTCTGAATTCTGAGCTGTAGCAATCTTAGATGTAAGTGGAGAAATGCTCTCAGTGAAGTTTCGGTGGTCTGTTATTTATTTTAGCAGGTAGTTTTACAGCACTGTGTTTGTGACCAACATACTCATTTCATAGAGGAAGAAACTGAGGCAAGAACAATTGGGAGCTGAGGATCAAGTTATACAGGTACATAAGAAACAAATGAAGCCATGAATAGAGTTTGGGTTTGTGTGCTCTAATCTTAAGCTCAGAAAATCTTATATATTTTTATTTTCTTATAGTATTTTGCTGATATTCATAAATCAGTTAATGTTTTAGACTTTTCTCCTCAGCCTGTCATGTATGCTTTTGGCTGAGATTTTGGCTTTCTTATATTCCATCTCTTTGCATTGTTTAGGTGACTCTGAATATCTCCACATTTTAACTCACTGGGGTCATCTTGTGTAAACATATACACAGCAGGAAAATCGGCATCCTTTCAAATATATGTAGAAATTCCTGAGCGTGACTTCCATTTTTCCTGGTCACCCTCTCTTCAGATTTTAATTTTGCTGAATTCTTGTCTGTGTGGCTCCTGTATTTGTTGTCTTTCCCCCATTGTCTCTATGCTCTTTTCAGCCGTGACCCTAATGATGTGCATCCCTTCCCAGCTCTGCTTCAGTGGGGTCATGTTGATAGCTTGGAAATGACCATAATGAAAGTATTTACACCATGGGAATTGGGAAATACTACCTATCAAGGCTTTTATTTCCCAGAAAGCAAGTTGTTAGACATTTACCAGCACACCCATGCCCTGATCCCTCCACGTAGCACAGCACCCTCTACTCAGGGACAGAGGTAGGTTTGGTGCCACTGGAGGGGGGTTGCCTCACCCACTGCTGGGTATTGCAATGTAAGAACAGAATATTAACTCTTCTTATTCATAAAAGGCTCTTGACTCTTCCTGTTTCTGCGATCACTGCCTTATTCATCTCCAGTTCAGGTGCTCGTGGCTCACAAGGATGGTTGGGAACGAGTAGGAAGAGAGTCATTCCTCTTGCATTTTCTTTCCCTTAGCCCACAGTTTGCACAACTACAGGGAGCATCATTCACGGTATATTGTATCCCACAGCCCGTGAATGGAGTCCCCAGCACAGTGCGAGGCAGTGATGTCCAACCTGTATCCCGATCCCAACGGTGATGTGTTTTCCAGGTCTGCCTTATTTTGCAGTGCACGGAATTGAGATACAGACCAAACTGAGCGTCACGAAGTCAGTATTTCACAGGAGAAGCAAGTATGAGCCTCAGGGTGGCCGGGCACACTGTCCACAGAGCTAATGAGAAGAGTCACTGCTCCTCCCGCCCCCGCCATCACCGCGGGGTTTCTCTGTGGGAGCTCCCCTAGAGCATGGTGGATGGTGAAGCTGGGGTTCAACTTCCCTTGTTGGTGTGTATATGGAAGTGATGTAAACGTTTACCGTTTTTGTTTTTTAACCTGTAAAATGAGTAATTTCTATCTTTTATAACAACCACAACAGTACCCATTATTTTGGTTAATCTTTATAAGAATTCTATAGGGTCAGCACAATACAATGATTTCAACAGCGGCCATCAACTGATCGCTTCTTACCTGCCATCACTGTCTGGGTGCTTTACACAAATTGCCTTCTTTAATTTTTACAAGACTCTATGGGGCGGGTGAAGGAAACAGAATCTACTGAAACTTTAAAATGATCCGTCTAAGGCATTACGGAAAATGATGGAAACAGGATTCGAACCTAACCTAGGAGTCTAAATTGTGCATTCTTAATCACTGTTGCCTCTCAGAAAAAGAGAGAAAGATGGGGAAAATGCATAATGCTATGCTGTTTGCTTCTCAGAGAGGACAGGGGATGAGATTGGCCTCCTGCATGGTCCTCAGGGCTGTGGCTGGGGCAGTGGGGTGGGGGCCGGTGTGGATATGGCTGCGTTTCTGCTCACTCTCCCCACCTCCCCCAGGAAGTTTCGCTGAGACAGGGCTGCAGTTCTCCAGGGAGGGAGGTGCTTCTTGCCAGCTCCAGTCTTTAATTGCAGCCCTCCAAGGGGATTAGCACCACGGAATCCGTGTACGGACCAAACCCGGGTGTCACAAAGTAAATATTTCACATTTCATGTTAAATCATATCCTAAAACAAGTGTGAAGAATTGGGATTCAGTGAGAAACACACATTTCAGGGACTGAAACGGGTTTTGATTGGGGTGAAATCCAACCATCACTCTGCCCTGTCTCCACCTTTTCTTGGGGTGTCTGGCCATTCTGTGCCGAGAGTGTCAGGGGATGCATCAAACAGCAAGAGGGGATGGGGTGGTGGGGTGGGCGGGCTGGATGGGGGCTGTTAGCCGCACAGGCATCCTGGACTCAGGGAAATACAGTGGGGTTTGGGGCTTGAGAAAAGATGCTCTTCTGATCGTGCATGCAAATGAACAGAAGAGGAGAATAGGGCCAGGAAGAGTGAAGATGGAGAAATGTAGTATCTATGAGACTAATGCAACATATTTTTACAGTGACACAGAATTCCAGCCCTGGGCAGTGTTCCTCAGATGCTTGCGTTTACGGAGCGGCTAGCCTTATCTAGTCTTTACAAGCAATGGTGCTGCTTGCTTTTATGCTGGGCTTGGCTGTCTGCTTTTTATATGAATCATTGTGTGTATCACATGTGCTTCACCATTCTGGGGGTGGGCCCCGTGCAAAGCATAATCCTGGTCAGGGCCTGGAAGACCTTGCCCACCAACCCCTCATCCTCACATTTCCTGGCTATGAGCTGTGGTCTGTGACGCTTTCAGACAAAGGCTGGGTTCTGGATGCACAGGAGAGCCAGGGAGAGGGTCTGATGTCTCGGCGGGGGGCGGCGGGGGGAGGAGTGGACCCATGACCGCATTAGCCTGTGAACCAAGCGCCCAGGAAGGCTGAGACCAGCCTTGCAAGACATCAGCAGGACTCTCCCAGGCTAGAGGGTACAGATCATGTTTGGTTCCTCCGTTCTTACATTGCTTAAGTGTGTGTGTGTGCTTATTTAACTAAGGTATTTTTGAGATCTTTTTGGTTTTGCTGTTGTAATTCTATAACAAAAACTGGTAGGATAACTTCATGAAAAAACCATTTTTTTTTTCCCAATCAAGATTTCTGTATAAGGAGTTTCCTTTATGTTGTATGTGCTTGACACATAAATACTTGTAACTCTGCGAATCATGATTGATGCCTGATGTGTTCCTGACTGCCCTGGTGGCATTGGGGTTCCCCTTCGCTGTCCCCCGTGGCCAGTTTTCAAGGACAGGGTGGGTGTCTCCCATGAGAGGGAGGCTCACCAGAAGGTGGGTGTGGGCCCTGCTGTCCTACTTCTACCCATAGCGTTTTGTAGAAAATGTGATTCTCGGGGTGCCTGGGTGACTTAGTCGGTGAAGTGTCTGCCTTCAGCTCAGGTGATGATCCCAGGGTCTTGGGATTGAGCCCCACGTAGGGCTCCCTGCTCAGTGAGGAGTCTGCTTCTCCCTCTGCCCCCCTCCTGCTTGTGCTCTCTCTCTCAAGTAAATAAAGAAAATCCTAAAAAAAAAAAAAAAAGGAGATGTGAGTCTAGTTTACCCCTTGGGTTCAAAGCTCTGCAGAGACCCCCGTAAGCTTATATCAAGGCTATGTCCTTTAGACCACAAGAGAGGGTAGTGTAATCCTGCTGGGACACCCCCCCGCCCCCTCCAGCTTCCCTCTCCTGGTCAGCGCGGGGTCTGCAGAACTTTGGGACTGACTGGATGAGTCTACTAGGGCCGTGTAACAAAGTGTCTCATGGCGGGGGCTTCGATGACAGACATTTATTGTCTCACAGTGCTGACGTCTAGAAGTCTGAGATCACAATGTGGACAGAGTCCGTGTCTTCTGAGGCTTCTCTCCTTGGCTCATGTCTCCACGTGGCCTTCCGTCCATGTGTGTCCGTGCCCTGGTCTCCTCTTCCTGAAAGGACGCAGTCAGATTGGATTAGGGCCCACCCTGGGACTGCGTTTTAACTTCACATCTCTTTGAAGACCCCATCTCCAAATACAGCCACATTCTGAGGTCCTGGGGGTTAGGGCTGCCACAGGTGAATTATGGGGGGCACAACTGAGCCCACGACACTAATCAAAAATGGCCAAACTGCCAGTGAACATGACAGGTGGGTGGCCCTCAGTGGGCCTGTGAGGGAACAGAGAAGACCGTCCCTATCATCAGCAGGCGGCAGAACTGTGGGGCTGCTGGGCCCACCGGGCCAGGCTGCTTGCACCATTTGCCCTCCAGCCTTTCTTTGCCTGTGACCCCTGACCTCTGACCCTGCATCTCCTCACACCCTCTGACCACCTGCCCCATTCCTCTTGTTTCTCTACCAACCCAGATGCCTTGCCCTTCATTTCTTCTACTTGGGACGCCTGGAAGAGTGGTCTTGGTTACCCTGGAATTCCAGGTCAAATTTTTATCCTTTTAGCCCCAGCTTTAATCCCTGTGAAAATCGTTCCCCCTCCTTCCGGGTGTGGCTGAGGTTTGTGGCGTGAGCATGAGTGTGAGAACTGGTTCTGGCAGAGGCTGAGGCGGGGAATGGCAGTGGGAGAAAATGGTGTGGGGAAGCAGAGCGCCCCCTGGGAGAGGCAGGTGGGCGAGGTGGGGATGTTGGGGGGCAGCTCCCCCAGCTTCCTTCCCACTCACATCTCCTACTTCAAGCACAGATGAATGTAACCTTTTACTTGATGGAAGTGGGGGTCCCATTCTCCCAAATCCGCTGAGCCAGCCATACTTGTTATAATGTAGAAAAGCCCATGGGGACATCAGGCTGTGATCTCTGGTGCTTTGTTGGTGATGGTGGGGCAGGTGTGGTGGTTCTCAGTGCTTGAGTAGAAGCAGTGGTGCCCTGTGGGGCGTGGGGACATGGAGTGAGAGGTTCCTGAGTCCCACCTCACCCCACTGAACCAGAAAACCTGGGGGTGGGACCCAGTAACCTGTGTTTTGAACAAGTGATTCTATGTATCTGAGATCCTATGTATCTAAGGCTACTGAGACATGCCTGGGGTATTATTTATTAACTGCCATTTAGAGCAGAGCTGGTGTTGATATGAGAGAAAAGAGACATCCAGATTACTGCTCTTACATGAAATACTGGCACTTTATCATGTTACTCAATTCAACAAATGCTTTTAATAACTTTTATATTTACATTTTACAATATCCTTTAAGCTGCAGTGTCTGGTCAATGACGAGCCATTCCATTCATTGACAAAAATTTATTGAATCTCTGTTATGTGCCAGACAATTTCCTAACCCTTGGATTCAATGGTTAGCGAAACCAGAAAGCATTCTCCCGAGACTTTGTGAGAGTGTATGTGAGCAGGTGGTGGTCAGAGGAGGGGTAGACATCACATACGTCATCAGAGAAATTACAGTTGTGATTAATGCTTTAAGAAGAAGTAGAGGCAGCAATCAAATGACCAAGCAAAGAAAATTAAAATTTCAAATCTGACACACTCTACAAAGGAGAGGTATGTGGTAGATTGACTGAAGGGTCAGGAAAACTTTTCCTTGAAGAAGTGACTTTTGAGCTTAAGTCTAAAGTGGCCATGTGCAGGGAGGCAAGGTGACTTAAAGGAGGTGGAAATAGGGCCTTGGTGCAAGGTTACGGATTTTAGATTTTAATCTAAGAGGAACAAGAAGCCTCATGTGTTAGTATTCACTAGGCAGTGCTGCGTAACAAGCAGGCTCAAATAGCTCAGTAACTTCCGGCCACTGCAGCTTTGCCCTGTTGGTCCTCCTCATTGCAAGATCCAGGCCGAAGAAGCAGCCTGAATTTGTGTCTTTCCTCTCTTATGGTGGAAGGAAAAGAGCAATGACAAAGCCCCACGATACCCCTGAGGAGGACTTCTCCCTGTGGCACATGTCACTTCTGATCATGGTCATGTTCCATTGGCCAAAGTAAGTCACATATCATGAGGGGGCAGCAGTAAGGATTAGGGCCCCGTTCCAGTGGCCCTGGACATAGCTTATTACATTACTATATTATTTGTAATAGGATTTTCCCCCAATTTCCTATATTATTTATAATATACAATACACTATATAATATAAATAATATACTTCGTAATAACATTTTCCCCCCAATTTTCTTTGCAATATTACCTAAAAATTATCCTGAGAGTAACTTTGTAGTAGAAATAACCTTTGTGTGATCCTTTTTTTTTTTTCCCCCACTCTTAGGGTACATAGATACTAAAACATCGTTTACAGGTCACAAAGTTTTCCTATGTTTGTCCCGGGTTATTTAGGAGAAAGAAACACACTCTTCCTTTATGTTTCTCATTTATTGGTACAAATGTTCCTGCTTCATCACCAGCTAGAGAACATGCCTCCTTTTCCTTGGTAACGTGCTGGGGTGGGCGCCAAGGGAATCAGCCTGTCAGAACCAGACCGCATCCCCTCCACAGCCGCATCTGCAGACCCTCCTAACGGAGGCAGAGTGTTGACCACCTTCTGCATTTTCACGTCAGAAAATTGGCAAATGTAGCCAGGGATGATGAGCAGCTGAAATTACAAAGGGCTCTTGGACCGTTGAGACGGATTTTAATCCTTTTAGGATCGGCCAACCTTTTCTGAGTGTTGCTTCATTTTATGCAAATTATTGGAGTTCAAGAACATTCGTATTTATCAGACAAAACAGGATGGGTTGGAG
Source organism: Phoca vitulina (assembly GCF_004348235.1). Taxonomy (NCBI): domain Eukaryota; kingdom Metazoa; phylum Chordata; class Mammalia; order Carnivora; family Phocidae; genus Phoca; species Phoca vitulina. The sequence continues at coordinate 11,046,454 of NW_022589712.1, forward strand.
CTTCCTTTACTGTTTCCTCCAGGGTGCTAGAGTAAATACGGTTTCAGAAAACATGCCATTTAATTTTCAAAACCTATTTTGACTGGCATCTTGGCAAAACCCCTTCTTCTCCAGGTAATACCCTTTATTTAATCCATGACTGGAGTCAGTGGACCAAGGGGTCACGTCTTGTGAGATGTCACATGTCTGCACCTTACATGAAGTTTGGAAAGGCTCACTCAGAGTGTTTTAGTAAAAATCGAGGTATTTTGTTTTCTCACCTGAATGCCATCCAAGAAACGATTTCTCAGTTTCTTTTAATTCACACCAGAAAGTTACTACATTTGACATTCCATATTACAGCTAAATGTAAGCCCGATGAGTCATGGATAGGACTCCACAAATATTTGTTTATTGGATGTGAGCTCCAAGAGAGCTGGGACTGCCTTCCCCTTGGCACCTGCCACAGTGATGGACATAGACGGGGGCCCAAGTTGGGTTTGCTGGATTGAGTAAGTTGCCTAAGCTTTGGTTTAGGAAGAGAGGATCTACCCATCCAAGGACAGCTTCCACCGACCATGGGATGAGTTTCCCATGAGCTAACTGAGCTCCACAGTGGGGAGGCTGGGCTCGGAAGTCGTGAAACCCCACTTGGACTGTTGGCTACGGTTTACCAGCGGTGGAATCCTGAGCAGCCATGTCATCTTCCAGCCCTCATTCCATGGAGTGCGTATGGGAATGAAGTGATGCAATCTGCAAGAAGCACCTAGATGACTAATAATAGTAATGTCAATAATGAGGGCATCATAAAACCCATAATGGGTTTTGTTTATAAAGCACGGGTAGATGTGAGGAACAGTTCACTTGTAAAATTAATCCTTAGTCACCTCAGGATGTAGCTCTTTGTTAGCAGTGGACTTTCTTCTGGGAATCGTCATACCAAGACCCTTCGCCTGGCTAAGGATGCCCGGGGACTGCATTGCTTGAGCGCTTTGTGCAGTCAGACTTTGGGCAGAAGCGGGACTTTAAAGCCTGTAAAGGGCCTTCACGCATTTGGTGGCTTGTCGTGTCAACTTCAGTTAATACAAGCTGGAATAATCTCTGCACGTGGTAGCCCAGGAGTCGTGTCTTCCAATTTGGTTCCTTTTTTCTGCACCTCCATGCCTTGTATGGGTGGGTTGCCCCTCCTAGGAAGGGAGCATCTCTCTACTCAGCAAGCCCAGGGACAGTGGCAAAGACCTGCTTTCTGCATGAGGGAACAAACGCAGGCCAAGGCAGAATGAAGGGCACGGCCCGTGAGGGCGAAGACCAAGTTGGAGTCCGAGCTCTGCAACGGGCAGGTGTGGGCAAGTAACTGGAGGCTCAGATTCCTCATGGGAAAGGAGAGGGCTGGGGCTGCCTTCCAGCGTCTTCTGGGTACCAGCTGTAAGAATGAAAGTGCAAGAATATTGTTCAGCCCTGAAAAGGAAGGAAATCCTCACCCATGCTACAGTATGACTGAAACTTGGGGACATTTACAAGTGGAAGAGGCCAGACCCAAAAGGACAAATAGTGCATGATTCCCCTTATATGAGGTACCTAGAATGGGTAAATCCGTAGAGAGAGAAAATAGGATGGTGGGAGCCAGGGGCTTGGGGGAGGGGCCGGGGAGTTCATGTTAAATGGAGACAGAAAAGTTCTGGAGATGGATGGTGGGTGAGGGCTGCACAATATCCTAAAAATACTTAATGCTACTGAAATGGACACTTAAAAATAGTTAAAATGGTAAATTTTATGTTATGTATATTTCACTGCAATCCAAAAAATTGCAAAAAAACCCCCACCAAACATTGTAAGGTATGGCACAAACTCAGGTTATAAGAAGAAATGTCAGTTGTCTCTCTTTTTTGCACAGTTGGAAGGAGGGGAGGGCAGAATGAGAGGGAGTTGGGGCTCCCTGGTACTCTGGTGGCCCTTTGTGTCCCCTGGCTCCGATAGGGGTTGTGGTGTGTTGGTTGTGACACGGGGAACTCTCTGATCCTCAAGTGTCCTCACCTGTAAAATGAGGGGTGCCTTCCAAAAGGCCTTCAACTGCCGCCCCACCTCCGCAGCACAATTCCAAAATTTCCTTGTTTTGATCCAATTCCATTTATTCAAATAATTTTATTTTCGTTTGTTTTTATAAACACATGGGAGCAAATCCTGTTATTTGATTATTAACTTACATTAAAAAATACCCCAAGGAAACAAAACAACACCTAGATGCCTACAGATTCTGAAAACTACCCTATCCAGGGGAGAAATAAACACCCCAGGCGGGGCCTGCGCGGCCCGGGCGCGGAGTCGCGGGCCCTGGAGGGGGCAGGCTGCGCTGCTCTGCAGCGCCCTCTGGCGGCCGCTCTCCGTCATGGTCACCGTCCGTAGAGGGTTCTCCTGGGCTGGTGCCTTGGGCAGGGTGAGGACACTTGCCTGAGGAAAAGATTTACTGGGACAAACGTGTGTCTGATGCTTCAGGTGGAGACATGAAAAATGACATCTTTCTATTCGGGAAGTCTCTCTATCAGTGGCCAGTGATGAAGATACCAGAAAAAAGTGGCCCATTCATTATATTTATGTTGTGTAATATTACACCACAGAGAGTAAAGTCAATGAGAAGAATAAGTAATTGAAACAAGCATTTTTTTTTTCCCTTGGCAGAAATTCACTCATTAGCAATATACCTTTTTACAAAGGGAGATTAGATAAATTAGAGATTAAAGAAAGTGGAACAGATGTTTTTCCTCTGATAAGCATCATTCTATAAGAAAATGCCGGAGACTTAGAACCAGTGCAGAAAGCACGATGCACATTTTTTTTTCTTTTTTTGGTGCTAGCATATTTTTAGAAGGCAAAAAAATACCAGGCGGAAGGGAGAGCTGACCCAGCTCAGGGGCACACTCAGACAGCCCTCTGTCGTGCCCACAGTGATATAACTAATAATGGTACCTTCCATCTTGTGAGCACCTGCTAGGCGCTCTTCAAGCCTGGTGCTAGGTGTTTTGTGGACATTATCCTTAATCCTTTCAATAACAGCAGTGTGGCAGCTACTACTACGTCTGTTTTACAGGTGGGAAAGGATACTGTGGCTCTGAGAGCGATACTAGTTTGGTCAAGATGAGGGAAAGCATGTCCCCACCAGCAGCATCATGATCACCTGGGAGCTTGTTAGAAATGCACATTCTTGACCCCGCCCCAGACCTACTGCATCCGAGACTTGGTTTTGTGGTGGTGGTGGTGTGGGGGGGGGGAGCAGTCTGTGCTTTAATAAGCCCTCCAGGTGATTCTGTTGCTGCTGAGGTTTGAGAACCACTGAGCTAGAGCACTGCTTCTCAACCCTTACTGGGCATCCGAATCCTCCGAGAAGCAGAGGAAACAGAACCACAGATGCCTGAATCCCAACCCCAGGAGACTTAGATTTAATTGGTCTGGGCTGGGGCCCAGGTAATTCTAATGTGCAGCCAGGAGTCAGAAGCACTGGGGGAGAGAAAGGGCACGGTGGGAATTGGATTTGGGATTGTCTCCTCTTGTCCTGTCTTGTCTTTAGACCTCTGCCTTACCACCTGACTGGCTGTGCCAGATCCTGCCTCGATGGTGGAAAGAACATGGAAGACATCCCCCTGGCTGTGTCTAGAAGGCAGAAGTGGCCGGCAGTGAGCGAGGCAATCCCACGGGGCCAGGTGATGCGGCAGGCACAGGACTGGCTCATCAGGAAGGGGCCCACCGTCCCCTTTCTGCCACGTGACTTGACCAGAGTTGGCTGTGGGGCTTCTGGGGAGATTCGATTTTCCCCTAAGAGCGAGCTACAGGAAGAGACCCCAGACCAACAGCCTGTCTTCTTCCTCTGCACTTCGTTGTACCTGGAGGGAAGCCTGCACACTCTGGACCTTCTTGTTCCATGATGAACCTGCCTGGGCACGGCAGGGAGGGAAGAGGGGACGAACCTGTCCCCATGAGCAGATGGGAGCCCTGAGACCCCTCTGCCTCTGGGCTCAGCCATGATCGAACACATTCCCTGGCTGGGTTAGAAGCCCAGCGCAAGCAGGCAGTCATAGGCAGCCAACACACCACCTCCCCAAATCCCACCCACCTTTCCCGCCTGTCATCCAAACCCTGCTGCTTCTGTCAAGGCTTCCCGAATTGAAAGAACTCTAGCTCAGTTATGATCTCCCAGACATCTTCCTTGTTCCCCTCCTCTGCAACGTATCATGTTCAGTTTTGTGATGCACCTATTTCCATGCCTGTCATCCTTCTCTGTAAGATGTTGAGACCCATGTTAACTTTGGCATTTGTCACACTGCCTAGGACGCGGTCTGGTGGGGCCTGGGCACTCTCCGTCATCAATAACTAGTTATTACGTAATGAACAAACCGAGGGTTGTGGATATCGATCAGAAATGGGGGTAGAATCTCAGGATGTTGGGTCTGGAAGAGGCTTTCCAGAGGCGAGTGAGGAGCCAGAGTCCCCAGAAGTGACTCACAGGGTCAGGTCAGTATCTAGAGGGCAGGGATTGGATGTCTCTGGAGTCATGATTCCCATAACCAGACTGGCCCCTTTCTAACTCTGTTAGTCTTTGGTTAGAGTTTTCTTTTCTGGAACTGCAGTGTTGGTTTGATTCGTTATGTCACCAGCTTTTGACACAGGGAGGTGGTCTTGCGTGTCCCAGCCTTTTCGTTCTTACGGGTGCCTTTTCAGTTCCTTCCTCCAGGAAGGAGGGAAGAATCCATGTCCTCCCGTAACAAAAGCTTTATAACGGGGCCAATGAAGACGGCAGACTCACAGGACAGAACTATTAGTGATGGTAATATTTATTCAGTTGTTTGTTTTGCCATTCATTTCTCAAGTCAACACACGTTTATTGAGTATCTACTGTGTACCAGGCACTCAGTTTAATGAACCAATGGGAAATGAAAGTACTACTGTTTACAAAGTTTTGCTGCTGGGAAAATATGTTTCTCTAGAAGCACTGAGGAAAAGCTCCTAATTCAGCACTGGGGAGGGGCACCTGTTAGAGCACCCCAGGGGAAGCCGTGAGTGCGCCGCGTAGTGTGGAGGGTTGTCCGGGTGAGGAGGGGGGAAGGGCACGCCAGCACAGGCTTCAGTGCCCCACTGAGGGCTGGGGGATGGGAGGGTCGGCGGGGGGGCCGGGAGGTCCATGCAGCTCAGTGTCAAACAGCTGGTGGAAATGTGGAAGGAGAGGTGAGTTTGGATTTTATCCCCAGAGCACAGGGAGCCATCCAAGGAGTTAGAGTGGGGAGCGGCACACTAGGTTTTACAAGGAGATTTGTATTTAACTTCAGAAATGGGAAGCTGCGAGCAGAGGGGACCATGAGCCTCTGTGTATCCATCACCCAGTTTCAACACTGATCATCACTTCATGGCCAACTGTGTTTTTCTTCTCCCCCTCGCTCTCCCACACCCCAGCTAAGGTTGTTCTGAAGCAAGTCCCAGACATCGTATCATTTCTACTGTAAACATTTTCACATGTTATCTCTAAAAGAGAAGGACACCTTGAAAAAAAAACCCAACCATAATATCATCACGCTAAAAACTTAACAATTCCTAAATAACACAACGGATCCAGTTAGTTCTTAAGTTCCCCCTGATTTTCATCTATATGGGAACAAACTGATTTTCATATATATGAACAAATTATATTTTACAGTGTGTTCAAATCAGTATCCAGTAAGGTCCATATACTGCTGTTGGGGGATGTATTACAAGTCTCTTATAATCTGTACCCCCTTCATCTCTCTCTCTCTCCTTCTCCCTTTATATTTGCCTGTGGTGTTTTTTTGGCCTGTAGTCTTTAGCGCAGTTCAGATGCATTGATTGCTTCCTGGTGGTGTCATTAACCTGTTCCTCTGTCCCCTGTAGTTCACATGTATTGGGGAGTGGATGAAATTTGAGTGTGGCTCTTGGGGTGAGTGAACCTCACAGGTGGTATCTTGGCTCATGGCACTCTGGTAATGCCACTAATTTTTTCATGGTGCCCCTCAGCCAAAAGAATACTAAACAGTTCGGTTGATTAAGTAGTCCTATATATATATATATATTTTTTTTTTTTTTTAAGATTTTTTGTTTATTTATTTGACCGAGAGAGAGAGACAGCGAGAGAGAGAACACAAGCAGGGGGAATGGGAGAGGGAGAAGCAGGCTTCCTGCCGAGCAGAGAGCCCGATGTGGGGCTCAATCCCAGGGCCCTGGGATCATGACCTGAGCTGAAGGCAGATGCTTAACGACTGAGCCACGCAGGCGCCCAAGTAGTCCTATATATATTTTTTTAGAGAGAGAGAGAGTGTGTGCACAGAGCGGGAGGAGCAGAGGGAGAGGGAGAGAGAGAATTTTTTTTTTTAAGGATTTATTTATTTATGTTAGAGAGAGAGAGAGCATGCATGGGGGGGGGGGGGGGAGAGGGAGAGAGAGAATCCCAAGCAGACTCCGCAACAAGTGTGGAGCCTGATGTGGGGCTTGATTCTATGTCCCTGAGATCATGACCTGAGCCAAAACCAAGAGTCAAATGCCTAACTGACTGAGCCACCCAGGCACCCCAAGTAGTCGTATTTTTATTTTAAAAAAATATTTATTTATTTTAGAGAGAAAGAGAGAGCATGAACAGGGGAAGGGGGAGAGGGAGAGGGGGTGGGAGGGAGAGGGAGAGAGAGAATCTCCAGCAGACTCCCCCTGAGTGAGGATTCTGACACAGGGCTCGATCTCACAACCCTGAGCTCATGACCTGAGCTGAAATCAAGAGTCGGACACTTAACCGTCTGAGCCACCCAGGCTTCCTCCAAGTAGTCATATTTTTAAACAGCTTAGTATTTATGTTCTAATAACTTGGTGGCCCTTTGGGAACTATGCATTAATTAAATAAAAAGTATTTCCCTTGCATTCTTAGCCACAATATTTTACACTTTGGGCATGGAATAGCTTTTCGCACCTTGGATCATATTGGACACTGCCACCCTCGTTTCCACTATTGTACTGATTTTTGCAAGGTTTTACTTTTTTTGTGGTAAAATATACATAACAGAAGACTTACCATTGCAACCCTTTTTAAGTATATGATTTAGTGGCACTAAGTACATTCACAGTGTTGTGCAACCAGCACCATCATTCATTTCCAGAATTTTTTCATCATCCCAAACTGAAATTCTGTACCTATTCAAGACTAATTAACATTAAATACTAATGCCCCATCCTCCCCCTCCCTCTGCCCCTGGCAACCACCATTCCATTTTCTGACTTGAGGAAATTGACTACTCTAGGTACCTCATAAAAGCAGAATCATACAATATTTGTTCTTCAATGTTTTTTTGCCTAGCATCACACTTTCACGATTTGTCTATGTTGCAGCGTGTATTAGTACTTAGTTCCTTTTTAAGACTGAATAATATTCCATTGCCTGGATAGGCCACATTTTGTTTCTCCATACCTCTGTTCATGGACATTTGGGTTGTTGCCACATGTTGGCTATTGTGAATAGTGCTTCTGTGAACCTTGGCGTGCACGCATCTGTGGAGTCTCTGCTTTCATCTCTTTTGGGTCTGTAACAAGGGACTTACTTTTGTCCCAGCAATCTGGGAAGCCCAGCTTCACAAAGACATGATGTCACTGAAAGGTGTGTAGCATGATCTAATGAGGAAGGTAGGAACTGCCTTGGGCTTGTAGTTTGCACAGGGCCTGACAGACAAGTTCTGCATTTTTCCTTCAAAAATTTAAAATCTGTGGCAGCTGTGTGGGTTGAAGGCGGTGCCTCAGCCACAGTTTGGGCTGGAAATCTCAGGTGTGGGGTTTACATTTGAAAAAGACTGTCTGACTCTCAGGGGTCGAGGAGGCTGGGGACTCAGCTGGCAGTGAACGGAGGCGGGGGTATCGGAGGCGAGGGGGGCTGGATTTGAGAGGTGTTGAGTGAATGGGGTGACCTTCAGTGAGGTTAGTGTTCATTAGTAGGGAGACCTTTTTCAGAGTCATCAAGGCCTGGCATCCACAGAGAAGCATTGTGTGGGAGCCAACTTTTGTCTTTAAACAGCTGTGGGACAATCCACCTTCAGGTGGAGGGTGACCTCTATCACAGGCTTGAGTAGTTCTGGATTCAGCTTCAATCTTTTTATCAGTTCAAGGTACTTCATGGATAAATAAGTCTGTCCAGTAAACCTGTTCTTGCTTTTGCTTTACTTTAGGTTGGATCTTCTACCCGGAAAAGTCGAGGAGAGATAAGTTGAGAATTGTTGACATCAGACTTTGATGGGGAGACAGAGATCCCAACTCCATTAGAATCCTCTTGTTCACCAGATCAATGGAATTAAAATTCCATTTATGGTTATAGATTTGGTAGGAAAAAAAGAATCTAGTGTTTTGTCTAATTCTTTATGGATTTCCAAAATTGCCTTAATGACTGATAGGAAGCGTTTGGGCTGTTACTTCTGTTCTTATTTTAAGAGTTATGTATAACTGCCAGTTGCTTCTGATGACACTGTTAAAAAAATATCAGGTGACCCCAGAGGTGGCTCTGCTAGAACTTGGGTGATCATCCCATATGCTAGGATCAGGTCCTGGTAAGAGTCATCTGTTGGCTTTATCCAGAAGTCGTTCTTTGAAAGCCATGCTGTTTTCTGTTGTATTAAGGGGCTCTGCACAAGCCAGGAGGAGACCAGACCCAGCATTAGCACTTGTGTGAATTACAACGTCTGTCCTCATCTGTGAAATGGGATAGTGATACCTACACGACCACCTGCAAAAGGGGTGGTTGCCAACCTCCCTGAGATCGCCCTTGAAGAGGAGCTTTACAAAGCATCAAGGGCCAATTAGGCAACACCCTAAATCAGGAATCCGTGGCCTGAAGCAGGCTGTAAGCTGTGGAAACTCAAGAAATCAGACACCCAGCCCTCTCTCCATAGGTGGCAGCCAGTGACATCGGTTTTCCCACAGCCCAGAGTTCTCACAGCTCTGGCCTGAGTAGAGTTAATGCGGGTGCTGTCGTGTTTATTTGAGAGTCGACACATCCCTCTACTGCATCAGCTACAAAGAGAGGCATTTAGGTTGGACCATTCCACAATATTTATAGAGCACCTCCTAGGAGCCGGACATTGTTCTGCTTTCTGCCAACACCAGGAGAACAAATAGACATTATTTCTGTTCATAGGGGGCCTATAGTGAGGGAGAGAAAGACATAAAAAAAGCAACGGCAACAGCAAATAACCCCACACGAATAAATAGGTGAGTAAGAGCTGTGACAAATGCCATGAGGGAGAACTGAAGGGTGTGAAGAGAGACTGAACAGGAGGGAAGGCCTCTCTGAGGAGGTGGCCCCTGGACTGAGACGTGCAGGTAATGATGCGGGCTGGGTGGGATGCACAGGGGAGGGGAGAGGAGGAGGCAACAAGGACACGACACTGTCCAGGTCACTGGTTGGTGCCGCAGAATGCAGGATGTGCTGCTTACTGGGGGCACATGGGCGCAGGGCTGGGCTGGTTTCCTAGGGCGACAAACCAGGTGGCTTAAACAATAGAAATTTATGTAATTTCTCTTTTGGAGTCTAGAAATCTGGAATCAAGGTGTCAGCTGGGCTGTGCTCTCTTTGAAGTCTCTCGGGGAGAATCCTTCCTCCCCTCTTCCTTCTGGTGACCCCAGGTATTTTTGTGGCTGGTGGCAACATCACTCCATCTCTGCCTCTAACTTCACAGGGGGTTCTTCCTGAGTCTCTGTGTCTTCACAGGGCCTTCTTTTAAGGACCTCAGTCTCATTGATGAGGAGCCCACCCTACTCCAGTATGACCTCATCTTGACTAATTACATCTGCAACAAGCCTATTTCCAAATAAGGCCACATTTGGAAACACTGGGGGTTAGGATGTCAACATATCTTTCTGGGGGACATAATTCAACCTGCGATCTTTGAGATGTTTGTAGACCTCTCAGTCGAGACAGGCAGTTGAAATTCAGAAATGAGGCCTGGGTTTAGATACAAGATGAAAATGGAGGAAATCCTCTAGGGAGAGAATGTTGGGTAAGAAGACAGAGGCCCTGAGCTCAGACCTGAGGACCTGCAGAGGCCAAGAAACTTGTAAAGAAGACTGAAAAGGGATTTTTTAAAAAAAGATTTATTTATTTTGAGAGAGAGAGAGCACGCGCAGAGGGGGAAGTAGAGGGAGGGAGAGAAAGAGAAGTCCAAGCAGATGCCCTGCTGAGCACATAGCCCGACTCAGGGCTCGATCTTAGAATCCTGAGATTGTGACCTGAGCGGAAATCAAGAATCAGATGCTCAACCGACTGAGCCACCCAGGTGCCCCTGAAAATGGATTTATGTATGTTGAACCTTGTTTTCTTTTGCAAACTAGATAGTTTCCGGTCTGGGACCTGCCAGGTCTTAAGAATTCTGGATTTTAGGGACTAAATATATGTTACTAATTACTGTTACTCATAATTAATGATTAATGCAATTTGGGCTCCTGCTACTTAAAAAAAAACTTTGATTAATCCTTTTGCAAAGTAAACACTCCTTTTCTAATGAGAGGATTCAACCACTTAACATATTAATTTTGAGTTTATAATTCCATCTATCAGTTGCACCCACTGAAGCCCCTCTTGCTGGACTAACTCCTGGAAGGTACCGAAGGATACTATTATTCCAAAGCAGTTGATAATTGAGAAGCACATTGAGATGAAAACAGACAATTGTACACAGGCCAGAACTAATGGGTAAATTTCCATGATGTCTGTCTACTGGGTAGAACGTCCTTTGAAGTGAAATGATGTGATTGTTCAGTATCGTGGTTGAGTTTGAGTGGTATGCCAAGGGGGATAGGGTACAGGAACCATTGTGCTCAGTATGTCACGCATGCTCTCCTGGGAGAGATGTTAATATCATCCCACACTAGGAGCAAGGAAATGGAAGCTCTGAGATTAAGTGATTTACCCGAGGTCGCACAGTACAGCTGGGATGCCTTCAATATAGTCTATCTGACCACTGAAGGAATCTTGCCAGGGCCTGCCCCGGTCACATTTGTGAGGCACAGTGGCTCACTGGATTGTAGAATAAAGCAGCAGACTTACCTATGGAAGGATAGGGCTGCTGTCCAGGCCTTGTGAATCATCTGGGGGACCTTAGGATCTTTATCTGTAATGCATGCCAGGTACACCACTGAGCTTACTGATTCAAAATCTCCCCACTGGGGGTGGGAGAAATTTTTATTTGGGAAAATACCCCCGGGAGGTTTTGATGTACACTCTTCTTCCAAATGAGGATGGTCTCTGTTGGCCCTTGGTTCTGGGGGTGACATGCTAGCTGAATGGGCCCTGCCTTTAGCTTTGCTGAAGGGCCTGGTGAGTTCTCAGATCATGTGGAGCTTTCACCTAAAGCTAGAATTAATTGTAAGCTAGGAAGTCTTGATTTCCCATGTGGGGGGAAGCATGTAATGCTGGGTGAGTAGCAAGGCGGTTCATTCTAGCTGGGTGTTTGGTTGCCTGAACAGAACTGGAGGTCATGGGCTGAGAAGTCAGAGAGGTCTAGGACTGAATCCCAGCTCTACTGGCCATGACTTTGGGTGGATTATTCAACATCTTTGGGGTTTGTTCTTCATATCCAAAAATGGGAATATCCCCTTCATAAGGTTGAGGACCCCCATTATGAAATGGTACAAAGCATGTTCCACTACCTTGCTAGGGTGACCAACCCATCCAGTGTGCCTGGGAACTTTTTGGTTTAAACCTAAAAGTCCCTTGCCTTGGAAAACCCTTCAGTCCCAGCCAAACTGGCACAGTCGGTCACTCTGTGCTTGGCACAGTTTAGATGCTCAACAAAAGGAATGAATAACCTCTGTTGTCACCTTCCCTCAAGCCACATCTCGTCAGTACACCTACCCGTGAAGCCAGCTTTTCCATGAGTCAAAACAAAGGAAGTCTTCCTTGTCCTTTCTGTGTCCCTTGAGACACTGTTGAAAGGGTGACTCTGTAAATTGTACCTCTGACCTAGACCAGGTTTTGCCTGAACCCCCTTGTGACATGCATCCTGCATTTGCAAAATCACCCATCGGAGCTGAAGTGCGAATAGTGGGCATAGAACATGGTACAGCTTACAGTCTTTAGGGAGAAGCAAATGACCTTATCAGGTGTGCTGGCCCGGTGGTTACTTCTCAGTTTATGGGTGAACAGGGCAAGGCAGAAAGCTTCTTGAATCTAAATCCTCTGGGTAACAGGAGCTGAGGCAGGTTAACAATGGCCCCAGGAAAGATTCCCATTTCTGTGTACGGAAATACTGAGCTACCCATGAGCAATCTATGTACAGAACTAAGCTCCTGAAATTGTGCTAAATTATTTGATTTAAATACTGGTCTATCTAGGGATGAAGACCTAGGCAGTGTAGATTTCCATTAATAATGAATGATTTGCCGTATTCTAATCCTGTTAAGCATACAGCTCTTCTGCAAATGTATTAGTGACAGTGTGTGTTTGTGAATTAAGCCCTTGGTGTATCAGGTTTATGAGCCTAATTGTCTATTCAAAAGGCTATCACTTTATCACATCATGAAAATTAAAAAGGTCCCTTTTGTTGGAGTGTTTTGTTAATCCTCCGAATGGTATTTTCTCTTTCTTTCTCATTTTCTTTTTATTGAGGTTTATTAGGATTTAAATGCAACGGAAGCAAATCCTGCCATTCCACTGAAATTGATTATTAAAATAACACTGATAATTACACACAGGTAACAGACAATAACACATACGGTGTGCTGGCAGGGGGATGGAGCATGTCCCCCCTCGGATTATGCTGAAGAAGCTACGGGACACTAAAAATAGGAAAGCAGTACAATATAGCTCTGAAATGGGTTAAAGATTTAGTGGCTGTTCTGCCTCAAGGAAGTTTGAGTGATTTCTGCTAAGATTATCCTCTGGATCCAAAAATGACATCTGACGAGAAGGTATGAACAATTTATTTGGCCATATCTTAATATCAGGCCCTTAAATAGTTGGCAGGGCTCTCCTATTTAGCTCCTTCATATGTTTTCTTCCAACTATGTCTTTTTTTCCTTTTGAAAGAAAGAGATCCTTTCAGATAAAAAAAAAATTTTTTTTTTTGGTGCCTGGTTTCAGTCGCAAAATAGAACTCAGGGGAAAGTTTTAGCTAAATTCTGCTTGGCTGTATCTAACACCAAAAGCATGCATCTGTCTTTTTTGAAAGTTAAAAAATAACTTTTTTCTTTTGGTATGTGTTTAGAAGACTCAAAAGTATCTTTGTTTTTCAACTTCAACTAAGGCCTTGTAACTACTTTGTTTGAAGACATTTGCTTTTGAAAAACAAAGTTTGGGGAGTTGACAGAGTGCGCGGCTCAATGCCCTGTCTCTCTCCCTGTCAGCTCTGTAGGATGTCCAGAGATTCAATGTCTGCCTGTTCCCAGCAGTGGACCGAGGGGCAGGGGACCATTTGAATACAGAGCAGGCAAGAAGACAACCCATGAGGTTTACCTAGGTAGTGATAGGGCTGGTTTTTCCAACACTCGGGTGAATGTTCTTCTTTTCAAAGATAATTTCAAAGGCAGCCATGTTGGCAGACTGGACATGTCTTCCAGCTAGATTCCCAATAGAGTTAGAATCCTACACTGGAAAGATGGAGGGGACTGTCTAGGACACAGTCTAATCTGGACACAAGACATGGATGTTTTTATGGGGTGATAGCCTTTTTTTCTTAGAAAACTGATTTGGTGTTTGAAAATTGCCCAATGCCACTCAGAGTCAAAAATGGTTAAGTAAGGTGGCCTATAGAAGCATAGAGATTTTGGTTTTGACCATCTAATGTTTCTTGTCCTTCTTTTGACACTGCTCCTTAACTTTTCTTTAGGGAAAGCACCCCTCCCAGACTCTCAGTCCACAAGGATGGGATTGGACTCCCCACCTTGTGCTCTAGAGATGGGCATATGCTCCCAGCTTTGTCCAATAAGCAAATTGTCTCCTCTTCTCCCTAGTGACTGTTCAGCAGTGACATGGCCTGAATGAGCCAATGGGAGTCAGGCCCAGGACTTGCGTTGTAACATCCAGGGTAAAAGGAGGATGAGCAGTGGGCTGCTGGCTGCCATCTCATCACACAAGAGAAGAGCCAGTTGGAGAATAAAGTGAACATAGAGGAGAGCAGAACGAATAGCTGGAGTGAGACCAGGGTTTTCAGCCCTGCCTGCACTTGACTTTCCAAACCCTTTTCCTTTTTAGTTCAATCCTATTTGAATTGGAGTTTCTGTCACTTAAACATGAAAGGGTTTTGCCTCGTATTGTCATCAATCTGGTGAAATACCTTAGGAAACAACAACTGAAATAGAGATATAGATTGATATTCCTGCATGACTGTTGAAACAAGGAGTTAGCTCTTGATTTTGTCCTCATGAGAGAACTCGTGTCACCATTGTACGGAGCAACCATTACTCTGGTTTAGAGCCTGGTCGTCAGACTTCAATTTGATTTTTATTCTGGTGGAAAAGAGAGAATCTGTATTTGCGGGTCATAGGTGCCCAATCATGTTAAATCTTTATCCTAAGCTCTAATTTTTGTGTTACACACCAGACTATATACTCCTGACCCTGAGTTAGTAACTTGGTTTAGGTGTTGGGATATTGTGGTCCAGCAGAAGCATGAACCACTCTTCTGGAGGGGTGTCGTATTAGTTTCTGCTTGTTGTGTAAACAAGTAGCCATGACTTTGGTGGCTTAAAGCAACATACATTTACCATCTCGCTTTCCCTGGGTCAGGAATCTAGGCATGGCTTAGCCGAGTCCTCTGCTTGGGGTCTCAACAAGGCTGCAGTCATGGTATCGGCCAGACCGAGTTCCTATCTGGGGCATGGGGTTCTCTTTCAAGCTCATGTGGCAGCTGGCAGACTTCAGCTTGTGGTTACAGGACTGAGGGGTTCTTGGTGACTGTCAGCTGGGGCTGCTCTCAGCTCTGACTCAGTGGTCCTTTTACATTTTCTTCAAGTTTCTTTTTGCTGCTGTAACAAATTACCACAAATGTAGTGGCTTAAAACAACACTAATGCATGATTTTATATGTTCCATTCTTCAGAGATCTTGACACAACATGGCTCAGCTGGTTCCTCTGATCTGGGTCCTATAAGATGTTGGAAGGGCTATGAGCCTTTCTGGAGGTTCTGGGGAAGTAGGTGATTCTAAGCTCCTTCCAGTTAGCAGGACTTGGCTCCTTGTGGTTGTAGGACTAGAGTTCCTGTTTCCTTGCTAGCTGTCAGCTGGGGGCTGCTGTTGGTTCCTGGGTGCCTTTCCCTGGTCCTTGAACTTGGCCCCTACATCTCAGAACGAGCAATGGTGTGTTGAAGCCTTTCATGCTGAGAATCTCACCTACTTATCTTCTGCCTTCTCTTTCTGACTCTTTAGAGAAGGTTCTCTGCTTTTGAGGGTCTGCATGATTAGACCGGGCCCACCTGGATAATCCAGGATAATCTCCCTGCTTGGAAGTCTAGCATCTGCAGAGTCTCTTTTATCATGGAACATGTTTCTGGAATTAGGAGTGGACACCTTGGCTGGGAAGGGGTGGGGCGAGGGGAGGGGAGAGGCATTATCCTGCCTACTGTGGTGATCAAGAGAATCTCAATCTGGTTTCTAGAATGGAGGATATGATGTGCTATATGATGTGACAGGGAGGACTATCCAATCACCTTTGCTGTTTTCTGTGGGCCAGAAGCAAGCCACAGGTCCTGCCTGCACCCAGGGGAAGGGGGTCACACAAGTGTGCAACTCACAAGAGCCACGTAGGGTGTGTTCACAGGAAGCCGGGTGGGATGGCATCATCGGGGGCTATTGTTGGGCCAGGTGGCACTGAAGGCCAGTGCTCAGCGAGAGAGGGAGGGATGCTTTTTTTCAACCTTACTAGAATATTCTTCCCCCACCCCAGGTTAACCCAGGCAGCTTTCTCTTGCCTGATCTTCCGTCTCTCACTGTTTCTCCTCACTGTGTATGGGTTCTGAGGTTTCCCATGGAGTGGTCAGGCCAGGCCTTACTTTTGCACTCCACACCTGCAGAATCTCTTGCTTTGGGCTGGGAAGAGTGAGCCTGAAGTTTAGAGGAGGAAGCTATTGAGTGCCTGAGGGAGGGTTGCGCCAGAGGACATGCCAGGCATCCCTTTGGCTCTATTTATAAGGCAGACTGTTGGCCTCACTGCCTGACGGAGACAGCCCACAGCGGTGATAGGGCTGGGAGCGCTGTGTGGTGGGTCCCACATGGGGGACACCCTAGGCAGCCATTCCCAGCTCTCTTCTTTCCATGTCTCCAAAAATCCTCTGCAAATTAAGATACTCTTCCTGACATTCCTCACCATTTACCAGGCACCAGAGATAGAACCCCACTTAGGGTGCGAATGAGCCCCAGTCTTCCAGAGATAATATCTTGGCTGCGTTCTTGGTTACGGAAAACTGGGTGTCTTTGTTACATAGAGCTTTATCGCAACCACCGCGGGAACGAATACAAAATACCATTAAATATCAGAATACAAAAGTGTTTCCTGGATTCATATTCTCCAACAAAACAGAATTATGTTCCTCCCTAAAATACTGATCCTTATTTTGTATCTTTTCTGAAATAGACTGTTTTGCATTTTTTCTTATCTAGAAAACAACCAGTTTCTGTCTCCTGTGCCATTTGCTTCATCTAAGTGATCTACTGCTCTCTGGGAGTTTTGAATTGTGTGTGTGAATAGTATGTGTGTGCGCGCATGTGTTTATGGCCGGTGATCTTTGTGATGGGTGGGGGTCCAGAAATTGACCCTCTTTACCCTCTTTAAATGAGTTGTGTGATGTATTAAAATGTTGTCCCTACCCATTGTCGGTTTTGTGTAGAGCTATCATTTTGTGTTTACGCTTAATAGTGCTCAAACATTTCCCCATCTCTAATAAGAGAAAAATCTACTCACCATCCATGTGTGAAAGAGAAATGAGAAAAGTACATCCATGCCTTTTCAGTTGTGGGTGCAAGTTTTGCTAACACCATGAACTTGCTGAGGTCAATCTCAAATGTCTCACTTAAGATCAAACTCAAAGACAGAAAGGAAGATGCAATGAATGTGATGCTTTTGGTTCAGTGGTTTCATGGGCAGATTAATGCTGAGATGTATTCAACCAGCTTGGAGTATCAGAGATTTTGATAGATAAGAATAAGAACTCTAAAAGGATCCTTTCATAAATTAAGACTTATTTCGATATCTCATTTTGGTCCTCTGACAGAGCCCTTCCGTCCCAGTGTCTAGGCTTTCACCCTCATTACCACATCATTCTTGAGATAGATGGTCTTATATCACTTTGAAAATCCCAAGCACTGAGATTCGGTATGCTTTCTTCCCCCTTTTGACCTGATTTGTCCTCGAAGCTGCCCTGCTTGCTCCTCTCTCTTGCTGTGAAGACCGGTATGTGGAAGAGAAACTCAGGCCAATGGTGATTTTTGCCCAGGGTCCCAAATGTTCCTGAGTAGAGACAATGCAGAGAGTGCAAAGTCAATGACGTGTTTGATGTTCAATTTCTATTAAGACGCATTTGCTGACTTATTAGTGACTAGCCAGGTGCCCCCATCGTTGGGTGGAATGAATCTGGGGGGGAGGAGGAGCTCCCTGGTGTGCCCAGCTGCCCTGTGCATGTTGCCTAATGTCCTGGGCTCTGCAGAACATTCAAAAAATTAACACGCTCACCAAATATGTTTTTCTTGCTCATTAACTCGATAAAGCCCACTGGTTTTTTAGAATCACAGCAGCAAGTTGTAAATGATGTATGAAATGAAAAATCTTTTCTTGCCCAGTGAGCAGGGAGAGAGAACTGACAATGCTTTCTCGCTGTGGCTGCTTACAATCACATCTAAACAGAGATGGCCACATATCAGCAGTGACCTCAGGAGGCGTCCAGGATGAGCGCGCAGGGAGCTCATGGTCAGACTCATGCTCCCCAAGGGTTCCCTCCCCCTTCCCATACTCTGCTGGGGGTCAAAGAGGATGTGGTGGAAAGAAATTCAGAAAGTGACCTGTTTGTTTGTCTATGCTCTGGGGATGGACTGGGTTCTGTTTAGAAGTCAGGGCTCTCCTTCTGGAGCTGCTGGAGTTGGAGGCCTTGCCCTTCGGTTCCTGGGCCGGGGCTGCTTGGCTTACTTCTGTGTCACGTAGTTGTGGTTCACTGTGTCCCTCGCTCACTTGATAAACGGACACCTATTTGTGAACTCATAACCCAGACCTGGGCCAGGCCTTGTGGAGGGCAAAATAAACATAAAGTATAAATACGTAAAATATAAAAACCCAGCCTCTGCCCTCAAATTGCCAGCCCTCAAAGTTTACAAGATGGAAATTCATTTATTGACATTTCTCTCCTAAATGGAATAATGTTCTTCTGAGTGTTAGCACCCTGTGGTGCTAACACGGCGATTCATATATAATAATCGATAATGTGTTATATGTCAACCCACTTTGGTCAATAGTATGAGTTCATTGTTTTGAAAAAATGGGTGAAGACTGGATATGGAGGAAGATGGTTTTCAGTGGACTCACATTAACTGAACTCAAAAAGGCTGATGTGTAGACCAGAATCCTGATTTATTATTTTGAAATGTGCTTGTGACCTGGGAGGGCACATTATAGTTGCAAGATTGCCGGTGAGCATGGACTTCTAACAAGGGCCCAGGTGAAAGGATTTGAATGCTTACTGGCATCAGGCTCTGAGAACCAGCTCTGGTTATCTTTCTCAGGGAAGTTATTGTGCCCCAGGGCCTGGCAGCCCTCCCCTGTCAGTCAAACCTATAAGCAGTTTTTCCATGTTTCCATGATTGTCCATCCCTCCTGACTAATAATATTTTTTCTTTAGATTTTAACCTAATCAGCCAGGTGACTATCATGTCTTACAAGCTATGGGTCTTTCTTTCTCTAATTTTAGGAGGCTTTGCATGTCTCTTTGATTTATACATATTCATTTTATATTTCAACTATAAGAGGCGATGCTATCTCCAAATTTGTGCATCTCATCTTGTCCCTATTACCATCTCTTGCATAGGAATGGTCACAGCTCACTCATGGTGCTATGATATAGAAAACAACATCAAATTTGGAAATTTAGAAGTCCACCAGCACCAGGAAGCCAATGCTCCATCCCCTCAATGAATAATTCTGGAACAGAACGGCTGGGTCATGGCTTGGCTACCCTGGTCTTTCCTCCACCTCAGCGATCACTGTGTGTTGCTACACTGCTAAGGGTTCTCGGGGTGCTCTCCTGTCCCTCAGTGATGGGAAAGTACCTGAAATAACTGGATTGACTGATTATTTTGGTGGCTGTGTATATATGTGTTCTGACTCCTCTTTTTTTTTTTTCTCAATGATTTTATTTGAGAAAGTGCGTGTGCACACGAGTGGGGCGGGGGAGGGGCAGAAGGAGAAGGACAAGCAGGCTCCCCGCTGAGCGACGAGCCGGATGCAGGGCTCAATCCCAGGACCCTGAGATCATGACATGAGCTGAAGTCAGGCACTCAACCATCTGAACCACCCAGGTGCCCCTGTTCTGACTCCTTTTAATAAAAATATGCAAATAGATCAAAAGCCTTCTACAGCTTTTTGTCAATACATCGAATGTATAGTAATAAAGAGTACATTCTAGGTAGTGTGAGAGGTCCGTCATTGACTTCAGTTGCTCTGCAAATGCTAGGAAGGCAGTAGTCTTGGGAATTAGGTATAACCACATTTGTAGAAGACAGAATTTCCACATTTCAATATGCACAGAAATTACTCCATTGTTCCCTCCCACCCCACATACCAATGCTTTGGAGCCAATTCTATTTTGTACAAAGATTAGCAAATACCAGTCTGAATCCATGCAGACATTTATATAATTACCACATAGGAAATAACATTTTTAGACAATGGAAATCTGGATAATCCTTAAAATGAAGTTCTGTCAGAAGCCATAGAGCGCAGGCAGCTTCGAAACACCGTGTGCACTGAGGATTTCACAACGACCGATGGGGAAGTTTGGGGGGGCTGAGAACCTGGAGGAGCAGGTGGATATCTTGGCAGTGGGCAAGCGGTCCCTTCACAAACTAATTCTTGATGGAAGGATGAGGACCTTACTTGGGTCCCTTTTACAACCACAAGGAGAGTGGAAATTGAATATGGGCTCTAGGGGCTTAAAGAATTTGGCAGAATGAGCAAAGACCAAAAGTGATTATGTCTGCTCTAGAAAAATCTTAGCTCTGACCACAGGTTTATCCCTAAGAACGTCTGTGGTGTTTCGATGGCACCTGTCACTTGGAAAGGGTGTGCACTCAGTTTCATTTTTCCTTTTAAAGTAATTCTGAACATAAGATGCCCTGGGAGTCACCTTCCACTAGACTTAATCTGCCTCAGTAGACTGGGTCATCCCGAGCAAAGCACATTGGATTTTGCTGTTTACATATCTTGACAAACTCAGCCTCTGAGGCAATGCATATAGAAAGAGCTGTAAGGACATTAAAATGAAAAGCTAGCATCTTCCCTGTTCAGGGAAATATTCACTTCAAGGCAAACTCACCGCTCAGCCTGAATGTAAAAGATGCTGCTTAAAAGCAGGTTGGAGTTAGTTTGAAAGTTAGTTCACTGCCGAATGCCC
Source organism: Phoca vitulina (assembly GCF_004348235.1). Classification (NCBI taxonomy): domain Eukaryota; kingdom Metazoa; phylum Chordata; class Mammalia; order Carnivora; family Phocidae; genus Phoca; species Phoca vitulina. The sequence goes on from NW_022589712.1 coordinate 11,067,041, forward strand.
TGTAATCAAAGGGGACATTGCCCCTTAAATTTTGAGAGTGGTAGACATGCACCCCACCCAGCAGGATGAGGCTGATGACAGGGGATAAAATACACATGCATATTTATGATGCTTACCTAGTGTTTCTAGACAGCCTTTCTTTTAGGAACTCAAAGGTTTTACAAGTATCACCTCAGGGACTTCTAGTACTGGGGGAGTCCCCCAAGACCCCCCGGGTCACCTCTTTGCCTCCAGGCAGGCCTGATCTAGGCAGGTTTGAGCCTCTCCTCCTCCTGCAGTCTCCTGGGGAAGGAAACTCACAACCTTTATGAAAACCCATCTGATAATGAGATTCCTCCTATTACCCTTGAAGCCCATTTGTTCTTCTCTTTAAAAGAGACTTTAATAGTCTGATCACAATTTATATACTCAGGCTGTTTTAAAGTCACCTTCTCCGCATGCTTTTCTTCACTGAAATCTTACAAACTATTTCTCTCAGGTCCTAGGGGTGTCTAGTTGATTTTCTCGCTTCCCTCTATGTTGGATGGGGGTCTGGGACCGGGGGTAGGCAATGAGTGTTGAGGGGCAAGACATCTGGGGTCAAATGGACATCAGTCCGAGTGTGTGAGTCTCCACTCCAGTATTTCCCGGCAGTGATTTGGGACAAATGACTTGGTCTCTTTACGCTTTGGTTTCTTCATCTGCAAAATGGAGATAAAGCAGTGACTCCCTGAATTGTGAAGGTTAAGTAAGACGATGAAGCCGCCACCCCACACCGGGTGCAGAGCTGTTTCCTCACCACGTTGCTTCAGACACGGTGTTCCCTCTGTTCCGGAGCAGCTGTGCTTTTGAGAAGCTGCCTCGAGCTCCGGTTTGGGGACGGCAGGGCTGGAATATGGCTCCTTTGTGGCTGGCAAGGGGTTGGTCTTGATTTCTTCCAATGTGGCCAGTGTTCTTCCCGTTCTAGTTGTCAAATACTTAGAAATGAATGGATTTCTAAATATGAGAGTCTGTAATCACTAAAGGAATATGCAGTCATCTTGAGGATGCTAGGCTAAGTGAAATAAACCAGTCACCAAAGGACAGAAAGTGAGTGATCCCACTCACAGGAGGTGGCTAGATTAGTCAAATTCGTAGAGACAGAGAGTAGAGGGTGGTTGCCAGGGGTGTGTGTGTGTGGGGGGGGGGAGCAGGGAATGTGGAATTAGTGTTTCATGGGGACAGAGTTTCAATTTGGGAAGAGGAAAAAGTTCTGGAGATGGCTGCACAGTAACATGGAATGTACTGAACGCCGTTGTTGACCTGTACACTGAAAAGTGGCCGGAATGGTAAATTGTACATGATGTGTATCTTACCACAAGAAGAAAAGGACAGGTGATGAATAACTTCCTTTCTGCAAACAGAAACTCCTTTGATACCGCAAAGGATCAGTTCCCTCATTTTACTGAGGCAGAGTTTTACATAGTAGGCAATCAATCAATGATTCAACCAAGAATGTATTCCAAGGGGCGTCTGGGTGGCTCAGTTGGTTGGGCGTCTGCCTTCGGCTCAGGTCATGATCCCAGGGTCCTGGGATCGAGCCCCACATCGGGCTCCTTGCTCAGCGGGGAGCCTGCTTCTCCCTCTCCCTCTGCCTGCGACTCCATCTGCTTGCGCTCTCTCTCTCTCTCTCTGTCAAATAAATAAATAAATAAAATCTTTAAAAAAATGTTTAAAAAAAAAAAGAATGTATTCCATACCTGCTCTATCATGGGACGTGGCAGAGATTCATAAACGTGCTCAAAGACAGCCCTCTTGCCAGCGTGGTTGGGAGAAGGAGGAAGGGAGGGGGAAAGAGAAGTCGGTCTTGGAGGAACCTGTTACGTGACGATCCCAAGGGAGAAGCAGCCGATGACGGCACAGGGGAGAAGCGGATGCAGAGAAGGAGGCTGGCTGGAGCAGAGGCTTCTCTCCTGGCCAGCAGAGGCTGGGGAGCCCATCAAGGTGAGGGAGGTGGTCCTGCCCCAGGCGGGGGTGAGCTGTCTCACTGCGGTGCGGAACCAAGTGGGAAAAGTAGAGGCTTTCAGGGGCCGTGGAAGCCAGACACAGGCCCTCAGAACTGAATCAACGGGGAGCCAGTTTTGAACGGGAGAAAATAAGCAGTGTTTCGGAAAAATATGTCAGTGGCCCGGATGGGGCTGCAGGGCAGGAAGCGGAATTCACAGCAGCCCCTCTTTTTTCCCTCCGTGGCTGCACTGTTTCTCAGGACTTGAGTGACTCTTTTTGTGTAGCTAGCCCCCTACCCTGATGGGGTTTCTATGTCTCCGAGAGCTTGCTGAACGCTTCTCCCCCAGCCACGTTGTTCTCCTCCCAACTTCCCACTCTCTGTTTTGGCAACACGTTTCAGACGCATACACTTGAAATACTAATGTTGTCTTGGCCTCCTGCCTCTCCTTCAATCTGCATATTGTAGACATCAAATCATTTTCCTTTTTTCTTTTGACAGAGGCCTGGTTATAAGGATAGGCAGTCTAGTGTTATGGAAACTAAGGAGAAAAAGAACTTAAAAGGAGCCAGTGGGTTTGGCAATAAGGTGAGCTGCTGCTACTCTTTTGAAATAGTTGTTAGTGTAAAGATAGCAGTGGGTGTGAGATTATAAATGGCCAAGTAGGGAATTGGCAAGCAAACTGTGGCTGGGAAGGGTAGAGCACCTTGTAGAGATTTGTTTCTGGTAGGATGTGTGTTCTTTTCAAGGGCAAAAAAATCCCAGGAAGTTTCCTCTCATCAAAGATTGCAGCCCAGAATCATGGCCTTTTCCCCCTTATTCCTTCTGTTTTCCCTGGATGGTGGTGCTGGGTGGGGGTTGGGGGGGGGTCCTCTGCTCTCCCAACCTGTCTGCTGTAAACCAACACACACCTGAACCTCGCTACCGCATGGAGACATCTGAGCTTTGTACCGGGATCTATCTCTGGCAGGAGTTTGGCGTAACACAGACTCCAGATAGAAAGAATAATGCAATTTCCCCTCCATACTTTCGTCTAGATTATTCACCTTCTTGGATTAAATAATTGATGACTTTCAAAGCATTACCAAGTTCATTATATGTTTCTTTTTAGCCCATTGTTATCAAAACCACAACTATTAATGACCCAAGAAAGTAAAAGAGAAAAACTAAGAATTTGATTTCTGTGAAATGTAATTCTCATTGCTGTTTAGATGGTCTGTTTTTGCTCCGTGCCTCCCCCTCTTGGGCAACGCACCAAAGTGAACTGCTAACAGCAGCGCCTCACTTAGCCAGGGGCCCCCCAAAGGCTCCAGGTACACCCTACTGCTATCTGTGCCCTTCTGAGCCTGGGCTGTGGGGCTCGGGGCTGCACACTGGCTGGGGCCTCCTGAGGTTCGTGACCTTCGGCTTCTTAGGTAGAAGCTTCCGGTCCCTCTGCTCTCTTGCCTCTGGTGTTGGCCTTTCTCCTAGGTCTCCCGCCTGGTTTTGGCCCAGGGAAAACCACCAGCTGCGCTGGACCCTGCTTCCTTTTCTCTGGGCAGAAGGGGAAGGTTAGGATGTGGTGGGACTCAATCTTTTACAGATGTGACATCATTTAAAAAAAAAAATCAACAAAACACGAGTCAGATTGTGTAGCTTACCAGCGTAAAACTGTTTCCAGGGACTCTTAACTTCTCCTTTCCGAAATCCTGCATTCCTGTCACTCCATCTTGCTCTCAGTGGTCTAAGTCTATTTGTCTGCCTGCCCTCCGTCACCACAGAGCCTTTGCAAGCAACAACCCTACCCCTTTTGCCACCCTGGAAGGTCCCCAAAGCATAGAAGACCAGTGGTGGAAAGACAGCACATGGGGCCAGACCATGCAGTTCAGGCTGGGTGGGAAATCTGATGAAGCCAACTGGTATTCCAGAAGGAGAGAGAACAATAGTTCCTGGAGAAGGGAGCAAAGTCTGGGCTCAAGTATATGGTGGGGATTCTGGTCTGGCAGCAAGAAGGATCTTAAAGATAATCAATAGGAACTCTTTTCAAAGTTTCTGAATTATCACAAGGGGTTTATGGATCCACACCAAGCACTGCCTATAGAATAAAGAAGTGTTTCACACATAACTTTTGCAAATATATATTGATATTGTAATTAATAACATAAATTTACATTGAAGAATGAGTTCACAGTTGATTTTTTTTATCACTTTCTTTTTCAGAGAGGGAGAGGGAGTGTGGGGGGAGGGGCAGAGGGAGAGAGAGAATCCTAAGCAGGCTCCACACCCAGTGAGGAGCCCGATGCAGGGCTCAATCTCATGACCCTGAAATCAAGAGTCGGACGCTTAACCCACTGAGCCACCCTGGCGCCCCAACAGTTGATTTTTTAAAAACATTATAGTGTATTCTCTCAAATAATGGCTATTAAAATTATAATTTCCAAGCAAATGTACTCATATTTTCAGTAAATCTAGGTTCAGATCCTAGCTTCAACATTGTCTGGTGTTTCTTAACCTTTTATCTCTATTATTTCACCTACTGAATGGGATTTATAATACCAGAATCATCATATTGTTAAGTGACATAATCTATATGGCAGGTTATGATTATACTCCACAACACTTGAATACAAGATACATGAGAGGTTCTTTTTTTTTTTTTTTAAACCAAACATTGAGCAGAAAGGCATGCCATTTACCCAAATGGTGTGCAATTCAGTGAGAGCATTCAGTGCTCTGCCTATTGCTGGATGTTTAAAACTGGGGCTCTGAATATACTTTTGACACAGATATGGGTTGAAATTTTTAATTTCATTAATGGGTTATGCGGAAGTACAATAATGAAGAGGTGTTTCAGAAGTTCACTAGTCTGTAATGTCACCAGATGTATCTTCTTTACTAAATTGGGTAACGGTTCTGACTATTGGAAGAATATTTCTTTAATTTTTTATGCTACTCACACACAACTACAGAGCATGGACACAACACATTTTTAAGTTTAATCTGCATTATTAACACTTTCTCCATCGCTTTTTTAAAAAATTGAGATATAATTGACATATGGTGTCATATTAGTTTCAGATGTTCAACATAATGAGTGATTCAGTATTCATACATATCCTGAAATGATCACCACAATTCTCCATCCACTTTCTTAAATCTATCAGCGGTCAACAAAATTTTTCTGTAAAGGAACAGATAATAAATATTTTAGGCTTTGCAGGTCATACAGGCTCTGTTTTAACTACTCCACCATTATAGAGAGAAAGCAGCAAAAGCTCTTGCTGCTAGACAAGGCATAAATGAACGGGCATGGTTGTGTTCAAATAAAACTTTATAAAAACAGGTGGTGAGCAATAGTTGGCCCATGTACCATAGTTGCTGACTCCTGGTCTAGAACAATCCATCAAGCCCTGATCTGTAGGGTCTGCCAATTTCTGTGGTATAAATAGTCCTATCCAGGCTGATCTCAAGCTACCAACATGCCGTCACTGTGTGTAGAGTTGGCAAGAGATGTGCAGCGGCCGCTGATAATCCGCCATTCAGGTATAGTAAAGAGAGATGCCATCGAGAGCATCGATTATAGTAAAATGTAGTCAAATACTTAGGAAATGAGGAGTTTTGTGTATTTATTGCTTTTTATATTTAATATAATTTATTTAATTGTAAGTTAACATTTATTTTTTAATAATGACTTTATTTTTTTAAAGATTTTATTTATTTATTCATGAGAGACAGAGAGAGAGAGAGAGGCAGAGGCAGAGGGAGAAACAGGCTCCCTGTGCAGGACTCGATCCCAGGACCCGGGATCATGACCTGAGCCGAAGGCAGACACTTAACGACTGAGCCACCCAGGTGCCCAATAATGACTGTGTTTAACAATTGGCTCACAGGGCCTCCTGGGTGGCTCAGTCAGTTAAGCATCTGCCTTTGGCTCAGGTCATGATCCTAGAGCTCCGGGATCGAGCCCCACATCGAGCTCCCTGCTCAGCTGGGAGTCTGCTTCTCCCTCTCCCTTTATCCCTCCCCCCTGCTCCTTCTCTCTCTCTCTCTCTCACTCTCTTTCTCTCAAATAAATAAAATAAAAAACAAAACAAAACGATTGGCTCACAAAATTCCTGAAAGTTTAACAGTTGACTCTTGTGAGCTAGTATGGCCAGGGGCAGCAGGGCACTGGTCACCTTCCCCCATTAGAACATCGTATAAAAGTTCTACCATACAAGGTTGCAGAGAACAGAAAAGGAGTTCTATCTAAAAGACTTTCACTCAACATTGCCAATGAGATATCTTGGCCCAGGCTGGCGGTTCCGTCCTCTTTATGGTCAGGGGAGCGTAGAGATCTTACCCAGCTCTTCAGGCATCCGTCTCTCCAGGAAGTACACCCAGCCCCATCAGAGCTGGACACAGGTCTTGGCCCCTCTCAATCATCCCCGTTTTCCCCTTATCTAGACCTTCCCCTGCTTCCCCAGGGTAGAATCACCTCTGCCTCCAGCAACTTCACCTGGAGAAACCTCTTCTCTTAGGACTACATTTGCAAATGAAAGCCTGGGAGTTGGGGGGCTTGTTTTCAGGACCCTGGTGGACTTCTGTTACTTTGTCCCTCAAACAGGCAGGATTTTAAAGCCCCCTGCATTGTGCTCCCCTCTCCCCCATGTCCAGGCAGAGTGGAATGAGGAAGGAAAAAATAATACCTCCCATTCTTTTGAGATTCCTCCTGCAATGAGAATAAATAGGAATTACTCATTTAAAGAATTAACTGGCTACCTGTTTCTCTTGTTTGGAGCAGTGTTAGGTGTAACTGTTAACAAATGTTAGCTATTAGGTTGCTTCTATTTCTTAGCTATTGTAAATAATGCTGCAATGAACAGAGGGGTGCACATATCCTTTTGAATTAGTGTTTTTGTTTCCTTTGGGTAAATACCCAGCAGTGGAATTATTGGATCATATGGTAGTTCTATTTTTAATTTTTGAGGAACTTCCATACTGTTTTCCTCAGTGGCTGTACCAATTTATGTTCCTGTCAACAGAGTGCAAGAATTCCTTTTCCTCCACATCCTCTCCAATGCTTATTATTTCTTGTCTTCTTGATTTTAGTCATTCTGACACGTGTAAGGTGGTGACTCATTGTGGTTTTGATTTGCATTTCTCTGATGATTAGTGATGTTGAGCATCTTTTCATATGTCTATTGGCCATCTGTATGTCTTCTTTAGAAAAATCTCTATTCAGATCCTCTGCTCGTTTTTTAATTGGATTACTTGTTATTTTGGTGTTAGCTGTCTTAAGTGTCCATTAACAGACAAATGGATAGGAAGATAGAGTGTACACACACACACACACACAGAAGAATATTATTTAGCCATAAAAAAGATGAGATTGTGCCATTTGGGACAACACGGATGAACCTAGAGGGTATTATGCTAAGTGAAATAAGTCAGAGAAAGACAAATACCATAGGGTTTCACTCATGTGTGGAATCTAAAAAAATCACAATGAATAAACAAACAAAAAGTAGAATCAGGCCTATAAATACAGAGAACACAGTGATGGTTGCTAGAGGGGGAGGAGGGTATGAGGATGGGCAAAATGGGTGAAGTGGGGTGGGAGACGCAGGCTTCCAGTTATGGAATGAATACATCAAGGGAATAAAAGGCATAACATCAGGAAGGCAGTCAACAACATCGTAACAGCGATGTGCGGTGACAGACGGTGGCTACACTTGCGGCGAGCGGAGCACAGTGTACAGACTTGTCGGATCACTATGTTGTACACCTGAAACTAATGTAACACTATATCAACTGAACGCAAAAAAATTTTAAAAAATGTTAGCTATCATCGTTAATAAACAGAAGAAATGTCCTGTCTAGGCTTTACAATCAATTCTGCAATAAAATTAAGGGAAAAATTAAGTCAAAATAAAGGAAACATTGGCTTAAGCCATGTATTTAAGTTAGATTTTCTAAGAACGCCTAACAAAACTCGGTCATTTAGGCCCAAGTATGTGTTGATGATGATGATGGCCTAGCCTATATAGAGTGTAAGAAAATCAGAAAACATGGGGCGCCTGGGTGGCTCAGTCGGTTGTCTGTCTGCCTTCGGCTCAGGTTGTGATCCCAGGGTTCTGGGATTGAACCCCAGTCCTGCTCCCTGCTCAGTGAGGGGCCTGCTTCTCCCTCTGCCTCTCCCTGCAGCTCCCCCTGCTTGTGTGTGCTCTCTCTCTGTCAAATAAATAAATAAAATCTTCAAAAAAAAAAAAAAAGAAAAGAAAATCAGAAAACCAGTAGGGAAGTACCAGCTGCTTAAATTGCTGCCCTTTAGATTTGGGGGATGTGGCAAAATTTGGTCTTCAACTTCACTGGTAAACAGGTATTTTCCTTATTTTGTTTTTGTTGCTTCATATAAATATTGCTGTTGGAGCCAAAGGAAAGTAGACATTAAGTCTGCATCTCCTCCAGCTATCTTAGGGAGGCATAGTTTTTCTTTCTTTATTCTGAGGTGTACTCATTGATAATTATTATTGCCCTATTAAAGGTACACAACAAAACAGCCCTACTACTGATTCTGAACACATATATCCCCGAGGCAGTGCACCAGCCTGGACAAAGTTACATGGGGTGCCCAACTGCTAATCTTTATGCCTTGCATTGACATTTAATACCCCAACAACAGTGCTTTGCAATGGTTTTTCTTTCTTATTTGGATTCTTTCTTGGTCTCCTAACTTACATTGACTTCTGTCTTCCCTTTATTTTTATTTTATTTTTAAAAAATATTTTATTAATTTATTTAAGAGAGAGAGAGAGAACACAAGCAGGGGGAGGTAGGGGGGTGGCAGAGGGAGAGGGAGAAGCAGACTCCCTGCTGAGCAGGGAGCCTGATGTGGGACTCGATCCCAGGACCCTGGGACCATGACCTGAGCTGAAGGCAGATGCTTAACCGACTGAGCCACCCAGGCGCCCCTTCCCTTTGTTTTTAGAGCAGTTTTTGGCTTACAGAAAAATTGAGTAGAAAGCACTGAGTTCCCATGTACCTCACTCCCACAGTGTTGCCCATTATTATCTTGCATTAGTGTGGTACGTTGTTATAACTGATGAACCGATATGGATACATTTTTATCACCTAAAGTCTATAGTTTAATTCGGGTTCCCTCTTGGTGGTGTCCAGTTCTGTGGGTTTTGACAGTATGGTGTCATGCATTTACATCTGTGCTCTATCCATTGGGCCCTCTCTTCCTCAGGATCCCTGGTGACCCCTGATCATTTTACTGTCTCTGAAGTTTTGCTTTCTTCTGCCCCCTTTTAATTCTAGTTTTTTTGTGTGTTTGTTTTTTATTTTTGTTTTTTGCTGGATTCTTCTTGCTCCTTGGATAGGCCACTTTGTCTTATTTCCCCACCTCCATTCCAAAACTCAGTGCTCCAAGAATTGGTTTCACTATTGCAAATTTTGTATGTAAGCCAGAGGGTTCTGTATAAAGGAAAACACTTAAATCCTTTCTAATCTTACTGTGGTTTTCTGTGCCTTTCAGGAAACTTTTTCCTTAAGTATCCCACAATTTCAATTAGGTCTGATACAGCATGTCCAAGATGGGAGGCAGACCTGAATCAAGCCTATTTTGCAAGCCCATTTTCTCCTTTAATTATTTTGAACCAAACGTTTCTAGTGTCTAAATTATGCTCCCACTTCCCGTAAATGGGGCCCTTTGGAGGACGCATCCTCTCTCTGAGGTTCCCGAGGTATTATTTACTGTGCCACAGCTTTAGTTCATGGGAAGCATCTTACTTGGATCTTGGAGCTGATGGCTTATTCGACACCCATCTGCCTAAAAGTGCGTTATACTTAAAGGATAGGCAGTCTGTAAGTGTGATTAAGTCATATGTAAATAGCAATAATCCCCTTTTCTTGGGCTGTTAGATCTGGTTCAAAGTGAAACTCCCAGTGAGAGTTCCTTAGGTAAATATACAGTCTTGAGAGTTGCCACATAGACAGAAATGTTATATGAAGCAGTATGCCATATTTAATTTTGATATTAGTTTATGAGATTAGCAGAGATGAAATTTATCTTGGGAAAGCGAACTGACAAAGGTCACCCAAAAGGAGAAAAATCTCTTTGATTTTCAAAGTTTGCATAGAAAATAATTCCCTCTTATCTTTCTTCTTCCTTCCCTCTCTGCCACCAGGGATCCCAAGTTCTCTCTTAAGCTCTTCAGAGGTTGAGATTTGGGGCTTAACATCATACCTGAAGGGCATGAGGGAAGCAGAGGGACCTTTTAGATGGTGGCAGTTCTCATTGAGACGTAGCCTGCGAGTTGGCTTTCTTTATAAAGAACAGAGCTCAGGTATGAGGTTCAAGATGCTTTGCCCACGCCTGTGTTACTTGGGGGCATTTTTGGATCTCTGTTGCCTTGTTCTCAATCAATGGGGCCTTAATCTCTCTCTTTAGAAATTTTTAATAGTATGTATTTTGTGTTTGGTAGGTATCCTGATGGAATTCAATAAAACCCTCGGATCTGAGAACCCAGATTGGCCCGGGGCAGTTGCTTTTCCTTGCCTTAGTTTATTTGTCATAGTTTTGACTGATTTTCTGTATTATAAGCACTGAAAATACAACTCCTAATACCGTCATAGTGAATCCATTAAATAAACATCTTGTGTGCTTCTCCTGGCAGGGCAAACCAGAGAAGGTTCTGGAATGTAGCAGCACAACGGCCACTGTCCATCCACACACATGGGAGCAAAACTCCATGAGTTATTTATGGAGTTCAGATGGCTCCAGACTTTTTCTTCCCCTGCCTCGGTGGGTTGGGGAGCTTCTGCTTTTGGTTGTGGGTCCAAATAAGTTAATTTAATATACCCCATTCACGAACCCTTGAGCTGCTCTAGTTTCTAGGTGAGGTCCTTGGGAAGGTTGGTGTGAAGAGTGCTATGCAGGTAAGTGTTTGAGCTCCTTGGATTTTATTTACAGTTTGCAAATCCTTTCCCATACCTAGAAATGCCAGAGAACTGATTTTCCTTTTTTTGTAAAACAAAACAAAACAAAAACATGGTCACAACAAATCCAACTATTTTTAGGCTGAGAATATTATGTTGCTTCTTCCCACATAGCACCAAAAATTTTCTCATCCTATTTATACCGCAACTCCAAGAATATTTACAGCCTTGGGTGCTTTTGGAATTTGAAATACAGTGAATGTTTTAGTGTATGTCTACAGTGTCTGGAAAGCACTGTCATAGGAATGAATGATGTAGAATAAGATGTAGTAGAGTGTTAGCTCTGTGCCAGGCTCTGGGCTGTGCGTGCAACTGGGTTTCATTGAATATTACTTAACAGTGGTTAAACATTAATGCTAACAGTGGTTTAATGTTAGGAGAGCTACCCAGAAGGAGAAGAAAACCTCACTCAGGTCCCTATTCCACCAGACTTTTTCCCCCACTTCTGTGGCCACATGGCCTTCCCCTGGGGGCTGAGCCCTGTCCCAGGCTATGGAAACCATGCTGAGGGGCTGCTAGGAGCTTGGTTCAGACATTCAGAAAACTCACCATCAGATCAGGTTGAATTTACTGCTCATTATTCTTTAATCATCTGCCAAGTTCTAGTAACGAGGCCTCTTCCCTAGTCCTGTAACCAAGCCATGATGCCATGCCCGGGTCTAGGGACTGGACCCTCCCCATGACCCATGTACCTGCAGAGCCTGCGTGGACTGGCTCCTGCCAGGACTCCTTCTCCCCCTGGAAGTGAGGCCACCTTCCTCTGCTTCCTCCACTTGCTTTCCCTCAGAGTCTTCAGGGTGATGGTGTTCGTGGGCAATTGGTGAAAATCACATTTTGTTGAGTATCTGTTTGTACACCTCCATTTAAGCACTTTCTTCAAGGCTTGTGATTCTTTGTTTATGTCTATCTCCTTTAACAGACTCTGAGCTACTTACGGACAGTTACTAGGCCATTTCTCCATCCATCCGGTCATTTGTCCATCTCTCCATCTGTCATCTGCATTTATGGAGCACCTATCATGTGGGAGGTACTGTGTTTAACACTAAGAATCGAGTAAGAGATTATTTTCCTCTCTCCTTTGTAGCCTTAGCGTCTAGCATGACACCCTAACTACTGAGTGCTCAATAAATGTTGGTTGAAGGAACAGATGAACCAGTGACTTGTTGGAAGTTACTCATGATGCAGTGATCTCACTTCTTACATGGATTTCCTCTCGTTGTCTACAGCAGGGTGGGCTCCGTGGAGCTGGTTCTCTCTGCAAGGCATGCCCAGTTTCCTGTCCCTGTCCTTTTTGATCTGATGTGTCTAAGGCTAATAGAGTTCCAGAATTCTAGTTGGATCCAAATTTTGGTTGTGGCTCAACCAGTGGATTGGAAGGGACTGGCATCTTAGAAGATAATTTTGCTCTGGGTTAATGAATCAGGTCAGAGCAAAGTGCCCCTCCCTCCACTGTCCCTCCACTGTTGTGCTGGTGCCTTCTGAGAGTCTGAGGTGGTGATGAGTGTTTGTTGCACAGTAAACACTCATCAATTTCTTCTTCTTCTTCTCCACCTCACCACCACCACCTCCTCCTCCTTTTTCTTCCTCCTCTCTCTCCTCCCCTCCCCTTCTTCTCCTCTTCTTCCTCTTCCTCCTCCTTCTCCTTGTTCTTTAAAAACTCAGTGTAGAGTAGTGATCCTATAAGTATGTTTCCAGGATCCCTGTAAGTCCCAGGGAGTGTTTCCAAGGGGTCTACAAAGTCCAGACAATTATCACAATAAAACTAAGATGTTATTTGCCACTTTCACCCTCATTCTCTCATGAATTAACAGTGGAGTTTTCCAAAGGCTACATGACATGTAATACTGCAATAAATTAAGTGGAGAAGCAGATATAGGTATTTAGTTATTTTCTGTTAAGCTAGACATTAAGAGATTTTCATAAAGATAAAATAATACCATTCTTCTCAGTACAATTTTTTTTTTGGAAATACGGTTGTTTTTAATAAAAATGTATTATTTCTATTAACATGTAATGGGTTTTCATTGTTATTTTTATTTATTTTATTTTTTAAAAAAGATTTTATCTATTCATTCAAGAGAGAGAGCGAGAGAGAATGAGAGAGAACATGAGCTGCGGGAGAGGGAGAGGGAGAGGTGGACTCCCCACTGAGCGGGGAGCTTGACATGGGGCTCCATCCCAGGACCCCAGAATCATGACCTGAGCCAAAGGCAGATGCTTAACTGACTGAGCCACCCAGGTGCCCCTCATCGTTATTTTTAGATGAATTAAACATTTCTCAGCTTTAAATATTATGAATGGCAAATAGTAGACATATCAATCGCAATAATCCACATAAACAAAATCCCTTTGGGGGTTTCAGTAGTTTTTAAAAGTGTAGAGGGGTCCAAGACCAGAATGTTTGATAATTGCTGATATGACTGATGGTTAAGTGTGCAGGCTTTGCAATCATCACCCACTTTGCTTACAGCTTACTGGTTGTACCACTTACTACTGTGTGACCTCGGTTAAGTTACTAACCTTCCCTGGGTCTTAGATTTTTAATTGGTAAAATGAGAATAATAACACTGATTATCTAGCTCCCAGATTTATTGAGAAAATTAAATGACATAATACATACTAGATACTTTGCATAGGGCTTGGCACAGAGTAAGCACTGATTAGTCATTAACTCACAACAGTGTTTTCAATGTAACATATATTTATCTCAGAAAATTTAGAAAATATGGAAAACTATTGGGGAAAAAATGAAATCACCCATGATCCAACTACTCAGAAATAGCTGTTGTTTACTCTTTAGTGTATTACTTTCCAATAAATGCGTGTCTGTGTATTTGGTCTGTATACAAAATTCTGTGCCCTACGTTGTGTAACATATTTTCAGTAATCCATTATATAGTCTCATGAAGCATGATTTTTCATGGCTCCATTATATTACTTATATTCCATTATATAGTCAATATATGCCATAATAAATTTAACCCTTCTCTGTTTAGACTGGGTCCAATTTTTCACCATTATAAATAATGCATAATTAACATTCCTATACATAAATCTCTGTCCATATCTGTGATTATTTTCTTAGGGTAAATTTGCAAAAGTATAACTACTGGGCAAAAGCACTCTATGGATATTTCCAAGTTGTTGTTTGGAAAGTTTGTGTCCATTACATTCTTTTCAACAGTGTATGAGAATGTCCATTTTATGGCATGTGTACTTACCAGCATTTAAAATTATTGTTTTCTTTCAAAATAAATTAATTTTTGCCAGTCTAATAGGGTAAAGTGGCACACGATTTAAAAATTTTTTGTACACTCGTTGATTACTAATGAGTATAGTTTTTGGAAATTTGAACTTTTTTTTTCCATGTGATGTTGATTTGTCCCATTACTAGTGACATTACCTCTGATCACTTGGTGAATGTGGTATCTGCCAGGTTTCCCCTATTTTTTTTTTTTTTTTTTAGACAGAGAGAGTGTGCATGAGTGTGCAAGGAGGGAGCAGGGAGGGGCAGAGGAAGAAGGAGAGAGAGAATCCCAAGCAGGCTCCATGCCCAGCACAGAGACCGACCCAGGGCTCAATCCCATGACCTTGAGATCATGACTTGAGTCAAAATCAAGAGTTGAATGCTTAACTGACTTTATTCTTTTAAATAAATTTTTGAAAAATTATTTTTATTTTTTTAAGGTATAATTGATATGCTACATTATATTAGTTTCAGGTGTACAACATGATTCTGTATTTGTATGTATTGTGAAATGATTGCCACCATGTCTAGTTAACATCTGTCACCATACATAATTATATAACTTTTTTTCTTGTGATGAGAACTTTAAGATCTATTCAAGAGAATAGAAGCAACTTTCAAATAGGCAATATAGTATTATTAACCATGGTTACCATGCTCTACATTACATCCCTATGACTTATTTATTTTATAACTGGAAATTTGTACCTTTTGACCCCTTTCACCCATTTTTTACCCCTATTTCTCCCACTCCCAGCAACCACGAGTCTATTTCCTATATCCATGAGCTTGGTTTTTTGTTTTGTTCTTTAGATTTCACATATAAATGAGATCATATGGTGTTTGTCTTTTTCTGCCTGGCTTATTTCACTGAGCATAATGCCTTTAAGATTCACCCATTTTGCAAATGGCAAGGTTTCCTTCTTTTTTATGACTGAATAATATTGTACGAGTGTGTGTATGTGTGTGTGTATGTGTGTGTGTGTGTGTGTGTGTGTGTATCTTCCACATCTTCTTTATCCACTCATCCATTGATAGACACTTAGGTTGTATTTGTGTCTTGGTTATTGTAAATAGTGCTGCTATGAACATAGGAGTGCATATATTTTTTTGAGTTAGTGTTTTTATTATCTTTGGATAAATACCCAGAAGTGGAATTGCTGTATCATATGGTAGTTGTGTTTTTAATTTTTTAAGGAACATCCATACTGTTTTCAACAGTGGCTGCACCAATTTACATTCCTACCAACAGTGCACAAGGGTTCCCTTTCCTCCACATCTTTGCCAACACTTGTTATTTTTTTTGTATTTTTGATAGCAGCCATTCTGACAGATGTGAGGTGATATCTCATTGTGGTTTTGGTTTGCATTTCCGTGATTAATAATGTTGAGCATCTTTCATGTACCTGTTGGCCATTGTAGGTCTTTGGGAAAATGGCAATTTAGATCTTCTACCCATTTTAAAAATTGGATTTTTTTTTTTTGCTATTGAATTGTATGAGTTTTTAATATATTTTAGATATTAACCCCTTATCAGATATATGATTTGCAAATATTTTTCCTATTTAGTAGGTTGCCTTTTCATTTTGTTGATGGTTTCCTTTGTTGTGCAGAAGCTTTTTAGTCTGACATAGTCCCACTTGTTTTTTTGTTTTTGTTTTTGCTTTTGTTTTTGGTGTCAAATAAAAAAACTTATCACCAATACTGATGTCAAGGAGCTTACCTTTTATGCTTTCTTCTGGAAGTTTTATAGTTTCAGGTCTTACATTCAATTTTAATCCATTTTGAGTTAATTTTTATGTATGGTGTAAGATAGTGGTCCAGTTGCATTCTTCTGCATTTGTCCAGTTTTCCCAACACCATTGATTGAAGAGATTGTCTTTTCCCCATTGTATATTCTTGGCTCCTTTGTTTTTTTTTTTATTTTATTTTATTTTATTTTTTTATTTTTTTTTTTATTTTTTTTTTTAAAGATTTTATTTATTTATTTGAGACAGAGAGAATGAGAGAGAGAGCACATGAGAGGGGGGAGGGTCAGAGGGAGAAGCAGACTCCCTGCCGAGCAGGGAGCCCGATGCGGGACTCGATCCTGGGACTCCAGAATCATGACCTGAGCCGAAGGCAGTCGCTTAACCAACTGAGCCACCCAGGCGCCCTCTTGGCTCCTTTGTTGAAAAATCAATTGACCATATATATTCATGAGTTTATTTCTGGACTCTTTGTTCTGTCCCATTAATTTATGTATCTGTTTTTAGTATAATGCCATACTGTTTTAATTACTATGGCTTTCTAATATATTTTGAAATCAGAGAGCATGATGCCACCTGCTTTGTTGTTCTTTCCCAAGATTGCTTTGGCAATTTGGGGTGTTTTGTGGTTCCATACAAATTTTAGGATTGATTATGTGTTCTATTTCTGTGAAAAATGACATTGGAATTTTAATAGGGATTGCATTGGATCTGTACATTGCTTTGGGTAGTATGGACATTTTAACAATACTAATTCTTTCAGTCTATGAGTACAGTATATCTTTCTACTTATTTGTGTCTTCGATTTCTTTTATCATTGTCTTATAATTTTCAGTGTACAGATCTTTCACCTCCTTGGTTATATTTATTCCTAGGTCATTTATTCTTTTTGATGCAACTGTAAATGTGATTGTTTTGTTAATTTCTCTTTTTGATAGCTCATTATTGGTGTATAGAAATGGAACAAATTTTTGTGTTTTTTTTGTGTGTTCTTTACTTTTTTTTTCTAAATTTTATTATCTTATGTTAATCACCATACATTACATCATTAGTTTTTGATGTAGTGTTCCATGATTCATTGTTTGCGTATAACACCCAGTGCTCCAATCAATACGTGCCCTCTTTAATACCCATCACCAGGCTAACCCATGCCCCCACCCTCCTCCCCTCTAGAACCCTCAGTTTGTTTCTCAGAGTGCATAGTCTCTCATGGTTTTTATATCCTGCAACCTCACTGAGATTTGAATTTTCATTCTATGACTTGCTGTTCATTTTCTTTGAATTTAAAAAAGTAATGTATTGGGGTGCCTGGGTGGCTCAGTTAGTTAACCATCTGCCTTCAGCTCAAGTCACGATCCTAGGGTCCTGGGATCGAGCCCTGCATGGGGCTCCCTGCTCAGGAGGGAGTGTGCTTCTTCCTCTCCCCGCGCCTGCCCCCCCATGCTCATGCTTGCATGCTCTCTCTCTCAAATAAATAAATAAAATCTTTTTTAAAAAAGTAATGTATTAATATTTTTCCTACTGACTTACAAGAGGTCCGTAACTTTTGTTTATTAGGCTTGTGGCAAATATTTTTCCTGGTTGGTTAGTTGACAATTTTTCAGTTTAAAAAATGTGCTGAAAATATTTTGTGAAAATTTTCACACGGTCATAATTACTTATTTATAAAAATGTTTCTTTCATCGCCTTTATGCTTGAATTTAATGACAGTTGTGATTTTTATTTTCTCATCTCCCCTCCCTTTCACCTAGATTTCCTTTCCTCCTTTTCTCCTCTCCCTCTTTCTGTCATAATGACATGCTATGTCAGGCTACTCACTCAACTCTTCTTTTAGGTTTATCAGGGAGGTCTTGAAGTTCCTTCATACAAATGCTACACATTTGTTACTAAGACTATTTCTAGGATTTTTCTGTGAATGATTTTCTATTTCCTTTAGAGGCTCAGTTTATTGCTGGTATGCATACAAACTATTGATTGTATATTTATCTTCTATTAATAGCGCTTCAGTATTGTTATGAAATTTCAGGGTTTACATAGACATCTCTCTGTATTTTTAGATATGTAATCATATTACATCACTGTAATTTACTTAATCCACTCATATATAATATAAAAACATTATCTATAACATGTTATGTACTATGTTATGCAAAATATTATCTATTATATATTTTTGTTTCATGTCTTATTGAGTAATTAGAATTTATAGCAGAATGTTAAGTACTTACAGTGGTAGCAGACATTCTTATCTGGGTTCATCTAGTATTTTGCAACTAAATGATAACTGGTGGTGTGAGATAAACAGTCTTTATTATATTGGCGATGGGTCCATCCACCAGTCCTCCCTCCCTCCCTCTTTCACCCCCTCCCCCACTCCCTTCCTCCCTCCTTTCTTTCTGCTTTTTCTCTAATAGGACACAGGCAGGATATTACCAAATGGCTTCTGGCATTGACTGCTCTTAGTGAAGTTTTTCTTATGTGATCTTTCATTATTTTTTAAATTTAAAATTAAAAAAAAATTTTATGTGATCTTTGATATGATCTATTTTATAATAATAGAGTTCCTAATAATAAACTATCCTTGCATTCCCAGGATAAAACCCATCTGGTCAGATTTTAATTCCTTCTGAGGTTGTGGGATTCTCTCATCTTCCAAAGATAAAAGATAAGGGCATTTGACTAGTTTTATAGGTATTGGTAGTAAACTGCCTTAAGGATGCAATTGTTTATAAGCTTTCTAAATTCAGTGATAAAATTTATTTCAGAAATTGATTCTTAAGTTTGAAAATAATACAACCTTTTTTTTTTTCCTGTGGAAAAAATACTTTATAAACTATACTTCTCATCAATAAAGGTGTCCCTCCTCATCCTTTTCCTTCTTTTTCTTTTTAATTTGACTTGTACCTCATGTGTTAGGAGTGTTTTGAGAGTTGTAATCCTAATCCAATTAGGGGAAATGGTTATACTGCATTAAAAATGCATTAAGGATTTCATTCCTTTATTATTTACATTACTCTACAGAAAATAGGGATTATAGTGCTAAAATATGGGTGGTCTAGAGACCAAATATGGAATAGATTAAAGTGGTTATATAATAATAGTTAAACTATAATACTTTAGTCATTAAACATGAATATATTTTTAGTGTATTGGAATTTAGAAACATTATTTTTAGCACTCCTGACTGTGATTACATTTATATCTCCAAAAGAAAAAGGATTATAGTATGTTACCTCAAACGGATTTTTTTCTCTCATTTTAGTCTTAAAATTTCTTTATGTATTCTAGCTGCCAGCAGGATCAAAACCAAATAATTATGACTTCAATGAATACTATTGAACTATAAAAGAAGCCTCAAACTTTTAAAGAAAACACAGAATCGAGACAGTTTCTAGTAGATTCACTTTGGGATTGGGGTAGTCTTGTCAGCCCTCGGTCGTTTCTTCGGCCATTGTTAAGGACATTTATCTCAGTGTTCTTTAAGTGCTGTTATCACCGAGTTTGGAAGTGTGAGAACTACTGCGTTCATCCCTCTACCACTTGTAAGGACTCAGCTGTCTCTCGCAGACACTGGGGTGCTCAGTGTCTTCTCTCTCCCAGATGCAAGGGTGGGCCCTCGAGTCTCCTCATCTCAGCCTGCCAAAGGGCATCACCTATCTTCTGGGTGTTGGTGATGATTTCTCAAAGTGCCTCCCGGGACTTCAGAGTACTGGGCTTTAGTCCTCAGAAGGGGTTTCAGTCATGGGTCCATAAACAAGATCAGTACTTTCATCCATTTGCTCCAGATGGAACTAGGAGTGCAAGTCCTGTCTCCGGCACAGTGTTACCCCAGCTGGGGCGAATGGAAATGACTAAATGTCCTGACTACTCGTCTGTATAGATACTACCTATGTCTAGTTAGACATTCACAGTTAAGTATTAAACACCTACTATGGGCCAGGCACTGTGCTAGGCTCTGGGGCTAAAAACATCAGGTTGACGTTGTTTCTTAAAGTACCTAAAACATTGTTCTGTTCTACTCGTGTGCCTAAGAAATGCTCATTGAGTATCTCCAGCATAGTTGGAGTTTAAGGAAGCGCAGGCTGTTGGTGAGAGGGTAAAGCATAGCTGGACTCCTTAGCTTCATATAGACGTGGCCATTAAAAAGCCAGTGCTGACAGAAGCAAAATGGCTATGGGACCACTGGTCTCAGATGGTAAATAACAGGACTGATATTACAGATTCAATTCCTTGGATGAAATGAGGATGAAAAGTAATTCCTCGTCGGCTTAGTATCTGGCTCAGCAAAATGGTATGCTCAGTTTCAAAATTAATATTGCAGGGGCGCCTGGGTGGCTCAGTCGTTGGGCGTCTGCCTTCGGCTCAGGTCATGATCCCAGAGTCCTGGGATCGAGCCCCACATCAGGCTCCCTGCTCCGCGGGAAGCCTGCTTCTCTCTCTCCCACTCCCCCGCTGTGTTCCCTCTCTCGCTGTGTCTCTCTCTGTCAAATAAATAAATAAAATCTTTAAAAAAAAATTAATATTGCAGAAAATATCAGAGTGTGATTATTTATACTAATTGTTCAAAGCTATTAACCTTAAAAGATTATTTTTCTTGTTTTTATATTTTATGTTTGTATCTTGGTTATAGCAAAACCAAGATAATCAACACTGGAAGAAGAGCCTAAAGGCTTTAAAATCATGTAGGGAAGAATCTATTTTTAGATTGTTAATGAATATATTTGGTTTTGAATTTTCAGTTGGCCACACTTCATTAATACATAGTGTAGAAATGTCAAGGAGCAGAGAGATGGGGTGCATTTCACTGTAATTCAACATCTTGTTGGCTTGTTCTAAAAGAATCTGTACAAGTAGCCTCCGCAGCTGGAGTCCCAGAGATGTCTGATGGCCTCCATGGGATGCGCCACGGCTCCTCAGAACGGCTTGCTGGCAGAAGCTGACCATTCCTATCCATGCAGGCTTCAGGGTGTCCTTTCCCTTTGGCATACCTGGAAAAAATGCTGCTAAAGAGAAGAGGGGGGCAGCTTGTTCAGGTTGGAGAGTGAGGTGCAGATGCAGCAAGTGCCAAAAGCACCCCCGAGAGGCCGACAGGCGGACAGCATCCTGCCCCGGGATGCTGCAGGAGAGAGGAGCATGGGAGTGAGTGGTTCATCAGAGCTCCACCGGGAGCGGGAGCTCGGGAGTCTGGCGTGCACTGACTTATGCACACGGAAAGTCCTGGAGGGCAACACAGGGACTCTTGAGAGAACTGACGCTGGACTCCTCCTCCCCAGTGATGCAGCTACCATGATTGGCTACCATGATCGGTGGACTCATCCTCCCTTGGGTCAGCTAGAGGGATGACTCGAGCTCTTGTCACAGTGACACCCCTCCTGGGTTTGTCTCTCTGCCAGTTCTTTGGAGTTCTTTGTGGGCCACACCGTGCCCCCCCTAAAATTAGCATTCTTCAGAACGGGCCTACAAGGATGTGAGCCCCGAGGGGTTGTCCCCTGGCTTTCTGCCAGGTCAGTGGAACAGCGGGACTAGTAGTATCCAGTATTGGCTGCCTGGTGGGGAGGGAGTGGGTCCCCAGCCTGGTTGGGGGAGATGGCAGACCCTTAGCAATGCAGCCAAAGCCGTTCTGAGGTGTTATCTATGGGAAATAGCTAAGTTCAAGACCATCTGGGGGAGATTTGAGAATGTGGTGGAAATGGTGATTACAGGGGCGCGGGGAGAGAGAAAGATGGGTGGTCACAGCTACTGAGGAGTTAGGTGGGGATGAGAAGAACACTCTGGCATCCAAATCCTCTGGTGAGCATTGTTTAGAAGTGAAATCAGGATCAGGAAAAGAATGAACACCACTTTAAAAGTAAAAGAGTCTCTGAAGCAATTCTGGGACAGATCTTTTATTTTAAAGTAACATCACTTAAATTTATACACACACATACAGGGACAGGGACATGACGAGCGTATATGCTTTTCTCAGTGACATCTGTATAGGAATTATAATGTATCATCATCTAATTGTTTTAAAATATCCTTTGTTAGGGGCACCTGGGTGGCTCAGTCGGTTAAGCATCTAACTTTTGATTTCTGCTCAGGTCATGATCTCAGCGTTGTGAGGTCAAGCCCTGTGTGGGGCTCTGTGCTCAGTGGGGAGTCTGCTCGAAATTCTTTCTCCCTCTCCTGATCCTCCCCCCACTCTCAAATAAATAAATAAGTAAATAAATAAATAAAATCTTAAAAAAATATCCTTTGTGGGTTACAAGTAGTGACAGTTTGAGAGGAAGTTTTGTCTGGGCTCAGAATCTTCTTGTTAAGATAAAGTTTGGCCATTTGAAGACCTGAGAAGCTAAAATATTGGCAGAATAGTTTATTAGGTTCTGTTTCTTTTATTCCAATTCTTTACCTATAAGAAGACTGCAAAATAATCGTATTTTTACCCAGGGCACTCATATGCCTGGGGGTGGGGTGGGGTGGAGTGGGGGGAACGCTTCCTTTTTCTAGAGTGGGTTTAAAAGTCAGGGGCCTTGGCTGCCCTCCAGGGGCTCTCGATGACGTAGACAGTTCCAGTGTGGGCCTGTCTGAGGTTCAAGGGGAAAGAAGGAATAAGGATAAGTTTAGTTTTCTTTGAAGTTAATAACCTCCTACAAAGGCTTTTAGAACAGTAGACACCTTAAACAGCACTTAACATCCCCCTTTCTTTTCCTGTGATGGTCAAATTCGAGGACACGTGGTCTCTGAGAGCTGGGTGTTGGCCAATCCCCAGGGCGTGTGTGTCAGCTGACACCCTGGGCAGGACCCGGTCGGGGGCGGGGCGGGCCCCTTCTCCGCCTCATCTGTCCCTCCTCCCCAGCTGGGGGCCGTGCTCAGAACAGAGACGTGCTCGCTTTCCTGAATGCCCCTTTCGCCCAGCCCAGACAGGAAGGAAGCCAAGAGAAATGTCTGAGTGGCTGATGTTCTCTTTTCCATTCTACCCTAGGAAGCAGGAGCCCCTTTTTGAATTAGCTCGTTTTCTTGTTCAAAGGCACACTCTCTAGACGGCATTTGGAGAAGTCTGTCTGTACCAGTCTGCGTCTTCTTATGACCGTGACTTACTTGGGGAGTGAGACTTTTTCCAGGACGATTCTGCTGGCGATTTTTGGGCCAGTTTTGAAAATGCTGTGGGGATAAATATTCTCAGATATGTTCAACGTGGGGCGATGTGTGGATGCTTTAAAAGGAGCAAAACCAAACAATACGTTAACTGCGGCCTCATACTCAGACAACACGCTAGTCGGGGACAGACGTTGTATAAACATGGGGTTGAAGTACCTGCTGGTGGGGATGCAGGATGAGGGGGACGAACTCTGAGCATTTACAGGCTGTTGCATGCGCATTTCCGTTTCTTTTCTTTTTTTTAAAAAAAGATTTTATTTATTTGACAGAGAGACAGTGAGAGAGGGAACACAAGCAGGGGGAGTGGGAGAGGGAGAAGCAGGCTTCCCACGGAGCAGGGAGTCTGATGTGGGGCTCGATCCCAGGACCCTGGGACCATGACCTGAGCTGAAGGCAGATGCTTAACGACTGAGCCACCCAGGCGCCCTCATGCACATTTTCTTATTTATCTTCCCGACAACCACTGTGCGGTGAAATATTTTAGACTTCTGTTTTACCCATGAGAAGACGGAATCAGGGAGGTGAAGCCATTGGGCCAAATCACAGCTAGTATGTGTTGGAGCTGGAGTTGGCCCTCAGTTCCCAACTCACTTCCCAGCTTCTCTGTGCTCCTTCCCTCCCTGTGGTTAGTGGTACAGCCCGCCGCCTGGCAGATGTCTCAGGGTCTCAGTTGGGTTTGGGAGGTTGGTTGGGTACTCTCAGGTTCAGATGCTTCTGCTGTAAGAACATCTAAATGGCGTTCTTTATCCCAGAATTCTTGGAAACAAATCAAGAAGAACCAGATGGAGGTTTCCTCAACAGCTCCATCAGAGAGTATAGGGTAAGGGGTTTTGGTGTCAGAGAACAAAGGCTTGAATCCAATGGCACGAGCTTGGGCAAGTTACGCAACCCCTGAATTCAGTTCCTCTTTGGTTGAAATGGGGCTTATAATAGTTTGTACTTCAAAGAGGTATGGGTGAGGGAGGGAATGCAAATAAGTACTTAGCACAGCGCCTGACACATGGTAAGAGCTACTTGGAGTTAGGTATTACTGTTATGTATAATTAATTGAATTAATTGGACAGACCTGGCTTTTCCCAATTGCCTCATCACTTGGGTTGGATTTTGTCATGCTCTGGGTGTCCAACAGGCCGACTTTCCATTTCAGTTCCTTTATTCTCACTCTAAGTCTCAAGCTTATGTGTTGATTATTCATAGGATATAGGAATCGTTGGGAAGGGTATTATAGTAAATAAATAAACTTCAAAAAGAAAACCCAGCAAAGAAGAGCATTCAGTTAAACCTGCAGCAATGCAAACATGACCAAGTATTACTGCGTGGACCCATAGTTATTTTCCAGTCAGTCTTGCTACTTGTAGTCCGGAGATTTTAGGTTCTTGGTGTATTTGTGCTCCATCCCTGCTATAGTTGGTGCAGGTGTAAAGACTTCTCCTTAATGTGCCAATGCTCTGGGACAGAAGACCCCACTGTCAAGAGTGATCCCAGAGTGTGCAACACAGTTCTGATGTGGGAATATCTTGCTATTTTCCCTGTCAAGGCTTTTAAGGAAACTTTATAGAATATATGTTCTGGTTGTTCACAGACTTTTAAAAAACCATGCTTAAATCTGAGTTTTTATTTATTATTATTATTTTTTCATTTATTTGAGAGAGAGAGCGAGTGCGCACCAGCAGAGGAGGTATAGAGGGAGAGAGAGAAGCAGACTCCCCGCTGGGCGGGGAGCCCTGGTGCGGGGCTCGATCCCAGGACCCTGAGATCATGATGCTTAACTGACAGAGCCACCCGGGCGCCCCTTAAACCTGAGCTTAGAAGTCTTATAATCCCCACTGTCTTTGTCAGTTTGGGGTGTTACCCTCATGACTCATCTAACCCTAACCACCTCCCAAAGGCCCCACCCTCTAATACCATCACAGGAAGGGAGGTTAGGGTTTCTACATGTAAATTTTGGCACAAACATTAGTGTATAGCCCCTACCCACTCCCTCTTGTTTCAGACTGAGTCTGAGGGTCAGTTGCCATTTCTCACTGAACCTGTGCTTTTTTATAGACATTGAGCCTGTTTCACCTACCTATTACCTCCCATCCTCTGTGGGTAGTTAGGTTGGTGAACTCTACCTTTGTCACGTCCTCAGGCAAACCTACTTACCTTCCTTTCATAGAACTCAACTTCTCTTTCCTGTATGCCCTCTCCTCCCTCCTGGATTGCCACTCACATTCTTTGGTTAATATCCCATCTCTCTCATTTAAAAAAATTCTGTTCTGGAATCCACCAGGAATCCTCCTGAAGTTTTCACTAACCAATCCTACACAGCTTCAGTCCTGCTGATCATTCTGGCAAACACTTAACAAGGAGGAAGAAAGAAGAAAGAGAAAAAAATAATAAAACTAATATTTATTGAGTACTTATTATATAGTTGGAAATTTCAGGTTCTATTATTACCATTTCTCAAAGCAGAAATTGAGGCTCAGAGAGATCAAAGATCCCACAGTTTTATTTGTGGCAAAGTGGGACCTGAATCTAGACCTGTCTGATTCAAAGGTGCATATTCTTTACATAATAATAGTATTTATACCTTTTTGTTGGGGTTATTGTTCTCTTTTAAACTTGGTCATTGTAAAACAGAACACAGATATAGAAAACCATGTACAATAAATATGTAGCTCAATGGAGTTTTATAAAGTGAAAAAATACCCTTGTAAATGCCATGCAAATCAAGAAGCAGAACTTTTCCAGGTGCCCTGGGGGCCACTGTGTGCCTTATCTCTACCACTGTCCACTCCCTCCCAAAACAGCCACTATCCTGACATCTTTATAATAGTCGCTTCCTTGCATTTTAAAATGGTTTTGTCACTCAGCTATGCATCAAAGACAGCATTTATATATAGTTTTTTAATTTTTGTAATTATAGATTGCCCTATATCCCTTTATTTCTTTAAAACTTAAATGTTGAAGAACTGGACTATTTGAGTTTCCCAGAGTTAAGATTTGGTGCTTGTGTATGCATGGGACATTTTGACATGTGATTCTATCCTCTGTAGTCTCTGCAAATTGGCAGCTGAATACAGAGGCTGGATCAGACTCAGGTTTGATCTTGTTTGACAGGACCATTGGTGACCCGTGTTTTTCATCAGGAGGGTCACAATGACTTCTTTTCACTTTTTTTTTTTTTTTTTTTTTATGTTAGCAACTGTTGATTCTCAATGCCTAGATCCAATAATTTATAGTAGGTGCCAAATGGTGGTTTTCTAATTCTGCCATTTTGTTTTAATTTATTAGCTGGAATAATTTTCTAACATAACCTGCCCCCCATCTACTATTTGGTTACCCAGAGGTATCATTCAGACAGAAAAGGCAGGATGATTCGCTAATTTTGTCCCTTTATTTACCCGATTTTTGAGATCATGCATTGGTTCTCTGTCATCTTTAGAAAGTGACCGCTTAAAAATTATTATAAACCCATGGATTTGAATACATATGTTAGATTTCAATCCACTTCAATTTTAATTCTTACTAAAGCTCAAACAGGTCTTGAAAGCTTTCTTGATATCTGGTATGTCAGGATACACCAGGCTTATCTTCTTATCCTTACATTTCTTATTCCATCCACTGCTCCCAGAAGCCCTTTCCCCTTTTTATTTTTATTTTTAAGTATTTTTTTCTAATTGAAGCATAGTTGACTGATACTGTTACATTGGTTTCAGGCACCCTTCCCCCTTTAAATAATGGGAAATGACATTTCAAGACTATAATCTAGGAACCCAAAATGCTTATTGTTACTGGATTGCTCATTTTTTTTTTTTCTAGGCTTGTCCAGTGGATAGATCTAGGAAAGAAACACAAGCATGTGCATATTTAAAAATAAAATATCTCATAAGTTCATATTGATATCTCCAATTCAAACTCAGTACTATGGGACTTTTACTTAAACAGGATGTACATTACACCTGTACCTTCTTTTTTTCACATCAAGAAGGACACAGGGAATGAGAGAATTAGAATATTCCCTAATTACTCATTTGATTTTTCTCTTATTACACACACAAAAAGTCTAGGAGTAGCAATATTAATAGTATGTCACCAATTTTGATTACTAAAAACGGTTACCCAAATTACCAAAAATAGTTAAATAAAGTTTTTATTAAGAAGAATGAGAACCCAGACATTGTATTCTTCCTGATGAAAGAATGTAACAGCACCTGTAATTTTTCAAAGGAATCCAACCTGACTTTGCTCAAGTCTCTGAAATTTCTGCCAATTTATAAGAAATATGCTATCTTCACTCTTCTCCCATGTTCAAAATGACTGCCATATCTATAATGCCAGATCATTTAGCTATTACATATTATAATTTCTCCCTTTTAATTCTCTTTAATTCTTAGTTCTCCAATTAATTATATATTTAATACTCATCATAATTTTTTTTTGTTGGTGCCTCTCTCATCATTTTGTCTGTCTGAATTCATTAGAAATAATGGATTCCTTAGGATGGGCTCATGGAAGCAAGGCTCTCTGAGTTTTGCATGTTAACAAGAGTTTGAGCACTTTTTACTGGAAGGTCAGGTGTACTGGGTATAAAATTTTGGGCTCATATTTATATTCTTTCCCTGAGTATCTG
Organism: Phoca vitulina; assembly: GCF_004348235.1. Taxonomy (NCBI): domain Eukaryota; kingdom Metazoa; phylum Chordata; class Mammalia; order Carnivora; family Phocidae; genus Phoca; species Phoca vitulina. The sequence goes on from NW_022589712.1 coordinate 11,094,712, forward strand.
AAATATGTTCCTTATTTTCTTTTGTCACAAGAGTTGTTATTTTAATAGCCTGATTAAAACCCAGTTTCATTCTTTTATAAATCACAAGTTCTTTTTATCCAATGTCCAAATGATTTTTTTCCCTTTTTTCTTTAAAGTCCAGTGATTTTCTTAGACTATGTCTTGGTGTTGATCATTCTGGGTTGATTTTCTCAAGGATACAAAGAGCACTTTTGATATGTGGTCTCACACCTTTTTTTCTTTTAATTTGAGGAATTTTTGAATTATAATTTTTATGATTTGTTCTGTTCCCTTGCTTTGGTTTTCTTTTTCAGGGACTTCTATATCCACATGTTAGATTTTCTTTGTTTATCTCCAATATTTGTCATTTTCTCTTGATCTTTTTAAAATCTTTCTTCATATTTTTTATTTAAAGAAATTCCTTCCTTTTTACTCTCTGAAGGCACTATTTATTATCTTTATTTGTTCTTGTGTTCCTTATAATTTAGTCTTCTAAAATGATTTTCTTTTATGCATAATTCTTTCTTGAGTTTTATCCCTACAGTTCTGAGTTTTTCTAATTCTGACTTATTCTTTTGTGTCTCATATCATTTTCTTAAAGTCTTTAGTTTGTTTTGAAAGAGTATATTGCAGGGTTTTTTTGAGTATATCTTTCTGGCATGTTTTTGTTGCTTGTAGTGATGTTATTCTGATACATATTTTATTTTTTGTAGTCACTTTGTATGGGAACTGATCTATATATTTTTTTCTATTCCTCAATTTTATGTGAATTTAGTTTTCCTGAATTTTTAGGTGGAGGATGAGTTCATCCTAACTTTGTGGAGCTCCCTCTTATGTTGTTTTTGTAGAATGTTAAAAAGACAGTGACAGCTTGCTTCCTGAGATTTCATGACTCTCTTCCCCTCTTCCATGTCCCACTTTTTTCTGTACCTTATCTTTCTTTTGCCTCTCTCATCCCTATCCTGCTAAGTTTTAGTTACATTCCTGACAGTGTCTCCTCATGGGGCCCTTTCCTGGAAGGGAGACTTGCCTAGTCGGTTTGGAGGGTTCAGAGGGGCCAACTTTCTAGCCACAGATTCAGCTGTTTTTCTCACATTTGCCCACCACACTTTCCAGGAAATGCCTGTTGGGGAATTTTGCATCTCCTGCTCCCAGCCTTGCTCTAGTGCTTCCCTTAGATTCCGCCTCACAGTTGCCAGTTACACTCAGGTACGGGGTCAGTAGGAACTTTAGCACTATCCACTTGTATTTTGGCTCTTGTAAAGAAGTCTTGCCACCTAGTTTTGTCACAGACTTGGTCCATGTGTTTTAGTTTTGCCATCTACATTCTCTGTTTATGTCAAAATTCTGGAAGATCCAAAACTGTGCTGTTGACATCACAGCCATCCTCCCAGAATTCCTGTACTAACTGGTTTTATAGAACTTTACATCTGTGTTCCGTGTGATGTTATACAAATTAGGCTGAGTTCACCCAGTTTTACCCCTGAGGCTGAAGGGCACCCGAGGACAGGAACCATGCTCTTCTTTCCACTAAAGCTTGTCACTGGACTGAATTGTGCTCTGAATGATAACGATGGACCTGCCTCCCAGTGACCGTTTGTGTGGTAAATAACAACTGGTTAACACTTCCTTATTCAAATTCAAGAGGAGACCAGCCTTTGTCCTTTCATTTTTCTCATATTCTCCAGAACTAGCAGCAACATCTGCAGCCAGATCCCTAGAATATGCCTTAACATGTCCACTCTATTCTAACCCCAGATGACTGCGTGTGAGCCAAGATTTAGAGATAACATTGTTCCACCTACCCCCCGTTGTTCTTTTTTTTGCCCATAAAACATTTGTTGGTCTCTGTGTAAAATGTGCTGTTATAAAAAGCACAAGGGCATACGTGTCTGAAATAACCTTAAGTGAAAAGAAGTAAATTAATTAGCATATAGTAGATTCTTATTGTTAAGTGGGAATGTAGCCCTTCCTGTGGGGATTGCTGTTAAACAAGATGATTGATAAATTGTTATATTCGCACAGTGTCGCTCAGTGATATAATCATGCCTTTTGTAAATATTTAGTCAAGAGAGCAATCCAGCTGTTCCCAGTCAGGTTTCATCCACTGTCAGCCAATGCTCTGTGCCTCTGATTTATCTCTCGTGCTGTTTAAGCATTGAGGAAGCTCACATTTTTATGAGCCTCTAAATACCCATAATAGTAAATAGTGAAAATGATAGCTACGATAGCAATAGCCCAAGTAATTATAAAGAAGGATATCTGTGATGACCAGAAATAAGAGTAAGGATGAGGCTATTTTTTTTTCTTTCTTTGGGTAGAAATAAATGTCACTACCCTACCTTTAGAGCACCGTTAATACTGAGAATCCCATCACCTCTCCTTAACAGGGTCATAAAAGACTCATGGATGAGACTAGAAAGTTCTGGTGAACTGAATTTCTAACCTTTGACCATTTGTTGACTGAGGAATAAAGAAATGTTCTAGCATGTGCTTTTCCATTCTCCTTTTTTGAGTTGTTCAATATGAAAAGTGCTTGTTTTAGGTATTTAGAGTTATGGCACTGGAGGAGGCAGAATTATTTTCCTGAGCCCTCGAGGCTGCCCTGTGGAGGTGGGAGCAGAGAGGAGAGCTGTGTTATGGAGCAGGGGGAGATGTAGTCTGCAGACACTTGTCCTCCACCAGAGGGGAGTGGGCTGGTGAACTGGAGGCATGGTGGAAGAGCCCCTTGGAGGCAGGTCCTGCACGAGCCTGGGAGTGTGCAGATTGAAGTCCCCACCCCAGGCGGACGGGAGGGTAATAGAAGACAGGAGGGTCAGGCAGTAGCTGGAGTGGTATGAGTTAGCAGACTTCTTAGTGCAAGAGCCAACAGGTGCAACAAAAGCAGAGGTACAGAATACACCTGTTGCCCATGTCATTTCCTGTTCTATTGAATAATTTGTCCAATGTCCTATCATTTGGAATCTGGACCTAAAGAACTTCAGAGGCACTGATATTGAGAGTTGTTTGCATTTTGCCACCATTGTTTTCTGGGTTACCCCTGCCAATCCCTTTACTATAAAGGTAGAATTAAGGTAATCAGGGTAAGTAACAATTGGGTTTTTATAGCAAAAAAATTATACACTAAAAATATACAAGTTAAGGGTTTTTTTTTAAATTTAGAAAAGGTCTTTACTGAAGCATGAGCTTCAGTTAGAGCTTATGTGGTTGGTTAATCATTATTTAGAGGTTTGTGTTGTTTCCGTTTATGTAATGAGCCACTGAACTTATCAAGTATCTATTTTTTTTTTTTCACGGAGAGAAAGAGGCTAACTGCTTCAGAGGGGAAAAAGGTGAGGCCAAAAAGGAAGATTTGGCTAAACTGATTCATGGAGAGGCAACAAGAACAGCAGTGATAATTGTGATTCAGATGGATGATATTAAATGAGTCAGTGTTGCCAGTATGTGACCACTTCAGAAGGAAACAGTGTGAAGCATGAGCCAAAAGTGGAGAAGTTCACCATCGAATGAAAGCCTGGTACAGAGAGCTTCCCCAAAGATCCTGGCCAACAGCTAGGCCATATTTTATGGGTGTAGTCGGCACAGTGGGAAGAGTGGGGAAACTCGGCCAGGCCCATTATGTATCTTACAAAAACCACACAATTAATTAAGGATCTTTCTTGAAGGTAATATGGTATTCTAAAGTCCTATCTTTAGAGAACCTTTCTAGATTTTGATAAGCACTTCCTTGCCTAATGACCACCTTAGTTCCACAAGCAATAGGAACTGCAGTGAAAGACCCATTATTTACATTATTCCAATTGATATTTCCTCATAAATTACACTTTTGTTTTCCAGACCCATTACATTTCCTGTGTGGCTAATTATATTAGGCAGTTCCTTTAATTTACACACTGTTTCCTGCAATTTACACTCATTTCTCAGAAAATGCTTGGTAAGCATTCCCCTTCTTTGCTTTTAAAGAGCAGGCCAAGGTTATTGCAAGCATCCTACAAGTGTTTAATACCTTCTGTAAAGACTGATCATTTTCTTCTAACATTTTCCAAAGATGATCCTATAGCAGCTACTTTAATATGAGGTGCTAATAATAGGGACTGAGACTATGGGTAAAAATGCAAACTGAAAGGAACAAATTGGGGGAGGTGACAAAATAGCATGGATAAGGGGCGATTTAGCACAGGGCATGGGCAGAGGGACCCACAAACTCACAGATTATTTGTAAGTGAACAGCATCTTCTAGAAGAGATTTAAATTTCACACACTGGATCATGGTTTTTTTTTTTTTTTCTTCTGATCTTCTGTCTTGATGGCTTTGTCTATTCAATCCATACCCGAATTGATTTAGTAACCCGGGTATGAGTGACAGGGCACTCTAAATTCAAAGATGTTTCTACAGAGCTGTGTTTCTCAAACTTCAGCAGTGGAACCCATTCTAATCAGAGTTCCCAGCAGAAGCACGAAAGAGATGAAAGTGGGTTGTTTGCTTGAAGCAGGGGTTCCTCCCCCTTCCCTTCCCCTCTATTTCTGGCTCTGGTTATTGAATTTATTGATTCACTAGTAGGCCTGTATTCTATGTAAATCATGACGAGGTGTTAGGGACAAGACTGGCTTTGTGGTGTAGGAGCCTCTCGGTCACACGGGACCCTGTGCGTGGTTTATGGCCCTGCTGTCGTGCTCTTGCAATTCTTAATATTTGAACAAGCAACCCTGCATTTTCATTTCAGAGTGGGCCCCACAAATGATTTATCTGGTCCTGATATAGCAGATACTAGAGGGGAAAAATAATAAACCAAACAGGGATCCTGACCTAAGGAATTTACACTATACATCTGTTGTAGTTACTTAAAATCTAAGCCCTGTGGCTTTTTCTCCTGGCATCTCCTCAAGAAAATTGCAAGGAGTATCGCGGTGGTCCCGAGGCTGACGGTCATTGGGTTAATGCTGCTTAGCGGTGGCCAGTCTGGAGGGAAAGTCCCCTCCCTCTCGCATGGAAAAGGCCAGTGGCTCCCACGTGGCACTGAGGTTCCGAGAGCGGATTCTGGACAGAATTTGGTGGCCTCAAATGGAGAGAATCTTTCTATATTTAGCTGTTGTTGGTGAATCAGACTGAATTTAGGCCTGGGGAGTTCATTCACTTTTTCCCTATCTATGTTTTGGAAGCTGTTTTGATTTAACCAGGAAGTGTATAGGAAAGCCACTGTTTCCGGTGTTTACCGGAGGGCCTGCCTGGGCTGGGGATGGAGGAGAGCAGTGTGGCGGGATCACGAAACATTTGTGCCGCATTCAGAGGACTGTTCAACTGGAAAGCCCCCTTTGCTGCGCAACTCAAAGCAACCGAAGTAAGCAGACACAACTGTCTTGGCCCTCCCAAGTTTCTCTCCCTGTGGCCTCTGGACGTCCATGATTTGGACTGGTGCCTGGCATGAGGGACTTTCCTTTGTTCTGAATAGGACATCAAGAAAGAGAATGGAAAAACAAGTAGAATCTGACATAAGGAGCACGAAAGGAAAAAAAAAAAAGGAATTGTTTTAGTTGTTGGTACACTGAGAACATTAAAGAATACAAGGTTTTGCTTATCTGTGGTTATCAATGGCCCTGATTCACCTCATCTAGGGAGGGTGGGGGCGAGACAGCATGTACTTCCATTGCTTTTTTTTTTTTTTCAGGCCAACAAGCTCTTTATGGGATTGCCTGAGCTTGAACAATCTCACCCGTGAGTCCTGAAAGGCAGCTGGATGGCTCTGGGGGTGGGGTTAGTGCCATTCACTGTGTTACCTAGGACTCTTTGGGGGCAAATGACAGAAACTGGACTCAAAGTAGCATAAACAAAAAGGGGATTTATTTAAAAGCTCTGGGCTGACTTTTGGGACCCAAGGAGAAGAACGTGGCTTATCTGAGGAAGACCGGGACCAGACTCTTGAGCTTTCAGGGTCGGCTTGGTCTATTGCTTCTGTACGTCCCTGCCCTTGCATTTCGGTCTTCTCTCCCTTCGCCTCTAGGGGACGTCTCCACAGCCCACATGACCTTGACCATGGCAGCCACAGTTTCTAAGCACCCGTATCTTGAGTCCAGTCACTGAAGAGAAATTAGCCTCTCTGCTTCAGCTTTGGCTCTAATTCCTGTACAAAAAATGTGATTGGCTTCGCTTGGGGCAGTTGACCACTTGGACTAAGGTTGGAGCTGAGGCGGGGTGTGGATCACGTTGACTATCTGAAAACAATGGAGATGGTGTGTGAGGGAGAGGGATAGTTTCCAGAAGAAGGTGGAGCTAAACCCAGATAGGAGTTTTCTCCATGTGCACAAACTGTAATTCAGCAATTCATAGAGAGGTAAACATTTCTTTTTCTGATTAGGTGACAAGACTTAATAGATGGCAGGATGCTATTATATTGACAGATCTGGACTTTATTAAGGACTTTTACAAAGTTTCTTGTAATATTTGTGTAGATAAGATGAAGCTGTGAGGTGATGAACTAGTTTCAGGGACAAGGGACATCGTAAGAGGGCAAAGGGAATAATGGGGTAAAATCAGCTGGTTTCAGGGGAGTCTACAGTGAGCAAATTGGTTCATTGGGATGGGGAACTGGGAGCATCCAAGCTCAGAGGAAAGTCAATTCCAGAGATGCAAGGGAGGGACATCAGGCTTTGGTTGGAAGCGGGAATACCAAACAGGGGCCTTAAAGGGGAAGCCAGCCGGTGAAGCAGTCCATCTCTCTTGTTCTTAAAGTAGCTATTGCCTGCAGCTGACCCTAGAGCAGGGCCTGACCAGAAGCATGTGGACCGAATGCTAGTTGAGGAAATCCATTCCTACCTGAATGACCAAAGGAGGTGGATTAATGAGCTAATACTAACCAGTGGGAACTCAGGCGTGGTCTGCTATAGGGCTGTACTCTAGGCTCTGTTCATTGAAGTGATTTATTCATACTTTGAATGAAGGCACGGAAAGTCTGACCCACACATCTATGCAGGACAAATAGTGTGCTAGAAGATAGAATCAGGAGTCATAAAAGCTTGATAGGTTGATGTAATGGGTGTGAATAAAGACAGAACTTAATATTTCTAAATGGGAAGCCCTTCACTGAGGTAATTAACAGCACAGGGACAGAATGGGGATTTGGTGGCCACAAGATCTGGCAGTTTCTAGGAAAAGACCTTAGATTTTGAGTAGGTCACTTGGAATCCATAGTGTGAATCAAGATTCCTCTCAAAGCAAGTCTAATAGTATCCAGAAAATGAGAGGAAGTAGTCTTACTGTCCCATGATGTCAGATATTTGGAATTTTCTTGGGTTCTAAGCATGATATTTTAATCTGTAATCCAGACAAATAGGAACCGTCCAGGGCAGGAAAGGGAACTATCTGGAAACCATGTAATAGGAACAATCGCAGTCTTCCCTACTTGCAAGGTCCAATTCAGTGAGACCAGACTGAAGAGCTGTCGATGGCCGAGCGAGGAAAAATCAGAGAACATTATGTGGAGGTTGATCTTTGTATTTTAATAGTTAAGAGATTGAATGACAATTTAAAAAAAATTAAGTGTTCTTCTTATGAGGGGATGGGGCCCCTCATGCAGAGACTTGCCTGCCTCTCAGAGATGCTGCCTAGGGGATTCCTGTTTTGAGGTGGGAATGTGAGCCATGGAGTCTCTCATCTTTCTTCTGACTAAGAATCCAGGAGACCACGTTCCCTCTTGAGCTCTGCCAATAACCAGGCGAATGATTTTGGGTAAGTCACTTACACTCTACGAGCCTCTGTAAAATGGGGTTAGTAACTCCGCCCTCTGTTTCTCAAAGGATCATTACAAAGTTCAGATGAGAAAGAAACCAGGTGAAAGGAGATTGAAAAGTGGAAATCACTCGACTCTTGTAAGATTTTATTTTGACGATTTCCTCTGTGGATTTTTCAGACAGCTGCCAGCCTCCAGAAATCCTGCTTCCTGCAACCTCGCTCTTTTGACGTTTCATCCTCCGGAAAGTTTTGTTCAGTAGTTTATACTCAGGGCTTTGAAGCCATCTATCAAAACTCCTCTGCCAGGAACTGCATTAAGATGTTGGCAGCAGGTGGCTGATTCTCCCCAAATGTGCTGCCTGTTCCGACGGAGGAACGTGGGAGAAGGGTGGAGAGCGGGTTTTCTCCTCTTTCTGCCAAACCACATATATTATGATGCCATCTAAAATCTAAAGAGGCGGCTTCTTCCTCAGGAACTTTCCACAAGGGTAGAGCGTGCTAACTTCATCACACTAATTGCTCCTTTCTGTTCTTTAATAAAGAAATGAGTTACCAACTTTGAGTAATCATCCCGGTAACTCTGGTGTCCTGTTGGCCTAATACTTCCTGCGCTCACCCCTTCTAGAGGGCTCCGTAGGAGCAGGACAAAGTGATCTGTACGCAGCGAAGGAGGAAGGCAGTTTGTAATTCCATAAAGCACTTTGAGGCTTTCAGAAGGTGCTATATACATCAATAAATAATAATAATTTTCACTCTCTCTTCTTTGTAATACTCCCTTAGAAGGTTGAAAATAAAATTTCTTTCGCTATTGATTTTGTCCTTCTACATTTGGCAAACATTGATTTTTCCCTTTCCTAATGGAGCAGAAGCCAACAGAGCTGTATTTCATTTACTTCGCTCTCTGAGCTCAGCATCGCAGGTGATGTGAGCAGGACCACAAGCAGCAACCAGGGACACCAGAGGCACTTGTTTAACTGGAGGGCACCAGGTCTTATAAGACTCTGCCTTGCATATCGTGCATCGTAGGTTCCTGGTAAATGCTTGACTTCAGTGTAAGTCAGAATATTCAGATTGCTTGAGGAAGGAAAAGAGCTTTGAAACATGGAATGGCCTTTGTGGGAATGTTGTTAGCATCTGGAGAAAGGAATGCGGGGCTAGGAAGGGGTAAGGTGGATGGGAGATGAGAACGTATGTGTCTTAGTCTGCTGGGGCTCCTGGAACAAAATACCAGGGGCTGGGGGGGCTCCTGGAACAAAATACCGGGGGCTGGGGGGGCTCACACAACAGACATTCAGTTCTCACAGGTCTGGAGGCTGCAGGTCCAGGATCAGGGCACCAGCATGCCCAGGTTCCTGCTTAGGGTCTCTTCCTGGCTTGCTGTATGCTCACATGGCAGAGATCAGTAGAGAACAAGCTCTCTGGTGTCTCTTCTTCCAAGGGCACAATCCCACCAAGAGGACCACACCCGCACGGTCTCATTTAAACCCAGTCACCTCCAAATGCCATCACACTGGGGAGGAGGGGCTTCAACAGAGGAGCTTGGGAAGACACATTTCAGTCTGTAGCAATGTCCTTCCAATGCTGTCTATGTTGTGCCAGTCATTTGTCGAGTTATGTGCATGAGCATCACCTAATTTAATCTCTGCACCGATATCACTCTCACTGCCGTGTGGAGGGCAGGTGCACTTGGAACTTGGTGTTGCTTTACCGATCCGTTAGCTGGAGCTGCAGGAACCAGGTTCAAAGGTCCTGCTGTGTCTCAACGAGCTCCGTCCCAGCATGACCTGGGAGCCAGCTGCAGATAAGAGAAATGCCCTGGGTGCACATGTTTATTTTCATCGAACCGTGCTGAGCTAAGTAGGTTAAGTAGAGAATGCCCACTTAGCAGACACAGTCAAGAGTGTTACCTAGAAATGGAGCTCTCATTCTGCTGAGGGGACGGAGGAGGGCTTTAGGTTCAGGCTCTAGCAACTTCTTAGGGATGGATAGGTCCAGGGCAAGGAGCAAGGGGGCAGAGGAAGGAGAAGAACATCAAAGTCATGCTTTCAAGTGAGATCATTGTTGAGGGTTCTTGTGGTGGTGGTGATGATAGTGATGATGGTCACTGCTGCCTCGGGGCCACGTGCCACGTGCAGGAGGATCTGACCCCTGTGGCCACAGCTCAGGAGAACGTGGGTGCTGGGAGACATAGCCATGAGCGCACCCTGGGTGCTCTGCCCACATTTTCTTAACTGGGAAGATGAGTGCTGGGCTGACAAACTCTTTTTTTTTTTTTTTTTTTTTTAAAGATTTTATTTATTTATTTGAGAGAGAGAGAATGAGAGACAGAGAGCATGAGAGGGAGGAGGGTCAGAGGGAGAAGCAGACTCCCTGCCGAGCAGGGAGCCCGATGCGGGACTCGATCCCAGGACTCCAGGATCATGACCTGAGCCGAAGGCAGTCGCTTAACCAACTGAGCCACCCAGGCACCCCTGGGCTGACAAACTCTTACTGTTAAACACAGACCATAGTCCTGTGTGGAATATTGGAAGAGAAAGTACATGATATATTAGGATGTTATAGGATACTGTTTTAGTCTCACACACCGTTCATTTGGCTTTTCTCTAGCACGAAGGGGTGGGCTTAGCAAATTTATTAGGAAGGAAAGAAAAATACGTCCTAGCATGCATGGAAACAGTGGGCCCCGAATTCCCTAAAACTGACCTTTTTATTTCCAACAAAATCAAAGGTAGTCTAAAGCTCAGTGCTGAGTGATGTGACATCCTTGTATTTACTACTTTGTTAAAGAGTTCTCTTTGCAGGACTCCTTTAAACAAAGCTGCAAGAATCAACATCCTCTTTTGAAGGTGTGCTCTTTACAGGTTCACCTCTTATTTTATACCCACTACTTCCTAAAAAGATTTGAGGCAGCTACTTGCTACAGGGATTGAAACTTTATGGTTTTGATTACATGTACAAGGGGTGAGAGTCAAAGCAATTATCTTGATAATGAAGGTTAAAAAGGCTTTCTCCTGAAAACCCAGATAATTGAAACTAATGTCTATTTTGGCTTGTGTCAGCTGGATAATAGCTTCAATGCTATGCTTTGCTTTGCACACGTAGACTCTCCTAGCAGAAATTTACGCAGTTTACCTGTTGGAGCATCAGTAAATCTGACTGCAGTGTTAATAACAGCCGAGCCAGGCAGCTGGTTTGCCAACTAAGGGAAGACGAACCAACTCGGATCAACAGTAGTCTCATTCTTGTTCTTTTAAGCAATATTAACCCACACACTCAATGAAAATCTGAATGCATTTATGCAGAATTCCTGGAGCTCATGGATTTTTCGCAGTGTTTAACTTATGTATCTACTTTTTTTTTTGGAGGCGATCTGGGGAAAAATTAACAAGCGAAAATTGCACGGCTCTATAAACGTGAAGAAGTGGGCATGGGGGGATGGAGAGTCCTCATTTGCTAAATATACAGCTCCTTCGTCTGAGACATAAATAAGAACACTGCCTAAGTAGGTCATATTGGAGCTTGGGTGGGCCTTTCAGAAGACTTGAAAGCTGCACCGTGAATATACACTTGAAAGCCAGAATCCATTTTTTGTGTGTGCACATTTTGTTCCCGAGAAGCTTTCCATCTGTTCTCATGTCATGGCTGTGCCACCGTGGCGTGTCCTCAGACTCTGATTTCTGGCAAGTTACACAGTTGACTTGCTCTCGCGGCAGGTAGAGGGGATAATGGGGACACAATTGCAGCTAGCGCGGGGAATGCATGGGAGGTGAGGATGTTCGCGTGGCTGCCAGGTTCCCTCTCTGGGCTGCAGGATGTTGGAAGAGAGGAGAGAGGGGTCACAAATGCCTCTTGGTGGGGGGGGGGTGGCTTGCCCCAAATGCAAACACAGCCTGACAAAGGGTAGTTAAGTTTGCTTCACTCCCTCCTCTGTCCTGGCGCTGTTCTGAATTCCGGATTCTGACAGATTTAAATGCTTTTTCATCAGCAGCACTGCTACATGATCTGCCTGTCACCTTCTCAAGTGCGATCTCTCTGACTCCTTTTTCGAGGAGCTCCACAAGGGGAGGGAACTTTCTTACTAACATGTCACTCAATCCACCCACCCAGACACCCACGGCGCGTGGAGACTGGCAAAAAAGGAAAAAAAAATATCTGGGTTTTATACAAACTTGCTTCAAGAAAATGCTTCGAGCCTTCCTCCCATACGTGTGATTTATGGAATGTGACACGACTTTGCAGTATTGTTATCAAAAAGCCCGAGATTTCAGGTAGGGCAGGGCATGAAGGAACTCTGTGGTGTTCCCAAGCTGTAGTCTCGCTAATAAGAGAGGCTGCACATCTTCTTCTGGATTGGCCAGGAAAAGTGGAATTTTCTGATGGTGACATTAGGAACCACATATGAGAATCGCTTTGGTCTGCCCTTTGGAATGAAACCCTGTTGGTGGTGGGACAGTTTTCTTTGCTGGCCACTCGCTGGTTCCATGCACTGCCCATCAGCCTCCAGTGCCCAGCCCATCTATTGGTACTGCAGCCACGAGATCTCAAGGGGGCATCCAACCTCTCTCATTGGAATGCACAGAACTCCAGGACCAGATCCTATTCGCTCTCTCAAGCCAGGAGATCACAACGATAAATAGCAGGGAAACAGAGAGCTTCTGCCAGGGGAGCCATAGCTTAAGGAGCCCCTGGAAGCCAGGCATCACCAGTGCTTGGCAGCACCCCTACCTAGGAACACAAGGGGGACACCTGAGCCAGAGGACGCAGGTTCTCATCCCGGTCCCAGACTCTGTGATTACATGTTCTGTGGTCCAAGCTCTCTGGCTCTGTTTCTTCATCTGTAAAAGGAGAAGGTTGAATTGATGATAATGCATGCCTCACAGAGTGCTGGACTGCTTTTATTCCATGGGTAGAGATGGGGATAATTGGTATTCGTAGAGTTAGAAGTGCCTTATGAGAATTTGTCTGGCTCAAGGGTTATTAACTTGGGGTTTATGAATCGATAACAGGTTCAAAGGTAGTTCGGGGAGGTTAGATGAAGCCCTTAGAAGTGTACATCACACTTGAGGTGTTTGTGCCTTTCTCTGGGAAGAGTGTCCACAGCATGCACTGGATATTTCAAAGGAGCCTAAAATCCAGAAGGTCGAGGTCCACCTTGAGCAAGATCTTCTGGTCCAAATTCCCTGTCGTGCAGTGAGCAAAGAGGGTGGGAAGGTGAATGGCTTGCATAAGCACTTGGTGTCAGAGCCAAGAGTTGACACTGCTTTCTGGTTTATGCTCCCCCTGCCCCAGTGTGGTTGCTCTGGGAGGTGATGGTGGTAGTGGTGAATAGGATCTTTTAGAGTGACCAGGGCTCATCAACGTCTGGCTGGCATGTCTGAAAAGAGGTCCGGGAGATCCCTTATAGCCCATTGCCACTCAACATGCTCAGGACCCAGAGTGGCCATCTCCTACAGCTGGTGTGTTCTCCAGCCAGGGCTAGACTTGGCTGTCCTAGCCACCAGCTCAGCACCTGTTCCATTGACATGGCTTCCCTTTCAAGGACAGCAATCCAAACTCTCACCTAATATTTACAGTTTAAATTTCTTCCCTTCACTACCTGCTTGAATTTATTTCAGCTCTCATTTTCCCTGTAATAGAGCTTCCTTCTGTAGAGCAGAAGGAAAGAGGCAGACCAGGAGAAGAGGTAAGGCAAGAGAGAAGTATGAGTGAAAGTGTTGCATCTTGCCTCATTTGCTAAGTAGAAGGAAATTTAATCTAATGAGAGGGAGGAAACAGAAAGATGACTAAAATCTGAACTTAAAACAGTACAGTGTATTCCTTTCTAAAGAGTATGGCCAATTGAAATAGTTCATTTACTAGAGGATGAGATATGGATATCATTATTGGATTCTTCCAGGAGAGGAAGGTGATTTAATGGCATTCTGCTCATCACCTGGATTACAAGACCTGGTAAAGGATTTCTTAACTCCACTGAAACATGCTATTTTTAGGAGAAGCATAGATAGTCCAGGATCTGTGTTGTGATTCTTCTTTGTTGTTGATGTTCTCTCCCTCTCTCTCTCAGTATACTATTTATGGATGGAGATTCAGTATGCAGGGAAATGGCAATGCCTTTCTTTCAGTTTTACATGTGGCCACTCTAAGGTCACTATTACACAGCTATAATTGTCTGAGTAGTTCTAGCTATAAACTCTGTTTCCCCTTGAAGTGAAATACAATCCTTGGACTGAAATTAGGAGTGGTATCACAGGGCAGGAAGGAGTCTAGATACAGAGTTGGAAAATCTGGATATTACTGCTGGCTCTGCTTCTACTTTGGATTTCTGTGCGTCTCGTTCCTCCTTTGTTGGAACTGCCTCCCTCCACAATCTCTGCCGAAGGGTGGGCCTGGGTGGCCCCTGCATCCTGGTCACAGTTGATTGTATCATACTTGAACTCTAGCCCCAAGATGAGCCAGTGAAATCCACAACTTGCAGAATTTGAAAAAGGTGGTTAGAAGGGGTTGGGCTTTGAAGACGGAAGGTCATGTAAAAGTGGGATCAGATTTGGGTACCATGGCAACTCGTGCCATGTGCAAGGTGAAGTCACGAGGGACAGGAATGAAGAAGGTGGCAGGTAGGAGGAGGGAGCAGATGTGCAGGATGAAGCAGAAACAAGAGGGAGTGACCTTCCATTTCCTGCAAAAGCCCCGACTGGATTCTGTGAGACTCTCCTGGACTCTTATAGTAAATCTTCCCTTACTTAATTAAGCTAGCTTGAGTGGGTCTCTCTTTATTGCAACCCAAGATTCCCTTACTAAGACATTGTGTGACCTAGTCAAGCCACTTTTCTTCTCTGGTCTCAGTTTCATCTTGTATAAAACGAGGTGCTTGAATTAGATAACCTCTAAATTCCCTTTAGATTTCAGGAATCTGTACTTTTAATTACCTAAGTTGGCCTTATATGAGGCTTAAAAGCCACGGGTGCTTGAAAACTCTGCACTTTTTGTCCTGTGTAGACCAGGTATGGTGATGTACTTTGTCCAAAGGACCTTCCAGTGCCAATCAAGGTTATGTCTGAAAAGAAAGATGCTGGCTAGGGGGAGAGGTGCTCCTGCCAAACTGATTTATGATGGACAGGATTAAAGGCTTCCTTGGGTCTGTCCTATTCTGATTCTCCAATAGACTCAGGCATTGCGAGAAAGATTTTGGCAGCTCCTGAACATTCTCACTCTACATGAGCTGTATAAGTAAGCACAGCCTTGTTGATTGTACATCAATTTGATGGACTAACTATGGAACAGTAATTAAGCCAAAGAGAACATTCAGAAGTACTTATTGCTATTTGCTGTCTGTTCAATCCCCAGACTGCTACAATAAATAGAACCATAAGTTTAATTAATACCTGCAGATCTGATTACCCATTTAGGATAGGCTGTAGTGGACGAGAGGTTGAAAAGACATCCTGCTGTGAGCGATGTTGAAAATGTCTGTCCTTGCCTGTAGCTGAAGTTTGCATGCTACGCCCTGCTGAGTCCTTTGGGGTCCCACAGAGACAGCCCCCCAGCCAGAATGAGGAGACGAAGATTGGGCGGTCCAGGATGGCAGCCCTGGCTGGTTGACCTTCACTGCACATATATTTTCTTTGCTCTGAAGACCTTGAGACTTTCGATGTTCTCTCCTGGTCTCCTAATGTGGCGCCACATCTCCGTGGGCTGCACGTGAAGCTGCTGTTCCCCTCCCCAGTGCATCCCAAATCTAGGTGCCACAGGATGAAGAAGGTAGAGGGGTCTGCCAAGTAGCTGAGATGGCCACTGCCCCTGCAGCGTAGAAGGGATAGCCATGGGGTAACAGTCTTGTCCACCACGACCAGATCTGGCCCAGAGCCCGTGCTTACCAGGGCTTAGCTCTCTCGGTTGTGATTCTGAGTAAGATCTTCCTTGGAGCACTCACTCTAGTGTCCATGCATCTCCTTTAGAAGATGTGGATAATGGCATACGTAACGTACAGTGTTGCCATGAGATGATGCAACGTAATGTTTGGCATGGGGAAGTGTTCACTGGACATGAGCCACTGCAGCCGGATCCATCTTTGTCAGGCACCACTCAGTGCTTCTCTTTAATCATTGCTTCATGCAAGCTTTACAACAGCAACTATTAGGTTTATCCCCACTTAACAGAGGACCAAACTGAGCCCCAGAGGGTTTATGTAACTTGCTGAAGATCACAAAGCTGGGGTTCCAGTGCAGGTTTATCTGACCCTGAAGTCTATGCCCTTAACTATCATGCCTGACAACTGGGAAGACTGGGAGTGTGTGAGGGTGATGCCCTTTGGGAGCTGAAGTGAGGGCCACGGAGCCTGGAAATGCTTCCTCTGTTAGCAGGTAGAGGTGTGTTTGGATTAAAGGAGTAGCATTCCTGGCTAGGTGCAGGTGACTTCTAGAACCAGCCTGCCTGCCTGCCCCCCTCCTTCCCTCCTCTCTTTCCTTCCTCTTCTCCTCCCTTCCCCTTCCCCCCTCCCCTTCCTGCCCCTTCCCTTCCTTTCTCTGTCTTTCATTCCTCCAGGTTTCCTGAGCTATAATCAACAAATAAAATTGTGGGATATTTAAAGTTTACAACATGTTGACTTGATATACATATACATATACATTTGAAAGGATTCTCCCATTGATTTAATTAACAAACCCAAAAGACTCCAAATAGCCAAAGCAATTTTGAGAAGCTGGGGGCATCATACTTCTTCATTTTGAACTGTATCACAAAGCTCTAGGAATCAATACAGTGTGGTGTTGGCATAAAAGCAGACGCACAGATCAATGTAACAGAACAAAGAGCCCAGAAATAAACCCACACATATATGGTCAACTGATTTTCAACAAAGGATCCAAGAATATACAATGGAGAAACAATAGTTGCTTTGGTAAATGATTTTGGGAAAATTGGACAGCCACATGCAAACGAATGAAACCTATCTTATATACAAAAATCAATGCCAAATGGATTGAAGACTTGAGTAGCTTTTCTGATAGTAGACCAAGGGGCTTGAGAACTTTCCTAGGTGTGGTGTGGTTTTTCCAACAAGAAAATTCAAGGAAAAATAGTGTATTGAGGGTAATGAACAAAGAAATAAGAACTGAAAAGAAAAAAAATGTCTTTCTAATAAAAAGAAAGGTAGGAAATAAAGGAAAGACCCACCCTGCCACCCACCCCCCCAAAGAGAAATGGAATTAAAAGTAAATGGGACTGTTTCTTAAATTCCACATATGAGTGAAATCATATGGTATTTGTCTTTCTCTGATTGACTTATTTCGCTTAGCACAAAACCTTCTAGTTCTATCCACGTTATTGCAAATGGCAAGATTTCATTCTTCTTGATGGCCGAGTAATATTCCATCATAGATATGTACCACATCTCATTTATCCATTCCTCTGTCGATGGACATCTGGGCTCTTTCCATATTTTGGCTATTGTGGACATTGCTGCTATAAACATTGAGGCACCTGTGCCCCTTTGAATCACTATGTTTCTATCCTTCGGATAGGTACGTAGTAGTGCAATTGCTGGGTCATAGGGTAGCTCTATTTTGAACTTTTTGAGGAACCTCCGTATTGTTTTCCAGAGTGGCTGCACCAGCTTGCATTCCCACCAACAGTCTAAGAGGGTTCCCCTTTCTCTACATCCTTGCCAACATCTGTTGTTTCCCGAGTTGTTCATTTTAGCCATTCTGACCAGTGTGAGGTGATAACTCATTGTGGTTTTGATTTGTATTTCCCTGATTCTGAGTGATGTTGAGCATGTTTTTCATGTCTGGTCATTTGTATGTCTTCTTCAGAGAAATGTCTGTTCACATCTTCTATCCATTTCTTGACTAGATTTTTTGGGTTTTTTTTTGGGTGTTAACTTTGTTAAGTTCTTTATAGATTTTGGGTACTAGCCCTTTATCTGATATATCATTTGCAAATATCTTCTCCCATTCCGTAGGTTGCCTTTTAGTTTTGTTGACTGTTTCCTTTGCTGAGCAGAAGCTTTTTATCCCGATGAAATCCCAATAGTTCGTTTTTGCTTTTGTTTCCCTTGCCTTTGGAGACGTGTCTGGCAAGAAGTTACTATGGCCAAAATAAAACAGATGAACATAGGGGAAGGGAAGAAAAAAGAAAATAAGATGAAAACAGAGAGGGAGGAAAACCATAAGAGACTTTTCACTCTAGGAAACAGACTGAGGGTTGCTGGAGGGGAGGTGGGTGGGGGGAGGGGATAATTGGGTGACAGGCATTAAGGAGGGCACTTGATGTAATGAGCACTGGGTGTTATATGCAACTGATGAATCACTAAATTCTACGCCTGAAACTAACAATACAGTATATGTTAACTAAATTGAATTTAAATAAAAATTTAAAAAGATGTGGTTTATATGTACAATGGAATATAAAACATCCATAAAAAGAATGAAATCTTGCCATTATAATGACATAGATGGAGTTAGAGGGTATAATGCTAAGTGAAATATGTCAGAGAAAGACGAATACCATATGATTTTACTCACATGTGGAAATTAAGAAACAAGACAAACAAGCAATGTGAAAGATGGAGAGAGAGAGAGAGAGAGAGATTGAGAGAGAGAGAGAACAAGAAAAAGACCCTTAATTATGGAGAACAAACTGATGGTTACCAGAGGAGAGGTGTGTGGGATGATGGGTTAAATAGGTGATGGGGATTAAGGAGGGCACTTGTCATGATGAGCACTGGGTGACGTATGGAAGTGTTGAATCACTATATCGTATACCTGAAACTAATATAACACTATGTGTTAGCTAGCTGGAATTAAAATAAAAACTAAAAAAAAAAAAAAAGTAAACGGGGCTGTAGTGAGCAACGAATGATGAGAAATTTAGGAGAGGGAAACAAGAGGTTAAAATTTTAGGGCAGTGAATCCATCCAACAGACACAGACATAGTGCGGACATCATGAGCATCGATACTTAATAATTTAGCCCCCTGCCGGGAGGCCTGATTCTCATTCAGGGACCATGCCATGTTTAATAAAGCCAGAGAATGGACAGCAAGCCACATACTGCATCTGGGTGAGAAGTGCTTGACATTCTGTAAGAAATGCTTCCTTCTGAGTCAACAGCAATGGCTGTGTTATCGAGAGGAAGTCTCTGGACCAAGCAGCATTCGGGCTTATTTCTTGTGAGCGCTTGGTTAGTGAGGAAAAGTTACTCAGAAACAATAACGTGGGGAGTTTTCCATGAATTATATAGCAACAAGAGTGAATAAGTATGTTGTAATATTTGTAACCACACTGAACATTTTGAAACACTTTCACATAATGAGAAAGTATCTAGATACCTCCTCAGAGATGTAAATAGATGTAAACAGGATTCTATGTGTTTGTGAGATTGGCTTGAAAAACATTGCTGCTATACTTGCATGAGCTAAGCTCACTAAATTGAGACAAGCCATTTGGTGGTGACTCAAAGCCATTTCTGAATCCAAAACCCAACTTTAGATACAGAATTTATAATGGGTCTTAGGCCCGTCAACTTTTTATTGGCTTTCAAAAGAAGCTTGCAGGCATTCTTACATCATCTTGTCCAGTTTCTCCAGAATAAAGTTGAGATCCTATTGATTTATTAAGGGACAGATCAACCTTGTTAATAAAATATACTAGTTGGAGAGAATACTGCTGATTGCTTTCAAATAGGCAGCACCTGGCTCAGACAGTCACAGCGATGGGGGCGGAGGTCAAGGCCAGGATGGCTAGTCCAGTCTTTTTTCTTCTTCTTTCTTAAGAAATCAGATCAACATATGGTTGATACAGTTAAGCATCACATAATCAATTGAAAAATTAAGGCAAAAGAACAAAATACCTTGTTGATTGTGCTGTAGTAATATAGAGTCATTATGTAGATGTGGTCTGAGTCTGCACAAATAAACGTAGTGAAAAGTGAGGAGGAAAATTGAGGCAATTTCCTGAACTATTCAAGGAAGAAAATCCCTTTGCCTCAATTATCCATATCGTACTTTTCTTTGAAAGTGAGGCGAGTGGGAGAAAAACGGAGGGAGAAAAGAAAGCAAGCTTGATTGCGTTAATTCTCCACTTCATTTTGTAGATTAAGGCACATCTAGAGACGTTATTACTCAACCCTGTGTACCGCAGTTTACTTCTTGACAAAATATTTCTTTGCCATTGTGTTTATGCAGATTTTACCCACCCTCCATTTTTCTCTAGTTAAATGGTAAGAACTTGAATTGACACTGTTCTTTTTTTTTCCATAAATAGGGTGCCTATTAAAAAGACTAATTTCCCAGTAATCCAACTTATTCCAAACATTACACCCACAGGGCAGCAAGTTATAGAACAGAATTCTGCCTGAAGACGTAAGTCATAATTACCATCATAAGATTTACCCCACCTCCATTTCCTTGGTGATGGGAAATATCAGTATTTGGACCTAGAGTAGAAATTTTTGTGCAAAAAATACAAGTGTTCCCAAAGTTTATCTGCTAGGGGCCATCATCTGGGGTGTGCATGGGCCAACTGGGAGCTGTGTGTGTATATTATACATACATATATATATACTTTATATATACATATATATATATATGTATATATATACTTTATATATAATCTGCCAGTCACATGACAGACATTATGTAGTTGTATATTTATTAGGACAAGTTTCTGTTAGCAGTAACTCATCCCAACAAAATTAGTATTTGTGACAATTTTGCATGAGATGGAAGTAAAGTGTCTTGAGGAATGTGTGCTGTTTCGAATTCACATAAAGTCACTGTGTGGGCGAATGGCAGCTCTGGTTGCCAATTATCTTAAGATTTAGATAATGTGGAGAGGATCTAGAGGAAAGCAGTGGAAATAATTAGTTTGGGATATAAACCTTAGGAGGAGATGCTATAGGAATAGGGTTACAGAACCAGGAAAAGAGAATGTTAAACAGAAAATTAGTATCAGTCTTCCAGAACATGAAGGCATGATGTGTAGACATTGGCCAGTGACTCTTCTTGGTGTCCACCAAAGGGAGTGTGAAATGGCATGGGCTTAAATCAGATGGATTTAAAGTATATCTAACTTAAGTTAAATATACTTGCTTGATCAGAGTTTGCTATGAAAAAGTTCCCATATGGCACTAATTTCATAACTGAGTAGGTCCTTCTTAGAGAAGGGATTTTTATAGTTAGCAGCTATGACCTCGTAATGGCTTGTGGGCTGTAGAAACTTGGGGAACAGCTCAATGCACTAACAGTGTTGTGTCTGTGTGACCAGAGGCTTTTCAGCTGACTCTCTTTAGCTCATAAATGTGCTTCTCCAAGGGTGTGGTGAATTTGGGGCTCTCACTAACAATGCTGGTTTCTGCATCCCACCTCAGGCTGGCTGAATCCGAATCTTTGGTGGGTGGGGCCCTGGATGCTACATTTTCTCATATGTAATTGTCCTGGAACTACTAAGCTAAACGATAAGCTATTTGGTGACAGGAATCAGATAGTATTCATTTTTAAATGCACCGTGTTTTGAGTATCAGGCTCTCTAAATTGTTAATGCAACTGAACTAACAATATAGTAAATGACAAGGTTATGATTTTAAATAATTTCACAGTAGCAACTATGATTTTGTGCAAGTTTCAGGATTATTATGTAAACATCACTTTGTGGATTTCTGAAAAATTAGAAAATTATAAAGCTTATTAATAAAAATGTACTTTAACCTCTTGATGACTGTATTTAGCATAAATAAGTCTAAGTCTGGGTGAAGCTGCTTGTGAAGACTTACTACTTCCAAGCATTCTTTTTTTATGTTGACAAGCGCGTTTTCTATATCAAATGAAAGGAAGAAATCAAGGGATTTGTCTATTTGTCAGTGATTGAGACATCCTGAGTCCTGGCAGGTGGTGTATACCTGATAAAAAATTTTGCAGTCATACTTGTGATAATATTAAAAAGGTGAAAAAATTAAAGTTTTAACGTGGAATAAAATAAGAGAGCCTGTGTCAGCCAGCGGCTGGGCATGAAGCTGCCTGCTTTCCTGCATGCATGCTCCCTCCCTCTCCTTGAAGTAATTATCTGGAATAGAATTCAACAGTGGGCCACCAATCGGCAGTTTTTGGTGTAAAAGGGGAGGACAGATTTCATCATAACAAGAGCATCCCAGGACTGTGTCCTGAACAAATTTTGCATGCTGTGGAATCTTGAACTTCTATGCCCATCTTCACCTGCCTTTCATCACATGACTCCATACAGACGTGCCAGCAACTTGGTCCTGGTCTTTGCCCCCTCCTTTAGCCCTCTTCCCATCCACCACAGGTCCATGTGCAGTAGAAATGTGCCTTGTTGATAATGCCAACCTTTGGCTACATATCCACAAAGCACAGATGGCTGGGGTAATACACTGAATGAACCTTGGTAACCAGTTCAATTGTTAGTCAAACCAGAGTTTCAACGGTGGTAGCAAAACCAATTGTATACTGTCTTTTCTACCTGGTTCTCTGGCTTCCTGTTCTCTACTGATGGCTACAGACGCCTGGGTTGGGGGAGAGGGAACCATGGAGGTACTGCCGAGGGTCCTTGAACCAGCAACCCCTCCTTTCTCCTCAGCCCACCCCCAGGACTATGTAATGAGTCCTTACTATGTCCTGGCACTTCGTATAGAATAGGTTGACCCGCAGGCAATTGCCGTTTTGTAGGTCAAAGGCAATTGTATATAAGCAATTTCCTATGATTCAACTTAACAAATGTCATCTTACTTAATCTTGGAAGTAACTTCATGAGATGAGTATTACTATCCTCATTTTCCAGTTGAAGAAAGATGAAGCTCAGAGTGGTCAAGGTGACCCAGCCAGAATGTGGAGTCTGGAATGATGTGTGCTCTGTCATCTGCCTGCTCCCTTGGGCCCCATCACTGGGCTGGATGACCACTCTGTGTGCATCAGACATTGTCTATCATCTGAATTACTACATTTCTGGCACCATGTGTATGTTACCCATCTCAAGTGTACGTGGATGTTTTGTTCATGAAATAAAATGTAACTAAAATATCTTCTAAATTCATGGTAGTGTTTTTGAGATTAGGTACCTTATCAAATAGCATGGAAAGAAACTGTCCCAATATTCCATGGGTACACAACATTGATTCTGCTTCGATTCCAGCCCTATGCATAATCATTAAGCCCTTTTTTTTCTTGGGAGGAGTTTGGACCTCCCAACGTGTGTCAGCTCATGCCTCTCAATGTCTCCCTTCTCTTTGAGCTGCTTTGAATCTTTGTACATTTGAAAATGTTCTGAGGTGTTGATGAGATAATCCATATGGAGAGCATGGGTGAGGTGCACAGCCCAGTACCCGTAGCAGAGTAAATGCTTAGTACGTGAACATGCTGTTAGCATTATCTGGGCGTTCTGATGACTCAAGAACCTAATCTGTCAATACTTTTGAGTTGACTTACAATGCAATTGGGCTTTTTGAAACTTCTGTTAGTTTTGTGCCTCACATCTGTTAATTCTATTTAAAAATATTTATATGTATTATCTATTTATCTATCCCTCTATCAGTCAATCAATCTTTATTCATCATTGTCCTCATCTGTATCTTTTATCATACCTCATTCCCTCCCTCCATCCATTCACACATCTATCATCTATCATCTATCTATCATCTATCATCTATCTTCTATCAATTGTCTATCAATCATCTATCTATCTATCTATCTATCTATCTATCTATATCTATCTATCTGTCCATCCATCCATCCATCTCATCTGTATCTTCTATCTAGCATCCAACCCAGTCTTGTAGGCATAACCTGCATTCACTTTCTTTTTTTTATTATGTTAATTTAACCACCATACAGTGCATCATTAGTTTTTAGTGTAGTGTTCAATGATTCATTAGTTGCGTATAACACCCAGTGTCACTTTCAAGTTCTCTTATTTTAGGTCGCCTTCTCTCATTTTTTCCTAGACTGCAGTTACATCATTTTTACAAGTGCCATACTTACATTTGTTAAAAATGGCAAGAGGTTGTATGTGCGCAATTGGTAGATTACAAAAGTCCACTTTTGGTCTTAAACATATCAGTTCACATGTGTTGCTTCCAGTTGTTTGAGGAAGGCTTCCAGGGACTGATTCCAAGCCCCTGAGGCTGAGCGCCTGAAGGAGGCAACAGGGCATTATAGTGTTCAGCTGTTTTCTGAAACTTGAATCACAGGCTCTGAGTCGTTTACTTGAGAGTGGGAGGGAGGAAGTACTAATTAGTAGGTTTCAGTTTCTACCATTTGAGGAAGAATGGAAATAGATGTGAAATAACTCTCAGATATTGAAAGTGTAAGTGAATGATGGCAGTCAGTCAGTTTTATAATATGGTGGCATTTGAATTGGATATGCTGGCATTGAATCACCCCAAACATGTATTTATGCATTAGATTCGTTCAAAATTCATGGTGCAGTTTTATTTTTAACAAGAAAATAAATGATGTTTCTGATTTTTGTCCTTAGGTTGCTCATGACAGTGATTCAGTGTGGCCCTGTACTAAATGGAGTTTGTGTAGGAGATAAACACACTTAGAAACCAG
This sequence comes from Phoca vitulina, assembly GCF_004348235.1. NCBI lineage: Eukaryota > Metazoa > Chordata > Mammalia > Carnivora > Phocidae > Phoca > Phoca vitulina. The sequence goes on from NW_022589712.1 coordinate 11,118,995, forward strand.
TTCGAAAGAAGTCATTCATTGAGGCAAAAAAACTCTTGCTTGAACATATAGGACTTGTTATGTTTCATCCTTCTCAGCAAAGATTTATTGAGCTCCTACTATGTGCTTAGTTATAATTCAAGTAACTTTGATACCGACTTGGCAAGGAAATGATTTATTAGAATGTTAAAGTGAAAGGCCCTTTGTGGATTATATTCATTATGTCTACTCACTCGGAGGGTTTTATTTGTACCTGCTCATAGGTTATTGGCTCTTATATATGTATTTACATGTTTTGTTATGCTTTATCTATTGAAAATGTTTAAAATAGCCATGTGAATACATTTCTAGTCAAGTAAACTGGAAGTTTTCTCAAAAGAGTTCTCTCTGCCATACGAGTTTTATGTAACACCTGCACACAAATCCTTCATGTTTTCCTCCAGAAAGTGCACTTCCATGAGGGAATTAGCTCATGGCATTAAGTAGAATCAAAACTCAATCAGGATAACATTTTAGACATCCATAATTTAAGTTTTTAAAGGGCGTTCTGTACATCAGTTAATCATGTGATGGCTTTTATGACACTTTTGCTGAATGGCAGGTGTTATTCTAGCTAGTCATTTAATCCTCTCAGCCACCCTGAGTGGAAGACAGAGTGGGTATCCCCATTTTACAGATGAGGGAACTGCAGCACCCAGTTACTAAGTGGAAGAGCTAGGATTTGGACTCGGGCATTTTGGCTGCAGATCTGGTGCTCTCAGTTCTTACCCTGTACTTTTTCCCACTTTGCCTTGTTTTCAGGATTGGCACTGAGTGTAATTTATTCTTTTAAGGTTGAAGGTAGAGTGTAGAGGAGCAGAGGAACAAAGAAACTGAGCCAACAGTGGGTTTATCTGTCTAATGTTGTTCATCGGGTTGTATTAATGCAGCATATCAGCCCTATTTGCAGGCATGATCCAGCATTGCTGTTTCTTCTCCTTCCCCCCACCGGCATCCCTCCCCCTTCAACCCAGCCCTCACTTTTGCCTGGTTCATTCTCCCTCATCCTTCACGTCTTTCCTTTGAACTGCCCCTTTCTACATCGCTCCAAATATTTCCCAGCACTCAGCCAATCTATGCATGCATCAGTCTATTGCACAGTCTGAACTTGGTAAGAGTATGAAAAAGACATGATTTAATTTTTGTTTGTTTATTTCAAATACAGTCAATTTTTTAAAATTAATTAATTGATTACTGATTAATTAATTTTACTCTCCCAGTCTTGTCCCTTAGTCACATCCCAGGCAGATTTCTTGAATCTCTGATCCCTTTCAGTTAAAAATCCATACCAGCTCTTTTGAGACCATGTACTTCCCCCTCTCTCCCATCGAAACCCTCTGCCTGCCCCCAGCCAAGGCCCAGGGTTTTCAGTGGGCAGGGGCGGGGCCCCTCTTGCACTCCTGTTTCCCCTCTTCCTCTGGAGTGGGAGTGGGAGGAGACAGGAGAGCTCTCAAAGGTCCTCTTGGATTTCTGAACCTGCTGTGGTCCCCTCTGGGATAATGCTACAACCACTGACTAAAACTGGCTTCATTTTTTTTTTTTTTTAAACTTGTATGCTCCTTTTAGGAGTGTGGAGTGTGTACTCTTCAGAGGGCTCTCTCCCCACTGCACAGATTTTTGGAGGTCATCTCTTTCTTGACCTCTTAGAGCCCTCCTGCCTCTGTGGAACACCCTGCAGCCTCTGGCTGAGAGTGGAAGGGGCCTGGGTGGTCAGGCCAGCCCCTTGCATATCACATCCACAGTGGGGCTCAGGTGTGACCCCTTCCCTGGTGCCAGGCAAGGAAGAGTCATGCATCTTTGCCACACCAACTGGTGGAGAACAAATTGCTTCTCTGGTGGCTCCCACTTCGTGCCTTGCTGTTGTCTCTCCAATTCTTCACTCTCTTGGCCTCTCCTGACTCACAGAGGGCAGATAGTGAGCTCACCACATAAACAGATGCCCAGCCAGGGTAACATCAGCAAGACATTATCTTGGTCCCTTTACTTATGGAGGGAACAGTCATGGTACTTGCCCCAACCCAGGTAGACTATCCATTTCTTTCTTAGCCTTCTCTACCCTCGCTGGTCCTTTATTTTGTTTTTATTTTTTAAAACTAGGTTGGTTGATTGTAAGTAAGCCCTGAGGACTTACCTGGTTCAATTTCAGCTCCCTGTGTGTGTGTGTGTGTGTGTGACTTATCTTTGTCCTTAGCCTTAAGTCCACCAAAAGTCATTTTAAATATCCTGTTACCTTGACATTTATGTGTTTAATATACATCTTTCCATTAAATCCAGTGCAGTAGTCTCTCTTAATCCCTGTTTCTTCTTGAGTTGCTGTGGATGCCTTCCAAGAGGAAGGCAACATTGATTGAAATATCAGGGATGACATTGTTTGAGTCAAATTACAGAGATCATCACCACCTGAGCCACACCTTTAGCAGTATCCTATTTCTGGTGGAAGGTGTTTGTGAGGAATAAATAATATGCAGGGTATTTGTAAATATGATGGAATACTTGGAACCAAAATTAACAATCAATTGCTGGGATAGGGTAAAAACAGAGAATGAATACATAAAGTCAATATGTTACCATAAAATTAAAATATCTAATATTTTCAATTTCTATTCATGTCAAACTCCTTAGTAAAATTCCTATAATTATGTTTAATTTCCTTTCCGTTTTTTCTGCCCATATTCTGGAAACTGTCCTATTAATAATGAAATGGGAGATAAGTAGAAAGATAAGAGAATCAAAAGGGTTGCTTATTCTTTCCTTGAGTCTTTCCTTTGATTAATCCCCAAGGCATCATTAATAATATTTGAAGAATATAATGTCTTTAACAACAAAAATTAGAAATATGTAGCAAATCAATATATGCAAACTTTCTTAATTAAGAGAGGGTTTAGACTTTATACTTAAGATTAAAGTTCACTGAATTTAAATTACAATATAAAAAGAGATTAATTACTATTAATATTTTTGCAGAAGTGTCCAGGGCTTAAACCTAGTATGGCAGTTTTCGTACTATGCCATTAGGTCCTTCCTCCACATATGATACCCTCCCCTTCTCCCTGACATCCCCCCCAACTGTACTCCCAGAAAATGCTTCTCCCCCCCCCAAATCATCAATGTGAATTAGTCATAATGAATTTCACAAATAATCAAGCTATGGTCTGGGCTCCATTATGAACAATGTAAAATACTGGTAATTGTCCTAGGGTATTTCTCCTTGGCTGTGTAGAGGTCTCTGGTGATGTGGAGAAATGTCAAATTCTGAAGACAGTTCTTTGCCAATATAACTTGTCTGTTTAAAAAATTTTAATTCTTTTCTGCATCTAAGTTTAAGGAACATTAACTTAATCAAACTTTATTAATGGTGATTTTAAAAGCAGAGAGCATGCTCCATTTAAAAGCAATCATATACCTTGAATAAGTTTATTTTTAAAAAGTTGTTTTTAAAATTGTGAGAGATTTCAAATATACACATGAGTAGGGGATAATGTACAGAATATATATATAGACTTACCACACACCTTCATTAAGTCTGACTTAACATGATGCTATATGACTTCAGATATATTTTTTTAGTTACATAAAACATTAAGATGAGCATTGGGTATTGCATATAATTGATGAATCACTAAATTCTACATCTGAAAGTAATATTACACTATATGTTAACTGGCTGGAATTTAAATAAAAACTTGAAAAAGAAAAAAATAGGTACAACTGAGCCCCCTTATAAACTCCTCTTTTATAAATCTTATAATTATTTATAAATATATAAATCTTATAATTCCTCCTCTTATTTCTTTTCCTTCGTAAACTGTTATCATGAACTCAGTATTTATCATTCCTATGCATGTTTTTGTACTTTTACTATAGTATAATAATAAAATATGTGATAGTATTTAGCATAGTGTAGTATTGTTTTCAAAAGTTTAAACATTTTATTGGTGGCATAACACTGTACTTATTCTTCTGCAAACTGTTTTTTTGTTCGACATTATGTTAAGAATTATTCATGTTGATGGGTATAGCTTTAGTTCATTCAGCATTAAACGCTGTCTAGTGTTGCACTGAATGAATGTACATTATTTTATTTATCCATTCTCCTGTTGAGAGACATTTGGATTGCTTCCAATTTTTTTTTTTTTGTCATACAAATAATGCAGAGCTGATCATGCCGACTGGTTCACGTGCATGAGTTTCCCTAGGGCGGTGGTTCTCAGAGTGTGGCCCATGGGCTCCCTGGGGGCCACATTACATTTTTCCAGGGGTCTTCAAGGTTGAAACCGTTTTCATAATAATACTGAGATGTTATTTGTCTTTTTCACTGTGCTGATGTTTGCACTGATGGGGGAAAAGCAATGATTGGTCAGACCACTGCAGCCTGAACTCAAACCAAAACAATGGCACAAACAGTGCTAATTGCTATTTTATTTTTCACTGCTGTGCCCTCACAGAAAAAAGCTATTCATTTGAGAATGTCCTTTGCTTATTAAAATGAGCTTAACATTTAAGCAAATTTTTATTAGTTTTTAACATTTATTAAAATTTCTATTAATTTAAATTTATTAATTTAAAATTTTATTAATTTTTAATCATTAATTTTATTAATTTGAGTACATGCCTTCTTAAAATTACTTGTGGCACAGTGGCGAGTGTGTAGGGAGAACTTCTGCGACACTCTACGATTGTTTACGGTACAAGCCGAGCTAGCTACTTTGTCGTGGAACACCATTTTTACGTGAAAGAACCATGGGCAGATCAATGATTGGGCATCTAGTAGACATTTTCTCAAATTTGAATGAAGTGATCCTTTCACTTCAAGGGAAACAACTGGCAGTGTTTGTTTCCAGTGATAAAATTTTCACTTTCAAGCAAAAATTAAGAGTTTTGGAAAATTTGCAACGATGAGCTTGACATTTCCTGAGAGTTAAAGACTTTTTCTTGTGAGTTCAGTGATCACGTGAACAAAGAGCATTACTTTTTGGTATGGTGTAATGAAGTATGTCCACATTTGGAATATCTGTATCATTCAGCACACCAGTATTTTCCAGATGCTCAACCCATGACATTGCAAAATTATGCATGGATAGATGATTTATTCTAAGTGCAAGGCTAAATTTTCTACATATATTTCAACCAAAACAATGTGTAATTCTACAGACTATGCAGGAGCAGATCTGAGAATCCAGCTATTTAAGCCAGATATTAGGATATTAAAGAGATCTGCAGGAATCTTACTAATTTTTTCTGGTTTTGGAAAATAGAGTTATCTCTGATAAAAACATTCCTTATCTTAACATGTAATAGGTATATTATTTAAAAATTAATAAATACTGAAAAATTTCTCACTTATATTTTCTAAATGTTTATAGATGTAACACATAAAAACTCTTTGTGGTCCTCATGATTTTAAGAATGTAAAGAATGTAAGGAAATTCTGAGATAAAAAAAATTGGGCACTACTATTTTAGGGCATAGCTGCAAGAGTGGGATTTCTGGATTGTGGGTGTGGATATACTGCAAGGTTGATAAGAATTTACATTCTAGGGGTGCCTGGGGGGCCCAGTCAGTTAAGGGCCTGGCTCTTGGTTTCCGCTTAGGTCGTGATCTCAGGGTGGTGAGATGGAACCTACTTGGGGCTTGCGCTGAACGCAGAGTCTGCTAAAGTTTTTCTCTCCCTCTTCCTCTGCCCCTCCCTGCCTCTCTCTCTAAAATAAATAAATAAATCTTAAAAAAAAGTAATTTACATTCTCATAAGGAAAATGTGGGAAAAAAATTTTCCACATCTTCACCAGAATTTTGTCAGACTATAAAATGTTTGCCATTCTGAGGTATGCGAGATATCTCAATGTTATTTTATTTTGTATCTCCCTGATTACTAGTGCGTTTGACATGACTATGCACATTTAGTGGCCTTTTTGGTTTTCTTCTTTGTGAATTACCTATTCATATCCTTTGTTTTCTCTGCCTAACGTCCCATTAAATTGTCTTTTTTGTTTGTTTTCTTAATTGATTTTTAGGACTTTATATTTTTTAGTTTCTAATCATTTGTCAATTACATGTTGCAAAGCTTTTCTCTCAAACTGTGGCTTTTCTTTTAATTTTACTTATGTTTTTGTTGAACAGAAGTTTTAATTTTAATACAATCAGTTCTATCAATTTTTTGATTCATTCTTTTGGTTTTGTATTTTTTATTTTGTCTAAGAAATTCTTCTCTATCACAAGTCCATGCATATCTATGTGTCATACATGACTTTGATAAATTAATAATTTTTTTAATGGTGAGGAAATTAATGGATTGTCTTATAGTGAGCCATCTTTGAATTCTTAGAATTAAGTCTAGTTGGACATGATATTTTAAAAATTACTAATAATTATTTTATACACTGCTGAAGTTAATTTTCTGATATTTTAAAGGTTTTATTTTATTTTTTAAAATTTATTTAACAGAGAGAGAGAGAGTGGGAGAGGGAACACAAGCAGAGGGAGTGGGAGAGGGAGAAGCAGGCTCCCCGCCAAGCAGGGAGCCCGATGCGGGGCTCGATCCCAGGACTCCGGGATCATGACCTGAGCCGAAGGCAGATGCTTAACGACTGAGTCACACAGGTGCACCAATTTTCTGATATTTTATTTGGGATTTTGCCACCCATGCTTATTAAAGTGATAATCTATATCTTTCATTCCTTGTACTGACTTACCCAGTTTGGTATTCTGATTTTACCAACTTTATAAAAAGTGTTGGATAATTTGCTCTCCTTTTCTGTTTTTAGTATCTGCTTGATGATAAAGCTATTGTTGTTTGAGTAAATTCACCTGTAAAATATTCTGGCTCTCGTGTCTGCTGATTTGAGGGACTTTTGATTACTAATTCAATTTTTCCAATGATTATTTGTTTATTCATTTTTTTCTGCTCCCTCTTGGGTCAGTTTTAGAAATTTCTATTTTTCTAAAATATAAGTTTTCAAATTCATTACATAGTATTCATAGTGTTCCCTTATGATGTTTAACATCTGCTGTCTGTTTTTGTCCACCTTTTTATTGCTTTCTTCTTTTGTTTTTTATCAGACTTGGTAAAAATTTGTCTATTAGTTTTTTTTTTTTAAAGAATCACCTTTGGATTTTATTTATCCTTTCAATTGCTTTGTTTTTGTTTCTTTATTACAATCTTATTTTTTTTCTTGCTTTTACTTTTTTTTAAGATTTACTTATTTGAGAGAGAGAGAGAAAGTGCACACATGCACATGGGGAGCTGGAGGGGCAGAAGGAGAGGACAGAGAGTCTTAAGCAGACTCCATGCTGAGAGTGGAGCTTGAGGTGGGGCTCCACACTGGGCTCACTCCCATGACCCTGGGATCATGACCTGAGCTGAAACCAAGAGTTGGATGCTTAACTGACTGAGCCACCCAGGTGCCCTGCTTTTACTTTCTTTAGGCTTACTTTTCAGTTATTCTAGATTCTTGAGTTGAACATTTATTTTAATCTTCCTGTTTTTCTAGTAAATGAATTTAATGCTATAAATTTATCTTTAAAGAGTGACTTAGCTTCATCCACATGTTTTGATATGTAGCAATTTCTTGTCAATTCAGGCTTTATTTGATAATTCACTTGAAGATACCTAAATATATACTCTTGTTATATTTTTGCTACTTTGCAATGTTGCCTTCTAATTAATCACAGAAGAGATGATATGTATGACTTAAGTTCTTTAAAATCCTGGTATTATGTCAATATTTGTAAATGTTCTATGTATTCATGAAAGGTGATAGGGTCTTTTTGTGGTGGCCTTCTCTCTATACCTACCCGATCAAGCTAGTTAATTTTGTTTCTTCAAACTGCTATATTCTAACTAGTACTAATTTTCCTCTGTGGTTATAAATTTACCAATTTTTCCATTCAATTTTGCCAATTTCTACTCTATATATTTTAAAGCTATGATAAGTACGATAATTTCATGTTTCTTATCTTCATGGTTGAATTTTGTCTTTTATTATTATATAGCATATTTATTTTTATCAATTTTTTTAGACTTTAAATCTGTTTGTTGGATATTAATTTTGTTACATCAGCTTTATTTGTCTAGTATTTGAAGGCTTTATCTTTTTCTAGCCCTTCATCTTCATTCTTCTGTGTGTTTTTTTCTAGATGCGTCTCTTGCAAGCAACATATGGCTCAATTAAAAAATCAATATGATAATCTCTTAGTTGATGAACTTAATTAATTTACAATCATTATGATTAGTTATATATTTGAAATTAGTTCTACTGTCTTATTTTGTGTTTTCTGTTCACTATCTCTTTTCTTTATTCCCTCTCTCCCTTCCCTGCTTTTTATTGTATTGAAACAGTTTTTAATATTTCATTTTCTTCAGCTGATTAGGAAGCTGCAAAGTGCATTTATAGGGTTTAGAGGTTACTTTTAACCTTAAAGGTACTTACTTAATCGTATTTTTAAAAAATGAGGTCTATAGTTATTCAGTATTTTCTTCTTCCGATGACAATGAGTCTTAACACATGTACTTACCAGTTACTGTTGACTTATTGTAGTTTAGAGTTATTAGTTGCTATTTTATGGCCAATATTTAATTTAATTATTAACTTTTTGTGAAGTTCTATATTTGTCTCAAATTGCACATTTTTTGTTCCCTTTTTTTCTTGCTGAATTCCTTTTATTTATTTTTAATTTTATTTTTAAAAAAATTTGAGAGAGAGAGAGCGCGTGCGTCCACACAGACACACGCATGCACGTGTGCGTTAGCAGGGGGAGGGGCAGAGAGAGGGAGAGAAAAATCTCAGGCCGACTCCACGCTGAGCATGGAGCCTGGTGCGGGGCTCCATCCCACAACCCTGACATCATGACTTGAGCCAAAAATCAAGAGTCAAACACCTAACTGACTGAACCACCCAGGTGCCCCAGAGTTCCTTGTTTTAAAAAACAAGGTACTTGAGTGGTACATTCCTAGTCTTTATATGCCTTAAAGCATCTTTATGTTGTCTTTACTCTTAAATGATAATTTGGATGAATATGAATATAAATTTTTTGGTTGTCAGTTACTTTTCCCTCAGCATGTCAAAGATATTATTCTGCTGTTGCCATCTACTTTTAGAAAAAAAAGTCTAATTTATTTCTTTAGTTAAGTGGTGAATTTCTCCAGTAACTAAGTTTGACAATTTTGGACACTGAAAGAGGTTGGATTTGCAGGGTGAGCCCCGCTGGGGCCCACGGTTTCCTTTTCAACATAATGTCAGTGTCAATTTGTTGATGGATCTTTTTATGAAGTGCTGAGATAGATTGTTACAGGCATGTCTGAGACTCAAAAAATTTGTCATGTGTATCGATAATATTTTTTCACAATAAACTTCTATTTAAGAATATTTAAAACATTGCACACCCATGAATTTGAAACATTTATATATTCATAACAAGAGAAAATAGGAACCGAAACAAGATATGAAGAAATCCTTTTGTAAGCAGAATTGTGTTAGAAGGAAAACACTAAACCAGGACTTACGGGCACTGACTTCTAATTCTGGCTCTACTTACATGACCCTGGGCATGTCACTGAATCAGTCAATCAATCAATTAGTTTCTCTCTCTTTCTCTCCTTCAGTTGTAAAGTGAAAGTGTTGGACCAGATTAGTGGTTTTCAAACTAAGTTGTATGGAATAAACTTGGAGGTGGCTGAACTGATTGGAGCTACGCAGATGAGCTCTGGGCCTACCATTCTTGCCTGGACTGGTCTCCTTTTCTTTTTCATTAGTGTCCTATTATGGTCTTCTGTGTAAGATTTCTTCTAAAGAAAATATTCTAGTAGCTATGATAATCAAACCTCTAAACTATATAATCTGAAAACCCACGTCTAACACTGTGGCAGTCTTCATACAGGTACATAAGGATGGCCGATCGATTACTGCTTGCCTTAGTGAAAGCTAAACTCCAGTTTTTAACTTTTATCCACCTTCAGAGATTCCAGGCATCATACAGCATTTTTTGTGTCATCTTTTCTAGAGTTCCCTGTGCTTCTGGAGTTTCAGCATGAAAGCCTTCAAGATAATTTAGAGCCAAAGTCACAGCTCTTACTTCTCTTTGCTCCTGTCTTCACACAGGAGTAAGGACACCTTCCTTATTCCTTCTCCAGTAAGTTCTTCCCGGGGGCTTGAATTGATGCCCCCTTTTTACTGTATGGTCAGAAATGGAGGCCCCAAAATATGAACTCATGATTATACTTCTTCCCTGGACCCCTCCCTCCTCTGCACCTTCTTCTTAGGATGGTTTTACCTGGATGACTGAGTTATAGACGCAGTAGATTTACTTACTTCCAGTGGGATTTATAGAGTTCTAGTACCCAATGAAATGTCTCGAGGCTGTAGCTCTAGAATTTCCCAAATTTCTACTGACAACTATTTTATATATACACTTTTTTTTTTTTTTTTAGAGAGAGAGACAGTGCACACACATGTGCGAGTGGTGGAGGGTGAGGGGCAGGGAGAGGGAGAGAATCCCAAGCAGACTCTGAGCTGAGTGCAGAGCCCAATGTGGGGCTCAATCTCATGACTCTGAGATCATGATCTGAGCCGAAATCAAGAGTTGGACACTCAACTGACTGGCCCCTATATATACACTTTTAAAAAAGGATTAAACTTTTAAAAAATATATTTTATTTATTCATTTGAGAGAGAGCACGAGTTGGGGGGGAAGGGCAGAGGGAGAAGCAGACTCCCCACTGAGCAGGGAGCCCGACACGGGGCTCAATCCTAGGAACCTGAGATCATGACGTGAGCTGAAGGCAGACACTTAACTGACTGAGCCACCCCAGGGGCCCCAGGATAAAACTTTTTCCTCATGCTTAGCATAATAATAGTTTTTGAACATAATTCTTTTTATATGAAGAGGGAAGATCTTTCTTCTACTCTGAATGATCTTGACCTGGTGTGAGGTCCCAGCACTATATTGGTACTTTCCATTTGTAGAACCTTCTTGCAAGTTGCTGCTGTTTAGAGAAAGTGGTTAAATGAGAGGTCATTGTGTAATTCAAGAAGTGCTAGAGAGCTTTTCTTACTTGTGTGCATTTTATTTTATTTTATTTTATTTTTATTTTTTTAAGTAGGCTCCATGCCCAGCATGGAGCCCATCGTGGGGCTCAAAGTCATGGCCGTGAGATCAAGACCTGAGCCAAGATCGAGTTGGACACTTAACTGACTGAGTCACCCAGGCACCTCTTGTGTGTGCATATTTAAAATAAAATCTTTCATTACTTGTAAAAATTCAGAGAATGTCTCAATACCAAGATTTTGTTGTTCATAAACCCTATGTTGTATATATATAGGATCCCTGGGTATTATAAATATTTCTTCATCATATGAGTGGATTAATATTTGTAGTCTAATCCTTGAAAATTCTGAACAGTAAAGTTTTGTGGTACAACTAACTTTTATTTAAATAGGTAATGTATTTTGTAATGGGTATGCATTTTTCATGAGTTTCCATTTCTCTTGTTTCTTTTATGTTTACTTCTAGTGGTCGAATTCTTAATTTTTTTGGGTTAATTCTTTTCTTCCATGATAATTGTATATAGTCCAATTTGTTCTTTTTGTGGGTATGTAGTGTCCCTTTTAATAGGATATATTGGATTTAGATGTTTTTCTTAAAATTTACTCATAATCCAATGCTGAGATGAGCTATCTATCATGTCAGCTCCAAGATTTCACTGCAGTCCATTGGGAATGCAATGCAATAAAAAGGTGCAGTTTCTTCACTGTAATCAAGGAACATTCCACATGTTGTTTGGAGAAGCATGGAATTATAGGCGAAAAATAAGCAAGCAGATCCTGTCAATGTAGTCTAATCACACCTTCCTGTTAGTGTTACTGTTGTGGTCTAGCCTACATACAGAGCTTGTTTTTCTTTTGGGCTCTCTGTTCTGGGAGCTCTTCTTTTTATATTGTTTAATTTTGGAAATAGTATTGAGAGAGCAGCAGGTGGTAAAAATGTATATTTTGCTTGGTGGTTTTACATGGAAAAGGAAAGAATAACATCATATTTTGGAATATAACTTTAAAATGGAATTCAGCTTAAATCTGAATTAGTGACGCTTCCCCTGAGATTTTGTTTATAATTATTAATAGCATAAGTACTATTCAGGAACTGGGATAGAGTCAGTTCTTTAATATCTGTGTAAACCCTGACATTGTCATCTCCTTCAATCAGTTAATCAATGAATGTAAAACAATTTTAATATTATCCAAGTCAGAACCAAAGTTAAAGATACTCCAAATATGTTATAAAACACATCTATCCACAGGTATTTTGGGAAATACTCATGCCACTAGTGTGATTTTAGGTGGATATATAGCCTCATTTGGCATGACTGTGAGGAAACAGGTCCCCTCTAGCCTTTTGAGAAGGCAATTAGTCAACATACCTCAAAATCCATATCTCTTGAATTACTTCATGGAATTTATCATAAGGCATTGACAATATTTATGTTCAAGAATGTCATTATAAAGCCACTTAATAAATTGAAAAAGAAAAACCCCTCTGTTATGGGCTGAATGTTTATGTCCTCCCCAAATTCATAGGTTGTAATCCCAACTCCCAATGTGATGGTGTTAGAAGATGGAGCCTTTGGGAAGTGATTAGGTCATGAGGGTGGAGTGCCCTTAAAAAAAAAGACCCCAGAGAGCTTTCTCCCTTTCTGTCATGTGAGGACACAATGAAAAAACAGCCATCTGCAACCCAGAAAAAGAAGACTGCCACCACAACCCCACTGTGTTGGTGCTCTGATCTCCAACTTCCAATTTCCAGAACTGTGAGAAATTAATTTCTATTATTTATAAGCCACCTGGTCTGTGGTATTCTGTTATAGCAGCCCAAACTAATAAAGACCCCCTCTAAAAGCTCAATAAATAAGAGAATGATTATATAAATTCACATAGATTTGTATGTTGGAATAATATGCCACCATGAAAAACCTATACTCATATAGCATTAGTAAAAAATAGTGGAGGTCAAGGTTGTAGCATGAATGCAGTTCCCATTTTATACTAGAAACAATGCCATGCCCACATATATGCATGGAAAGAAGATGGTTCCTTAGGGTAGTAGGATTTATTGAACAAAATTTATGGAGCATGCATGGGGAGAAGCAGTATAGTGTAAAGATAAAGGGCAGAGAGTGGGAAGTCAGGGATTGTCTGGCTTCAGATCCAGGCTCAACCGTTCATTATCAGCGAGGCCTCAGACAAATAACTGAATTCTCTAGGCCTCAGTTTTCTCACCTGTAAGATGGGAATAATAGTAGCTTTTACATCGTAGGCTTTTTGTGAGGATTAAGTGAGTTAATGGAGCTAAATGAGTTAAGCTAAATGAGTTAAGCCAAAGGATGCATGCAATTTGCTCTGACTGTGCTTTTTGGTGTTTATGAATAGACTACTTTTTGAAAAAGAAAATCAGATCATATAATACAGGCACATGGGAAGTGCTGCATAAATTCTATTCCTCTCATTTTTAGGTGCTGGGCACTGCACTGAGTGCTGGGTGTCCATCAATGATAGAAAAGCAAGGCCTCATCCATAGGAGTCTCATAATCCAGAGGGGGAAACAAATATTCCTCAAATAATCAAATAGATCAATAATTAAAAAGTATGATAAATACTGTAAAGAAAAATAGTAAGGTATTTTTAGACAGATAATTGGGGTAGAACCTAGTTCAACTGTAAAGTCAAGAAATGTCTCCAGATGGAAGTGACATTCAGTCAGAGAGATGAACTATGAGTAGCAGTGGGAGCAGAGAGAAACAGCACATACATGAGGTTCTGAGTCACATATATGAAGGCTGGGAGCTGGGTGAGGTGGAGGAGGAAGGCCAGGCTGCTGGAGTTCAGTGAATGATGGGGACGGTGATGCAGGGAAGGTGGAAGGGTAGGCCATGCCTGATCAATGGGGCCTAGTGGCATTTATCCCCCATGCTGCAGGAAGCCCCTGGAAGAATCTAAACAAGAGAAGGACTTGCCCTGGTTTCCTATTGAAAAGCACTCTGAGAGGTGGTGGTGGTGGGGGTGGGGTAACTGGGTGATGGACATTAAGGAGGGCACTTGATGTAATGAGCACCAGGTGTTATATGCAACTGATGAATCACTAAATTCAACCCCCAAATTAATAATATGCTATATGTTAACTAACTTGAATTAAAAAAAAAAAAAAGAAAAGCACTCTGATTGTGGAGAGATGCAAAGTTGGAGGTGAGGGAGAGTGAACACAGAGTCAGTTGGAGGTCTCTGGGGCAGGACAGGCAGGAGACAGAGGTGATGGAGGTGAGGTGGACTGGGATGCAGGCACTGGGGTGCAAGAAGAAAACAGACTCCAGACATTTTGGAGGAAGAAGCAATAGGCGTGGAGATGTGGGATTAGGCACAAGAAAGGGCCCAGGTTGACTTCCAGAATTATCTCTTGAGCACTTGAGTAGCTGGAGGCCCCTTTGGTGCGGCCAACAGGAGGAGGGCAGTGGGTCAAGAGGCAACATTTCTTCCTTTCACCTTTCTATGTTATACATATTTTATCTCAAAAACAAGTTAAGACAGCATTTAGTTTAGAAGTATTTAGACATGGGCCAACTTAAACTTATTTGCTGACAAAAGTACAGAAAAGGAACAGAGCAGGAAAAAGAAAATGCAGCAAGGAAATAGGTATCAAAGGATGCATGCAATTTGCTCTGACTGTGCTTTTTGGTGTTTATGAATAGACTACTTTTTGAAAAAGAAAATCAGATCATATAATACAGGCTGATGAGTAACCTGTTTTTGATTCACTATAAAATATATCTTGAGCATCTTCTCAAATCACCAAATATGCTTGTAAACATATTTTAATAGCTACGTAGTATCTTGTTTTGTGGATATGAATTATTTTATTTCACTAGTTATGAGTCACTTAGGTTATTTTCTGTTTTTCTCTGTTATAAAGAGGTAGCAATGACCATTCTTGGAGCTATTTTTACTCAGAATAATTTACTTATGGTGAATTATTGGAAATGGAATTATTCTTTCAAAAGTTCTAATTCTCCTTGAATTCTTTCACATGATATTAGCATTGGGGATCCTGCTTTTATTTATTTATTTATTTATTTATTTATTTATTTATTTATTTATTTAACTTTGCCTGATACCTGTTGACCTATTCTTAACTCTTTTGGAGGACATTTTGCTTTATGTTACCTCCTCTCTTACCCTTCTCTCTCTCCATTTTTCCTGATCTTTACCCAGCCAGTTTTTAGCTCATTAGAGAGTTTAATCCATTTAAATTTATTGTTATAAGCAGTGTATTTGGTTTTATGTTATTTTGTGCTTCCTTTCTGCTTTCTTTGATTTTTACATTTTAGATGTAAACTATGTTTTCATTTCTGGGAAAGTTTTAGAAAGTTTCTATCTTTCTAGTTCATGTTCAGCACGATGCCTGATGTCATAGTAGGCAATCAGCAAACACTTCGGAAAAACAAACAAATTCTACATATAGTTCTGCTAGTGTTTACCGTTTCCGTTGACGTTTTCAGAAGCATTCTGTGACCTGTTTCTGTAAGTGTTACTGGCTAAGGTAAACGGTCCTCTTCTGCTTGTCTTCTTCCTTCCAAGAGAAGGTGTACAGCAGTACCTTTTTCTCCTTTTGCCTCTATAAGACTTTGTTCCTTTTATTTGAATTCTATTCTAAGCATTAAGATTCCCCTTGTTGATATTACTTTTTCTTCTACATTTTATTTGTATTCTATTAGGTGCAAGAAGAATTTTCTAAACATTTTCGGGATACTGCAGTAGATCTTTTTCAAAGTATTCTCTTCCATTGAGTATCTTAGGTGTGAATCCTGCATATTACTGTTTTCCCCTCTTTACTCATGCTTGAATGGTATCCAGACTCTGTTTCTGTCCACAGACAGGAGCCTGGATTTGCTTGGTCCCGCCTCCTCCTTCATGTGTAATCTTTGAATCCACTTTCAGCATCACAGCTAAAGAGATGGCTATGTGTCTCTCAGCCTGAGGTTTGGTGCCCAGCAGGGTTCTATCCAGAGCATGTCCGCTCCACCAAGGGGGATTTTTCTCCTCCACTTTACTCCTGGTCTTAGGTGTACCAAAACAACCTAGCAGATAAAAAGCAGCAATTACCAGCATATGCTATCAAGGCTCCTTTTGTATCCACCCTTGTCTATGCTATTTGACAGTTGAGACTTCACCTACGAGAATGCCCTGTATCAGGCGGTACTCCCTTCTTACTCACTGGTTTTCTGGGAATCCCAGTAATTGATCATAGAAAGAATGAAGAGAGCAAGTGTGTGTGTGTGTGCGTGTGTGCATGTAGGGGTGTATGTGTGTGTGTGTGTGAGAGAGAGAGAGAGAGAGAGAGATGAAAATTGTGCTGTCGTTCAATAACCCTGGAAGGCATCAGTGTCAATTAATTAATGCAATTTAGAAACCGGGGCAGTGAGGTGATGGTGGAGGGGAAAAGAGTCATTTACTACAGAACATGCTGTACCCGTGTAGCCATGTCCATAGCATATCATGGTCATGGATATTTATTTTAAATTTATTCAGTCTTCCTTCTTAAGAAAAGTTTGATTATGTTTTATGTCATCTCTAATTGTCAGGGAAAACTTAAGGCTCATTTTATAAAGAACGCTCCAAAAGGTGTTAAGATAAAATACTTCAGTATTTAATGAATTAATCCCCAGGTCTCCTTAATGACTGATTTCTCAATCTGCCCATGACTGAGATTTAAAACTCATACACATGACAATGGTTCTGCCCTCCTGTTTCTCTTGTTGGATCATTGAGAATCGAGTCTACAGTTTTGAGGACAAGTTTAGATGTCCACTGACAGGTGAAACCTTTATATGAAGCCCTTTATCCATAAGAAATCACAATATCTTAGATGCTTCCTCTAAACATAATGTATTAGTTTTCTGTGGTTGCTGTAACAAATTACTAGAAATTAGATGGCTTAAGATAGAAGATGTTTATTCTCTCACAGTTCTGCAGGTTAGAAGTCCAAAATCAAGGTGTCTGTAGGGCTGTGTTTTCCTTGGAGGCTCTAGGCACCAATCCCTTCCCAGTCTCCCCTAGATTCCGATGGCTGCCCCATTCTTTAGCTCATAGACACGTCATCACTCCAGTCTCTGCGTCTGTGGCCACATTACCTCCTTTCCTCCTCTTCTTCTGCTTCTGTGTCATCACTTTCTGTCTCAGTCTTACAGAGACATTTGTCACTGGATTTAGGGCTACCCAGATAATGCAGAGTGATCTCACCATCTCTTGATTTCTTATCTTAATTACATCTGCAAAAATCCTTTTTCCAAATAAGGTCATATTCACAGGTTCCAGGGATTAGGATGTAGACATATTTCTTTTGGGGCCACCTTTCAGCCCACTACACAGAATTTGTGAAGAGATTGTATGCAGAACAATTAATTCTGCATACCTAAATCCCATAAGTGTCTTTTTTTATTGAGCACATATTATAGCAAGAGCAAGACTTGAGTGTTCATGAGAATTCAAAGTTTGTGTACAGATCCACCCCCAAGTTTTTTAAGTCAGTGAGTATATCAGCAGGTCCACTCATTGTGACAGTGAGTGGGTGAGCAGTGGTTGTTTTCCACCCTCCTTTTCAGCAGGGCACCCAGCCAAAAGGCAGGCTGCAGAAGAGCCTGGGGACACGTAACTCTGGTGTCCAGTCCTTGAGCGAGAGTTTGGCAAGAGGAGATGGAATTGCAGAGTGTTGGTCATGGAGGAAAGGACAGGCTTCTATTTTTGAGAGGAGAAACTAAAACTGCAGGGGGTGGGCCAGACCTCTCTGGGGCTTCTGGGGACACAGAAAAGATGGAGGGATGATGGTGAGGTGATCAAGGAGGAAAGAGGTCTTAAATAAGATCTCAGAAATGATTTAATCTGCCATCAAGGATAGCTGGGGAGGGAAGTTGGCAAATCAGGAATATTCCATATTCCCTGCTGTCCCCTTCCCCACCCCGACCTCAGGAGGAAGGGAATAGGTGATGATGATTAAGCAGAATAACCTGCATTTTAAAGTACATTTCTCTAAGGACTTCAAAGTAACTGTTGATTTTAGAAAGCATTTATCTTGCAGAGTTAGCTACTGTTTTATTTTTAACTTGTGAGACCTCAGCTCACAAATGCCAGGGTTACACAGGAAATTAATTTGAAGGTCTCCAGGCTCACATGGGAACATTTTTCACCATCACATTACCTGATCTATCTTGGCAACATTGGACCTCTGGCCCCAGGGTTCCCAGAAAAGGGGGAGTGCTGAAGGTTAGCTCCAGGAATCAGGAGCTGCAGGAAAGAAGACCTCACACATTTAGACCAGAAAAGGCTCATTTTTCTTAACATGCACAATCCACATTGGCTTCCTTGATTGCTATTAAAAGAAGAAAAAGGAGAGGTAGAAACAAACATTTATTAGGCTGTTCCTATGTGCCAGACACTGTATAGTTACTCTTCTCAAGTGATAAAAATATTACTGCTGCTATTTTGAAAGATATGGAAAAAAAAGTTTTCTGAGAGTTTAAGTCACATGACTGAGGTCCCTAATAGGTTCTGAAATGAGTTTGATTCCATGTGGCTGATGCTCTTGCTCCTGTCTGTCCATGATCTGCTCGGCCTCCTTTTCCCCCTTAGCCTGTTCCACTATCCCTTTACCAGCACTGCTGCAGCCGGACTGGTAGTTTTTTGGTTTCTAACACACCAAGCCAGTTCTGGTCTTAGTTCCTCTGCTGTCCTTTCTGGAATGTTTTTCCTCCAATCTTGGTCTGCATGATTTTTTTCTCATTTCCCACCTTTTGGTGTAATGTCATTTACTCAGTGGAGCATTCTCCGACTACCCTATTTAAGCTGCCATCCCCACTAAACCTCCCACTCCATTTTGTCTTCTTCAACACCAAATACTGATGTCTGGTGTCTTGTCCACCCCACTGGAATGTAAGCTCCGCGAGGGCAGAGATCTTAATGGGCTCCCCCACCCACTGGCCTGGCATGTAGCAAGTCCTCAGCAAGTATGTGTCAAATGAATGAATGAATGAATGAGTGAATGACTATGTTATATCCCTAGTGATGTTTCTTAGACATTTTGGCACCATTTCCCTCCATGGCCAATGTGGGCCAACTTTAAGGCCAATTGTGATGCTGTTTTCTTTGGACCTGAGAAGTCATCTCCAACATAGTCTATGTATCATCTACATGTCTAAAAATAAAGCAGAAGAAATATCAGTATCTATACTAAATAGGACAAAAAACAAGATTGAACAATGGAAATAACCAGTACTTGATTTCTGGAAAAATCCAGAAAATCCTCCTGTCTGAATTAGTACACACTTCTGCATTTAGGCTACAGAGACCACACAGATGATGGGAGACCTGTCTTATGTAATGGAGGTATGTGAGAGAATAATCTCTTGGCTTTAGTTGACTATTAGCCCAATAGCAGCCGATTGTGGAACCCAGGTGTTGATGTTAAGAGTCATAACCTATTCACAGCTCTCAGCACCATAGCAAGGGAAATGTCCCAAACTGAACCCATTATTTTCCCCCTGAAAATGTTTCTCCTTCAGTATTCCCAATTTTAGTGATGGCACCCAACTACTTTGTTACCTGAGCCATATAGTGAGGAGTGCTGAACTCCTTGTCCCTTTAAAACCCAAAGCAGAGAAGTCCTGTTGAGGCCCCCTTCTCTGCTTATCTTTTCAGTTCTATCTCTTGCTAGCAACTACATTACATCTTTCCACCTGCCAACCCCAGGGTCACACTAAACATGAAAATTCCATAGTGCATCACACTACTTAACAATTCTATGCCTTTGCTCATACTCTGCTTAGAATGCCTTCTCATTTTGTCCACCCTCCACACTCACTGAATTTTCAATACTCAAATCAAGTGTCATCTTCTCATTGATATTCTTTTCTGTTTCTTTCCAACAGTAGAATTAGCTACTCCTATCTGTGAGCATCTGGTATGCCTTATTCACACTTAATTCATCTTTCTCTGTGGTGCCTGATTTTTCCAAAGTACTCCATGCCTGCTTACTGAATGAAGATTAAGATCCATAGGCAGCTGGGGGGCAGTTGGCTTGTTTTCTTCTGTGGCTAAATCTATAGTGTGGTGAGATATTTCACACTGCATCCCCTAAGTCTGTGTGGTTGAAAAGTAGGAAAGCCTAGGATTAGAAATTCACAATGGATGCTCTACAAAGTGTGTCATGGATAATCTTTACATGAATAATTGATAGTTGACTGTAGTGTCATCAATTAGTAATGGAGGTCAGTCTTACTTCATTAGAATGTAACTTCCTGGAGGTACAGCTTTTGTTCATTTAGGTCCTAATTTTTTAAAAGTACAGTGTCAAAAATAGTGTGGGTGCTCAAAAAGTTGAAAATCAATTAATCAAGTATATCAAGTTCCAGAGTGACCAAAGGAGAGGCTGATATTCAGGAAACCCATTTGCTCTCATTAATAAAACAATCTTATCCATATTAAAGTAACAGAAGATGGAGGATAGGAAAAGGATCTATTAGTGTGGTCCAGCTGGGGACCTCTAAGATCATTCCTTCCTTCACGGAGCTCATGAATAATAAAATAAATCGGTGTGACACCAGGGAATAAGCTGTAAAGTGTCATAAAATGCCAGGAACAAAATCCATCCAAAGTGCTCTTTTTCTTCCTGAGGAAAAACCTAAAAGAACTTTTCTGATTACCTGACAGTCCATTTAATCCCCAGGAAACATTCCTTTGTTATAGTTTCAAGGAGAATTACTTGAAATAATCCTTTGTACAATGTGCCTGGTTCTATTTTAGTTTTAAATCGTGTCCCCTTTCTTTTTGAATTTGTTAAAAAAAAAAAAAAGACATCTAATCAATGCCCAAGTGGAAGTGGTATGGCCAAGTCTGAGTTTCTTTTTCTCCAGGATGAAGTTACCTTTTGTGTAGAGGCCTTTTAAAAAGAGACTTAAAAGACTCTAGGAGCTGAGAAAGAATAATAAAAAAAAATCCTGAATGTTATAATTAAACTGTACAGACTTAACCATCTCTCTTGAGTATTACTGAAGAGGAGCATGCTTTTTGACCAGCTCCACTTATGGATGCTCACAGTGACCCAGATTTTAGGGGACCTGGACATTTCTTGGCTAAGTACCTAGGAGAATTCATCTGTCGTGTTTGGTCAAGGGGAAGACACAGCCCTGCTAGTAGTCAGGTCAACTGTGTATCAGTTGAAAAGTGGGATAAAGTAGGATAGGAAAAGGAAGAAAAGGAGTCCAATAACCTGTGCGTCTTCTAGACTTTCCCATATTTTGGTTTGGGAATACATCAAAGCAATGAGAATAAATGGAAAAAAAATCAGAGGGATTTTAATTTAGAAAATAAGGCACTATTTAAGTTCATGCATGTGGATTCTGTCTGGGAGATAAAGGTAAACCACTTTGGGTGAGCTTCTGGTGGCTACCTGCTTATAGGTATGCCCATATCTATTTTTCTTTGATAAAGAAAGCAACCCAGAGGTGTTTATAATTATTCCCACAAAACATTTTTGTTTTTATTATGAAATATTTTATGCCTTCAAATGAGTTTTTGGAATCGTAGTATTCCAAATTACAAGGTCATCAGCCAGGATTTATCCTGTGTTTTTCTGATTTAAATACGTTCTTCCTCAGGCTCCTCCTTCCTCTTTCCATTCTCCAAGGTGGGGAAGGAGGTGGGGGTGGGGGACAAGTATAATTCCTGATGCAGTTTTAACATTTCCAAAACTCATTCCACCCAATGGCTCAATCCAAGTTCACAATGCAAAATGAATTGATAGTTAACACGGGTGTAATAATTCCATTCACTGCTCAGGCACCTTATTTTTTGTCTTCCAAAAATGTATTGCATTTTTCATCCTCTAGAGACAGAGTTTCTTTTTGATCTTTAAATAGAAACATAAGGTTAAACCACAGAATCATTTTTTTTTTAAGAATGAAATCCGTTCTAATAATTTTAGGGTAGCAAGTTGGGAGGAAGTCTCGTGAAAAATTGAGGTGGAAACTTTTTTCACTGTTTCATTCTGTTAGAGGTTTTCAAATTTCTTTCTTAGAGCTTTCTTTCTTTTACTTTATTTTAGGGAAAAATGGTAGATTCCACGACTGCGTTTTAAAACAAACGTTTAGTTAAAAATAATATCCAATTTGGCCTTAACTAGTGCATGGCAGAAATAACAAAAGGCAGTTAACGTGGTATGAACTAAATGCTCGTGTCAACTTGCCAGAGCATTATCTTTGTGTCTTTTACAAGGAGGCCTTCACTTGCAGAAATGGCTCTTGACAAAGTTAAGTGGGCCTGTATATTGTTTGGGAAATTGCCCTTATTTTGTGTGCTTCTTGTTCCAGTAATGGAACCCATGAGCAGTAGATAATTGTAGCGGCCTCATCTATCAAATAATATTAGAAGTCAACAGCTATAATCTGAGCCACTTGCTTTACACAGCTTTTCTCTGTATTTTCTGTTCAAATTGTCAGTTGTTACCTGTAAGTGTCCCCATTCCCTGTGGTTGATAGAAGCAAAAAGATTTAAGTAAATCAGGAGGTGAGTTGTGTGTGGGCTCAGGCCCAGGCTCCGCAGCCAGCTTACCACAGCAGATGATGACAGTTCCCTGAATAGGGAAAAATCATGGTTCTTTGTACTGCATTATATGTTACTATTACTGGTGCAGAGGCTGGGAGAAAGGGTGTTTTTTAGACATAGTCTGGGCAGTTAAAAACTGAGTTTAAGAGGGTCAGAATGGAACCCCTCATTACTGGAGGGTAAATCCACATCACATTTCAGCATTCTGACCTACTTTGTTCATCTCTTATACCCCTTTGCTAAAAGCAAAGTTGCCCAAAAAGACAATTGTGCAAGCTCCATGGTAGGGGTACTTAGGTATTTATTATACTATTCCAAAAACTCATTTGCAGGCATAAAATATTTCATAATAAAAAGGAAAATGCTTTGTGGGAATGGTCATTATAAACATCCTTGGGTTGCTTTCTTTATCAAAGAAAAAAAATCAGAAAAATACCAAAGCAATAAAGTAAAAACATGAATGCACTTCATCCAATGGTGGGCAGTTTCTATGCATATAAACATATATATATATATATATATAATTTTATATGTATAAATTATAGGATCACATTGTGTCTACTGTGTAGTAGCCTGTGTTTTTCCCACTTAATATATTGTAGGCATATTTCTATGCTCATAAATATTCATTTGCTGTACCATATTTACTGGTCGCTTATATTCTATTGCATGCATTATCTGTTATTAGATACTTAGAATATTTTCAAATTTTCACTATTATAAACAATGCTTCAAAGAATATCTTTGCACCTAAGACCTTACCAACACCTATGATAACTTCTTTAAGTGAAATTATTAGAAGGATAATGAGTGGGTTAAATAGTTTGTACAAAAGAGGGCAAAACAATTTCTGTTATTACAAGCAGTACATGGAAGATCCTGAACTGCTTTTTCCCTCAATAGCCACTAGGCACAAATGCTTCATAGATGTTTATAGTCATGGAGAGACGGTCTACGGAAGAGCGGGGTGTGGGGTCCGCATGTCCCAGAGCACCTGTGGATGGCAGTGATCAGGGATAGCTTCAGCAAGAAGGAGAAACTTCAAACACCTCCATGATGGGGGTCCTAAGAAGGGAATGGGGGCTCCCATGGTTGGGGAGTGATACAGTCGAAGACACAAGGATGGCGTTAAGGCACAGAAATAAGCAGACTGACAAATGGAGCTGCCTGGTTAGGTGGGCCCTGCTGTATCTGTGCCACCGTCTCCTTTCTCTGAACCCCTATAGAATTTAAGTTTATATCATCTACTCAACAGGGCAAAACTATTCTCTCACATTGTTCTATTACTGAATATTTGTTATCATTGCTTTCCCAAAGGGATTGCAAAGTCTTTGGTGGCAAGGAACAAAACCAGCCCCTCAGAGGCCCCAGCTGGCTTGAACAGGGAAAATGATTAGCAGAGATCTGAAAACCTGCTCCATGGGCTGAGCTGCCCCTCTCTGTCCTTGAATGCCAGTAGTTCTGCTTGTATCATTTTTTTTTCCTTTTATACATGATTTTGCTTAAGAGAGAGAGCTGGGATTACTAAACATACTCTTCTCTCCCAACGCAAGCCTTTTTTTCCCCCTCTAACTATTGGATTGATTTAAAGATTCAAACCAAATGATCAAACTTATGATTTCAGTTTCCTATTTTTAGTGGTATTATTATTTTGGGGCACTTCATTGACCGTCATTTTCCCAACATGAGTATCTTGTCACCCAATCACTAAGTGCTCTGGGCCAGGTTTGTGTTTACAGCCCATGGGTGCTGAGTAACTGGGAATGGAAAATCGGCATCTTTAGGGAGCCTTTATCTAGGGGGGTGGTAGAAAATAATTTATTCTCAAGGGCTGTCCTCCTACAGCTTCTTGCACTGGGCTGCACCAAATGAAGCACAAAGTCAGGTTAAAAAAGCCTCCGATGGTTCTTTGTGGAGCTTAATGAAAAGATATTTGCTTCAGCGGGAAGTTTCTGTGTTGGGGACTCTCGCCCAGTGGCAGGTGCTTTCCAGTGTTTGACTGCCGCAGAATCACCTTGTTGGCGAATGGAGGGAGGGGCTGTGTTTCTATTTCCATTACTAAATAATAGCACAGGGCCAGGGCCATGAGCACGTTCCTACCCAGGGCCAATATTCCCAGCCCTGATGTCCTGAGACACAGTCATTTGTATTCTTAATATATGATCATTTTTCATATACAATATTTCAACAAAATGTTTACCTAGTTCAACAGTTGTTCATGGCACAATTGAAGGAAAAGAAGGTGATAATTTATACAACTGTGTGATGAAGAATTACCAGTTGCCATTAGAAATGTGCCATGTAATTAACACCAATCCTTTTCAAACTCTTCTAAAAAAATCAAGGAGGAGGGACCATTCCTAAACTCATTTTATGAGACCATCATTATCTTATTACCATAACTAAAAAAGACTTCCTAGGAAAGAAAACTACAGGCCATATCCTTGATGCAAAAATTATCAATAAAATAGTAGCAAAATGAATTCAGCAGGACCTTTAAAGGGTCATTCATCATGATCAAGTGGGATTTATACCTGGGATGCAAGGATGCTTCAACATATGCAAATAAATCAATGTGATACATCACATTAATAGAATGAGAGAAAAGAATTATATGATCATCTCAATAGAGGCAGAGAAAGCACTTGACAAAATTCAACATCTATTCATGATAAAAATTCTTAACAAAGAAGGAACATATCTCAACATAATAAAGGTCATATATGACAAGCCCCCAGCTAACATCATACTCAATGGTGAAAGGTTAAAAGCATTTCGTCTAACATCAGGAACAAGGCAAAGATGCTCACGCTCACCACTCCTTTTCAGCATGGTACTGGAAGTCCTAGCTAGAGAAATCAGGCAAGAAAAAGAAATAAAAGATGTCAGAATTGGAAAGAAGTAAAATTGTCTCTATTTGCACATGACATGATTTTATATATAGAAAATCCCGAAGACTCAACCAAAAAACTGTTAGATCTAATCAATGAATTTAGTAAAGTTGCAGGATACAAAGTAAACATATAAAAATCAGTAGCATTTCTATACAGCAACAAGAACTTAAAAAAAAAAAGAAAGATACCTATCCCATTTACAATAAATCAATAACAAATTACTTAAGGAATAAATTTAACTAAGGAAGTAAAAGATCTCTACTCCGAGAACCACAAGACATTAATGAAAAATTGAAGACACATATAAATGGAAAGGTATCTCATATTCATGGATTAGAAGAATTAACATCGTTAAAATGTCAATAATACCAAAAGCCATCTATAGATTCAATGAAATCCCAGTTAAAATTCCCATGGCATTTTTTACATAAGTGGAAAATAATCTTAAAACTTATATGGAACCACAAAAGACCCCAAATAGCCAAAAAAATCCTGAGAAAGAACAAAGCTGGAGACATCACACTTCCTGATTTCAAGCTATACTATAAAGCTATAGTCATCAAAACAGTATGGCACTGGCATAAAAACAGACAAAAAGACCAATAGAACAGAACTGAGAGTCCAGAAGTAAACCCAAGCACACATGGCCAACTAATATTTGACAAGGGAGCCAAGAATACGCAATGGAGAAAAGACAGTCTCTTCAATAGATGGTGCTGGGATAATTGGATATTCACATTCAAGAGAATGAAACTGGACTCCTATTTTACACCACTCACAAAAATTAATTTGGATTAAAGACTTAAATGTAAGACCTGAAAGCATGAAAGTCCTAGAAGAAAACATAGGAACAAAACTCCCTGCCATGGGTTTGGTAATGATTTTTTGGTTCTGACACCTAAAGCACAGGCAACAAAATAAAAAACAAACAAGCGGGGGCGCCTGGGTGGCTCAGTCGTTAAGCGTCTGCCTTCGGCTCAGGTCATGATCTCAGGTTCCTGGGATCGAGCCCCGCATCGGGCTCCCTGTTCCGTGGGAAGCCTGCTTCTCCCTCTCGCACTCCCCTTGCTTGTGTTCCCTCTCTCGCTGTGTCTCTCTGTCAAATAAATAAAATAAAATCTTTAAAAAAAAAAAAACAAAAAACAAACAAGCGGGACTACACTAAACTGAAAAGCATCTGCGCAGCAAAAGAAACCATCAACAAAGTGAAAAGACAACCTATGGAAGGGGAAACATACTTGCAAACCATATATCTAATAAGGGGCTAATATAAAAAATATACAAAGAGTTTATATAATTAAATAGCAAAACCCCAAACAACCCAATTAAAAAATGGGTAAAGGGCCTGACTACACATTTTTTTTCAAAGCAGATATACAAAAGGCCAACAAATACATGAAAAGATGCTCAGCATCACTAGTCATTAGAGAAATGCAAATTAAAACCACAGCGAGATATCACCTCATGCCTGTTGAAATGGCTATCATCAGAAAGATAAGAGATGACAGATGCTACTATGGAAACAGTATGGAGGATCCTCAAAAAATTAAAAATAGAACTACCATATGATCCTGAAATTCCACATCTGGGTATTTATCTGAAGGAAATGAAAACACTAACTTAAAAAGATAGCTGCAACCCCATGTTCATAGCAGCACTATTTACAGTCGCCAAGACAGGGGAACAAACTTAGGTGTCCATTGATAGATGAATGGATAAAGAAGTTGTGGTATGTATACATACTTATATATATACATATATATCATCTATACATATACTTATATACCATACATATGTGTATATATAATGAAATATTATTCAGCCATAAAAAACAAGGAAATTCTACAATTTGTGACAACGTGGATGGACCTTGAAGGCATTATGCTAAGTGAAATAAGTCAGACAAATACTGTAGGATCTCACTTATATGTGGAATCTAAAAAAAAGCCTAAAACAAAAACAAAAAACCCAAACCAAACAACCGCCCCCCCACCCCCAGCTAAATCCATAGAAAAAGACATCAGTCTTGTGGTTATCAGAGGTAGAGAGTGGGGAGGTAGGAATTGGAGACAGGTGGTCAAAAGGTACAAACTTGCAGTTATAAATAAATCCTAGGGATGTAATGTACGCCATGATGACTAGGTTACCCTGTCATATGACCTATAGAGCAGTTGTTGAAAGAGTAAATCCTGAGTTCTCATCACAAGGAGAAGATTCCTTTTTTTCTTCTTCCTTTTCTTTTTGTTGTATCTCTATGTGATAATGGATGTGAGCTGCACCTAATGTGGTGATCATTTCGCAATATATATAAATCAAATCATCATGCTGTACCCCTTAAAATTATACAGGGATTTATGCCAATTATTTCTCAATAAACCTGGAAAAAAAAAAGACATGTGCCATGTGACTCTTCACAAATGCATGCTGCCTAAAAACAAACAAAAACAAAAACAAAACAAACAAAAAACCACCAAGCAGTAGAAATTTAAAATGGTGCAGCCATGTTTGAAGTTGCAGCAATAGGAGTGGATAATAGAATGTGCTCCTGAGATGCAAAGCTGTGGGTGGCTGACCTGGAATCTGAAAAGATCCTCTGATACTTGAAATCATTTCAAGGTTAAATGGAAAACGTGAGCTAGGATTATCTGAATCCTCCTTCACCTGGATAATGTATAAAGAAGAGGAAGCAGGGCCCTGAGCCCGTGCGTGAGTGTCACTGTGAGCGCATCATTCTCCGGGATGTGTTTGAATTGCTAGCGAGCAGTCTGACCACTTGCTTCTTTCAGTTAACTGCTAGGAATCTGAACATTATTTATGTGATAAATGGAGATTACGAAGTTCTGACCTTGTTTTGAAATGCTTATGTTAATTTACTAGTCTCTTAAAAAATCTGGTATATGGACAAATTCATAGGTATCCTGAAAATAAAGATGTGGAATATTTTATTCAGAGACTACTCCAACATCTGTTATTATGTTCTCTCAACTACACTGCTAGGTACTTATAATTAATCTCATTTTACAGATGAATAAACGGAGGCCTAGAGAGGTTAAATGAAAAAGCTAGTAAGCGGTAAAGGTGTGAATCAAACACAGGTCGATCTGATCTCCAAGCCAGTGTGCTCAGCCACTCTGCTCTACCAAATACTTTATACTAGAACTCCTTTCATGTTTTGGAAACAGAAACTTCTCTGACCTGTAGGGCTTAAAAATGACTGTGTTGATTACAAGATAACGATAGTTAATTCCACTCGATTTCATTTCTTTAAAGGAAAAAAAAAATCATCCATTTGCAGCTGATTGCTTTGCCCTTTGTGCATCTATTTTGTGTGTGAAGGTTTATTGCAATGTATTGACTTTCTTCATTACCTAAATTTTATGCACCTAATGATACTTATTAGTATGCTTAGTGACCTTCTTTAAAATTTTTGCAATAATAATGCACCCCAAACAACTCATCCAAGTAGCTTTCAGTTGGTAAAATGCCTTCTGTGACCAAGCTACAGCCATATATACTCATTTCTGTGAATGCTATTCTTGCAATTACTGTTGGAGTGACAGTTTCTCTGAGGTATTTGAAGGATGCAACTTGTTCAAGTTTAATGCCATCTATTATGAACTCTGCTGCATGCTGTTAATAGCTGGAAGGCATTGATTTTGTTTTCTGCTCTCTTATCTCAAGCCCATACATTTTGCTTGCATTATTGACTGTTCTGATCATTTCATGCACCGTCTCTTTAGAAGATGTATAAATCAATGTCAGCCATGAAACTTAAGTTGTTTATTAGGCTGCCATGTAGGTTTACACCTTCATGAAAATCATCTAATGTGGTCGGTGTCAGATGTTTCAAACAATTGTTGACCAGGTCTGATGAAAGAGGACAGCCTTGGAACATGTCACCCCTGGAGTAGGAAAGTTCATTCAATTATTTATTTGGGTCACATGTTATACTTGACTGGATGCACTTTTTAATGATGTTAATTAACTTCTTCAGGGTGTTAAATTAGTTTAGAACTGCTATGATTATAGCATGACATAAATTGGACTCTCTATTCTAAGAGATGCATTTGAGTTTTGCACACCAAAAGGATATTTTGTACTGAATTAGTGCAAATGGAATTGCGCTGCTTACATTCGAGCATACTTGATAGAGGACCCACACAGACTTCAGATCAATTTCACACTTAAATCACAGAGTCAAAAAACAAGTGTAGGAGCCTGAAAGCCTGTCCATCATTTTATACAATTACCGAGTTCTTTATCCAGTACCCAAAGAGCATCAAATTGCACCTCTAATCCAATAAAAAGTGTTTTCCATAATTAAGGCAATTATGAAATGCCCTACAAAATCCATTCTTAGGGTTCAGCTTCTAAATTCTTCCCATGCATAAAGCAAATTTTGCATTAGTTCAGGCTTTATTTTCTTCCCTAATTTTTACAATGCTTTTGATTCATGTCTCTTGCTTAGTATTTTGTGGGGTATTTTTCAAATATGGAGATGAGTTCTCCGCTTGGTACAGGGGGTGAAGGGTTGCACAGGGTTGCATTACTCATGGCCAATTTCTGGGACAGCCGTGGACCCAGTAATATCATGTGACTGGTTCTTTTACACATGTGGTGGGAGGGGGAGGTTTGGGAAAGTCTCCCTCGGCAATCAGTCACCTGGACCTGGCCATAATCTTAAAACCCTGCTGACTAGCTAAAAATGAAATTCAAAAGAAAAAAAATGATAATCAAATTGTCTTTAAGAATTTATTCCTTGGATGTTTTTTGATACAATTCTTAACCAAACATAAACACAAGAAAAGTATATGTTTAAAATTATGCATTTATGTGAGAGATGCCCTGTAGAGCCTTAAGTTATGTCCACCCCCGGAAAAAAAAAGATATGTCCACCATGAGCCTCAGAATGTAACTTACTGGAATAAGAGTCTTTGCAATGAAAGTCCTGAGAAGAGAAGAGAGGGAAGAGAAGAGAAGGGGGGAGCAGAACCATGGAAAGATGGAACCATGTGGGACAGAGGCAGAGGCCCGACTCAGCACCAAGGATCGCTGGGGCGGCCAGCGACCTGCAGACCCAGGAGAGGCAGGAGGGAATTCTCATGAGAGCCTCCAGAGGGCACCGACCCTCTGGCTCCTTGATTTTGGACTTTTAGCTTCTCGACCTGTGAGAAAATAAGTTTCTGTTGTTTGAAGCTGCCAAGTTTGTGGTACTTTGTTATGGCAGTCTTACGTCACTCATACCAGCTCCCAGCCTCTTAGGTCTGATGCGCTGGTGTGACTTGCTTCTTCCCTCCCATTCAGGAGTCTGCTCATCACGGGCCCTCCACTGGAAGGCCTTTTGCTGCCACTTCTGGCTGCTGAGATCCCTCGTGCTCCCAAGGCCAGCTCATGTGTCCCCTCACCTGCCTGGTTCCCGTACCTTTCTCTTCTCTGGATGGCCATAGCCTGTGTCTCTATTTCCAGTGCGGTGCTGCCCACGCCTGCCTTATACCATGCTGTACGTATATGTTTCCTCCCTTGATGTTTGGAAACATGCCTTGTTCAGCTTTAAATATGCTAGAGTGCTGAGCACAGACCTTCGTCTATAGTCAGGTTTCAAAATATGTTGAATCTAATTGCATGGAATCCTTTGCCGTGAGAAAAATTCTGTTTTTGTTTCACAATTTGGGTATCAAATTGTGTATGCAGAAGAAATGGAAGCCATGGGAGAAGTAATTTCAACAAAGCCAAAATTCGGTGGTTCTAAAAGCAAGTGTTGTAAGAGCTGCTTATATTCAATATGTTTTTGAGTGAAAATATGTTGTTCAATGGATAATTCTCCAAGTCCAAATATTTTCCTGGGGAATATGATGTTGAATCATACTTACAGTTGGGGATAGTTAATTCACTGTGTTAATCAGTATGCATTTGACTTCTCTATTTTTAGTCATATTAGTTACTCAAATATTCTTCTGAAATATATTATGCTTGCATAATAAATATATTGCGCTTGATCTCTTTATGCAGGACTTTAAAAGCACCTTACTCACATCTAGTTGATTTCTGATCGGTTTGTTTGGCGATTCAAACAAGACAGTGTGTTTGAAAGTACTTTTAGAACTGCCACGTGTAACATAGTAGCTGTGAAGTTTGAAAAGCAGTGCTCACCTCTGAACTGCCAAATTCAAATAAGGGCTCAACATTTAATCTTGGTTCTGACCACCTTTGCGTCCTGTCTTTGTTTGGCACATGCTTTCTGGATTTAAGCCGTTTCATGCATATCTGTGTTTGAGATGGTCTTGCTGCTGCTTCCATATTCTCATGATGCTAGATTTTGGCAGGGCGTAGTGTGGTCAAGAGGGGCAAGCAAGGTCCTTGGCTTGTGGGAGATTCAGAGGTGTACCTTGGGTCACATTTCAGTTAGTTGTGTGTCTGTCACCAAACCATTCAGCTCATTTGAGCCTCAGTTTTATCATCTATAAACATGACTAATGATATCTCCATCATAGCACCATCTTGAGGATTAAATTGAATAAAATAATATCTGTAAAGCATTTAAGCCAGGTCTTGGCACATACAAGGTACGTAACAAATAAATGTTAAACGTGATTTTGTTGTAGATGATCAAGCACTAAGCCATCTGAATTTAATTCTTTTTTTAAAAATTTTTTTATTGTTATGTTAATCACCATACATTACCTCATTAGTTTTAGATGTAGTGTTCCATGATTCATTGTTTGTGCATAACACCGAGTGCTCCATGCAGAACGTGCCCTCTTTAATACCCATCACCAGGCTAACCCATCCCCCCACCCCCCTCCCCTCTAGAACCCTCAGTTTGTTTTTCAGAGTCCATCGTCTCTCATGGTTCGTCTCCCCCTCCGATTTCCCCCTCTTCATTCTTCCCCTCCTGCTATCTTCTTTTTTTTTTTCCTTAACATATATTGCATTATTTGTTTCAGAGATACAGATCTGAGATTCAACAGTCTTGCACAATTCACAGCGCTTACCAGAGCACATACCCTCCCCAGTGTCTATCACCCAGTCACCCCATCCCTCCCACCCCACCCCCCACTCCAGCAACCCTCAGTTTGTTTCCTGAGATTAAGAATTCCTCATATCAGTGAGGTCATATGATACATGTCTTTCTCTGACTTATTTCGCTCAGCATAACACCCTCCAGTTCTATCCACGTCGTTGCAAATGGCAAGAGTTCATTCCTTTCGATGGCTGCATAATATTCCATTGTATATATATACCACCTCTTTTTTATCCATTCATCTGTCGATGGACATCTTGGCTCTTTCCACAGTTTGGCTATTGTGGACATTGCTGCTATAAACATCAGGGTGCACGTACCCCTTCGGATCCCTACATTTGTATCTTTGGGGTAAATACCCAGTAGTGCAATTGCTGGATCATATGGTAGCTCTATTTTCAACTTTTTGAGGAACCTCCATACTGTGTTCCAGAGTGGCTACACCAGCTTGCATTCCCACCAACAGTGTAGGAGGGTTCCCCTTTCTCCGCATCCCCGCCAACATCTGTCATTTCCTGACTTGTTAATTTTAGCCATTCTGACTGGTGTGAGGTGGTATCTCATTGAGGTTTTGATTTGGATTTCCCTGATGCCGAGCGATGTTGAGCACTTTTTCATGTATCTGTTGGCCATTTGGATGTCTTCTTTGGAAAAATATCTGTTCATGTCTTCTGCCCATTTCTTGATTGGATTCTTTGTTCTGTGGGTGTTGAGTTTGATAAGTTCTTTATAGATTTTGGATACTAGCCCTTTATCTGATATGTCATTTACAAATATCTTCTCCCATTCTGTCGGTTGTCTTTTGGTTTTGTTGACTGTTTCCTCTGCTTCGCAAAAGCTTTTTATCTTGATGAAGTCCCAATAGTTCATTTTTGCCCTTGCTTCCCTTGCCTTTGGTGATGTTTCTAGGAAGAAGTTGCTGCGACTGAGGTCGAAGAGGTTGCTGCCTGTGTTCTCCTTTAGGATTTTGATGGACTCCTGTCTCACATTTAGGTCTTTAAACCATTTTGAGTCTATTTTTGTGTGTGGTGTAAGGAAATGGTCCAGTTTCATTCTTCTGCATGTGGCTGTCCAATTTTCCCAACACCATTTGTTGAAGAGACTGTCTTTTTTCCATTGGACATTCTTTCCTGCTTTGTCAAAAATTAGTTGACCATAGAGTTGAGGGTCCATTTCTGGGTTCTCTGTTCTGTTCCATTGATCTATGTGCCTGTTTTTGTGCCAGTACCATACTGTCTTGATGATTACAAATGTGTAATAGAGCTTGAAGTCCGGAATTGTGATGCCGCCAGCTTTGCTTTTCTTTTTCAACATTCCTCTGGCTATTCGGGGTCTTTTCTGGTTCCATACAAATTTTAGGTTTATTTGTTCCATTTCTTTGAAAAAAGTGGATGGTATTTTGACATGGATTGCATTAAATGTGTAGATTGCTCTAGGTAGCATTGACATCTTCACAATATTTGTTCTTCCAATCCATGAGCATGGAACGTTTTTCCATTTCTTTGTGTCTTCCTCAGTTTCTTTCATGAGTATTTTATAGTTTTCTGAGTACAGATCCTTTGCCTCTTTGGTTAGATTTATTCCTAGGTGTCTTATGGTTTTGGGTGCAATTGTAAATGGGATCGACTCCTTAATTTCTCTTTCTTCTGTCTTGTTGGTGTATAGGAATGCCACTGATTTCTGTGCATTGATTTTATATCCTGCCACTTCACTGAATTCCTGTATGAATTCTAGCAGTTTTGGGGTGGAGTCTTTTGGGTTTTCCACATAAAGTATCATATCATCTGCAAACAGTGAGAGTTTGACTTCTTCTCTGCCGATTTGGATGCCTTTTATTTCTTTTGGTTGTCTGATTGCTGTGGCTAGGACTTCTAATACTACGTTGAATAGCAGTGGTGATAGTGGACATCCCTGCCGTGTTCCTGACCTTAGGGGGAAAGCTCTCAGTTTTTCCCCATTGAGAATGATATTCGCTGTGGGTTTTTCATAGATGGCTTTTATGATATTGAGGTATGTACCCTCTATGCCTATACTCTGAAGAGTTTTGATCAAGAAAGGATGCTGTACTTTGTCAAATGCTTTTTCTGCATCTATTGAGAGGATCATATGATTCTTGTTCTTTCTTTTGTTAATGTATTGTATCACGTTGATTGATTTGCAGATGTTGAACCAACCTTGCAGGCCAGGAATAAATCCCACTTGGTTGTGGTGAATAATCCTTTTAATGTACTGTTGGATCCTATTGGCTAGTATTTTGGTGAGAATTTTTGCATCCATGTTCATCAGGGATATTGGTCTGTAATTCTCCTTTTTGATGGGGTCTTTGTCTGGTTTTGGGATCAAGGTAATGGTGGCCTCAAAATGAGTTTGGAAGTTTTCCTTCCATTTCTATTTTTTGGAACAGTTTCAGAAGAATAGGTATTAATTCTTCTTGAAATGTTTGGTAGAATTCCCCTGGGAAGCCATCTGGCCCTGGGCTTTTGTTTGTTGGGAGATTTTTGATGACTGCTTCAATTTCCTTAGTGGTTATAGATCTGTTCAAGTTTTCTATTTCTTCCTGGTTCAGTTTTGGTAGTTGATACAGCTGTAGGAATGCATCCATTTCTTCCAGGTTATCTAATTTGCTGGCATAGAGTTGCTCATAATATGTTCTTATAATTATTTGTATTTCTTTGGTGTTGGTTGTGATCTCTCCTCTTTCATTCATGATTTTGTTGATTTGGGTCATTTCTCTTTTCTTTTTGATAAGTCTGGCCAGGGGTTTATCAATCTTGTTAATTCTTTCAAAGAACCAGCTCCTAGTTTCATTGATCTGTTCTACTGTTCTTTTGGTTTCTATTTCATTGATTTCTGCTCTGATCTTTATTATTTCTCTTCTCCTGCTGGGTTTAGGCTTTATTTGCTGTTCTTTCTCCAGCTCCTTTAGGTGTAGGGTTAGGTTGTGTACTTGAGACCTTTCTTGTTTCTTGAGAAAGGCTTGTATTGCTATATACTTTCCTCTTAAGACTGCCTTTGCTGCATCCCAAAGATTTTGAACAGTTGTGTTTTCATTTTCATTGGTTTCCATGAATTTTTTAAATTCTTCTTCAATTTCCTGGTTGACCCATTCATTCTTTAGTAGGATGCTCTTTAGCCTCCATGTATTTGAGTTCTTTCTGACTTTCCTCTTGTGATTGAGTTCTAGTTTCAAAGCATTGTGGTCTGAAAATAGGCAGGGAATGATCCCAATCTTTTGGTACTGGTTGAGACCTGATTTATGACCTAGGATGTGATCGATTCTGGAGACTGTTCCATGGGCACTAGAGAAGAATGTGTATTCTGTTGCTTTGGGATGGAATGTTCTGAATATGTCTGTGAAGTCCATTTGGTCCAGTGTGTCATTTAAAGTCTTTATTTCCTTGTTGATCTTTTGCTTAGATGATCTGTCCATTTCAGTGAGGGGGGTGTTAAAGTCCCCCACTATTATTGTATTGTTGTCCATGTGTTTCTTTGCTTTTGTTATTAATTGCCTTACATAATTGGCTGCTCCCATGTTAGGGGCATAGATATTTACAATTGTTAGATCTTCTTGTTGGATAGACCCTTTAAGTAGGATATAGTGTCCTTCCTCATCTCTTATTACAGTCTTTGGTTTAAAATCTAATTTGTCTGATATAAGGATTGCCACCCCAGCTTTCTTTTGGTGTCCATTAGCATGGTAAATGGTTTTCCACCCCCTCACTTTCAATCTGGGGGTGTCTTTGGGTCTAAAATGAGTCTCTTGCAGACAGCATATCGATGGGTCTTATTTTTTAATCCAATCTGATAGCCTGTGTCTTTTGATTGGGGCATTTAGCCCATTTACATTCAGGGTAACTATTGAAAGATAGGAATTTAGTGCCATTGTATTGCCTGTAAGGTGACTGTTACTGTATATTGTCTGTGTTCCTTTCTGGTCTATGTTGCTTTTAGGCTCTCTCTTTGCTTAGAGGACCCCTTTCAATATTTCTTGTAGGGCTGGTTTCGTGTTTGCAAATTCCTTTAGTTTTTGTTTGTCCTGGAAGGTTTTTATCTCTCCTTCTATTTTCAATGACAGCCTAGCTGGATATAGTATTCTTGGCTGCATATTTTTCTCATTTAGTGCTCTGAATATATCCTGCCAGTCCTTTCTGGCCTGCCAGGTCTACCCTGGTGGATAGGTCTGTTGCCAATCTAATGTTTCTACCATTGTAGGTTACATATCTCTTCTCCCGAGCTGCTTTCAGGATTTTCTCTTTGTCTCTGAGACTCGTAAGATTTACTATTAGATGTCGGGGTGTGGACCTATTTTTATTGATTTTGAGAGGGTTTCTCTGTGCTTCCTGGATTTTGATGCCTGTTTCTTTCCCCAAATTAGGGAAGTTCTCTGCTATAATTTGCTCCAATATACTTTCTGCCCCTCTCTGTCTTTCTTCTTCTTCTGGGGTCCCAATTATTCTAATGTTGTTTCGTCTTATGGTATCGCTTATCTCTCGAATTCTGCCCTCGTGATCCAGTAGTTGTTTATCTCTCTTTTTCTCAGCTTCTTTATTTTCCATCGTTTGGTCTTCTATATCACTGATTCTCTCGTCTGCCTCATTTATCCTAGCAGTTAGCACCCCCATATTTGATTGCACCTCATTAATAGCCTTTTTGATTTCGCCTTGGTTAGATTTTAGTTCTTTTATTTCTCCAGAAAGGGTTTCTCTAATAACTTCCATGCTTTTTTCAAGCCCAGCTAGTATCTTTAAAGTGATGATTCTGAACTCTAGATCCGACATCGTACTAATGTCCGTATTGAGTAGGTCCCTGGCAGTCGGTATTACCTCTTGTTCTTTTTGTTGAGGTGATTTTTTCCGTCTTGTCATTTTGTCCAGAGGAGAATAGATTAATGAGAGAACAAATTGCTAACAGGGTAACAACATCCCCAGAAAATATACTCTAAACAAATCAGAAAAGACCTTCCAGAAAGTGGTCGCTTTTCTGTTCAGAGAGTTGTTGCTATTCTTTTCTTCGATCTCCTGTTGAGTTTGTAGGTGTTCAGAATGGTTTGATCCCTATCCAGCTTAATTCCTGAGACCAGATGAAATCCAGGTCTCCTACTCCTCTGCCATCTTGCTCCCGAATTTAATTCTTTTAATAAATATCTATTGTTGTAGATTCTGGCAACACAATGAAGGTAAATCACAGTGCCTGCCTTTTTAGGGAGGAGCCGGTGATTTAAATAGGAAAGTCAAGGCTAAGGGTAGCCTGAGAGATAGTCTGAACAATATGATGGACCCACATTATCGCCCAGGCCATTCAAAGTTCAACTTGACCTTTTCTGGTTAAACATGGCAGAATGTCTATCTCTTTTCCTTCCCGAATCCAGTGAAAATGGCAGCAAAGGAGTACAAATGAATAAACCCACAAGCACAAAGAGAAGGTGAGTGGGGACACCAGTAAATAAAAGGACATATCTGGAAGCCTGGAGTGGCACCTTGAAGGAGCAGAGCAGAGGAAATGACAATCCCAAGGACCTCCATAGGAGAGACGGCGAGGAGTTAGCCGAACCACTCCACAGAGCCTGGAGAGCGTGGGCACGTTAAGGATCCGGGGAATGTGGATGGCAGGCAGTGGTGAGGCATCAGGCTGGAGACAGGAGATTGGCAGAAAGTCTGTATGTGCAGTGGTTGAACCCCATGTATTAGTTGGCTACCCCCACAGGTGGGAGATAAGAGGTTTACATCATGGACAAATGAAGCCGGGGAGAATTAGGATTTAGCAACAACTAGGTGCAGTAAAGGGTAGGGATAGAGTGGAGGATTAAATACAAGGGACGAAGTGAATGTCTGTAACAGACCTTTAGTCCCCTTCCCCTATTCTGCTATTTTATCCCAACCTCCTCTCTCCCCACCCCCATAAACACACACATGTACATCAAACCAGGGCAGAATATTGATAAGATTCTTCTCTGGAGAAACAGTATGACCATAAAGAAAAGACCTTTACATATTCAGAGATGATTCACATTTGCTTTCGCTGGGAGCTTGGGCAGCATGGCTAGCCTGTGATCCCTTTAAAATAAGTCTTGGTTTTCTAAAATGCCATATAGTATAATTTTGAAATACAAGCTCATCTGAGGGGGGCTTCTTTGTGGTGACAAATTCAGAGAAGAGTTTATTTCTTTTTCTTTCTTCAAGATATGACACATGATCTTCCTTGTCTCCTGGATTGTGAAGGACTTATTTTTGGTTTATCCTTATTGAGGTATAGCCTTCTGGGGCTGATTCTTGCTGTGGAATGGAGTGAGTATCTCTTATTTTATATTCCATCTTTAGGCTTTGTCAACTGTTCCTTGTGCCCCTTTCGAAGCCTTAAAGACCAAGTTCAAGTTCATCTGGCTTGGTGAATGACTTCAGATGAGAGGCAGCGTTGCGGCTCTGCTATTCATTCTGAGTCTGGCTTTTACCTGGATTTTGGCATCCGAGTATTCTTCCTTTATTTTTTTTCCCTATCAGCTCACTAATGCAGGCTAAAGGATAGATTTTAGATTTCATTAAGCATTTTTAGTTGTTTATAGCAAACAGTGTGGCTAGAGTATCTAGTTTACCATACCACTGGAAATAGGAGGCAGTAACTCTTTTCAAGTATATCAGACGATATTCTTACAATAACAATCACCAATTCACCCTTTATAGAGAATTGAACGGGAGAAAATGAGTCTAAACTGCAAGGAGTCCGGTCAAATTTCCACGACTAAAAAACGGATTGGATACTGATCAAGTAACTAAGAGAACCTGAAATATCTTTGGATATTTAAAAAACACAAAGCAAAACAAAATTGCACATGTAGTCATTTATCTTGTCTGGCGAAATGCTCCTTTGCCCGAGGCGGGAGGCTGGGGAGGATGACCTTTCAATGCCCCTTCAGTTCTGTCATTTTATGATATTTGTGAGGAAAAAAGCCAGACTTTCAGAACAGTTTTTCACTGCAAGTTTGTGAAGTGATATTATGAAACTGGTCTAGTTTCTGTCTGTCAATTTCAACTTCCTGCAGTGAGATTTCCAGGTACTGAGTTTTACTCTGCAGGACACAAATTTCTTTTTCTTGTGATTTGTCCGTTTTATTAGGCCTTCCAAATCACATACAAAAATGTGTAAAGAATGGTTCCCTCCATCTGTATCCATAGGGATTCCATTTGACTTCTCCACAGATAAGATGGACTGAGCGGCAAAAATAACGAAATCAATTTTCCATTAATAGGTGATAGAGTAATGAATGTAAAGATGAAGGGAAGCGGAAATACTTTTAGTATTCAGAGAGATTTTGTCATTGTTGTAAGTCACCAGGATCTTTTGTGAGATGACTGACATAGAAATACACTCATCGGGGGTTTTTTATTGATGTAGAATTTGATGTCTGGTGCCTTATTGGTCCCCCAAAGTTTACCACTGTGTGACGGTGCCTGTCCCTTTCAGTTCTGGCTTATTAGGACACACTATGGCCATTAGTATCTCCTGGCTCTCCAAAAGTGATGGTGGAAAGGAAATTGGCCTGCGTGAACTCATTAACTTATATTATGCAATAATATAAATAAAAATCAAGTAAAAATATAATCTTATATTAAAGAGTTAAAAAAAAACCCACCTCAGAACACAGCTGTATGTTTTGCAGAATATTTTCGTCTTTCCTTTTTCCACCTGATTGGTCTAACATGCTCACGAGGCAGGCAGGGGCAGACATGGCCATCACCATTTTGCAGAGCGTCCTGTGTTCTTTTGCCTGGATCTTTGCTCAAACTGCCTTTCACAGGTAGGTAGGCTAAGTTTCTCTTACCTCCCATCCTCCCCCACCCCAAGAAATTAAGTTTAACAACAGTACCAAAAAAAAAAAAAAATCAAATACCCATGTCCCACCATCTTGAATTAACAACCATTAGTAAATTGCTTTCTTTGAAAGAAATTAACACATTGCAGATAGGACAGAAGTCTCTTATTTCCATTTCTCACTCTCCTTCTGAGAAGAAATCACTAATATGTCTATTCAACCCACCCCACAATCACCTCCTCCAGGAAGGCTTCCTGGCTCTTGGGTGCCTGCCCCTGAGCACTGCTGGCCTGCCAAGCATGACTTATGTTGACTGTGACACCCTGTATTTGAGCTGCCTCATCCCAGGGGACCATCACTGGATTCACTTTTGTGCTCCTCATGCCTGCCATGGGGCCTGGCCTAGAGCTGGGCCCACTCAATGTTTGTTCAAGGAATGGGTGAGAAAAGGGAATCTCATACAGCTTAATTTGACTTGTCCAATTTCACTGTTTCCAATGTCTTCACTGTTATCTTTTTATGAAGAGATATTGGCTTTGTCCTGTGGAGCAGCAACGTGCTTCATTTCATTTAATCGGCACCTACTGAATGCCTGCTGGGGTCAGTCGCTGGGCTGGGCACAGGGGATCCCGCCACGGACCAGCGCGCTCCCGCCCTCAGGGGCCCTGTGTCCCCACAGAGCCCAGGCCTCTTCTTCCTAAGCCGCTGGGTCGCTGACACTGGGCAAGCACAGTAATGATTATGATAGTGTCTGCAGTGCAATTTTTTTTGTTTTTTTTAAGATTCTTGACTCTGGAGTAAAATGCTATTACAGGCAACTTTTTATATTTTTATCTTTATTTTTTTGTGGTAGCTATATATCATTTTATAACAACAACAACAACAACAACAGTCCAAAAGCATTAGTTAAGCAGTCAAGATGGAACTGATTCGGACCTTACTTTGGGGGTAAGGGAAAGGCTGAATTGTGGGCCTGCACATTCAGCGAATCACACTTCCAGGCTAGTTTGGCATTTTCTGTTTGTTTTCTGGAGTTTACCCATTTCTGGGGAAGAATCACCCTGGGTCTATTTAGCGATTTCTCTTCCCATCAGCTAAGATTTCTGAGTATGAGATGAGCAAGGTTATGCCACAGACGAATCTCTACCGAGTTCTGTGGCCTTGAATTCTTTCCAGATGTGGAGTCTGTTTCGGGGCAGTTTGATGAGGTGTGGGGTGCACACAGTAGGACCTCCTGACTCTTGTTGACAGCACGTGATAGCTGGTCCCAGATCCATGCTGTGGTTTCCTAGACTAGCCCACAGGTGACTTTTGATTGCTCACCTCATCTGTAAAATCTTTTTGAGCCCACATTTCTCATTTATGGCTATTTATTTCACTTACAAATGATGTCTAAGTATTGCTGTCCTCATAGGTTTAATTTACTGTAAAATATACACAAAAATAAAGTGACCTTTGGATGAGGGGACAACAAAACCATGAAATGTACTATTTTCTTTTTTTTAATTCAACTTAATTATTTAATCAGTATATTAAAAAACATATCATGCCATGAAAGAGTCAATTGAAATGTACTATTTTCTTCCACACTCTCTGGATTAAGGCAGTTCCCGCCTTGGGGGGGGACACCAAGTAAAGGAGATTGAAAGACCTCAAAAGGGCTTAAGAGCAGCTTCTGATGTGAAAGAAGCAAGCAGGGCTTCAGCCCCAGTGGAATTTTCTGGGCAGGTGTGGACCCCACTGCTGCTCTCGACAGAGGAGGATCTGAATGGGATTTGTCAGCTTCCAGTTCTTTTGGGTTACCATGTCAGGGCTGCAGCAAACAGTATCAGAGAGAGGGGAAATGAGGAGATACCTAAATTATGATAAAAGGAAAATCAGAATCTCCCTAATTAATTTTGTTCATCTTTAGAGATCGCAGGAAAGGAAATGAAAGGTGATAGCAGGCAAGGCAAAAATCTTGCAAATTCTTCAAATGCGAATAAGATTCTGTGATAAACCCTCACTTTCTGGTAAGCATTTTAATGGATCCTTTAATTAGCTTTTCTGGAAAGTTCACTGATGATGTGCTGGAATAATGATCCCCTATGCTCTAAAGTGTCTAGTCATTAGCTCACAAGGTGACTGAACATACTAATGCATTTGCCTTTTAGACAGTTTAGCCTATGTTCTTAATAAGGGTCTTGCTTTGGTTTGACTCAGTCATGGAAAGGAGTGTATGGGCTGGGCTCTCTCACAAATGGTAATGACAGTGAGCCAGACCCAACTTCTCCTAGGCCCCGTGTCACTCCAGCTCCTGAAAGGAGATCCTTGGGGCAGATCTTTCCAGAACTGTTCTCATGCTGCCTGCCACCTCTGTGTAGAAGTTTGGGCTCAGCATTAAGAGGCACCTCCTAGCTTCGGAATCCATTCTAGATGAGGGAATTGATTATGTTCTGTCACCTGCATCAGTGGCATCTTTTGGAGCACGCACTCCTCATCAACGTGTGTTTATTTTTACCTCCAAAGGGCGCCTTATCATTCCAT
Organism: Phoca vitulina; assembly: GCF_004348235.1. Classification (NCBI taxonomy): domain Eukaryota; kingdom Metazoa; phylum Chordata; class Mammalia; order Carnivora; family Phocidae; genus Phoca; species Phoca vitulina. Next base: position 11,161,892 of record NW_022589712.1, read on the forward strand.
TTTATTTCTAAGGCATGCTTTCTACACTCTACAGTTGCAGGTCAGTCAGGTGAGTGGTAGGTTAAGCAAGGTGAGTGGATGGAGTCTGGGAAGTTGCTTCTGCTCCCAGCTGAGCCAGCGACTTGGCTTTCACTGAGCCAATAGCAAACTGGGCTTGGGATCAAATTTTGCAGTCCCAGCCTGGTTTGGTCCCAGCATGCTAGTACATGCTAGTTTACAGAGCCTTGTGCATTGCATTACTCCTTGTGCCCCTGGCTGAAAGAAGCTAAACTGCAGATAATGTATTCAGCATAAATTATTGCTAACCTTAGCTGGAATAACACATGCTTTTGATCCTCTTTAGATATGGAGCCAAGGGGGAATTGTCTGGCTACAAAGTTTTCCTCCATATCTTACAGTTAAATCAAATTCCAAATCTTGAGGACATCTGATATTCCTCAAGGACATTAAATCTATAAAACTGGTGCCTGAATCATATGCTAAAAAGTGTAATTCACAGTTTGTTTTGTTAGTGTGAGCTATCAGTAACATTTTAAACATCTAATTACGTTTTTCATTTAATAATTCATTCTTGTATAATTAGGGACTTAAGTTATGCAAGATGCTTAGGTTTTAAAATATGGACATTTTCCTTAAGTGTTTTTACACCAATGTCTATGAGATGGAGCATAACAGCAAATGCATATTATTACAAATTTAATGCTCTAGTGACACAAGTCTTGTTATTGGCCTGGCCCACCCTCTAGGCAGTGTTGGTCAGGTGTGTTCTGAGGGGTGATAAAAACTCCAACCTGCCCAAACTATATATTCTTCATCAGGCTGTTTTGGAGAAGTCATTCCACCTTACCTGCTTTTAACTTCCCTCCAGGTGGACACACTTTACCCAAAGAGTGTGACTGCTTAGGTCAGCAAGCAATCTTATGGAGGGATTTTGCACCAACCTGTGGAACTGTGTGTGTTTTGTCCTACAAAAACCAAGCTCCTCTGGCTCAACATTATCCTCATCTAGAATAGATGCCTGAAAGCAAGTATTGTCCACCAGTCATACTGTTGAGTTGGTGAAGGTTGATCATAATCATGTAGAAAAAATTATCTAGTTTTTAAATTGAAAATATAGTACTTCAAAACGATAAAAAGAATTCAAGCAGTGCAAAAGGGTATATAGTGAAAATAGATTTCCTTCCCACCAGATACTAATCTCTACTTCTGTTCCCCATGGGCAATCACTCTTCCTGCATTCTTGGGAATCTTTTCTGGAATAGTCTGTGCATATACAAGTTTTATATGTATGCCTCTCCTTATTTTAGAAACACCCAAGGGGTGACTTATCCATACCATTTGGCATCTCACTCATTTCACCACCAGTTTATTTTGGTGAGGTTCCAAATCATCCATACAATTCTTTTCATGGCTGCATAGTAATCTACTCTTAGGATGTGCAAGCCTTCATTTAAGCCATCCCTTATAGCTGGACGTTTGGCCACTATTAAAAATGGTGGATACAGGTGTGGATAGATCTAGAACATAAATGACTTGAAGCGGATTTGTTTTGTCAGAGGGGATCTATACTTTACTTTTCATAGATATTGAAAAATGGTCTCCCCCAAAGATCACCCGGTGTAAGATTATAACAAAAGCAGGCTCTTGTCACTCGAGAAGGAAACATACGGAAACTTGTGCGATCTCAGGATAACAGCCACTGAGTGAGGAGGCCGGGGTGAGCAAGGCTCACTCATTGGTTCCCTGGCTCCATCCCTCATGCCAGCCTTTGTAGCACACCTGATTTAAAGTCCTATAAAATGCTTCCCATATATCGTCTTCTCAAATCCTCAAAACATACCTATGAAGCAGATATTATTATCCCATTATAAATCACTATATGACACCGATATTTGGGATCAATCAAAAATAAATGGAGAAGTGAGTGTTCAACATGTGCTTGCCAAGAGTCTCTTCGTAATTGAAATAGTGCACATCGCTTACACAGACTATTCTAGGATCTCTGTGAAGCATAAGTAAATTCCATCATTATGTGTCTCTATAATACTTGAAATGAAAGGATTAAAAGCAGCACATTTGTCTTTTAGTGCTATTTGAGGATGTGATAGACACAAGAGTGTTTAAGTTGAAGCCACTTAGGTTACAGTTCAGGCTCAATACAAATTTGTGACCTATTCAATTTCCCTTTATTTAAAGATAGCAAAGCATATTCGACCAAGAAGAACAAAATGCACAATGAATTCCGAAGTCTGTAAAAAAGAATCTATCCAGCAGCGCTCCCTATTTACTTATTTGTTGAGTTACTAGGAACATTTTATATCAAATTAAAGTAATTGAATGTTGAGAAGTCTAAAGCGTACTGTGTCACAATGGAGGCCAGGAGAATCCCACTGGGCATGGGTGTGTACCTTGCATCAGAGGGATAAGAGAGCAGGAAATGCTTCATGGAAATATTTCATAACCTTTTGAAATCTTCTCAGGGGCCCCCCAAATCGCACAATGCCTTCATGGCCACAAAAGGCATCTATTACTTTGCTTGCTTATTATCTGAGACACAGAAGTCACGGGCCTTGTACACGCCTCACTGTGTCTCTTTGTGGCCCTCGTTATGCCCTGCGGGCGCGAGGCTTGCTCACCCTCTGTGCTCTGGCTGGTCCATGACTCTCTGGCTGCCTTTGTGGGGGAGCGCTGGATGTTTTCCTGGGTAAGGAGGAGGCACTCGAGAACCAGAACATGCAGATTTGAATCTTGGCCAGTGTTATTGTCTGTGTCTCTGGGCTTCAGCTTCCTCCTCCGTAAAATGGTATCTTGGTATTAACTACCTCACAGGGTGTGGCGAGTATTAAATGAATTCATTAGGTGGAACTCTTAATAGAGCTCAGGCCCAGCACTTAAAGCGGGCCGTTTAAAAAGCAAGCAGTTGTTATTATTAAGTCCCTTTTATCTTCAAAGTGCTGTCCTCAGTACGGTGAGGTGAACAGAAGTTTAAAAATGGGAAATCCTTGTCATCTATTTGCTCACGATGGAACAAACCACAAGTTATAAGAGAACAAGGAAAGGATTTAACTTAAATAATAAAAATAATCATAATAAAAGAGTTTTTCACAATGGGAGAAAGGACATCCAAAATGCATGTGTCTGGGCACATGCAACTCATACATTTATCGAATAATTACTATCTATGATTATGTGCTAAGCAATGCATTAAGTAATGCATTGGAGATACTAGTAAATACTAGTAAATGGAGATACTAGTAAAAAAAGGAGGTCCCTGCCTGCGTGGAGCTTATCATTGGGACAGACAAACAGAATGATGTGTTTGTGCCTCCCTCCAGAAAGGAGGTCCAAGAAGAAGAGATGCATACCATACTTGTTTTTGTGAGTTACTGTATGTAACCTTGTGACATAATGGATGATTTCTACAAAGTGAAATAAGGATCACAGTTTGACACAGTGAAGAGATAGCAGTGGGACTGGTAATTTTCAGAAATAATTTCAAGTGAAATAGAAGAGATTTTCGTGTTTTTTTTTGTGTGTGTTCCAATAAAACTTTATTTACTAAAACAGGTAGTAGGCCAGATTTAGCCCATGGACCATAAATAGTTTGCCGATCCCTGGCCTAATCCAAGGCTCACAGAAAGTTACTCTTTTATAGTATCCTAATTCTTTTTTTTTTTTTTATGTTATGTTAATCACCATACATTACATCATTAGTTTTTGATGTAGTGTTCCATGATTCATTGTTTGCGTATAACACTCAGTGCTCCATTCAATACATGCCCTCTTTAATACCCATCACCAGGCTAACCCATCCCCCCACCACCCTCCCCTCTAGAATGCTCAGTTTGTTTCTCAGAGTCCATAGTCTCTCATGGTTCGTCTCCCCCTCCGATTTCCACCCCCCTTCATTTTTCCCTTCCTACTATCTTCTTCTTCTTCTTCTTTTTTTAAACATATAATGTATTATTTGTTTCAGAGGTACAGATCTGTGATTCAACAGTCTTACACAATTCACAGCGCTCACCATAGCACATACCCTCCCCAATGTCCATCGCCCAGCCACCCCATCCCTCCCACCCCCCACCACTCCAGCAACCCTCAGTTTGTTTCCTGAGATTAAGAATTCCTCATATCAGTGAGATCATATGATTTCATGTATTTTTTAAAGCAGAAAAGAATATTGAGAAGAATTTTAACCTAGACTAATTTTATATGTCAATAGCTCAGATCACATTTGGAATTATTTCTTTTAGGGCGTGTTTTCCTTCTTCTGTGTACGTCACTCACTCCACAAGTACTATTGAGTCTATTCTGTGGCAGGTATTGTGCCGAATGGGTAATGGGACACAGCATTAAGGTAGATAGAGTCCTTGTTTTTAGGGGGCTTATATGTTATTGGACTGAGTTAAAATAAAACTAAATAATCAAATAAACAAAGAAACCACCACACACAGTATACTCAGAACTTATGTATTCTTAAATGAACCAGACAGATTCTCAAAAGTTGGTATGGAGACTAGGGGATGACCAGTGCTTGGTATATGGAGTAGGAAAGACCTGTGGTTCCCATGGAGAGCAGGTATGATTATGGTTAGTATGGAGGGTCAGCTGTAACCCCTGGTTTGTATGGGAGTGGCCTCACCAGGGCCATAGGTGAGGAAGGGAGATTTTCTTCCCTTCCAGATTGCTCCATAGAATGGCAAGATGGTCAGAGTAAGGAGCATCAGGCTTTGCTGTCAGCTCCCCAATTTGACGCTGCTTCTGTGAATTTCCGACCCAAAGGCATTTGAGCCCATTGCCAGGATTCTAGGCCACTGAGTATTTCTAAGGGTGGTTGCAACTTCTTGCGGCCTTTAAAAGAACTAGAAATAGAGCCGGTCTGAGTTATTTGGTCTAGGGAGAAACCCTTAGTCCTAGAAGGATGCAGAACTGGCTGTCATCAACAATTTGCCCGTGGTCCAGGGCCATATGTGGGGGCTGCTGCTGGATGTGAGCAGTCTCCACACATGCCTGTCTTGTGGTTAGGGAACTGTTTTCCTATTTTGGATTTTACTTTAATTATGGCTTAGTGATATAAGGCCCAGGTGGGCTTTTGACTATCATGGGTAAAGGTCAAGGAGCACCAAGCCAGAAGGAAACCCTCTCATGAAGAAGTGGAAAAATATCTCCCACTAGGATACAATGGGAGAATGATCTGGAAGAAACTTATTTAAAGTTCTTTCAGATGATCTGTTTTTTCAAGGCAGGGATATATTTATTTTCTTATTCAGTGAGTGCCCACCCAATGAATATGTCATTAACTAAAAAGCTCAATGCAAATCGAGTGCCGATGACGTTTTGTGTCTAGAGCTAATGTCAGTCTTGGTCTGACAGCCTTCTGTGGCATCCAGGGGGGCCCTGCACAGCAGCACCTTCAAGATTTCTCAAACAGGCAGCAGAAGCCTCTGAAAATTTGCCTTTATCATCAAAAGTTTGTGGTTGCTTGAATTTGAAATAAAAATGTTTTCGGGCTGCAGGAATCAGTCTGGGCGTGCCAGTGACCTATTTTGTAACGCTGAGCTTATATCCAAGACCGTCCCAGGAATTGTAAGTAATGTGAGTGGAGCAGGAGACTAAAAACATGAAACAATTCTAGAAATAATTTAAAGTTTCAGATAAATTATAATATAATTTGGTGTTTCTTTGAAGATGAAAGTTGTTAAAGGTTTATATTGCAGTACATTGTACTTTTTAAAGTAGTTAAAAACAAATCAAAGATTCTAGCTTTCTTGGCTGATCATAGACCGCTCATAAAAATGCTGGGAAGGCGGTGGGTGGCAGGTGAGAGGTGCAGGCAGACAAGAGGTGGGCGGTCCGGGCACCTAGCAGTGTTTCTTAGGGTGTGAGTTCTCTTTTTTTGTCTTTAATTTAAATTTTGTTAGTTACCATAAAGTACAATATTGGCTTCTGGAGTAGAATTCAGTGATTGGGAGTTCTTATTCCTCCTAACCTAATGGGGCTGCATTTGTGTTTATTCCAAGAATTTCTGAGAAATAAAGATCCAATGGTCACAGTGTATGAATCCTACACATCACCACAGAGTTTGTAAATAAAGATGCACGAACTGTTATCAAGTAAATCCTGAGGGATATTTTGGCTTAGTACTTCTTTAGGTAGATGGGAGAGATAGGAGAGACTAGAAAGCTATTTCTGGGAGAGGCTCACCAAGAAACTTCTGAGTGGGAAGAGGCCAGGAGTCCTGTAGTTCTCCCCTTTAGGTCTGGAAGATGGCCCTAGTTCTTATACCAACTCTTCTGTTAAAATGCCTGTCTCTCATGCATGTATTTGTTCTTCTGGGTTAGACACAAGGGGGAATTAAGTCACCAAAATACAACATCATGTCTGCTCAAATAAGATTTTTTTTTTGCCTCAAGGTAACTGAGCTTTGCACTACCAAGAGACAACAGATGAGGATGAAAAATGTCATGCAACTCATCGCACTAACCTGCAGAAGAGCTCCGCCCACACAACACACCTCACCTGCTCTCATGCCCCCAGACACCTGCCTGCATGTTCCTATGAGTGTATCTCATGCTTTTCTCCTGCATGTGCGTGTTTTGTTGATAAGACTATTTAATACAGTAACCAAAAACATAAGTGTCCTCGTTATAAAAATTCAAGTAGAGAGCATAAAGGGAGGACCTTAGATATTGAGGAGAAACTGAAAATGACAAAATGCTTTAAAAGATGCAAGAATGAGAAAGCAATCATAGGTCCAGAACTTAGTAGGTCTAAAGGAGTCCTCATCAGAGACAATGTTAGAAAAAGAGAAGGGTGGGGGGAGAAATGAAAGCTGAGGTGAACCCATCACAGTGGGTGTGTTGACTGGTTGTGTGGTTGTTAAACTATTGCTCCAGATCCACCCTTTATGCTTTGCTTGTAATGCCGACCACCTCTCCACTTTGCCTTTTGGCAGCAGCTCCTTGGTAGGCCCCACTGATGGAAGGTGCTAGGGGGAGATTTAAACCTGAAGGGACAGCAGGGGGTTCCAGTCTCCGGTCTTCTTGCTCTCCTGGCACCTGGCCCATTTTACCAGTTCAGAGGTACCAGTTACAGCTGACGCGTTCCTCCTGATCAGAGATCTGAGTTCCAGCTCCAGGAAGGCAAGGTGGGGGGCAATGGCACAGGAATCCTTTCTCTAAGTGCCTGAGGCATCACCACCAACCAGGCATCACTCCTTCCTCTAAGATGACCAACCATTGGGTTTCCCTGGGACGCTCCTGGTTTTAGCACTAAAAATCTGTGTCCCAGAGAAATTGGGATGGTTGGTCACCCTACCTCTTCCCACCATGTGATGCTCCTGCTTCATTTCTTTTTCCAATTTAGCCCTAGGAGGGGTGGCTGCTTCCAGAAGTTGCCTCAGTTTCCCCTTTGCCTTTTCAGTCATCCATCACATGCTTAACCCATCCCTTGTATTCAATTCTCACGCTTAAAATAACTTGTGTGGCGCATATCAGCTACTTTAAATGTTTTATTTTCACTTATTTATTTTTTTAAGTGGGCTTGAACCCACAACCCTGAGATGAAGACCTGAGCTGAGATCAAGAGTCGGCCGCTTAACCGAATGAGCCACCCAGGCGCCCCCTAAATGTGTTTTAAAAGCACCTTCAGTGGCCTGAAGATGATAATTTAATACCAGACTACAAATACAAACGCAACAAACCAGGACTTTGTGTTACAAAAAGGAACCCGGCCAAACCCAAAAGCTGGATTTCTAACTGAAGTCAGTGTAGAAGTAAGAACTATGGAATGATGAGCCATATCTACCCTCCTCTGGTGTCATAACATTTCATCTTAAAAATTAGGATGGCCTTCTCCCAGCTCTTCCTCATAATTCAAGAGCAGGACAGCTCCCACACCTACTTCCACTAAACAAAATTTATGCAATTTGTCAAGGTAACGTGCCAAATAATACGTTATTTTAAAAAATTCATTAAGAATCTAAAATGTTTACCACTGTAGGAATATTTTAATTGTGCTATTGTTTCCCTTTCTTCTTTGTCTGCTTGGTAGTATATTATTTAGGAAACCTAAAAAGTTTGAGTGCCTGGCCCAGCCCCATTGTCCCACAGCCCTGGTCTTTTTTGGGTTCCCAAGAAGAAGACCCTGCGGCAAGAGTTCAAGCGCAAGTGACTTAATTGAAAGGTGAAGGAAATACTGAAAGGAAGCAGGGAAATGAGACAGGGAAGAGAAGCCAGCTCGTAAAGGTGTCTGGGGACAGTTACAACTGTAGGCCACTGGAACATAATCCCCTTGGGGAAACTCAAGGAGCCAGGGCAAAGCACAGTCTCCTGAGTTATCCCGCCTGAGGGACAAGGATGCTGGAGCATTAGTATCCCAACTCCTACTGGACATTGGTCAGAGCTACTCCTGGGAGGTGTTAACTCCCTAGCATTCCTAATCCTCTATGTGGACAGGCAAATAAGGCTCCAGAGGCTGGAGAGACGCGCAGCCAAAGGAATACCATCATGGGCCTGGTTGTGGTAAGTCTGGCCTACACGCAACCAGGTGATGAGTGTGAGGGGCTATGGTTGAGGCACGGACAGCACCTGCTATCCCTGGTTATTTTTACTGCATGAAATTCCATAATCTGAAGAGATTTAGGAACACATTCATTGTTATAAGAGAAATCCTGTAATTTGATTTGTCAACCCATTATCAATTCCTAAGGCTTGGGAACCTCTAATTCTTGTGTTAAGGGGCTCATTTCTGCAAGATGCCAGATCACGCTGGGACATACCTAAAATCAGGGGCAATATTGCACATGGGATCTTGGCTTTCCCAAATTTATCTTGCAAAATTCCCAAATACTAAACAGTGGAAGCTTTTTTTTTTTTTTAAAGATTTTATTTATTTATTTGAGAGAGAGAGAGTGAGAGAGACAGCACATGAGAGGGGGGAGGGTCAGAGGGAGAAGCAGACTCCCTGCCAAGCAGGGAGCCCGACGCGGGACTCGATCCAGGGACTCCAGGATCATGACCTGAGCCGAAGGCAGTCGCTTAACCAACTGAGCCACCCAGGCGCCCCAACAGTGGAAGCTTTTAAAGGGGCACAAGAGTTCTCAGAAATATTAAACAATAGGGCAGCTTATTTCTTTTGTTCAGATGGGAAAATCAAGGAGACAGAGGGGAGGGGAGAAAAATGGAGAAATCGGGCACGGGGAGAGGAGTAAGTGTGCCGACCCAGATAAAAAGAGAGCAGGCAGAGTGCAATGGATAAGAAGGTGGCCTATGAATCAAGAAAGACAAGTAAAGGGGAAGATAGATGACCTATGTTTTCATTAAATATTAAATCATAACTGGTTTGCACAAATGAAAGAAATGCAAAGCCTACCTTCTGTCTTTCGGGAAGGTGTGCTAAATTTTGCATACTAATTTACAGGCAAGAACAGGTGCCGGTGGGCATGAGGAAAGAGTCTTTGCAGTGTGAGAACAGAAATTCACAGGGAAGTTGAAATCCATGGATCGTCTTCTGCTGCACCCGAATTTCTATACCAGATTTTGTGGTCTCGGGCCATGTGACGTGAAATGTATTTTGGTGAGGTCTCTGAAATTGCAGTGTCAGTTTGGATAAGTACCAAACACAGTACCCACACCATCCAGCTTCTCCCCTCGGGGTAAGTCATTCACAAGAATATAATTTTCAATAAGATCCAGCTATTGTTGTTTTGTGGTCTGAATTCAAGTGGCAAGGGATCCCTTTCATTCCTGTGTCCCTACTTGAACTCCAGGCACATAACAAGGAGAGCACCAGGTGGCTAGTGTGTTTGGAACCATCAGAAGTCGATGACTTTTGTTACAGTGTTTAGTATCCCCCAGGTTAGATAAAAGTATCATATCCTCTGTCCTCTTTGTCAAATCTGGGAGAAACTATTTGGGGGTATATTTTGATGGCAACATTTATTGCTGAGCAATGATTTTAGTGATGAACTTGTCATAATGGAGGAAATATCCTTTCCTTTCTGATTTGCAGACATCACCTAGACAGCTTGATTTGACTTGTTTCTTTTTATTTCTTATCTAGAGATTCCATGTGACAAATTTCAGGTCTTTATGTTTAAGCAGATTTTATTTAACAACATCTCCAGATAAAATTCAAAACAGCCATAGAAGAAAATGTGTTGAATTTACAACCTGGTAGGTTGTTAACAACGGCTCAGGATGTAGAAAACTCAGAAAAAAAAAAAGGGACTAAAGAAGGCCCCTTTTCAGAGACAGAGCACATGTGTTTGGAGTATAAGTAAAATTTAATGACATACACATAAGCTTCCATTAGTAATGATCAGGAGCTGGAATAATTGTGCATAGACTCATTTGAGCATTACTAATTCAGGACAGTTCTATTTGTATGGAATTATTTGCATTTATGTTTTTCCTGAGTTAAAAACGAATACCCCCAGGTCTTGCTCCGAGCGTGGGGAATTAAACATACAGCTCTCATTAACAAGCCTGTGAATTGTACACTCGGCTCCATTCCCTAAACTCTTTGCAGAAAGTGTTCTCTCTGCCAGTGCGCTGTATACAACCGCGACTTCAGGTTGGAAAGCTCAGCAGAGTGACATAGCACTGAGAAACAAGCCACCAGATGGGAGGTCTGTCACCCAAAAGGTGGCTTTGGAGCCAGACGTTTTCTTGGGACAAAGCCAAGCGAGGAAGTTGGAGCAGGTGAGAGATGACCAGCGCTGTGCTTAAGTTCACCAGTTTGAGTTTCCTTGAAGGGAACCTTTCGTGACTGAGAGAGGGACCTGAGTCCCTGGGTTCTACATGTGGCAGCTGAGATGTGTCGCGAAGGAGTCCCCCTTTGCCACAGATACACTGCCACAGTGAGAAGTATGACCTTCAATGTCAGGCTGATTTGGGTCCCTTGCTCCCTAAGCTGCAAAATGGCTATAAAAACATTACCCTTGCCTCATGGGTTGCGATGAAGGATCTTACCATGATAAATGCCTACGGCATAGTAGCCACTCAAGAAGTTTTGGCTTTTTTTTTTTTTTTTTTTTTTTTCCAAACTCTCGGAGCTCAGGGATCCGTCCATTTGGGGAAGCAATTTCCTCAGCACTTGCGGTTGCCGTAAATCAATGGGCAGGTTGCCTGGATTTGGGGTGGAAGGCAATTTAATTCCGGTGTCTCTACTGTTTGCTTTGTTTTGCTCTGAATTCAGGCCGTAAAAGGTAAGTTGGCATCAGCAACCCGCTGTTCCCACCTACATCTGAATGCCAATGTCCTCTCATCTATTGACACAAGAAGAAAGTAAATAAGGTAATGTCCCCGGAATTTTCTTTACACTAAACATGTAATTAGCCACTTACCCATGATGAGTAAAATTTAATTTCAGCTAAGTGAAAAGGAATGCTGATTAGATTTATTTTATTATCTGTTTACTTTCTGGGACGAGGGCAGGCAGCTGGATGAAATATCTTCTTGAGCTGTACTTCTAATGTCCTGCAGTGCTTACCAGTGAAATATACAGAAACTTGCAGGAACTGCACATGTAAATGTAAATAATAATTTTATTGGCATTTTCCTTCTTTTTATTATGAGAGTGAAGGTGAGCGTGGCCCTGCAGCTTCTGTCTGCTGGAAGCCGGAGGCAAAGAGGGCAGGAGGCAAGCCTGGGAGGGAGGCAGAGACGAGTTCGGGCAGGGCCAGCCCTGCGAGACACTGTTGGAAGGGGCCTCTCTCCTCTGCTTTCCCTGTTTCTGTCTTTCCAGGGACGTTGCTTCTCTTTGGCAGCTCAGAGCCCCTGCCTGGGCCCCTTTCCCAGGCTGCTTTACCCCAGGACTCCTGGCTGCTCCCAAACCATTGCGCTCATAGCCCTTACTTCATCCAGACCCCTTTTCCAAAGGACCGGGCTCTCAGTGAACAATTGTAAGGAAAGAAATAGTATACATTCCTATGAAGGCTTTGGTAAATGATAGCGGCTTCCTGTCTTTCCTTGCTAATGCGGTATTTTTATAGAGCACAAACTTTGAGGTATCAGTGTTTATTTAACCTAAAAAAATGACTCAGAGATGCTGGAATTTCAGAGGGACTTTCTAATTGCTCTTCAAATCAGACCACAAACTCACGCCAACCTTGCCTTTGACTGAGGGGTACAACCAGTGGGCTACCGCTGCAGGATGCTCGAAGGTGCCCCTATGAAGCTTAGGGACTAGTAGGAAGTGGGAGACATACTTTGGCAGCATAAGGAAGAATTTTTAAGCCAATCTGTGAGGACTGGGAAACTCGGTGAGGGCCGATGTGTTCTAAGTTCTTGCAAGCATTTAAGCAAAGCATAGGAAACTACCGAGAGAGAAGTATTGTAGAGAGGATTCATACATTAAGATATCAGTCAAGGTTGAGCCAGAGTTGAAAACCACTCCAGGTAGTCTAGACAGGGGGATTTAATACAGGGGGTTGGTAACATTGGCCAACAAGGCCGCCTAGAGAGGAGAATGAAAAAAAAAGCATCAACTCCTAGAGCTGGAGGGACAAAGGGAAAGGCTGGTGTTTCGGGGCCCAGAAGCCATTGCCATTGTGACCAGTGCTACAACCACACTGGGGCTGACTCAACGGAGCTAGGGTCATGAAGAGGGGTGCTGTCTGGGCCTAGGAGCTCAGAGGGGATGCAGCTGCTAGGACGACCTCCTGCATAGGAGGCGTGGGGTAGTACTCTGGCTTTTCCTTTCTTCCTGCTTTCCGATGTCCAACACGTGCTTTTCACTGGCTACCCGCACACCCCCCCCCCCCCCCAGGAGCCTGTTGGCCAGGAGGCCGGCAAAGGCTGGAGGACAGGCGTGAGAGCAAACTCCCAGCTGATCTGCACAGGGTGCCTTTGGACCAGCCCAGCCTAAACTTCCTTTCACATCTAACAAACAAAACTACCGTTCTATTGTTGTAAGACACTCCTGCTTGCCAATATCAACCAGTCCCTAGAAGAAGAGACCAGAGAACATCCAGGGAGAACATCCAGAGAGCAAGTCTATGAATCCTACCCTCTTGTTTTAGGGACAATTATAACATCGTTTACCAGCTGGGACCCCATAAGCTACACGTGATGGAGTACTCTCATTCTATTTTGTTTCAGGCTATGGTGCGAATGTGGGGATTACAGATGACTTTTCTCTGTTCTTGTCTTCGTGGTTTCCTGGTCACAGAATTTGAATGAAAAGGTTTTGATCATTGTATTTCTTATTCTTTACTAAAATACGATTTTCCTTACATTTAGACAGCTCTGGGAATGACCATTGTCACTTTAAATGTCCTCACCCAGCACTTTCTGTACCACATGTCCAGGCCCTTAAGTGCAGGCCCTTCCTTGGGCTCTCACTGCGCTGCTACTTGGGGGTGAATGCGGAGCATCTACGCAGCATCTAGGTCTGGATATGACCCCATTAAGATGCTCTGGCCCCACTTCTCACAGTCTTAGCTGTTCACTTTAAACTGGGCGTCCAGGTGCTCTTCTCTTGATAAATGCAGTCAGCCCAGGTTGGCTTTGCGACAGGCTGGAAAGACTTTCTTTGGGTCTGATGATTTACTGGAGATGAAAGCAATTCTTCCGTGTAAAGTGGTGGCAGGGGGCAGATTTTCAAACCAGAGTGTGCTTTGCAGAGCTACCATGAATCTGCCTAGGGCTGTGACTTTGAAAAATAAAAGGCTATTTTAACCTTGAACGTCACTGAGGACAGGAAGTGTGTGCTGGGGACATCACCAGAAGTGCTGCTCCCCTGGCTCTGGATGGCCACTCTCTCCACTCATCCCCTTTGCTTCTGGACCATGGGAATCAGGGTCAAGAGGTAAAGGGATAGAACTGGAGGTGACGGAGTTCAAGTCACGTGGTCAGCACAAGGTGACTCCTTCCTACAGTTTTAACTAGGATATTTACTCGAATGGGCATCAGGAGTAATATATGTATCTCTTTTTGAAAGATAGACTTACTGCTAAATTAAAATGATCTCAAACTTAGGGAATGGTGTTGTTGAGCACATGGAAGATGCCCAGAAAACATGAAACATGGGTTTTGTCATCTCCTCTAAAGATACTGAATTTATTATTTTATAATGTGCTGTCCTTCCCAGTGTGGTGAGGGTTGAATTTTAAATGTGTCAGTTAGATGTGAAGTTAGATGTGAAGGGGTGCAGTTAGAGGTGAAGGGGTGAAGTGGAAGTGGCAGAAACATTCACATGCCTCTCTCCCCGCCCCCACTATCCAGCTTCCCTTTGAAAATTAGATCATAAATGGCTTATTTATTTAAATAAGTATTAGGGTAATTAATAAATACTTGAGAGCACCGTATATTTTCATAGGGCTGAACAGTAAACAAACCTATGCCAAAAGAAAAAAAGAACAAAATGCCTTCACCCCAGGAGTAGAAAACTTCTTTTGTTGGTAGCTACTACCTGTTTTGATGGATACATTTTGACTACAGCTCATCTCATCTCTGTTACTGAAGCAAGGGATGCACCTGTGGTCTATCTCTGGGGAGGTGATGAGATGCTTCCTACCCAGTCTTTGCTAGGGCCAAGGGGGAAGGAAAACTTGAGGTATGGATCAGAGGTCCTGTCTTAGAAATATCAATTCCCTTCATTCAAACACTGAGTAAATGATGTTGATAGGAGCTTCGCACCTATTAAATATTAACTCAGGTGAGACATTTCAGATAAATGACTTTTCTATAGTTATTATCAAAGTCTTTCTAAGAATATACATAACTTACTTGCCTTTCGTCATAAAGGATATGGAACATATCTTAACCTTTTCTAAATAATTTACTGTAATCACTGCGGTTGTCATTCAGTCTAGTGGCTATATTTCAGGGAGCTAATCCTGGAGACTCTTGTTTGCCATACTCTTTTAGTCTGTCTACTTTCCATAAAGCAAATATCTATTGAGCACTTGTTATGTTTGGGGGAGCATGGATATGAAGATATGCTCAAAATGATCTCTGCCCTTAGAACTGCTAAGTTTGGCCAGAGAAGTAGACACATACATTAAGATCTACGTTTAATTCATTGGTGCAGGTAGGCAAACATTGTAATGGGAAGGTTTCACATAGAAGGGGACATTTGGGTTGGGTCTTGAAAGACTGGTGGTTGATGCCCAGAGACCCTAGGAATTAACATCCCAGGTCCTGAGCCCAGCCTGTGCAAAGGTAGGTGGCTGTGAAAGGACATTGCCTAAATGGGACCTCAGGGTGTCTGAAGGGGTGGGTGTACGTGTGATTCTGGGAGATGAAAAACTGTCCCCTGCCCCCAGAACTCTAATTTGCTTGCTGTCACTTTGCCTGCCTGTACTGTCCTCTCCTTCCTGCCATTGCAGACCTTTATCTTTTGTTGGCTCTGAAACTAGATATCCAACCTTGTTGGAATACTGTTTAAAAGAAGAGTAATCAGCTCCCAAGGGAGGCCTTCCTCTATGAACAAAGTGTCAGGGCTTTCGTGCATTTTTTTTTGACCGTTCAGAGGCTTCCTTGCTCTCATTTGCATATTGGATGATGAAGGATGGCAAGAGAGGTCACCATCAGAAAAGCAAGGTATCTCGCTAATTGTTTCTCTTAAGGCCAAACAGAGACATAAAGAGTTAAAATGGAGCTCACTTGTGATGGAGGATGAATGAAATCAGTGTTTGCAAAGCATGTGGTTATCTTTCTATGAAGGGTGAGGTTGGATGCAAGAACACTGTTATTCCAAGAATGATGGATGGTGGCAAATCTCTTTGAGATAAATCATGTCAGCTCCCACCAACATTCTCCCAACTGTATGAACTCTGCCCTTTGATTCTTGGATAACCCCCTGCTCACTGTAGATGTGAGACCTTGATAGGTATCAAAGCATGAGGGAAAAATAATATCATAAAAATAACCAACGTCAATAGAGCAGGGAACAAGAATTGCCTCTACTCTGTGGGCAGCAACCAGTGAGGGACACAAAAAGGAAATGATTGACATCAGCATACAAACATACACCCTGATGAGACCTGCTATGTAGTTCCACAAGAAAGTTATAGCCCGTGACAACAAGAATGAGTGTGGGCTTTAAAAATGATATATCCCCCCACTCCCCAGTGCTTTGCAGCTGGCCTCTGAGGAGCCGTATTGTCAGTTCACTGACCCCGTCCCTGTCTCTCACTCTATGGCTCTGGAGTCAGGTTCCGACAAGGTCGAAGGTGGGCTTCCTGGCAGAGACTATACTTTCTGCAGGCCTTGTAAATAGAGTTTAGGTGCAGGCATATTTGCCGCATGCCTTCCTCCCGTGGCCCTAACCTTTCCTGGAGCTCTCCTGAAGATTCCACGTTATATGACCACTCGCTAAAGGGGTGGTATTGCCACTTGAGCTGGAGTCAAGCACAGGATCTCTGTTGAGGTCAAGTGTAGCTCACAATTGTTCTGAAGTTTTATTTAGAAAGCAATCATTTTATTAATACTTACTATATAGAGAGCATTGGGTTAGGTACTATTGAGGTGTTAAAAATAAAAAGGCAGGGTTATTTTAGAAGATTTTATAATCCTGTTGGCAAGAAAATACATAAATACAAATATCAACATATGCCCCCATGTACTCTGGTTGAATGGAGATTGGGTTTAGCTTGCTAGAGGGGCACATTCTTATCTCCAATGGTAGGGGAGGCAACAGAGTAGGCTTCATGGGCATGTGACCTATGCAGTCACACAAGGCCTTACTTCGAAGGGCCCCAAGCTTGGCTTAGTGCTCTGCTGTTGCATGTTAAATTCTTAATCATTTTTTTTTTTAAAAGATTTATTTATTTATTTTAGAGCGAGAGCAGGGCGGGGGAGGGTGTGGGGGGCAGGTAGGGACAGAGGGAGAGAGAGAATCTTAAGCAGACTCCACTCTGAGCAGGGAGCATGACACAAGGCTTGATCTCACAACCCTGAGATCATGACCTGAGCTGAAATCAGGAGTCAGATGTTTAACTGACTGAGCTACCTGGGTGCCCCAAATTCTTAATCATTTTTGAACAAGGGGACCCACATTTTAATTTTGCTATGGGCCCTGCAAATTATGTAGTTGATTGTGGGAGAAGGAATATTTGTGACATGGCTTGCCTAAGGCACCAAAATGGTATCTTGTAGAGGAACAGCTAATAGATTGGCTTGGTTGAGCTGAAAAGCCCAAGTGTAAGAAGTGTGGAAAGGGAAGGGTCAGTCGGGGGAAGACGAGCTCCTTGGTGGCAATATGGGATTTCAGGAAGGAGGTTCAAAGCATGACACTTTCTTTTTTTATGCATTTGCACATAACTTTTATTAGCCTATGCTGTCCTAAGGGGTGGACAGGATTACAATAAGTATAGGTGTGCTCTTCCCCTTTTGGCCCCAGCAAGGATGTTATATGGACCGGTCCAACCCTGCTTGTACCTCTGTGTTGGGAACGAGGCTCTGCAGGGCTTTCCCTGAGGGGAAATTCATGCCAAATATCTTGGAAACCCCTTTGCTCACCCTCGCCAATTTTTTACCAGGAGGAGTTAGGTAGATCGAAATTCATTCCATTTAATTTATGAGGTGTGAGGATCAAATAACCCATAAAAATTTTTAATTGTGTTTTAAGATGTCTAATTGAGATTGAAATTCATCTGGTTAAATTCCAAATAAACCGACTCCCTGAAAGTCTCCCCTGAGTTCACTCTCAGGTTCTCCTGTGATCGTGGTTAATGTTCTGAGGCTGGGTCAGGAGAGGCAATGGAAGGGACTTCCCCAAGCCCAAGCCCATTTGATTATTTGGAGTTAAGTGAAGGGATGAACTAATTCTTTGTTCTGAGCCATTGTTTTGGGGAGCTGTGTGTTGGGAGAATTGCACTTGGCATTGAAGATCATGAAATGTGAGCTGAAGACCAAACATCTGATGATGATGTGTGTCCTCAGACAAGCTCCTTAGTTACCAACTCATTTCTACTTTCTTCTACCATACTGAGATGTTATGAGGATCAGCTGTGACTTGCATGGCATTCTTGGAAACCAATTCATTATATAAGCCTAAGGTATTTTCATTAGCTATGTCAGATCTTTGAGAGGGTTTCATAGAGCCATGTTAGCTTCTCGAAACATGTAAATGTTAGTTGAGTCAGATTCCCTAGCCATTGTTAAAAAAAAAAAAAATCCATCGCTTTAATTCTATCTGTGCATTTCCTTTTCTTCCTCTTATTCATTTTTCTCATATCAGTTCAACTTACATCTTGGCAGTCTCAAAATTAGTCCTAAGTGGTGGTTGTTCATGGGTATCATGCAGCATTTTATGAGGGGAGAGCAAGTCTTAGCAACAGGAAGGACTAAAGCTGGACAGATAGGTTGTTCCATGCGGTTAAGTCCTGCTCTGGTAACTATTAAGTCTGTCCTCTTTGCCTGTGGGAAATTATCTGGTGGCATAGGGGATTTTTCTAAGTAGCAAGAAAGTATAAACTGATAGAACTCTTAAATTAACCAGGTTGTTTTGTTATCACACATTATAATCAGACAAAATTAAACCTACAGCAAAGGCCTAGAAGAGTTCACATGAGAGAACCTTGTCAAGACCTCAGGGTTGGGTTATAGAGGTGCCATGTTTATTTTCAGGTGGGTCATTGACTCAGGAAGTATCCAAGTGGTGGAATGAATAGTATCTTTGAGACTAACTTGGTGAAGTGGGCCTCTCTAAGGAAGGTGTTATATGCTTGTTAGAAGCCTAATAAGAAACTTCTCTTTCCTTCTGGACGAATTGCTAGTGTCAACAGAGATATTTGTTGAAGATTTATGAGAAACGACCACAAATTACAAAAATGTAGCATTAATTGTGATCTGCATTATATCCATAGGGAAAAAGTAATAGGTCTCAAGAAAAAGATGTAAATTGTGAGGAAATATAGTGACATTGTAAAAAAGGGGTTCACTATGGTACTCTGCTGGGCATCCCCTTCACCTGGTAGGAAGGCAGCCATGGTCTGGAAATACTGACTCCAACTGGCATAAGGTGGTGGCCATACTTCTGTTTTTCATGACAAAGTGACCCTTTTAGGAATAACTCCCAAACCAAAATGTCTTCTTAAGTGAGCTCACGTTGTTGCTTCTCTGGGTAACTTTGTAGTCACTACGTCAATGGTACAAAGATTGGTGGGCTTCTCCTCAAGATTGTCTGAGTAGAATCCACCTTTTCCTTTGGCAGCTTCCCATCTTCACCTGGACAGTGGCAGTGTGGGGCTCATGGTGGTTTGTGATCATGCAGTTATGTCTCTGATCATTTGTGTAGTATTCATTTCCCTTGCCCGATTGTAAGCTCTGTGCCTGGAGGAACCATGTTTGTTTTGTTACCAGTTTGAGTACCTAGACACTCAGGCTGATTGTGGATGTTGTCATCTACTACTGCTAAGTGCTTCCATGTGGGAATTCTCTCTTAGCATTTCTCGGGAAATTTACATGTTTTTCTGAATTGTGAATCCTGAGAAAAATCAGTTACAAAATCTGGAAAATTGGATAAAATATATACTTTTGTAAGAATTAACACTTAATACAACATAGACGGTTACTGGTTCTAAGGCATCCACTGAGGTTAAGTAGAAAGCAAGAGCAGAAAATATTGATACATGGAGTCAAATATGAAGTTCAACATTTATAGGAATGAGGATGGGAACAGATATGAGAAAATTGGTCACAATCTAATCAGTCATCCTTTGTTAGCTGTTGCCATGTTTTAATTGTGTGTTTGTGGCCTTGTCCGCTTCAAATGGTGAATCTTTATTGAAAATAAGATAAATAGGAATGTTTCTATGCATAGTGTGTTTTATACAAATCCTATGAGTAGTGCTCTAAGAATAACATGTTTTGGAAGCAAAATAAACCCTTAAATAGGCTATTTAGACATACGATTCTGTTAGTCCTTGCTATGAGATCTAAATGTTACATTTATTTGAATACTACCCAATAGTGTTTGCTGACATTTTCCAGTGTTTGGATATTCTCTATAGGCCACAGCTCTTTGAAAATACTACTAAATGTGATATTTCTTATTTATTAAAACTTTTAAAGCTATCCGTAATAATGAGTAAAATTTATGAAGACTGTGGAAGTATTTAAGTAACTTCTAATTCCCAGGAATTCAAAATTTCTATTCCTGAATCCCAAGATTAATATCTGCCATGATTTTGGAAACACAAAGCTGCATAACAAACCACCCCACAATCTAGCTACTTAAAATAACACCAATTTTTATTTATCACAGTTCTCTGGGTTGACCGAGCTCAGCTGGGTGGTACTTCTATGTCTCATGATGTTGCAGGGATCTGCAGTCATTTAGGGCTGTTTTGGCTGGGATGACTCATTTGTAAGCTTGGCAGTTGATGGCTGCCAGCTGGGGTCATAGCTGTAGCTTTTGGTCCTGTTCTCATGGTTCCCTTCTAGGTATCCTCTTCATGTGACTTGAACATTCAGTGTGGAAACTGGGCTCAGAGAGGGCTGTCCCAAGAGTAAACTTTCTAAGAAGAAAGGAGAAGCTGAAAATTCCTTTAAAACCAGGGCTTGGAAGCCCCAGAATGTCACTTATGCTGACTTCTATTAGTTAAAGCAATTGCAGAGCTATGCCACATTTAAGGGAGGGAAATTAAACTCTGTTTCCTGGTATGAGGAATGGCACATGTGCTCAAGGAGGAGAGGATTTCTGGGGCCACCTTTGGAGACTGCCAACCATAGTCTGTCCTCTGATGACAAACATTTGTGTTGGTCTCACTTCCCAAGATCCCCCAAAGTCTTGTCTCTGTTCCTTTCCATCCATGGAAGCTGGAATGTCTGAGGTATCTTTTTGACTCACATGCTGATGCTGCAGTGAGTAGGGCTCCAGTGTGGTCAGACTTCTGGGTCCTTGGTTCTCCCTCCCGAATGGCTCCTCACCTCTCCCCATGTCATCTCAGGGCCTCTCCTCCTTTATGTGATTTCTCCACCAGGGTAGGCAGACATCTTATATAGCAGCTCGGGACTCCCAAAAGAGAACTCTCTGAGGATAAGTCATGTGGAGCCTCTGCATATGTCATAATTGCCCCTGTCCTACTGGCCCCAGCCAGCCACAGGGCTGAGCCCAGAATCAATTTCGGAGGGCTCCACAGAGCTGGGAGGAATGGCTCATTTGGGACCACCAAATTCATAGTGTGTTGTGGATGCTCAGTAATTGTATGAATGAATGAATGAATAAATGAATGAATGCCCTGTTACTAGTTCAGTCACTTCCAAATCCCATTTTGGAAAAAACAGGATCTTTCCTTGAAGGGGAACAAACTTCATGTTTAGTTTTATCTGTGCCATGCATCTCAGAGCCCCTGGACCATCTGAGCAGACTCATGATCCTGGGACCTGCTAGTGGAGACGGGTACCTTCCCTTGATTCCAGGCCCCTACAGATTTACCTGGGCTCTGATGGAAATCACTTACCTCTTTCTTCTACTCTTGGGGCTGTCGTTCTAGCTCTTTTTAATGTTTTTTATTTTAGATTTTTCTGAACTGTCAGGACCTCTGAAACTCCTACAGTGGTTTAATCACAATCTGCTTGATCACCCTACCCACCTCACCCCTGCCTCTCCAATTGTAGGTCATTTCTACCATGGGCATTAGCTTCTAAAATCTTATAAAGGCATATCTTATTTCATTGTGCTTTGCTTTATTTCACTTCACAGATACTATCTTTTTTTTTTTTTAAACCAATTGAAGGTTTGTGGCAACCCTATGTCAAGTGGGTTTATTGGCACCATTTTTCTAATAACATTTGTTCACTTTGTGTCCCAGCGTCACATTTTGGTAATTCTTGCAATATTTCAAACTTTTTCATTATTATATTTATTATGGTGATCTGTGATCAGTGATTTTTGATGTTACTATTGTAATTGTTTTGGGGTGCCATGAAGTGCATGCACCCCTATAAGACAGTAAACTTAATCAATAAACATATGTGTTTTGACTGCTCCATTGACTGGCCATGCTACCATCCTTCTCCCTCTCCTCGGGCCTCCCAATTCCCTGAGACACAACAATATGGAAATTAGGCCAATTAATAACCTTATTGTGGCCTCGAAATGTTCAAGTGACAGGAAGAGTCACACGTCTCTCCCCTTAAGTTGAAAGCTAGAAAGGATTAAGCATGAGGAAGGCATGCTGAAAGCCAAGATAGGCCAAAAGCCAAGTGGTGAATGTAAAGGAAAAGTTCTTGAAGGAAGTGAAAATGCTACTCCAGTGAATACATGAATGATAAAAAAGCAAATTAGTCTTATTGCTGGTATGGAGAAAGGTTTAGTGGTCAGCGTAGAAGATCAAACCAGCCACAACATTCCCTTAAGCCAAAGGCTGATCCAGAGCAAGGCCCTAACTCTATTCACTTCTGTAAAGGCTAAGTTAAGAGGTGAGGAAGCTGCAGAAGGAAAGTCTGAAGCTAGCAGAGGTGGGTTCATGAAGTTTAAGGAAGGAAGCTGTCTCCATGACATATAAGTGCAAGATGAAGCAGTAAGTCCTGATAGAAGCTGCAGCAAGTTCTCCAGAAGATCCAGCTAAGATAGTTCATGAAGGTGGCTACACCTATAAACAATGGGTTTATAATGTAGATGGAACAGCCTTCTATTGGAAGAAGATGCCATCCAGGACTTTCATAGCTAGAGAAGAGAAGTCAATGCCCGCCTTCAAAGCTTCAAATGATAGGCTGACTCTTTTGTTAGGAGCTAATGCTGGTGGCTTTAAGTTGAAGCCAGTGCTCATCTACCATTCCAAAAATTCCAGGGCCCTTAAGAATTATGCTAAACCTACTTTGTCTGTGCTCTATGCATGGAACAACAAAGCCTGGATGACATCACATCTGTTCACAACATGGTTTACTGAATATTTTAAGCCCACTGTTGGGATCTGCTGCTCAGCAAAAAAGGTTTCCTTTAAAATATTACTGCTCATTGACAATGCACTCAGTCGCCCAAGAGCTCTGATGGAGATGTGCAATGAAATTACTGTTGTTTTCTTGCCTGCTAACACAACATCATTCTGCAGCTCATGGATCAGAGAGTGATTTTGACTTTCAAGTCTTATTATTGAAGAAATACATTTCTTAAGGCTGTAGCTGCCATAGATAGTGATTCCTCTGAGGAATCTGAGCAGAGTAAATTGAAAACCTTCTGGAAAGGATTCACCATTCTAGATGCCATTAAGAACATTCGTGATTCATGAAAAGAAGTAAAAATGTCAACATGAACAAGAGTTTGGAAGAAGTTGTTTCCAACCCTCATGGATGACTTTGAGGGGCTTAAAACTTCAGTGGAGGAAGTAACTGCAGATGTGGTAGAAACAGCAAGAGAACTAGAGTTAGAAGTGGAACCTAAAGGGATGCCTGGGTGGCTCAGTGATTAAGCCGCTGCCTTCAGCTCAGGTCATGATCTCAGGGTTCTGGGATCAAGTCCCGCATCAGGCTCCCCACTCAGCGGAGTCTGCTTCTCCCTCTCTCCCTGCCTGCCGCTCCCTCTGCTTGTGCTCTCTCTCTGTCAAATAAGTAAATAAAATCTTAAAAAAAAAAAAAAAGAAGTGGAGCCTGAAGATGTGATTGAATTGCTGCCATCTCATGATGGTTTGATAAAGAGTGGCAGGGTTTGAGAGGATCAACCCTAATTTTGTTTTTCCTCTTTAAAAAAAGATTTATTTATTAATTTGAGAGAGAGAAGGAGCAGCAGAGGGAGAATCCTAAGCAGACTCCCTCCTGAGCACAGAGCCTGACGTGGGGCTCAATCCCATGACCCTGAGATCATGACCTGAGCCAAAACCAAGAGTTGGACACTTAACCAACTGAGCCACCAGGTGCCTCTGACCCCAACTTTGAAAGAAATTCTACTGTGGGTTAAATGCTGTCAAATAGCATCACAAACCACAGGGAAATTGTTCATGAAAGGAAGAGTCAAAGTATTTTTAAACTAAGGAATGTACTTTTTTTAGATATAATGCTATTGCACACCTAATAGTCTTATAATAGACTATATTATAGTATGTAGTATAAACATAACTTTTCTATGCACAGGGACACCAGAAAATTCATTTGACTTGCTTTATTGAGATATTTGCTTTACTGCAGTGGTCTGGAACCAAATCCATAATATGGTATGCCTATATAAGTGCTTCTTATCACACACACACACACACACACACACACACGCCCCTAAACCCATAATTCCTTTTCTCTTCTTCCCCAAAACTGCTTTCTCCAGAAGGGCTGGGCCAATGCTTCATTTCTGTATCTGAGCCTGGGTTGTACTGAAGCTTCTCTGCTGTATTTAAACTTTGGCTTGTCTCTTACAGACTAGAGATCAAGAGCCAATTTGAGGTATGGATTTGCTCTTTTGGACATGTAATCCCAAGGGATGAACTGTTATCACTCACATCATTTTGGTTGTAATAAAAACCTTAATCATGCAGGGGGCTTGGTTTCTGAACTCTTTGACTTTTAAAAAATATTTTTTTTTCAAGCTTAAATAATGTCAACAAATCCTGAATGGAGGGGGTTGTTCAAAGATTATAACCAAGCTATAATGATGACATTAGGCAGGGAAATGCAGATGAGCATGAGCCTTCTTTTATCTCATCCAGTAAAATCTTTTTAAGAGAAATTTTGAGTTTTGTTACCCTGGAAAACATAGCTGCTTATAAGGAGAGATGAGATCATGTTTTTTTTTTTTTTTATTGCACTAAGGAAACTTAATTATTAGAAATTCCAGACTTTCCAGGGGACTCTGACTCATGTTTTGAGACCATATTTTATCCAGCAAACCATAACATTCACATGACCATCTCTCTCTCAACTGAAGCATCCGGCACAACATTATGCTTGCAAATGGTTTAGCATTTTTTGTAGAATAGAATCCTGCATTAGTCCCTGCCTTATTTCTTTTACCTCCCACCCACATTGTCTGCCTCAGAGATGGAGGCATAAAGTTCACATTAATATTCTTCATTCTCTGAACTGGTGGGTGGCAGAATAAAGTCACACTCTCTAGTCAAGGATTGAATGTTTTTATTATAATTCTGGTTCTACCTCATGCTCTTTGACCTAAGTCTCCTTATCCCCAATAAAAATTCAGATCTGACATGCTTTGGGTCAACCTTAGACACAAATTCATCTCTTTAAGTGGTCACACTCAGGCATTTTTTTGTTCATCTGTTTAAGAAGTATGTGTTGAGTATCTCCTATGTGTCTGGCACTGTTTTTTGTTTTTTAAAGATTTTATTTATTTGAGAGAGAGAGAAAAAGATAGCGTGAGAGAGCACGAGCAGGGTGGAGGGGTATAGAGAGAGGGAGAAGGAGGCTCCCTCCCTGCTGAGGAGGGAGCCTGATGCAGGGCTCTATCCCAGGACCCTGGGATCATGACCTGAGCCAAAGGCAGACACTTAATGACTGAACCACCCAGGCGCCCCATATCTGGCACTGTTCTAAGCACAGGAAATATAGCAGTGAGCAAATCAGACAAAATCCCTGCCCTCATGCAGTTTACTTGTAGAGTGGTAATACAGACTGTAAACATGATAAATAAGTATAATTAATATGTTACATATATTATGTGATATAATGTTAACATCAATCATTAGTTGGTGATAAGGGCTATGAGACAAGTGCATCAGTTTTTAGAAAAGCAGTTCTAAAAGAGAGGTTTATAGTGATAAACACCTATATTAAGAAAAAAGATCTCAGATAAACAACTTAAACTTACACCTAAGGAACTAGAAAAAGAAAAACAAACTAAGCCTCAAGTTTGCAGAAGAAAGGAACTAATAAAAATTAGAGCATAAATAAATTAAATAGGGACCAGAAAGACAATAGAAAAGATCAACAAAACTGAGAGTTGTTTTCTTAAAGAGATAAACAAAATTGACAAACCTTTAGTTGGACTAAATAAGAAAAAAGAGAAATGACTTAAATTAATAAAATCATAAACAAAAAAGGAGATATTTCAACTGATACCACAGAAATACAAAGAATCAGAAAACTACTATAAACAAACATATGCAAATTAAATAACTTACGGGAAATGGATAAGTCCTAGAAACCTACAACTTAACAAGACTGAATCAGATAGATAGATAGATGATAGATTATAATAGATAGATAGATAGATAGATGATAGATAAATAGATGATAGATTATAATAGATAGATGATAGATGATAGATAGATAGATAGATAGATATTGGTGTATATATAGTCATACATATACTACATATATAATAATAGTAACTAATGAACAATCTGAAAGAGAAATTAAGAAAGCAATCCCATTTATAATAGTATCAAAGACAATAAAATGTTTAGGAATAAATTTAACTAAGGAGATGAAAGACCTATACACTGAAAACTATAAGGCATTGATCAAAGAAACTAAAGAAGACATAAATAAAGAGAAGGATATCTCATGTTCTTGGATTGAAAGAATTAATATTGTGGAAAGTGCATGCTATCCAAAGCCCTCCATAGATTCAATGCAATCCTACCAAACTTCCAATGGCGTTTTTCACAGAAATGGAAAAACTATCCTAAAATTGGCATGGAACCACAAAAGACCCCAAATAGCCAAGGCAATCTTGAGAAAGAAGCACAAAGCTAGAAGCACCACACTTCCTGATTTCAAACTATTTTACAGAACTAGAGTAATCACAACAAAATGGTACTGGCATAAAACAGGTACACAGACACATGGGACAGACACATGATCCCAGGGTCCTGGGACAGAGCCCTGCATCAGGCTCCCTGCTCAGAGAACCCAAAAATAAACCCATACATATAAAGTCCACTAATTTTTGGCAAGGGCACCAAGAACACGTAATGGAAAAAGAATAGTCTCTTCAGGAAACGGTGTTGGGAAAACTGGATATCCATATTCAAGAGAATGAAAATGGGTCCATATCTTATACCATATACAAAAATTAAATTAAAAAAAAACTCAAAATAGATTAAAGACTTAAATGTAATACCTGATGCCATAAAACTCCTAGAAGAAAACACAGAAAAATGTTCCTTGATATTGGTCTTGGCAATGGTTTCTTGGATAGGAGACCAAAAGCAAAGGCAACAAAAGCAAAATAAACAAGTGAAACACAACAAAGGAAATGTATATATATGACTAGATATACACCAATATCTATCATCTATCTATCATCTATCTATCTATCTATTATAATCTATCATCTATCTATCTATCTGATTCAGTCTTGTTAAGTTGTAGGTTTCTAGGACTTATCCATTTCCCGTAAGTTATTTAATTTGCATATGTTTGTTTATAGTAGTTTTCTGATTCTTTGTATTTCTGTGGTATCAGTTGAAATATCTCCTTTTTTGTTTATGATTTTATTAATTTAAGTCATTTCTCTTTTTTCTTATTTAGTCCAACTAAAGGTTTGTCAATTTTGTTTATCTCTTTAAGAAAACAACTCTCAGTTTTGTTGATCTTTTCTATTGTCTTTCTGGTCCCTATTTAATTTATTTATGCTCTAATTTTTATTAGTTCCTTTCTTCTGCAAACTTGAGGCTTAGTTTGTTTTTCTTTTTCTAGTTCCTTAGGTGTAAGTTTAAGTTGTTTATCTGAGATCTTTTTTCTTAATATAGGTGTTTATCACTATAAACCTCTCTTTTAGAACTGCTTTTCTAAAAACTTACCATAAGTTTTGATATATTGTATTTCCATTTTTGTTTGTCTCAAGCTATTTTTAATCTCTTTTCATTTCTTTGTCCCATTGGTTGTTCAGTAGTATGTTGTTTAATTTCCCTATATTTGTGAGATTTCCAGCTTTTTTTTTCCTTATTGATTTCTAGTTTCATACTATTTTTGTTGGAAAATATACTTGATATGATGTTGATCTTCTTAATTTTTTAAGACTTTTTTTTTGACCCAACATGTGATCTGGAGATTGTTTTGTGTGTGCTTGAGAAGAATGTACATTCTTTTGCTGATGGATGGAATGTTCTGTATTTGTGTTAGGTCCATTTGGTCTGAAGTATAGTTCAAGTCCATTATTTCCTTATTGATTTTCTGTCTGAATGATCTACCCATTGTTGAAAGAAGAGTATTAAAATCCCTTACTATTACTGCATTGATGACTATTTCTGCCTTCAGATCTGTTAATTGTTTAACATATTTAGGTGCTCTCATATTGGGTACATATATATTTACAATCATTATATCCTCTTGATGAATTGACCCCTTTATCATTATACAATGGCCTTCTCTGTCTCTTGTTACAGCTTTTGACTTAAAGTCTACTTTGCTTGATATAAGTATAGCTACCCCTGCTCTCTTTTGGTTTCCATTTGTATGGAATACCTTTTTCCATCCTTTCACTTCTACCTTATGGGTACCCTTAAAGCTTAAGTATGTCTCTTGCATGCAGCATATACTTGGGTTTTGTTTTTTTTAAATCCATTTAGTCACTCTATGTCTTTTAATTAGATAATTTAAACCATTTACATTTAGAGTAATTATTGATAGGTAAGGGCTTGCTAGCACCATTTTGTTAATTTCTTTCTGATTAATTTTTGATTCTTTCTCTCTTGCTATTTTCTTTGTGAATTGATGGTTTTTTGTAGTGATATGCTAAGATTATTTTCTCTTTATCATTTGTGTATTTATTATAGGCTTTTACTTTGTGATTACCATGATACTTTCATAATAATATCTTAATTTATAACAGCCTATTTAAAACTGATAACAGCTTAGCTTCAATTGCTCAAGAAAGTTCTACACATTTACTTGTGTCCCATTTGATGTTGTTGGTGTCACAGTTTACATCTTTTTATGTTATGTATCCATTAACAAAATATTGTAGCTATAGTTATTTTGAACACTTTTATCTTTTAACTTATATGCTAAAGTTCAAACAGATTTACATACACCATTGCAGTATTAGGATATTTTGAATTTGACTGTATATTTACTTTTACCAGTGAATTTTATGCTTTCGTATGTTTTTATATTACTAATTAGCATACTTTCATTTCAGTGTGAAGAACTTCCTTTAGCATTTCTTATAAAGTAGGTTTTGTGGTAAATTCCCTCAACTTTTCTTTGTCTGGGAAAATCTTTATCTCTCTTTTATTTCCCTCTCTCTCTTTTTTAAAGATTTTATTTATTTGACAGAGAGAGAGAGAGAGAGAGCAGCAGAGGAAGAGGGAAAAGCAGACTCCCTTCTGAGCAGGGAGCCTGATGCAGGACTCAATCCCAGGACCCTGGGATTGTGACCTGAGCCGAAGGCAGACGTTTAACAGACTGAGCCACCCAGGTGCCCCTCCTTCTCTTATTTCTGAAGGATAACTTTGCTGGGCAGCATATTTTTGCTTTGCAGGTTTTTTTTCTTTGAGCACTTTGAAGATGTCATCTCATTCTCTCCTGTCCAGAAAGGTTTCTGATGATAGTCTTTTTTTTTTTTTTAATTTAAGTAGTTTATTGTTTATTAAGTTTTAATTCTAATTCCAGTATAGTTAACATACAGTGTTGTATTAGTTTCAGATGTACAATATAGTGATTCAACAATTCTATACATTACCCAGTGCTCATCATGATAAGTGTCCTGTTTAATCCCCTTCATCTATGTCACTCATCCTCCACCTGCCTCCCCTCTGGTAACCATCAGTTTGTTCTCTATAGTTAAGAGTCTGTTTCTTGGTTTATCTCTCTCTCTCTCTTTCCTTTGCTTGTTTGTTTTGTTTCTTAAATTCTACATAGGCATGAAATCATATGGTATTCTTTCTCTGACTGGCTTATTTTGCTTAGCATTATACTCTCTAGCTCCAACCATGTTGTTGCACATGGTAAAATTTCATTCTTTTTTATGGCTGAATAATATTTCATTGTATATCTATAGCACATCTTCTTTATCCATTCCTCATTCAATGGACATGTGGACTGCTTCCATAATTTGGCTATTGTAAATAATGCTGCAATAGACATAGGGGTGCATGTATCCCTTTGAATTAGTGTTTTTGTATTTTTGGGTTAAATACCCAGTAGGGCAATTACTGGATTGTAGGGTAGTGACGTTTTTAACTTTTTGAGGAAATTCCATACTGTTTTCCACAGGGACTGCTCCAGTTTGCACTTCCACCAACAGTGCATGAGGGTTCCTATTTCTCCACACTGTCTCCAACATTTGTTGTTTCTTGTGTTTTTAATTTTAGCCATTCTGACAGTTATGAAGTGATATGTCATTGTAGTTTTGATTTGCAGTTCCCTGATGATGAGGGATGTTGAGTATCTTTTCACATGTCTGTTGGCCCTCTGTATGTCTTCTTTAAAGAAATGTCTGTTCATGTCTTCTGCCCATTTTTAATTGGATTATTTGGGTTTTTTTTGGTGTTGCATTGTACAAGTTCTTTATATATTTTGGATAGTAACCCTTTGTCAGAGATGTCATTTGCAAATATCTTCTCCCATTCAGTAAGTTGTCTTTTAGTTTTGTTGATTGTTTCCCTTGCTGTGCAGGGTTTCTGCTGATAGTTTTATTGGGGTTCCTTTGTATTTGATGAGTCTTTTTTTCTTGCTTCTTTAAAAATTCTCTTTGTCTTTGATTTTAGAGAGTTTGATTATAATATGTCTTGGTGAAGGTCTCTTTGGGTTGAAAATGTTTGGGGAGGGGCGCCTGGGTAGCTCAGATGGTTAAGCGTCTGCCTTCAGCTCAGGTCATGATCCCAGGGTCCTGGGATTGAGCCCCACATCAGGCTCCTGGCTCAGCGGGGAGCCTGCTTCTCCCTCTCCCTCTGCCTCTCTCCCTGCTCATGCTCTCTCTCTCCCTCTCTGTCTCAAGTGAATAAATAAAATCTTAAAAAAAAAAAAAAGAAAATGTTTGGGGAATTTTAAGCTTCCCCAAAGTATATTTTGGTGGCTATATTTATCCCCAGATTTGGGAAATTTCAGCCATTATTTCCTTAAATAATTCTTTCTTTCTTTCTTTCTTTCTTTCTTTCTTTCTTTCTTTCTTTCTTTCTTTCTTTCTTTCTTTCTTTCTTTTTCTTTCTTTCTTCTGGGACTTTCAGAATGTGAATTCTGTTTTGCTGGGTGTTATCCCATAATCAGCATAGGCTTTTTTCCCCACTCTTTTTAATTCTTATTTCTTTTTTTCTCCTCTGACTGGATAATATCAAGATACCTGTGTTCAGTTTTACAGATTCTTTCTTCTACTTGATTGAGCCTGCTATTGAAGCTGTATATTAAATTCTTAATTTCATTCATTGTATTTCTTTAGCTCCAGAATTTCTGTTTGGTTCTTTTTTTTTTTAATGATTTTTATCCTTCTGTTGAACTTCTTGTTTTATTCACACAGTTTTCTTGAGTTCATTGAGTTGTCTATCTGTGTTCCCTTGAATCACACTGAGATTCCTTAAAATAATTATTTTGAATTCTTTTTCAGATCTCTATTTTTTGGGGTCAGTAACTAAAAATTTATTGTGTTCTTTTGGTGGTGCTATGTTTCCTCACTTTTTTTGTGTTTCCAATGGCTTTGCATTGATGTCTGCGCATTTGGGGGAGCAGTTACCTCTTCTGGGCTTTTTGAAATGGCCTTGGTATAGAAAGACTTTCCCCTGAATGTGGAGAGTGAAGGTGCCAACTATGTGGATTGTAGCATCTTTGGTTCCCAGGAGGGCACATAGCATAGTCTCCATGCAGCTCCATCAGCTCAGGTCAATGTCAATGAAGACTGTGGATTCTTCTGTGGCCAAGATTGCAGAGGTCCCAAGAGCAGCAGTGGTAGCTAGGGCTATTGGGGTCCTCAAAGGTGAAGCTTGCTGGGGTCCTCCTGTTCTCCTTCTTTGCCTGTGGGAGAAAGTTCTAGCAGAGGGGATCCCTCTTGGCTCCAGATCTTGTATGTTTGCACTCCAAGTGGCAGCAGAGCCAGGGTACTGGGGTCAGATGCACTCAGAACTGCCACAGCGCCTGCACTTGCTGGCACCAGTGTCGGAGGTGTGGGAATATGTGGATCTTTCAGGAAACTGGGGCCTGGGTCTCTGGTACTCACTGCAAAGACTGAGGCTCCAGAGGACAGGGGCGCATTAGCAGCATGGGCTGGGGATGATGGGGTACACTGGTGGTTTGGGCTCAGGAAGCAAGGTGCAATAGCAGCACACCCTGGGGATGGTAGGTTAAAATCCTGACTCACTGCAGGGGACAGTCACAAAGCATCAACAGCATGGCCTTGGTGATGGCCTGTTAAAGCTACATGTCAGAACCCATGGGGCAATGCACAGAGCAGTGGCAGCTGCAGTCC
Source organism: Phoca vitulina (assembly GCF_004348235.1). Taxonomy (NCBI): domain Eukaryota; kingdom Metazoa; phylum Chordata; class Mammalia; order Carnivora; family Phocidae; genus Phoca; species Phoca vitulina. Next base: position 11,194,136 of record NW_022589712.1, read on the forward strand.
TATTGATGGTGAGGCACTGCGGCATCCCAATACCAGGGAGTGGGGCAGAGCAGTAACTGGGGGCAGGTCTCACCGTAACAACAGTTCCAGCCCTGGGAAAGAGATGTATCATCAGGGACTCTGGGCAGCTCAGTTTGCTAGGTTCAGTGTTGGTGGGGATCCTCAGCAGCCAAGGTTGTAAATGTCCATGACTATTATGAGGCTTTATTTTAAAAGAACCACTCTGGTTGCTGGGTTAAGAACAGATGGTAGGGGTCTAAGAGCAAAAGTGAGGGGAGTAATTTGGAGTTTGTTGCTGTGCCTAAAAGAGCAACAATGCTGGCTGGTAGTGGGGTGTGAAAAAAGTGGAGGTGGGAAGTGAGAGAAAGAGAAGAGTCAATGTAGTAGTTGTTCTGAGTGATGGGAAGGATAAAAGTGCCTATAACTGAGCTGGGAAGGCTTTGCAGGAACAGGCGAGGAGGGGGTCATCTGGAGCTCATTTCTGGACATGTTCAGCTGAGATGCTGCTAGACGTCAGTGTGGATGTTGAGTGTGTCTCTGGCTCAGCGAGTCTGGAGTGGGGGGGGGGGGTTGCTGGGACTGGACATATAAATCCTACCTTCTTCCTCAGCTTAGACCCTGAGCTCAGCCCATTTGTCTGAGGCCTGTTAACTGCCTGGTTCAGGCCTTCTGGCCCCCTGGAGACCGTCTGTCCCAGCCTGACTTTCTAGATTCCCCCAGCTCTGCTGGCCCTAATCATTTATTGTGGACCTAATTCCTGGTTCAGAGTCCTCTGATACACCCCAACTGTTGTGATAATTCTTGGCAATCTCAGCTTATAGGTGGATGGTCTACACCATATCCTGGCCTCTCAGTTCCTTGACCTTCTCATCTGTAGTATTTTGCTTTTTTCTGTATTGGCTAGCCACCCACTCCCATGGCCACATCTTAGATTCCTTCACCATAACAACTTAAAAAAAATCCCTTAAGGGGCACCTGGGTGGCTTAGTCGTTAAGCGTCTGCCTTCAGCTCAGATCATCATCCCAGGGTCCTGGGATGGAGCCCTGCATCGGGCTCCCTGCTCAGGGGAAGCCTGCTTCTCCCTCTCCCACTCCCCCTGCTTGTGTTCCCTCTTTTGCTGTCTCTCTCTCTGTCAAATAAATAAATAAAATCTTAAAAAAAATCCCTTAAATATATGAAATGGTAATACCATGCTCCTACTAAAGGCTTTTATCCTTCTAGTTAACTGTTCAAGGAACCCCAAGAATAATTATTCCTTGACCTCATTGTGGTCCACTGAACCCCCTAATTTCATTAACTCCCTCTTGGCTTCCATTCATGTTTCGTCCAGTATAGGTTCCTTACTCAATCAGTATGACTGTCCTGTAGACATCTGCTTCTTCTGGCTATCCTACTCTCTTTTCAAAGCCCATAACCAAAGCACTTTAACCATACCAAAGAGCCTTCAAAATTACCCGTGCCTGGGCCCCACTGCAGAGCAACTGAATCAGTCTCTGCAGGAGGAGTCTGGGTCTCAGTATTTTTCTTTTTATAAGCTCCTAAGTGGTTCTAATACCCAGGCAGGGCTGAGAACCACTGCCCTGATGAACCTAGCTCTCTGCTTTATTCTGCTTACATCTGAGCTGTGGAGCCTAGTCAGAGGAAACCATAACTGAGTAGACTGGGTCTCTCTTAAATTTTTGATCTCAGACCTCAGGAGGGTTCCTAATACTGCCTGGCCATCTGGCCACACTTCTCTGCAAGCTCCCTGTCCCCTTATGAGATGACTATTTTATGCTTTTTCTCTCTCACATCTTCCATCCTACCTCTCTCTGGTGCATATTTAGTTGGTGACCTTACCTCACACCTCATTGGAAAAATGGAAATCATCAGATGGGGCACTCCTTGAACTCCTTGTTATTCCCCTTTCATGTGCTGGCTGTGGCCACTTTAATTCATACTCATACCTTGTTTGTGTTCTTGTTTATTGTCTTTTTCCTACAGACTGTGAACTCTGAGGGCAGGGGTCTTGTTGCTTATTTACCAATGTACACGACACCCAGCACAAGGCCTAGTTACCACGTAGAAAGAGGGACACTCTAATATTGTCTGCATGAATAAGTAAGCTGAATCTTGATCATATGAATTAAAGCAAAGCTATAGAAATACCTTCAATGGTTTTTGTGGCTAAAAAGAAGCTAGAGATCAGTCTACATGAGCGATCTTGCCTTATAAAAGCCCAAACTAAAGCAGGTCAAATGACTTCCTCCTGATCACACAGATGGTTGCAGAGGTGGGACCAGAATTCTTACCTAGACCAACTTGTACTGTCAACCACAAAGAGTGTATGAGCCAAATGCCATTTGCCATTTACATTTGGCTTTGGCATGCCGGGTCTTTTTTTTTTTTTTTTTTTTTTAGGGCAGAAGAGTTTCCTCTGTGGTGATATTGGGTTTAAGCCAATATCCAAATTGGTTTGTTTCCTCAGCACAGAGTGATAGAGATGGGGATGGCCCCAGGAAGGATTTGCTGTGGAAAGAGGCCAACCTTGCAGAACATAGAACTGAATTGTTCTCACCTGTACATTCGATACTTTTGCCTCAAAATCCTCTTCTTAAAAGCACTTTGCCAAAAATAAAGTTTTTATTTGAGATATTGAGTAACTTTAAGGAAAAAGTACCTATAAGGACTTACATTGTGCTTGTCACTCTGCAATCACACACATTTTGACAAAGGTACCATTTAAGCAAGAAATAGTAGACATAGAAACAGAGCTATCTTCCTCTTCCATGTTAAATAGGTTTTTGAAAAAATAAATCCCAGGTCGAGTCATGAAAAGATTATTCCAAAAGAGAGTGTTTTCTTGTGTGATTTGGCCAACTTGTCTGACTCTGCCCCGATGTGGACTGGTTGTTTAGTGATAGTTTTTTAGTCAGAAGCTTAAACACCTTAATGGAGGAGTAATCAATTTTAGAGTCTATAGGGTAGGGGACCTTCCTGTATGCACTCAACATCAGAGAAGACTGTTACGGAGTAGTAGTCTGTCCAGGTCCAAACCTAATGAGTGTCTTCATTGTGTGGGCACCATGCTCCCCTTCTAGGGTGACCAACCATCTCAGTTTGCCTGGGACTGCTGGGTTTCTCGGGATATAGGACTTTCAGTGCCAAATTGGGAGAGTTTTGGGAAAGCTGATGTGGTTGGTCACTCTATATACTGGTACCTGTTGGGGAACGACACTTCTCTCCGTGATAAGGAAATTTTTTTTTTTTTTTTTAAGTTCTGTCCATAGAAAAGGGAGCCATGAAACCAGGCTCTGCTTTGTAGCCTGTCCACTATTGTTCTATCCTACTTTGGAAGTTGGAATTGGTTGCAGATGCTCTGCCTTCAAAATAGTGTTAGCTGCCCTATGACCTGAGAGCCCCAGCTAGCCTTCACTCTTATCTTGAATTTTCTGCAGACCTCCTGGATCTACCCAGGGCCTTTCCCTACCAGGAAGATTATTGCAATATTACATGATCCAGGCTATCGTAACCCACCCTTCCTGTCACCCCCTACCCAGTTTGGAGTTAGAAGACCAGCAATCCAGGCTAGGTTGCCACTGATGTTGGGAAAGCCACCAGAAATCTCTAGTTCTTGATTTCCACATTTAAAAGTGAAGGTGTGGTATTTCCTACACTTAAACTGCCTCAAACTATAACATTCAGAGACTCCAAGATTCTCTGTGAGAATGTGTAGTAAATAGGATAAAAAATTCTCCCGTAAATATTTTCAAAATTCATATTATAAAATTAGGTTGTCAAGTTCCTGTCTACTCATCTTTTCATACTTGCTTGCTACATCCTGACACTGGGAATAGTTGTCAAAATAAATAGAAATCTCACTGTTTAAAGCATGCATTAATGATATTAGATGAGAAGGATTTTCCAGACAGTTTTGAACTCTTGCTACAGTGTAATTTATGCCAAAGTGTTTGAAAAGTTGGGCTGAAGTTTGGCAAATGACCACAAATTACCTCTTATTACCACAAATTAGCTCTTTATGATTGCTTAATTTTTATGAGTGTGTGCTTTACTTTCCCAATTAAGTTGTAAGATACTGGGGCCAAGAGGAAAGGGTTATACTTCCAGAAATTCTCCACAGTGGCTGCACAGAATTCTGCACACAGTGAGTGGGAAAGCTGTGTACATAGTCTTTCAGGGAAGGCATCGTATTTCTCCAAGTATTGGCATTTGTGTTGGTTAGTGGATGGCCAGTCAGCAGAATGGCCTTCAAGAGTGAATTATGTGTGGAAATAGCTCCAGGTTATGTGAAGAACATCCATTCATTCATTAGGTTGTAATTAACCCTACAGGTTCCCACTGTGGTGTTACATTGAATAAAAACAGATGGAAGATAAAAAGCTCTTTCATTTTGACACAAACTTGAATAGGCCAGCTATTAACCACTGATGTTGAGCTATATTTTGTCAAGATAATTCATGCCTCACTTTGAGGTGAGTCTAAAGCTAGGACTATTTCCTCTATTGCTCAGCTTGTACACCCACCCTAGAGTAATAGGCTACCATACTAAGATAAGCTGTGGGAGAAAAATCAGAATCATCATTTTTCTTATTTTTAAATACCCAGTTGAAATGGATCTGTGCCAGTCTTTTCTGATAAAAACTAACCTTTCTCGTCCTATATTTCTCTTCTTGTTTAAAATGGAAACAATTCTAAATATGGCTAGGGGGACTTGAGATATTTGTGTATATTATGCCATAGAAGTATACAGTATAATGATTAGTATTAATGAATCTTGAAATAGTTGGAATCATTGCATCTCCTCATTTTATTTATTTTTTTAAAGATTTTATTTATTTACTGAGAGAGTGAGCAAGAGAAAGAGCGTGAGCGCATGAGTGGGGGGAGGGGCAAAAGGAGAGGGAGAGGGAGAAGCAGACTTTCTGCTGAGCGTGGAGCCCGACATGGGGATCGATCCCAGGGCCCTGAGATCATGACCTGAGCCGAAGTCAGATGCTTAACTGACTGAGCCACCCAGGCACCCCATTTCATCCCTTTAAACAGGGAAATTGCACATAATATACTAGTGGAGGCTGCTGTGAATAATTTTGACCCACTATGCTGGGGATGGAAATAGGTTTCACCTCAACTGTCCCCTCTAATCTATTGGTGGTAATTAGAGCACTTGGGCAAGGATCATGAGACTACCTCAAGACCAGGGGCCAGCAAAAAAAGTTTTTAAATGACCATACGGTAAATATTTTAGATTTTTTAAAGCCATATAGTCTCTGTTGTCCCTACTAAATTTTGCTGTTGTAGCATAAAAGTAATAGGTAAACCAAAGGGCATGGCTATGTTCCAATAAAACTTTATTTACAAAAATGAGTAGTAGCTGGATTTGACCCACTGGCCATAATTTGCCAACCCCCCTGCTCCAGACTCAGGAGAGGCAGTGGCTAATTAGCTTTGTGTGCTGTGGGCAGGAGGGCAAGCTGTGGTTCAGATAGCCTTCTTTCCTTCTCTGCAAGTGCCCACAGCATTCAGCGAGAAAGAGTTCTGATCGTAATTCTGGCTGAGGATCCTGTGCATAACCTAGATATATCAATGGAGGTTTTAGGTAAGAATTAGCCAGTTGCTCTCTACAAAATTTAATACAGTCCATAATTCCTTATTCATAACTCTAAAATCCTAAAAGCTCTGAGAATCCAAAGTGTTTTGTTTCAGGTGGCAAAACCTGAGCTGACCTGAACTCATTTGGCAGCAAGACCTGGCTGGAGTGGACATAAGGCTCTTCATCATCTTTATTTATCCTGCTTAATGTGACAATTCATGTGATTTGCTGTTTGATTGCAGAGTGCCCGCCCAGACCCTGGTAGGAGTGTTATCTACTGAAAGGTATATGTACCAAATTACCTTTCTGAAGCCCCAAAATTTCTGACTCTCAAAACCATCTGACACTGAGAATTTCTGATGAGGGATTGTGGCCTTACAAACAAACTCTCCTCTTTTGGGTGCTGCGTGTAAGAAATGTGTGGCAGAGTAATGACAATAAATTAGTCTAATCAAGCCGTCTGACCGATTACTGGTTATAAGGGTGTAATCAGCTTAATCACCTGTGTTAATGAAGAGTTAAGCTTCTACTTTTAAACCCAAGTAAAACCAGGAAAATCAACATTAATCTTTCCCATAATGACCTTTTCTCTACTTTTTGTGTGTAAATGTGTTTTGACAGACAGTGCTGTTTGCAGCACATCCATCCATACAAAACCCTGCAGGGCTTTTTGGCCAATAATTGGCTTCTATAAACTTGGGTTACCTTTGCAGGTGCAACCAAGGGTGGTATATTGCAGCAAACGTCAAGCAGATGCATGAGTCATAGAGTCGGGTTAGATCTCAGGACCCATTAGAGGCAGAAGTTAGGACTGGACCCAGTCTTGCCCTTCCACTAGTTGTGTCATAGGCTTGTTCTAGTTAACCCATAAAATGAGACTGTTGACACAAGGGTGGAACAGCATACCTCTCATTGTCTTTATTGTCTCTCATTGCCACCTTTTCTCTACCTCTATGCCAGCATTTACTATTTTGCCCTTTCCATTGGACCATAATTTCCTTGAGAGTCAGAAAATATGTTTTATTCCTTTTGTATCTTCAGGCTTCAGCACAGAAATGAATGTCTTTGTTGACTGACTGAATGCTCATAGATTCAAGGACTTATAAAACTAAGGGGGACCTCAGAGACCATCTTACTCAAAACACAAGGAAACTGGTATCTATAGAGGTTTACTAGACATTCTCATGGACTGGATCCTATTACCAAGCACTGTGCTGACACTGTTTCATTAATCCCAACAAAGCTCTATGAATTAGGTGCATCGCCCATAATTTCACAAATGAGGCAACCAGATTTCAGAAAGGTTAAGCAACTTCGTAAAAAAGCAGTGCAGATTTGACCCTGGGTCTGTCTTATTTCGAAGTGTATATTTTTTTCCATCACATTATAGGATCATGCCTACCTCTAATGACTGACTGATAGATGCCCCTAGATCCTTCCAGGATATTCAACTCATTTTGATTCATATCCACTGAAGGATATTAAGATGAGATAAACATGACTCTTGCCTTCTCAAAGTTTACAATCTAAAGAAGCAGATGTTAGCAAAGTGGAATATTGTTAGCTTCTCCCCCCTGCTTCTCTGCTTTATTGACATATAATTGACAAAATTGTAACATATTTAAAGGTACGATGTGATGATTTGAAATACATATACATAGTGAAATGATTACAACAATCAAGTCAATTAATACATCACCTCACACACTTCTTTTTCTTTCTTTTTTTTTTTTTTTTTTGGTGAGAACTTTCAAGATCTAGTCTCTTAGCAAATTTCAAGTATTCAGTAAATTATTATTAACTATAGTTACCATGCTGTACATTAGATGCTAAGAACTTATTCATCTTAAAACTGAAAGTTTATATCATTTGATCAGTATCTCCCCTCCCCCACTCCATTACTTTCCCAGCCCCTGACAACTACCCTTCTACTCTGCTTCCATTAGTTCAACTTAATTTTTTTTTTTTTTAGATTCCACATGTAAATGATATGATTCAGTATTTGTTTTTCTCTGTCTGGCTTATTTCACTTAGCATAATGCCCTCCAGGTTCACTCATGTTGTTGCAAATGGCAGGATTTCCTTCTCTTTAAGGCTAAATAATATTCCATTTTGTGTGTGTGTGTGTGTGTGTGTGTGTGTAAATGTAAATATCACATTTTTTAAATCCATTCATCTGTGGATAGACACTTAGGTTGTTTCCATATCTTGGTGATTTTGAACAATGGTGCAATGAACATGGGGATGCAGGTATCTCTTTGAGATAATGATTTCATTTCCTTTGGTTATATGTCTAGAAGTGGTATTGTTCTATTTTTAATTTTTTGAGGAACCTCCATACTGTTTTCTATGATAGCTATACCAATTTACATTCCTACCAGCAATGTAAATGGGTTAGCTTTTCTCTGCATCCTCAACAATACTTGTTAGCTTCTATTTTTGTTGTTGTTGTTGTTAATAGTCATTCTAACAGCTATGAGGTGATATCTCATTGTGGTTTTGATTTGCAGTTCCCTGATGATTAGTGATGTTGAGCATCTTTTCATGTACCTATTGGCCATTTGTATGTCTTCTTTGGAAAGAATGTCTGTTCAGGTCCTTGGTCCATTTTTTAAGTGTGAAATATATATATCTCTTTTGAGATATATATATGTATATATACATATATATTTTGAGATGTATATATATATATATCTTTTGAGTTGCAAGAGTTTCTTATATACTTTGGATATTAACCCCTTATTGGATATATGATTTGCACATAGCTTACTTTTTGCCTATTTTTGTACTTTCTGCAAATAGAGTCATGTAGTATATACTGTTTTGTATCTGGTTTATTTTGCTTTGCTTATTGTTTTTGAACTCTATGTTATTATGTTATTTTTTAAAAAAGATTATTTATTTGAGAGACAGAAAGAGAGAGAGAGTGAGTGTGCGTGGGGGAGAGGGGCAGAAGGAGAGAATCTTCAAGCAGACTCCCCACTGAGCACCGAGCCTGATGCAGGGCTCAATCTCATGACCCATGAGATCATGACCTGAGCCGATCCCAAGAGTTGGACACTTAACCAACTGAGCCACCCAGGTGCCCCTGTCTATGTTATTTTGCATATAGTTATTCATTCTTATTTATTGCCATTTCTTTATACACATATTGTCAATCCATTCTCCTGTTAATGGACTTTTGGGATTATTTCCAGATCTTGGCTATTATGAATAACACTGCTATTATCATTTTTGTATAAATCTTTTTGTGGAAATATACTTTAATTTTACTTGGCTAAATATCTAGGAGTAGAATTTCTAGGTCACAGGGTAAAGTTATGTCTAGCTAACAGAAATTGTCAGTTTGGCAATTTGTGTTTTTTTCCCTCTGTATTGTTCAGTCATGCTAGGGATGAATAGATTTTACTAATATTTTTAAAGAAAAAAACCTTTTGATTTTATCAATTTTTCTACTGTTTGTTTTTCATTTTATTTATTTCTGATTTGATCTTTATGATTTTCTCCTACTTACCTTGGGTTTAAATTTCTTATTGCTTTCAAGATTCTTAAGGTGAAAATCTAGATCACTAATTTCAAACTTTCTTCTTTTATCATAGACGCATTTAAAATAAAACAATAGTTTTCCCTCTAAGCACTGCTTTAGCTGCATCTCATACACCTCATATAATCTAACATGGTATGTTAGATTTACATTATTGTTCAATTTGAAACATTTTCTAATTCCCTTGTGATTTCTTCTTTGGCTCATTGGTATTTAGAAGTATAATGCACTATTTTCAAACATTTGGGGCATTTCTAGATTTTAAAAATTGATTTAAAATTAGTTGCTTTGTGGTTAGAGAACATACTTTGTATGATTTAAATCCTTTGAAAGTTATTGATATTTATTTTCCCCATATATTCGTTACATTTTCTCTTTCTTGCTCTTTGAAAGTTAATATTTTTCATATCCCATTTTATCTCTTCTATTAGCTTTTTAGCATAATTACTGTATTAAGTTTCCTATTGCTGATATAACAAATTACCATAAATGTAGTGGCTTAAAACAATGTAAATTTATTATTTTATGGTTCTAGGAGTCAAAAGTCTAAAATGAGTCTCACAGGGCTAAAATTAAGATGTCAGCAGGATGGCTACAGTTCTTTTGTAGGCTTGAAGGGAGAATCCACTTTATTGCATTTTCTGGCTTTTTGACGTTGCCCATATTCTGTGGATCATTGCCCCCTTCTCTCTTCAAAACCAGCTATTACGTCACTCTAACTTCTGCTTCCATTATCACATCTCATTCTTTTGACCCTCTTTCACTTATAAGGATGTTTGTGATTATATTGGGTCCACCTAGATTAAACATGATAATTTCCTGATGTCAATATCTTTAATAATATCTCCAAAGTCCCCTTTTCCATAAGAGATAACATATCCACAGGTTCTGGGGTTGAGGATCTGGACATCTTTTGGGAAGTTGTTATTTTACCTATCACAATCATTTTGTTCTATCTATTCATATTTGCTGAAGGGATTATAATATGCATCTTTACTTTATCATAGTCTAGTTTAGATTAGTCTTTAATCACTTTATGCCTAATTATGTGTTTTGTAAGAACATAACAACCATATAGCTCTTTTATACCCTCCAATCCTTCATGATACTGTTGTCATACGTTTTACTTTTATGTATGTTATGCATCCCAGGTACATTGTTATTTTTTTCTTTAAACAGTCAATTTTCATTTAAAGGAATTAAGAAGCAAGAAGAGTCTTTTATATTTAACCATATATTTACAATTTCTGGCATTCGTCATTCCTTCAGGTATATCTGAGTTTGCGTTTTACGTAGTTTTCCTTAGCCTGAAGAAATTCCTTTAATCCTGTTATGAAGGTCTCCTGTTAAGTAATTCTTTCAGGTTTTGTTTATCTGAAAATGTCTTTATTTCATTTTCGTTTTTGAAGAATATTTATGTTGAATGTTGAATTCTAGTTTAAGAATTTTTTTTCCCTTTACCACTTTAAAGAGACCACTGTATTGTCTTCTTGCTTGCATGTCTGATGAGAAGACTGTATTCATTCCTTTTGATGTTCTTTTGTATATTAGTTGTCTTTTTTCTTTGCATTTGGGATTTTCTTTTATTTTTGGTTTTCAGCAATTTGAACATTATGGATCTATGTGTGGAATTTTTGTGTGTGTTATTGGGTTTCATCGAATTTTTTTTTGTTCTGTGCATTTGAAATTAGGAAAAAATTTTGGAAAAAAATTTGCTGTATTTCTTAATTTTTTTTCTATCACAATTTTTCTTTCATTGCTTCCTTAAGTTCCATTTACGTATATGTTACACTACTTGATATTACTCCACCTATTATAAGGATCTGTTCATTTGTATTTAGTCTATGTGCTTCATAGACTAAATAACTGAAGCTTCTGTGCTTCAGTTTTTTTAGTTCTTATTTGTCTTCAAGTTCACCAATATATTCTGCAGTGTCAAATCTGCTTTTAAATCCATGCAATGAATATTTTACTTCAGATATTTTGTTTTTAAACTCTGGAAATTTCATTCGCTTGTTTCAAATATTTTCCATTTCTTAGATTCCTTATTTGTGGAGTCATTTGTTCACATTTTCTTTTAAATATCTGAACATATTTACAAATTTGTTTTAAAATTTTTGTCTGATAATTCTAATATCTATATCATCTCTGGGACTGTTTATATTGATTTTTTTATTCTGCCAAGGATTATGAATCACATTTTCTTGCTTTTTCATATATCTAGTACTTCTTGATTATATGCTAGGCATTGTAGATGCTAACCTGTTGATAGTTTGGATTATGTCCTTTAGTTTTGTTCTGTCAAGCAGTTAATTAAGAAGCTCAGTTTAATACAGAGTGGAACCACCCTTAAAGTGTGAACTTTCTTAGGTCTTAAGTGAATGTCCAGAATGTCCATCTTGGGATCTCCACTTTGCTTGGTCCATGTCCCATCTCCTATCATGATGAAATCTCCAGAATCTTACTTAGACCTCCCCATGACTCGTTTATGCTAGGCTTTTTGAAGTCTTTCCCTGAGCATGCACCGTGTAGTTTTATTCCAAGACTCATAGTGACCCCAGGCAGATTTCTGGGAATCCTTCACTGTTCACCTTCTCCTGACCTGCAAATTCTAGCTGTAGCCCCAAACAGATATTTGTTTCCTTTTTCTGGTGAGACCACCAATCTGTTTTGGTTTCACTTTCATATGCTGCACTTTGGAAAGTGCTTCCAGGCAGAAAACTGGGGTGGTTGTGAAGCTTATCTCATGTGTTTCCCTTTTCTCATGGATCACAGCCTTGTGATTTGTATTACCAATGGTTGAAAATAGTTGCTTCATACAATCTGTGAAGTTTAGTGGTTGTTTACAGTGATACCATAAAGTTTAGTGGTTGTCTACAGACTGATACTCATTACTCTGCCATGACCCAAACTGGAAGTCTATCATCAAAGCTATTTGAGTTTAATTCCAATTATGAAAACATGTTACTTCCCTGCTTGGTGGCTAGACCACTGCAGGGTGCAGATTTGACTAATAGTAGGCCAGCTATGCTGTATATCATATATCTATAGACAGATACTATTATCGTATGTGATTTAGTGATGGGTCTAATAGTATAATTTCAAAGTATTGATGAGTATAAATATTAAGACATCTGTAATAACTATAATGTGATTCTTGTTGATGATAAGGTCACAGACATTGCTAATTTTACTTGATTTACAATTCCTATTTGACCTAGTTTCAAGTTCATTGATCTTTTTTTTTAAGATTTTATTTATTTATTTATTTGACAGAGAGAGAGAGAGGGATCACAAGTAGGCAGAGCAGCAGGAAGAGGGAGAGGGAGAAGCAGGTTCCCTGCTGAGCAGAGAGCGCAATGTGGGGCTCAATCCCAGGACCCTGAGATCATGACCTGAGCCAAAGGCAGATGCTTAACCGACTGAGCCACCCAGGTGGCCCCATTCATCTTTTTTTCTTCAGTGTCCAATTTGCTGTTAAGGCTATCCAGTGCATTTTTCATTTCAGCTATTGTATTTTTCAGTTTTAGAAATTTCAGTCCTTTTTTTTCCACTCTCTCTTTTTATTTTCTTAAAGATTTTATTTATTTGTTTATTTGAGAGAGAGAGAGAGTACACATGAGCAGGGGGGAGGGGCAGAAGGAGAGGGAGAGAATCTCAAGTAGAGCACAGAGCCTGACACATGGGGCTCAGTCTCACAACCCTGGGATCATGACCTGAGCAGAAAACAAGAGTCAGATGCTCAACCAACTGAGCCACCCAAGCACCACCCCCTCTCTGTTTTTATTAAGATTCCCTATCTTTTAATGTGACTGTTGTCTACATTGATAGCTAAAGGAAATGAAAAATTTCAGTAAGGATACATAGATGTATTTTTTTCCTATCCAAATTCATGGGTCACCTGGATCCCAGAATATTAGTACTGGTTTTCTCTCGGTGATGATTGTGGGAGATTCTTATTTTCTTCTTTGTTATTTTCTGTTTTTTCTAACATTTCTTCAATGAGCATGTATTACTTTGTAATTATAAAGACTAAATGTAGCTTAAAAAATATTAGCACAAGTGGCATGTAAATACAATGTAATATTCTTTTCAATAATATTATGTGAATTAAATATATACTGTATAATGTATTTGTTATTATATTCTATTTAAGGTAAAATGATTGAAGAGTCATATTAAAATGATGGTCATTTTTCTTCATGATGAAAACCAAAAAAAAAACCCCAATATGATTAAGTATCATATCAATATCTATTGTAACTGTTTTCTCAATTTTAACCTATTTCATATTCTAAGGTAAATGTATTCCATATATAGAAAAACCATTACTTTTTTAAAATGATAAGTTATATGAATAGTGTAATTGTAAATACTTTGTGATATATATGTGCATTGTTAATCTATTACATTTTAGTTTTCAGTGTTGGAATTCACAATAATTTTATCTTGTCATTGAGAAGAGATAGTTATTTGATTATTCATTACAGTTAAACCACAAGTTTCTAACCAGATTATTTACAGGTATGAGTTATGTCATGGGAGTAGGTTAAACTCATGAGAAGTGAGTATTTTTTCCTTCAGGACATTTATTAAATCACTATTATGTGAACTGAGGTCATAAGCCAGTCCTGATTAACCTCCAAATAATCATTTTAAGCAATCATTATTTAATATAAAATAATGCCACTTTCCTTTAGCTGTGTGTGTAATCCTGCTAGTCTTGGGAAGTGGTGTAGACAGAATAGATGCTGGAAGAAGCAGAGTTTCTAGATAAACAATGAACTCTATTTAAAGGGTGACCTATTCACAAATGTAAAAACACGAGACAGGTGAATGGTAAATGAACCATCCAATGGGACTTTAATAAAAGCCCAAAGTCTTTTCTCTGAAGTTGAGCCCAACTGCAGCTTGCGTTCTCGGGCAACCTGTGGGATGCCAGAGGCCAGTGCATGTTCCTCAAACACCACCCTTCATGGAGGAAAAGGGGGTTGTACCGTGGGTTTTGTCTGCCTCTCCAGTGCATGACTGTCGTGTCCTGGGCAGCAGTATTAACGCATTCAGTTCTACGTTGCTAAGTCATACGGCCCCAGCCCAGGACCATTAGTGCATTTCTCTTAGGCCTCTGGCATACAAATTCATTTCTCAGTGTACGGAAGCAGCGCTCCATCTTCAGCCTGAGCCCCAGTGATTTGTAGTACATTCTGTATTAATTGCTCACTATTCTGGGAACTTCACATATCAATTTGTGCCATATAGTGTGATCATTCACTACAAATGTGTTTGAAATATATCCTTGCAGCGCAACTGCTAAAATGAACAGATATTCCTTTTTATCATAAAATGAGTTATATCCTAGACCCTCAGGCTTGAAAGGGGGTGTGTGGAGTCACCTACATAAATAACAAAGGAAAGAGAGATCTTCATTTATAAGTTTAGGTGAAGCATCCAGCAAGTTGGAAGTATTTAGATTGTAGGAAACATAGATGCTTGGCATCTTCCAGGATAGAGATGGTCAAGTCCTTCAGAAACACTGGGTTGCTACAGCCAGCTCACAAGATGTGGTCAGGAGGTGTGCTCTCAGCTCACCCCAGAAGAGGCCCCAAGACGGGGAGATTGGCTGGGAGATTCCTGGGGCCTCACATCATTTTTATATCAAAATCAACAGCAATGAGGACAGGTTCCATCACGATTTTCCTGTCCACTGCATTCCAGTCACCACAGCTTTCCAGAATTTCTGCCAGAGCACGAATTCCCAAAATTACCTTTGGGCCCCTCACCTACATTTCCTCTCTCTCTGCTGACCTCAGCACCCAGCTGACCTCTTCATCCTGGGCCCTCCACAAAAAGAGGATACATTGTCTGCTACTCCTAATTTTTCAGACTCCTCAGTTTTGAGTATATAAAAGCTGTTGTCTTGCTAATAACTACAGGGAGAGAGTGAGGTACAATACAAAATGACAAACAGGGAACTCACAAGAAATCTACAAAAAGTGGAGTAATGGTCACCCCTCATCCTCTGGTCTACACAGAAATGAAGAGTGAGGCAGGATATTTCCTAGCACTTGTCTATTTCTGATGTGTTTCTTCTCTTGCAAGTTACTTCTGTCCATACCCCTTTCTTCTTTTCTTCAGGATTAGGTGAATCCTGATCTTGCCCTATTGCACAGAACACAATTTGCCAAACCATCCAATTATACGAAATAACTGAAGCTCCTGGCCAAAAATATGGATCTAACGGCCCCATTCATGATGTAAAAAAGCCAACCTCTTCAGAGGAGGGACCCTGATTTTCTGTGTTTTAAATAATTGCTCAGGTAATCTATATTGGCAGACAAACTTGTGAAAGTTTGTGTGTTTCCACTGTAGAGACCTACCTATAGCACCAAGTAAAAGCCCCTCTCGACTTTTCTATCTGCTGCTGGGCCTCACAGGGCATGAGGAAGGTAAGGTTGCACAAGAATACAGATAAGGTTGATTTCTGGCTCAGAGAAAATGCTGGGCTCATTATTTGTACTCACATATTTGCTCACAGCCTGCAACCTTCCTCAAAAGTTCTGGAGACTAAAAGTGTGTGTTGCTGAGGCTATCGGTCAGCAAAAGGGCAAGGAAAAAGAATGTGAGGGTATGTGCTGTGCAGAAGAGAATGCCTGCTGTGATCTCCTCTCGAATGCGTGAAAATTCATAGAAACCTCTGTGAGAACACAACCCACACTTAATGGGGCACAGAATGGATTTGGGTGTTGGTCTCCATAGTTCAGTCTTGATTGACTTATATTGATATGTTGAAAAAAAAAATATTGTCTTTGTTTTTAAAACTAATAAGAGTTATTAAAAAGGTATTTGCATTTCTCAGTATCTGCCTGTTAACATTTCTCCATCTTTCAAGAGGCCACCATAGCCATCTGCAACTGATAACAGAGAGCAGCTGAGGCCACCCCTCTGCGAACTGAATTTGACTGATGCTCTCATTACTGTGTCTGGTTCTTTTTGGTCATGATTAGATTTTCTGAGCCTCTTTCCTGTGGCCTTTTCAAGGAGCTTTGCAGAGGTCTCTGCTTCTCAAGAGAGCCATCCAGGAAGGCTGGAGATGGGCTGGAGCAGGGCTACGTGAAAAAAAACCCCAAATGCCAAACGGCATTAAGAAAACAATCTTCCTGCTATCCAGCAAGTAGCAAAGTGCTCTTTTAATTGTACCTGTTGCTGTAATTTAAACAGAAAGTATTTTACATCCATTTTTCTCAAACTGCTCTAATCATAGTAGTTTTCATTTTGCCTTAATGTAGCAAATACATCTGACTACTTAATTTTGCTCCCTTTTATAATATAGCACTTTACAATTAAGCATCCCAGGCCTCTCTTGTGTGTTTCCAGAGTTGAAATAGATGGAGGAAATCTCCCTTAGTTATGCTACGACTTTAAAAAATTAAACCGTACTTCCAAATGACTTACTTCATTCAACTCCAAATGAAATAATGGCTTTAGATGTCTCTTGTATTTTAAATTTAGATAATTAAATCCAACACAAATCACATTGGGTATATAATAGTCAAATATCATTTTAAGAGATTATTATTTGAATGGATCATTTTCTCAGGGGCTACTATTTGTAGCTAAGTGAATAACAGTGGATTCTGCCTCTCCTTATTAATGCATGGATATCTTTTCTTGTTTTCAATTCCAGAGATGAGAATTTTTTTCCAAAGATAGATATATATAGAGAGAAAAATTCCCCCTGGGCTATTGTAATTTTCTCCTAGGACAGATAAATTTCTCCATATACTTATCTTGAAATATTAGCTTACCCATTGTTCATGGAGTGGCTCTAGATTGAATGAGTTTAAGTGCATTTTGAGATTATAATTTTTTCTGTAAACATTTTGTTTCAAGTTAATCAGCATCGTTGGTGGGTCCTCGAATGATTATAGATGTTGTTTGCAGTGAGGGGTGGGGAAAGTATCATCTAAGCAATCACACTGGACAGGTGTTAACCTCTCAGACTTTATGCAGTCCTATTTGGATTGTCCTCTTGCTAAGTCCCAACCAAGAGACGGATCAGGTTGAAAAGCTGCTGCAAAACAGAAGACTTCCCATAGAAATGTCAGTCAGGCATGTCATTTTGTAGCTTTTGTGATAACCTTAAGCTGCTTGGCATGTACTAGTTTAACAGTCTATTCTCACTTTTTTCATTTTAATTAAAATTTATGAAATGCATAAAGACTATAATTAAGAGAAGTTAGCACTGTTGGACACAGATGTTGTCCCCGGGCCAGAGAAAGGCCTCATACTGGAAGGCAGAAGGACTACGCTTTAGTCATTTCTCTGTGCTCATTGTGAATTTGGGAAGTCCCTTCGCATTTTCAGGGGTTCATCCTTCTTTGCAAAGTGGAGATGATAATGCTGATGTTGCCCCTTATGGACTTGGTCTCCTCACCTGTACGTTGAGCTGGATCCCTTTTCCAGCTGTTTTTCCCCCCCACTGTGTTCTACCATACAGGCTTATTTTAAAGATACGAAACAAGTGTAAACGAGTCTTTAAAATATCTTCCGAATGCAAAGCATTACTTTGAGTAGATTTGACATAGATTGTCGCCACCTTAAAAAAGGTAGGATTTCGAGGTAGGATTCTGACACAAAGAGGGGTGAGGCAGTTATTTTTAGAAGTCCTGAAAAATTAAGCTCTATCTTTCCTGAAGAGAGAAAAATAGCTCTTAAATTTATCTGGACATGGATATTAAAAAAAAAAAAAATCCTCATTTGGTTTTTAAACAGGCCTCAGATGGCTAGGGCTGATAGGCGGTTTGTGGCAAAGGCTTTCGTCTGTAGCTTGGCCTAACTTTTTCTGAATTACATAAAAAAAAAATCGCTAAGCAGGTAACAAATTTCCTTAACTGTTTGGATGCAGCTTTTGTCTGTAGTTAGGGTGTGAGATGCCTATTTAAAAAAAAAGCAGGACATAAAAAAAGATATAAATAAAATATCATTTCACTAACGTTTTTCTTTTTTCTTTTCTCTAGCTTTTTCCAAGGGTGTTGAAGTCTGCTGAGATTTATTTTGATGAAGGTAAGTCACTTCTCGTTATCAGACAGTAAAGATGTTGTGTTATTGTTTACTGTTTCAGCAACTCGGAAAGGTGCCATCTGAACACTTGTGGTTATAATCAGCAGAAATAATGAAAAGCCATTTTTTTGCTGGTTGTGTCCAAAGCTTTGATTTACCTCTTCAGAAGGTGAAAGATTTATTACTGATACCTAAGGTGGTTTTGAAAGATAACGGGGTCACTGGAGCCCTGTGAGGGACTTTTGAGGTTTGATCTTGGGAACAATGGCTAGTAGACAGAGGAGGGTTTTCAGAGATGTAGATCATCTGTGAGGCAAAGACAGACAAGGGGCTTCCCAGGTAGAGTGGTCCCGGCCAATCAGAGAACGTGTAGATTAAAATCATCACCTTGAGTTTTTCTTCCAAGAATGCCACGTGTTAAATGTAGCACATGCAGTCATGTGGCCTGATTGTGTCCCTAAATAACAGACAATCCTGGACTAGGAACAAGGGGACCTACCTGGGTCTGATGCCGGCCATGTATGTGATCTTGAGCAAGTTGTCCACATTTTCTGGAACCCAGCCCAAGCTGGATTGATGACCACGGAACTCAGATCTCCCAAATGAATTTATTTTATTTAAATATGCATTTGTTGGATGTCTAGACATTAGGCATCTAAATGTGAGTAAAGCTCAGTTCTTGAGGCAGTGGTGAGCTAGGTACATAGGTGTACAGCGCAGTGTAGTAGGAGACACGCTAAAGAATGGATATGGCAGGACGGACACACAAGTTAAGAAGCCATTTCTTTAAGAGTAGAAGGACTAATCGGAGGAAGTTAGAGATTGCTTTTGGACTTCTTACATAATGGTTCAGAAAAAACGGCTACCAGGGAAACAAAGGTGTTTCATGTAAAGGGTCAGATATAAATATTTTTGGCTTTGCAGGCCATGTGATTTCTGTGGCAACCACTCTACTCCGAGAAGGTAGCACACAGCAGCAGTGGTAAGTGAATGCACGTGACTGCATTCCAATAAAACTTTATTTACTGATAAGTCAATCAGAGAAAGACATGTATCATATGACCTCACTGATATGAGGAATTCTTAATCTCAGGAAACAAACTGAGGGTTGCTGGAGTGGGGGGTGGGGTGGGAGGGATGGGGTGGCTGGGTGATAGACACTGGGGAGGGTATGTGCTGTGGTGAGCACTGTGAATTGTGCAAGACTGTTGAATCTCAGATCTGTACCTCTGAAACAAATAATACATTATATGTTAAGAAAAAAAGAAAAGAAGAAGATAGCAGGAGGGGAAGAATGAAGAGGGGGAAATCGGAGGGGGAGATGAACCATGAGAGACGATGGACTCTGAAAAACAAACTGAGGGTTCTAGAGGGGAGGGGGGTGGGGGGATGGGTTAGCCTGGTGATGGGTATTAGAGAGGGCACGTTCTGCATGGAGCACTGGGTGTTATGCGCAAACAGTGGATCATGGAACACTACATCAAAAACTAATGATGTAATGTATGGTGATTAACATAACAATAAAAATTTAAAAAAAAAAGGAAGGAGCCAGACAATTATAGAGATTAGGGGTGGAATAGGGGAACCCAAAGGGTAGGACAGGTGTGAAATTCTTGAAGGTCCACAAGATTCTATGCTCATTTACTGACTGATTAAAACCTATGACTACACCAAAAAAACCAAAAAAAACAAACTTTATTTACTGAGACAGGCCCGCTTTGGCTTGTAGTCTTTAGTTTGTTGACTCCTGCTATAGAAAGATAATATGCAAAGATGAACTTCATCAAATACTAAGACTAACCCATTGTAATGCTTTTTTCCATCCTTGGAGTTTTAATGAACATACCGTCACAGATTTCTATATGGTGTGTATGTCTAAATGTGGGCATGTGCAACAGACAACTGCTCATATGCTTACAGCATTTACAATTTCCAGGCATGGTAGCCGAGCTTCCATCACCCACACCAGAGGCTCACTATCCACCAGAACTACGAGGGTGTTCATGGGAGGCAGGGCAGGTGTGACTCTCCTCTCCTTCAGGTTCTCAGTCAGTGATTGGCTAGAGCTGGTGGATTAGTATCTGGGCT
Source organism: Phoca vitulina (assembly GCF_004348235.1). Taxonomy (NCBI): domain Eukaryota; kingdom Metazoa; phylum Chordata; class Mammalia; order Carnivora; family Phocidae; genus Phoca; species Phoca vitulina. Next base: position 11,214,419 of record NW_022589712.1, read on the forward strand.
ACTTCCCCCTAGAGGGGTCCCTCTCAGCATGGGCTCTATGGAGGGTCTCTGAGTTCCCCAGTGGCATTAAGTCCTATGGCCCACTGTTGTACCCCGCTTCACAACACGCCTCTCACTGGCTTCTTACCTTCCCTGTCTCATGTACCAGCCTCTCCCCCTTCACCTACAAGTCCATGCTTACCTCCCAAAGCACTGACTTGTACTCAAACCTCTATATTAACATTTGTCTCTGGAGGAATGCAAACCAGGACAGTACTGGGGCCTGAAGGATATAAACTAAACTCTCCATGTGATTACTTGGAAACTGCTTGTTAAGAGATGCTGTGGAAAGCCTTTCTCCAAGTTGGGTAATAGTGCCTCTGCACAACCAATTATGGAAGACTTTATTTTGGTGCACAGAGCCAATAATGAACAATAATTTTCTTAACTAATGACAGATTTCCCTACTTATTGATCAGAGTCAGCAGCAGATGCCATTGATCTTTCTCCTGACCCCCTGCAGCTGCTGATAGTGCCCCCTACCCCCACCTCAAGCACCTGCATTCATCTCTTTTCCTCCTCCTTTTGGTCTAAGCAAAGGTGCATCCTGGACATGTTGAGTGATCAGGGCTGTGGTGGAGGTTTGGAGAGACGGGGCTCACTGGGATGGGTTTGGAGGAGGTAGGTCTGGACAGACTGCAGAGGAGGAGGGGTCTGGTCATGTATTGGCTGAAGAACTAGGATTTCATTTTGTACCAAGTTGAGCCATGACCATCTTTGAGGAGAGTGACAACAGTGTTCAATAACATTCGATAAGTACTTGTTGATTCCCAGCATATGCCACAAATAGTGAACAAGTGCAGCTTGTTTAAGGCTGAAAAGTCGCCTTAAAAGTCATTTTATGAAACCCTTCCTGATCCTTCAGGTAGACAGTGCTGCTCTGCATCCCACTATTTTTCTAATATGGCACCTCTATGCCTTTAGTGCACCTATTAAATACTACCTGCCTCCACCCCTATGGCCTGTCTTGTTCACTTCTGCATTGAGCTTCATGCTACAGGTAGCCATAATTAATGGGCTTCCCTCAAATGTTTTTTTTTTCCCCCCTACATGTGTCACTAGGTTAATAAAAACATTGAGCTCAGCCTTTAGGGAGAGAGAAGTCATAATCAGTCAACATGCTTCCTGAGAGGGGTAGTCTTCTTGACCAAAGACCATTGATCATCTTTACCCTGATGCCTGAGACCTCAGGGCTACTTACACACCAGTTAGTGGAGCTGTCTCCTTCTCCCTCCACCCGATAAACACCCAGATGGACCCCTGGTTTAGGGATTCTCAAACTTTTTGAGTAAGAGGAACTCCATGAAGTATTCATTGTGAGGATTTCCAAACATACACAAATGTATTCATATTGAGAAGAGTAACATTGACTCCTCATATGCCCTTTACTCAGATTCAGTTGTCTAAAGTTTCCCTTCCCTGCTGCCTCTAGTCACTTCTTTTCATTTTTGCTTAGGTGTTTTAACATAAATCCCAGCCAGGTCTCATTTCACCCGTGCATATGCAAGTGTGCATCTCTTAAAAATATGGCCATTTCCTCGTGTTTCCACAATGCATGGGCACACCTAACAAAATTAATTATTCCTTGGTCTCATCTAATGCCCAGTCTATACCACACTTAGATTTCCCTGATTATTTCTTTTTTTTCCCTTTTTTTTTCTTTACCTGTTAGTTTGAATCAGGAATTAAACGAGATCCATCTATGTCATTTGCTTGTGTTTTTCCTAAATTTCCCCTTTGACTTTTCCTAAATTTGATTTGACCTTAATTCTGTTGGGGACATCTAGGCTTGTGCCCGTCCTTCTTCTCTGACAATTTTTCCCCTCCTATTTCTCTTTCTTTTTGCCCTCTCTTCATAGCAGAGAATTAGGTTAAATGTAGATGGTTTGGGTGGGATACTGAATTTGAATGTGTGTTTTCACGTTAGAGTGCTGGTTCTCATCTTTGAAGATTTGGCCTGAAGGTTAAAATGTCGTGAAAAGTAAAACTACAGGTGTAAACCTGGAGTCTTTTTACCCCTTCCAGCTTTGGCCTTATTATCTCTAGCCATAAGTCTAACCCTTTTTCTTCAGTGTATTGAAACTAAAGAGTAAGTATTTGATTCCCACTGTTCTTCCCACAAAAATTTTCAGCAGGGTGAGGCCAATTCACTGCTTGTTTTAGGCTTAAAACTGCTCCTGACATGTGGGGATGAGAGGGGGTATGTAATTGAAGTCACTGGGTATTGTGTGCAGAAGATGGGAGAGTGAGTTGAATTTCATGGGCTTTTTTGAACTTTTCTCTCTTAACTAAAATTGTTGGCATTTTCTGCGAAGTTTGCTGTATGTTTATAGAGAAAGAGAGACTTCTCTTCAAGCACGGTGTGACATTTCTACAAAAATCAATGATTTAGAAGCAGGTAACCGAAGTGAAATGTGCAACCTCACTTTCCATCTGTTGAAAAGCCTGCTGGGCTGGTTTTGAAATCTTCATACATGTTTGGTATGCCTTCGGGGGGTAAAAATTATATTGACTCTGCACTTTGGAACACAGAACAAGTATCTTTCTTGGAATGTGGCAAAAAATAGAACAACCACCTAGTCCTATGTTTCCCAAATGGATTTTGCAGTCTTTCCTTAATTTTTAAGAACTTTTAGCATGAGTGTTTATTTTTTCCTTTTATCTTGAAAGATTTTCATCTTTATTAAACTTGATTACCTAATCCAGTGGAAGGGATGGTAATGAATGTGGCTCAGCACTGCCTTATCCGTGTGTCAAGTTGAAACTTGTTCTTTGATTATTAGAGGTAGTGAAGCTTATAGGAGCATGATGATGTTTTAATTTGAATTTTGAAAATTAAAAAAAAAAGCCAGGCACTAAATATTGACACAATGAAGAGGGAGAGCTCAATCCACTTTGAAATCCAGCCCCTCCCCCTGGATACTCGAGAATTTTTACATCTTCTTTAGAGTCCTTAAAATATAAAAGGATTAACTTCTAAAGTGACTGATGAAGCCGGAGAGAAAAATAAGGAAAGAGTCTAATGAAAACTCAGCGCAGGGCTAGCACTTAATTCCATCTCACAATAACAAGAAAAAAGCATAATGGAGATGAGGAGCAGAGCCATTTACATAATAACTTCCTAGCAACAGCTGTAATGAACGAATACGGCAGATGAGTCAATTCTCTAAGACACTACCTCGCCTCAGAGCTTAGAAAAAAGGGGGAAAGGAGGCAACAATTAAATATGGGGAGAGTCCCTGCATTTGGGTTCTATTCTATGTCCTTTCAGACCAGATCGCTTGATCTTTGTTATTGTGGCTTAAAACCGCTTTGGCAAAGGAGAAGCAATCTGGTGAGACAGACAGCATCTCCATCCATGTAGCAGGGGTGAATGGGAACTTACAGGGGGAGGTCTGCCTTTTCTGGAAATGGGTGGTTAGGGCTGATACCTGTGAATTTCCTGGCTTGGCTCCAACATCACTAACATCAAAATCCTCCCCTTCCTCATCACCCTCATCTTCCACTTGGCTGCTATCATTTTGTTGAATGCTTCCATGCCCTGTCCGGCATGGTGCTAGGCACTTTACATATACTTTTCTTTCAGACCTCACAATGCTCTTGTGAAAGTAGATATGACTATCTCCATTTTACAGATAAGGAACCTGAAGCTCAAAGAAGGAAAATCACGTGGCTAAAATCTCACGATTAATAATAAAGTAAAAAAGAGCTCATTTTTATTGAGCACGTACTACATACACTATGTGCCGGGCACTCTGCCAAGTGCTTTCCTTGGGTTGTCCAATGTGACTGTATTCAGATTATAGATGAGGCTGGGGAGACTCAGGGATGGCAGGTAATTTGCTTGAAGTCGTATAGTAGCTAAGAGGGAGAGCGGAACTCACATCCAAGCAGTTGTGTCAGAAGGTGGGAGAGTTAGGAGTCAGACCTAAGTGTGCTTCATGCTGAACCACAGCAGCTCCGTGTTTGCTCACAGTCGGAGGACCGAGGAGATGGTGCCAATGATCATGGAACTACATTTCTTTATAGCCACGCCAGTGGATGTAACAATTATTAGTGGCCATATTGGGCTTCTGACAACTGATTAAGCCCAATCTTAGACAAAATCGTAGACAATCTGTGTGTCTAAAAGTGTGTGTGTGTGTGTATGTGTATGTGTGCTGCTTCTTTCTGTGGTAGTCCAACTAGGCAGTATCTCGCACCCCAGGACTTGCTGTCAATATCCATTTAATTCACTTATCCTTTGCCTCATTCGAGTAACTGGCTGGATACTCTGAGAAAATTTTTTGTGCCACAACTTTAACAACTAAGAATGGATCAAAGGATTCTCCTTCCAAAATAGCACACACATTTTTTTTTTTTTTTAGCTGCAGATGTTTTCAGTGCTTTAACAAAATATATGACTAAACGTAGAATTTCAGACCCTGGACAGGGAGCAGGAGGAGAGATCTTGTTGTGTATGTGTATCTGCACAGTGGGAATGGGGGTGGCTCAGAAAGGATTTTCTAGGGAAAAGAGGGACTTGTGTCTCTCTCAAAAAATGTCAAACGGGCTGTTATTCCACCTCCGTTGTGATCCCCAAACCTCCTCTTTCCTCCCTATTGGCTAACAGGAAGACTCAGCAAGGGGCAGGGATCTGGGGAGATGTAGCCCAAGGAAAGTGGGTCAGTAGGCTGAGAGACAGGGGACAAATCTCTGTGCAGTTTCCTAGACTGTGCCCTTTGCCGGAGTTGCCGACCGGTACAGCGCCTGTGTGGTCCGGTTTTGCAGAATTACCTTCCCCGGGTTAGTGGCTAAGCCCCAACCGCAGGGTCTGCAGAAATCCTTCCTACTCCACAGCCTGTTCCCTTCCTCTTCCCTTCAAGCTGTTCCTCGTCCTCCAGCTCTGAAGTGATTTGGGGCATCTGAGGGATTAACCCTTTATCTAGCTTAACCAGAGGTGAAAGGCTGGACTGTCTTCTTTTAAGCTGGCTCTCCTCCCCCCACACCTTTGAGTTCCCTTCTTTTCAAACGGGGAGGCTCCCCGGAGGGGCCCTCTTCCTGGCCTCCCTGCCCCCTGGAAGTGGGGGGACTGGGCGCAGCCAGCACCGTGGGCGCGGGCCTGGCGCGCAGGGACCACCCGCACCTGGCTCGCCGTGAGCTCTGCCCGGCCAGAGCTGCTCCACGGGGGCTCGCTGCTGCTCACACCTGAGGCCATTAAAGAGGGCCTAAAGCTTAACAAGCTGACGCGCTGGGGGATGAATTACCCACTAAAGACAGGCGCCGGGCTGCGCAGAGAAAACTGGGACAGCGGAGGCGGCGGCGGGGGGTGTCATCCTTGGAGGAGTTCACCTGGCTAGTGGGCACCACCTCCTGGCAGCCCTCCCCTTGCGTGCGTCCAGGTCGTGGGGATGCTCTCCCCAGGCGGCTGCAGGGACGAGGGGATGACAGCCACCTACTCCGTTCTCCAGCGCTGGGGTCTTAGGGTCATTAGCTAAAATCTTCTAAAAATCTTTTCTTTTTTCCTCCCTCACATTTTCGCTCTCTGTTCCTCACTAATCCTGGGATTTGAAAAATTCTTTGATTTCCAGGCTTGCAATGTTAGGCGAGAGACACTGACGTCACACTTTTTCCAGCTTTTGTTTTGGGGCCAGCAGAAAGTTTCTGCATCTGAGACAAAACAGGGCAAGATTTCTCATTTCTTCTTTCCTAGGTGACAAAAAAATTTGCAGTTTACCTTGGCAGTACGAATCCCCCACCTCTCTTTGAGAGAATGTAGTTGACAGCGACTAACATCCTATATTAATAGACCAGTAATTGCTACATTTCATATCATGTAGGTTTCCCTCTGAAACCTCAATGACATTCGGATGCTGTGGTGGGGGCTTAAATGTAGCTGCTGATGTGCTGTTTCAGCAAGCATTTCCCCACCTCTCATCTTTTTATTGAACCTTTAAGTGGAGCTTGTACTTCTTGGGGTAGGAGGAGGGCTTTGAGATGGAGTTCCATGTTTAGTTTGGCTCTTTAGAGAAGATTCTAAGACCCCCACTTGCATCAAGAGATGCATTTGCTGGTGTGGGTTTCAGATGAAAGCATGAAATCTCACTCGCTCGCTGAACCTTGTGGTTTCAAATCAGAGTTTTGGAGGCGAAGCTGGGAAACCTCGCAACCCAAAGCTCTTAGCAGAAATCACCAGCTTGGATTTGCATATTGGCTTTGCCACAAAGTTTTAGCTCAACCCTGTTTCAGTGGCTGTGATGTCTTACGAATAAGAATATTTTCTGATGTTTAACCTGAAGCTCTCTTGCTGTTGCCAAAAGTCTGTTGCCTGGGACAACTGAGGCACCTGGGCGGCAAGTTTAGACCTTATTACTTCATGGACTCAGGGGCTGGCTGTTCCTCGAGACTAAATAAATCTGGTGTCACCCTCTATTAAGTTGAACAAATATCTTCCTGCCGACTGAAATACAAAAAGAAAATGCAAAAGGCTGGGGCTTTCCTTTTGTTGTTCATTCTGTCTTTTCGATCCTTGCAGAGGGTTGAAATACATATTTCAGTGTTCAGCCACTGAGGTTGTGGTTTTTATTAATGATGGCCCTGGTTGGCATCCTAGACTTGAATTTACCATTGACTATGGGTTTGATTGACTTGGTCACAGCCAGACCAAAGGAAGCCACTCTTCACCGCATCTGTTACACCTTTCCCCACCCTCATTATGCCTTCCAGGGGGGAAGGCAAAGCAATCTCTCTAATAGCAAGTGGTGAAAAACATGTTTGTTGCTTTTTCATTAAATGGTAAAAGAGAATTAAGTCAGTTGGCAACAGGTGCCTATTCCACCATGCGTGGAGGAGGCTCCAGGTGACATGGGTCTGTGCCTGTGGACCTAGGGCAAGCTGAAATTGTAACTGCTACCACCCCTGAGCAAAGCCCATTTAGTTCCAGTAGTTGGATCATTTGGCAAATGTTTGAATCACCACCCAGAGCTTCACAGATGCATCTCGGCTGCAGAGACCCTTCTCTTAGTCATGTAGAAAAAGCAAAGGAGAGGAAAAAGAAAGGGGAGGTGATAATGCAGATGCGTTGCTCATTGTCCATGAGTGAGCACCTGGAGGAGAAGCCGTTACGGAGTTTGTGGAAAGATGGCCTTTTCCTCCATGACCCAAACAGGTAAAGAAAGATCAGGTGATGAGGGACCAAAGAGAAAGCTGGCATCTTTGAAATTTTTAAATAAGGGCTTTGTACTGACAGTGTTACATGTGGCCCAGGTAGCTGAAGCCCCCTTTAGAACTTTATGCTATAAGAGAGCCTTAATTTAATTACTTATAGTGAGGAAAGCTCTTCAACTGCTGGTTGGAATATATGTAAACAGATCAGACATCCCTACAAGTTTTTGATCTTGAATGCTGCTGTAATTGAGTATCTCACATAGAACATTAAGGTGAGGGGTCATTCTTATTGAAATATATTCTAAAATCTCTGATGCAGAAGGCTTTATCTACTTATTAAAGATGTTAGTCATGAAGAAAGTTCTTGGAGACTTTGATAGCTGTTACAAATCTTGAAAGCACTATTTTCTTAGACTGTTTTTGTCAAATCAAATTTCATTTGGAGTAATAATTCTCCATCCTGGTCTTATGATATCTCAAGGTAGCACTCATTCTTTCATTCGGTACTGAAAACTTTTCTGTTTTCAAAACTTTTCATAGATCTTTCCAATAGAACACTTTATCACATTGCCTTGTCTCAAAACTTGTGATGGCTCTCCGTGGCCCTTTGAATCTTGGAATGAAAGGGACCGTAGAAGGTGGAAATTATCTCCCCAATAATTTTTTTCTGTCCCCGACTTATTTCCAGCACCAGGGACATCACTATCTCATGAAGTAATTGATTTCATTATTAGGCGATCCGAGGTAGTAACATGCTTGATTTTGTACTGAGGTGAAATCAGTTTCTTGAGGCTTGCACCAATCGGACCCAGTTTTGCCCACGAAAGCAACAACTACCACAACTTCTGCTTTCTTTTGGATTTGATGTTTGAAGACTTTACTCTGTCTTGTTATTCACCAATGTGAGCTTGGAGTTTATTCTCTATTCCACGTGTCTGGTGTCAAGACTAGAACAACCTGTGGTTATGGTTTTGTTCATCATTGCTCCTCTCAAAGTGTGCAGCCGGATCAAGCCCACACTTACGAACTTTCAAGAGCTGCCGGGCCGGCCTGTCTATTGTAACTATTCACCCTTGCTTCCAGGCCTTCCCAGTACAAATCCCCCAGTTCTGGCTGGCTCCTCACTGTTTCCTACATACAGGAATGATAATTCTTCTCTTGTTGGTCTGTCTGAAAGAAACAAGAGAAATCTAAGTTATGACAGTATACTAACCTCATGATTTCAGGATCCTACCATATGTGGAGTGCTGATGCCAGATGAATGAATCGTAGTCTCTGCCATCTTGGGGCTAACAGTAAGCTTTTTAGATGGACGGTAAAAAAGAGAACAAAGATTAGTGATTGCAAATTTCGGTGAGTGCCACGAAGCTAAGAGCCATAGGGTGCCGTGCCAGAGAATTATGCCTCGTGTAGGTTTGTGTGGAGGAAACCCGATTTAGATAGGATTGTCACAAAGGCCTCTTTGGGGAGACAGTATGGAAGTGATGCCTGAAGGATGGTGAGAAGCTGGCTCTGTGAAGAGTGGAGGAAGAGGAGGAGAGGGGAAAGAGAAGGAGGAGGGGGGAGAGGAGGGAGAAGAGGAAGGATCGGAGGAGGAGGAGACAGATCTTGAAGACCTTTGCAAGCCATTTGAAGATTTGAACTTGTCCCTAAAAGCAAAGGGAAGTTCTATTCTGAAGGTATTAAAACAAAAGTGTGTGTGTTTGTGCACACACATGAACACTTTGTGCTAGAGGGAGGGAGAGGGAGGGAGAGAGGAGTTTCCATTTCAGAAACGCCCCCCCCCGACCCGGCAGCAGTGTGAAGAAGGATTTGTGGGGCGCCTGGGTCGCTCAGTCATTAAGCGGCTGCCTTCAGCTCAGGTCATGATCCCAGGGTCCTGGGATCGAGCCCCGCATCGGGCTCCCTACTCTGCGGGAAGCCTGCTTCTCCCTCTCCCACTCCCCCTGCTTGTGTTCCCTCTCTCGCTATCTCTCTCTCTGTCAAATAAATAAATAAAATCTTAAAAAAAAAAAAAAAAAAGAAAAAAAAAAGGATTTGTGTGTCCGGCCGTGAGATGGGTGCCATGGAAGGGGTGGTGAGCCTGCCTGCCTGATCAGAGCTTGTTCTGAGCTTTTATCGGGGTCACTGCATGTGAAGTTACAGCACTGCGGTAGAGCTCTGGGTGTGTCCGCCTGCCAGCTGGGGCTTGTTCAGAGGAAGCTCACGCAAGAATGGTAAAGAGCCAACACTTCAGATCCAGGGCCGTTGGTCAGTTCCCTCCACTGTCTTGCTCTCTCCTAGGGACCTAGAAAGCCACCTGACACTAGGGTCCTGGGGACTCCAGAGGGAAGGGCGGCTCTGTTTAGAAGAGGAGAGGAAATGATGACAGGTGCATGCGTGGGTCTTCCTGAGGTATAGATGGGAGACACTGGGGAGAATTGTCAGGTGAATGGAGACCAGATTTGCTTCATTCAGTGTGTACCCATAACCCTCATCTTTTCAATCTGGCTTACTGGGCTTTCTCAAAACTTACGTGAGGATCAAGGTAGTGAAGAGGTAGGGTAGGTTTGTTCCTCACCCAGTCTCGAGGGGGGTATTCCTCCCTTAAGCCCCTTCCCCCATTTCCTTCCCATTGTTCTCAACTCCCTCCAGTCCTTCCTTAATCGTACCCAAACCACAGTCCACACTACAACCCAGTGAAATGACATGAAGCAGCCTCATGCGTTCTGTTACCCTTGAACCTCTGCTGGTAGGGCCTCTCGCCATAAGCAGACATCACAGGAGGAAAGTTCTTGTTTGTAGTTACCTGACCTCTGCAGTTGAGGAGAGCCAACCTGCTCTGAGTCCAGGGGGAAGAGGACTGGGGAGAGAGGGAACTTAGAAGGGAAGGAAAGCCATTGTGGGGAAATTGCAACCGTTTCTGCTGGGTAGATTCTATAATGAGACTTCATCCCTATTTCTCCAAGAAAACATCAGTTGAGTATGACTTAACCCCTGATCTACAGAACTGGATTTTTTTTGGCTGTCCTGAGTTAAGATACTTTTGCCAGCTTGACAGGGAATGCGGGGCGTGTCTGGGGCAATGTGAAATCAGCTCACAACCATGCGAAAGGAAGGGCATGCCTGCCACACACACACACACACACACACACACGTTTTTATACAGGTTTTGTCTTGAGTTTTAGTTGCCTATAGTTTTTGGTTACTCAGGAGGCCTGTGAGCATTAAAATTCTACATTACCATTGCTTCACGAAAGAGAAGAATCTGGTACCGCCAGAACCCTGGCACAGGATTCTGTAATTGCATTATATTTCATAATTGTTTGGAGCTGGATTATTTGTCCAATTCCATCACACATGATTATTTCCTTCTCTTGCCTTATAAATTGGATAAAGCTCTTATCAGTATTCGCTCAGCCATAGGAAACAGCCTGAGTTTTCAGGCCCTCACATCGTGCTTAAAGAGAATTTTAACGTATCTAAAAATACCAGGCCCGGTGCTATTTGTTTAACACCATTATTGCAGAGTTTTTTTTTTTTTTTTTTTTTTTTTTACTAAACCAATCCCAGCTGCAGAAAGCAAAGATTGCAATGAGTGAAAATCCATAAACCAGGAACCCTGCTAACTGGCAGATGGTCGATGGAGAAATCTTCGTGTCCCCTGCCTGGGGTCAGCACACAGGGTCTTTGGCAGAGAAGGGTAACTCTTCACTGCTGCGAGTGGGAGGCGGCTAGGACACCGGTCTTCTTGGAGTTCCTCGTAGAGGGTCTCAGAGCCTGCCTGTGCGGGGACAGAGACCCTTTGTGTGGCAGGCAAGGCTCCGGACCAGCGGGGAAATTGGTACCCTGTAGACATGATGTCTGCCTCTATTTCCCCATCACCTGTATTGGTAGGCACTGTACCGGATGCTTGAACATACAGTGGCTTTCCCCCAGCCTTAGGAAGGATGCAGAGTTGGTGTGACTTCTGGGTACAAGAGAGAGATTCCTGTCTATAGGCTCAGAGAAGTTTCGTATCACAAATGCAAGTCACTGTGTCTTGAACCTTTGCTTTCTGACTCTGTGTTGAGTGCTCTTTCCACAGCATTTTGCTGGCTCAATCCAGTCCCTGGGGCAAATGCTCCCAGCTGTGCAATCAAAGGCTTGAGTCAGAGAAAGGCCGAGAAGGCTGGGTTTGAACATTCTTGACGTCAACAGAGATTGTAGCAGAGAAGAGGAGGAGGGTTTAGGCTTTTGTCCAAGGGATTGGCTCAAGCTGTTTTGTGGAAGTTGTGTAGACCAGGGGACATTCAATAACGTGGAATCTGGACAGGTGTAGGTAGCTGAGACCCACACCTGGGCTTGAGGTGACATCCTTTGCATTACACTCCTGTGGGTTTGGGTATTCCTAGCCGCAGCCCTGACTTGTGTATGTTCATGACAAGGGCAGCAAATTCTTTTGACGGAAGGAACCACAACCACTTCCTGTGTGAGAGGACTCTGATATAATTTAAAAGGAGACACTCATTGTTTTAATTCTTGTTGTTAGCTGTAATATTCTTTACAATTACTAATGTATCCCTAGCTGGCTTTTACAGAGTTAAATAGTCTAGTTAAAAAAAAAAAAAAGAATGTCAAAAAAGTTAAAATTTCTAAAAATGGTTCCTTGGTAGGATTTATTTAAAATCTACTTATGTATTAATATATACGAATAACAAATATAAACAATGTCAAAAAGCAAGAAACACAGTGTTTAAAATTCTATTATTATTCAACTAAGAAAAAGCTGTTCTATTTTTCTTTTTAAAGAACAGCTTTTCTGAGTAGTCACTAAAATTACTGATAATACAGCATGATATATTTCACAATTTTACAAGTGCATCTTAATTTCTCTTGTGTTTCTTTCCTTCTGCTTCTCAGCTTTGCATCCCATTTCATTGTAAAAGTTTTCTGTTCTTTTCTGAATGGGGCCATCTTTCTGTATTTTTGTCCTTGCTTCCTGTCTACCTTGGGCCTGCCTCCTGTGAATGTCCTTGGTTTGTATATGACACCTCAACTAGTGTTTCAGCAGGTAGGGCTGGTGGAATCATCTTGACCATGGATGACGTCCTCCCTCGATGATAGTGCTTTGGTCTCCAACATCCTGCATCCTCACGTAGCTTTCAGCCTTTTGCCCACTCACTACCGACCTGCCTTGGGTTCTGAGTTCCCTGATCAGGGGTTTGGCCAGATCTATCTGAGTGATATGGTGGATGGTGCCAACATTTCCTTTGTTCTTCATAACGTTCTTCCCTTTCAAATTCAAAAGGAGACCTAAAAGGGAATGCAGATCTATTACAAGGCTCCCAGCGGACTGGGTTGCTGATAGGAAGAATTTTAAATAAAGATGCAACCAACAGTGTCTGGTTCCCAGTTAACACATGGACATTTGAAGATGTTTGGTGTTCCTTCATTGGGGGGGCATACGTTAGTATCACATGGAGAGGTGTTTTGGAATATTCTAGCCAAGACCCATCTCTCCTTCCCCTGAGAAGCTCCATGGGGGCCTCATCTTTGGAAAAAGTTGTCAGGGGATGCTGGCATACTTCACTTTGAAGAGCCGCTGGTTTAGAAAAAATTACCCCCGAGTCGTTTGGAGGCCATCGGACATCCAGGCTGTGGTGCTCTTTCCTTCCGGCTTTCATCCCCTGTGGCATGCACCATTTCATAGGGCATCAAGGTATCCATCACTTGGAACACAGGACATAGTGCTGTAGGGCTGACTGGTTGGTGCTCAGGAAAACGAGCATTCAGCAAGTTCTGTCATTCTTCACTGTGCAAAAGAACATACTCAGGTGCCTTCACTGGGGAAGGGCTGGGCAAAGAGCCATGGGCTGGTGATAAGAAGACTGATTCCATTCCCAGCTCTGTTTTTAATTAGCTCACTTGATTTCTCTGGGCTTTGGTCTTCTTGCTGGTAAGAAGATTAGATTGAGTAATGTGTAAGGTCCTCTGAAGTTCTAGGCTACTTTGAGTTCAACTTAAAAAAACAAAAAAACTTAAAGTATTACACGTGACCTACTTTTATTGTAGAAAACCATAAAATGTTGGGGTAAGCAAAAAAAAAAAGAAAAACTTCATTATCCCATGACCCCACCACCCTGCGGTGACCTTTAAATATAAGTTTTTTAGCCCTTGTGCAGAGATAAACACAGATATGAATGTGTGCACGTAAACATAAAAATACATATATTTTAATATGCTAGTATTTTACAAAAAGGTGACTGTCCTGTGAACTACCTTATAATCTGTCTTTTTAGTTAATATAACAAGAACACGGGAATACCTTCCCATGCCATAAATGCACATTTGACACCTTTAACTTGGGGGCAGATCGCTTAGTGATGGAGAGCCTGGCCTCGGAGACCATCACTGGCTCTGTTCCTCACTAGCTGTGTAACCTTGAGCAAATTACTTCACCTCTCTAAATCTGAATTTCCTCCCATGGAAAATGGCCATAATAATAATGCCCACTTCGTAAAGTGTTCTGAGGATTAAATCAGACAGGGCACGTTAAGTACTTAGTGCAGTGCCTAGTAAGTGCCCATAGCAAGGGCCCGATAAATGGTAACTAAAAATGCATATCATTTCATTTTGTTAATGTGCATAATTTAACCAATCCTCTATTATTGCTTGTTTAGATTTTCCTTTGCTATTATACACCACGCTACACTGGTTGTTTCATAGATAAATATTTGCATATATTCTGATGGCATACCTCTAAAAGCAGAATTGCTGGGCTAAAGGACACGTACTTTGAAAGATGTCGATACGCAGAGCCAAAGTGCCCTACAGAAGTTGTAGCAGTCTATGAGAATGACCGTCCCCCACATTGAAGGGATGCATTAGTTGTCCTTGTGTTTTATTTTATTTTTTGAATTTAAAGGGAAGAAAAAAATGGATGAAAAATGGTGTCGTTTTATTTTGCATTTATTTTTATAAACACACTTGACTCACTCTTCTGCTGCAGTGTTTGCCTCTTTGTCGATCATTTGTGAGGATGTTCATGCATTTAGAGTAGCAGCTCTTCGCTTTCATTGATTAATTCATGAGCGTGAGCTCCATAGTCAGGTACTGGGGTAGGTGCTAATGGTGAACACAACAGTCCCGGTCCTTGCCCTTGTGTATGTAAGCTTCAGGGAGGGAAATGGAGATCAAAGAAATAGTTAAAACCTGCAATAAAGGAGGATGACAGGGCTATCCTGGGAGACTTCCTGGAGGTGGTGATGAGTGAAGAGAAGCAGGAGAAAGAGGACTTAGCTAGGTAGAGATGGGGTTTCAGGTGTATAGGAACATTTTCCTTCGTTAGTTCTTTGCTTTTTTTTTTCCCTCCCTTGGCTCATGGTCTATGTTGAAATCTCAAGGTTTTAAAATTAGTAAAATTTATAAATGTTTATATTCATGTATATTTTCCACCTTTGATGTTTTGCCTGGAAAGTATACCCAATGAGGGTTTTTCTTTTACATTTTTGATACTTCTAGAACCCTTCATCCTAAGTGAGACAGATACATGTTTAAAATGAACACCTAAGATAGTACTTCCAGTATCTTGTGGGGCTAGGCTCATGAGCAGTAAGACTAACCTTTAAAACCTGTGCTCAGGGGTGATGGAAGTTGGAGAGGAGGGAAAATGTGATTCACAGGAGAACTCAGAAGAGGAGAGTTTGTTTTTAACCCTCTCCCGTCTGAGTTACTTGTGGCACCTCAGGCTTTTAACAAATCTGTATGGCCTCAGGTTGCTCTCTTGGTATAAGAAAGTTTTCTATCATTTTAATTCGTGCTAACATTTGAATGGCTGAATAAGCTGTCTGCCCTTAGTCTATTTACATTTAACAGAACACCAAAAAAAGAGAACCATGCTTACACAAAAATGGGAGAATTTCAGACCTCTAAGTCAGACTGGATATAGGAGATAAAGTTTTGGTTAAATGACTCCCTACCTGTTCTTAGACTTACGAAAGCATCAGTTATAGGTAGACGCTACAGGTTGAGAAGTATTGAGTATACTGGGTAAGAGACTAAACTCGAGAAGCAGAATACCGGGGTCTAGTTCTAGTTCTTTCATTTACTAGTGTGACTGTGGGCAAGTTCATTAATCTGTCTGTGCTTCAGCATCCTCATCTGTGAAATGACAATGAATGTACCCATCTCTAACGGTGAGAGGATTGAATGACTTATTAAATGTCTGGTATCCAGAACACTGCCTGTTACAAAGCAAGTGCTCAAAAAATAATAGTAATTGTTATTTCGTTGGAGGACCTTTCCTCAGGAAAGATTAGAAAGCTGGAATCTTCTCTTTACCTGTGCCTGGGGATTTCAACATTCCATTCTCTTTGTTTTCCTCTTACCTACCTAACTCTCTGTTTCCTTTTTCCTTCCCTCCTTCCTTCCTTCCTTCCTTCCTTCCTTCCTTCCTTCCTTCCTTCCTTCCTTCCTTCCTTCCTTCCTTCCTCTTTGACTCCTCTGTGCCTCAGACTGCCCTCACACATGATGATTTATACAACCTTTTTCTTATAAGTTGTCACTTTTT
Organism: Phoca vitulina; assembly: GCF_004348235.1. Lineage (NCBI taxonomy): Eukaryota > Metazoa > Chordata > Mammalia > Carnivora > Phocidae > Phoca > Phoca vitulina. The sequence continues at coordinate 11,230,134 of NW_022589712.1, forward strand.
ACCTTCACTCCTCTCAACCCGGACCTCCTTTGCTTCTCTCCATTCATTTATCACCTCTTTGAGCTGGTTTCCCAAATTTATATAACCAGCCCACCTTATCAGTATATAATATTTGGATATTCTGTCAGTTAATTAGCTGAAAAATCCAGGATAAATGGCTTCAGGTATGGTTTGACCCAGGGGCTCCCATGATATAACCAAGGTCCTGGATTTTCTCGTCTGTTTGCTCTGCCTTCCTTTGGATCGGATTCATTCTCTGACAGCCAGGAGCTTAGCTAGAATCAGCAAAGTGCTCATGCTGCTGCTTTGCCCATCACACTACTGACAGAGAAGAGAGAACCTCTGTCTCTTGCTTCAGATGGGAATCAGTTCTGCCACAGTGCACAGCTTCATATCTGGGCACTGCTTTATGACAAGAAGTGTGAATGGATGCTGATAGGCAAAACAGTAGGTATTCACTGCAAATGTATTGCTTTTCCTCAAGTTCATCAAAGCACAACCAAGAATGTATTTAATTCTTCTGTTCTGGCTTTACTAATTTTGTTGGGACAGCTACCATTATACCGTGATCCCATAAGTTCAAATGCTCAGTATACGAATTTGCTGTTCCCTGTTTTATGACCTCACTTGTGTTCCAGTTCATGGATCCTGGAATACACTCCCACCTTGATGCTGATTCCCCACTGATTGGTCCAGCTCAGTGCGAGCCCCGTCTGCTCTGTGCAATGTTCTGTGGACACTGGGATCCATACCAAATTCATCTGCCCAACTCCTGCAACAAGAATGTCCACAGTATTCATGCATTTCTTATTCTGTTCTGTTTTATATTGTTATTTATGGCCACCTTACTTCCTCTCCTACTTTTACTACCCAGCTGGATTTGGAATGCCTCAGAAGCATATCTGGTATTTCCCTGAGTCTTCCGACACCACCTGGCACAAGCTGTCTGTGGTATGGAGACTCAAAGTTTCTGCTAAGACCAGACCCCAGGTGTGCTGGGGTAGGATTCTCTGCAGTCAGCATGTACTTTGGGTAAGCCCAAGTCCTCATAGAGCTGCCCAGCAATGTGCACTGTGGAACTGTGGGGCATATGAAGAGATGTGATATGGAAAATGTTTTGAGGTCAGTTATGTTGGAGGAATGCCGTCTCAAACAAGGTTAGCATTTTTCTTACTATAGGAGTTTTCAGATCCTTGATAGTGTAATATACTTGTGAATCTGCACAAAAGTGGTTTTTATGGGCTGAACTGCATACCCCCCCATTTATATGTTAAAGTCCTAACCCACTATGGAACATGACTGTATTTGGAGATAGGGTCTTTAAAAACACAGTTGGGATCATATGGAGGGCCCTAATCCAAAATGACTGGCGTCTTTATAAGAAGAAGAGATTAGGACACAAACATGCACAGAGGAAAGACCATGTGAAGACACAAGGAGAATATGGCCTACAAACCAAGAGAGAGGCCTCAGAAGACACCAACCCTGCCTACACCTTGATCTTGGACTTCTAGTCTCTTGAATTGTGAGAAAAGCAATTTCTGTTGTTAAAGCCCCTGCCTGTGGTGCTTTGTTATGGCAGTCCTAGCAAACAAATATGGAGGTGTATTTGAGTGCGTTTTTCAAATGAACTTGACCACACAGTCCCTCTTTTCCAACAAAATTTCCTAAGATGAGCATCTGATGTCATTTCCAGGGCTGCAGTGGTTGTTGGCACTGCTAGGCATGACAAGTGCCTCCTAGGGATGGATTGGCCCTTTCTGTGTGCTGTGCCCTTACATCCATATACTTGGAACTCAGCTGTGTCTCATAACCCCATTCATGATCTGATAAGCTGTAGAATATGGTGGGTCCTAGTTTTTAACTTCATAAGCTGTGGAAGACTCTGTTTTCTACAACCACACAATCTTAGTTGGGAGTTCCTGGGCATCAGAGGTGGTATTGAATATATGTGGTATAAAGTAGACACTTAATAATTTGCTAACTGGCTGAAATTAGGAGGAAGATTTAGATAGGCATGCATTATTTTTCTTCCCCAAAAAGATCTGGATTAAAATTGTTGCTTTGAGTAGAAGTTTCTAAAGCCTCTCTCTTTTCCTTGATGAATGTGTTATCCTTCTGGAGGTAACTATCTCTTTTTTGGTCAAACGACCTGTGTCCTATGACATAATGTAAATGGTTAGTGAGAAGGAGATGTCAAGCTCTTTTCATTCCTCTTGCACATTTTCTTTTCTCAAAGGCTTCTCCTATTTTTTGTTCTAGATTCCATTATTTGGTAACAATAACTGTAGACTATAGGATGGCCAATGAGAAAGAGAAGAGAGAAGGTGTTATTTATTTATCAGAATATATAAACTGATGCTTGAGAGTGGTGCTAATGTCAAGTGCATATGGTAAGTAGTTTTTGTAAGACTTTCATGGAGGAATGGAGAGTCTCTTGAAAAAATAATCATTGCAATTGGAAGGGGAGAGAAGAAGAAGCAAGGTTCCTGTTTTTCTCTGGTAAATGCAACACTTACTCTTAGGGTCAAGCTAACATCTCTAGAAAAGTCACAGCCCAGGTTCATCCAGAGAAAAGAGTCAGGTAAGTACTATTATAATCTTTTATAAATGTGTGTCTGCATATGTGTGTATGGATTTAATGAGAAATAGTGCCTCAAGTAAGGGTGGTTGTGGTGGAGAGTGGGAACTGGGAAGGGGCTGTGGGCATCCAGGTTTGAAAGTCAGCACCCCCTCTTATGCTGCATCTGGCCCTCAACGTGTGGTCACTATGACTGACCAAACACAACCCTAAAGCAGACAATCTCTGGACATAAGGAAACGAAGATGCAAATCAAGGTTCATGTATCAGTCCTTTGAGGTCAGACTCCACTGTTCTGGAGAATCACCTTTGGATGCTTGTTAAAACACAGATTCCAGGGACTCTTCTCCCCAAGATTTGGATTCATTAGATCTGGGGTGGGTAACTGGAATCTGCATTTTTGGTAGGTGCTCAGGTGATTTCAATATAGTAAGTCATCAGACCCAGCTTGGGAACCACTGGCCTAGAAGCCTCCATTTCTGGGCAGAGGATGGGCCTGGCTGTCTCTTTCCTGCAGAAGGTCTGCCAGTAAACCATGCTGCCTGGCTGTGTTATCGAGATAATACCGCAAACGGAATCCAGATGAGTCATATGTAAACTTTATTAAGTTCAAATGTTTTTCATAAGGAACTTGTCCTTTCCAAAAATCAGGTTATAATAGATTTTGGAGGGAGTCTTTGGTTTTGCTTGTCAGAAACAATACCAAATATAGATTTGGGGACATTGCCACCCAAGCAATGGATTCTGTAATTGTAGGAGCACAAATCTTTTTGATGATCAGGTGACAATTACATTGGACTTCCCTGTAAGGGTCCTTCTGCGTGTTAACACATATTCCTGGCCTCTTATTTGGAACGCAGTAAACCAAATGCCTATTAAAAGCCCTTCGTTCACTTCAAGAGTGTCTCAGGAGCTTATTTCTTTCTGTCCCACAGGGTTTAGAGACTCTCCTGAGGAATGGGCCTCAATCTTTGCTAAATTAGCTCTTCAGGTATTATTCCTCAAAAAGGGGGCATCTCAATTGCTCACAAATGACAGAGTTAGCACTCTGTGGGACATTTATGTAATTTGTAGCCCTGTGTTTAATGTAATCCTAAAATGGTTTAGAGTTTATGCAAAATGAGTTTAGTACTGATCACTGTTATATTCCCCTTCAGGCCTCTGATAAAGTAATGTAAGAAAAATACAAAACTTCCCTTAAGGTTTCTTGCTGTTTCATTGGTCTTTAATACAAAGACAGGAATTTTTTTATGGGCCAGTCTATAAAACCTTATCATGTATTGCAGGCCATGAGTGTTTCTCAAAGCCTAATTCATAATAAATACTATTGCAAAAATCTAAGTGAGAAAGACATGTTTTTTGTCAACTCAAAATCCAATTTAAGTGATATAAAACAAGGCCATTCTTCTGTTAAACATGTATTTAAGTAATGAGGCAGAAATTAGATAATTTAGATACTTCTCTGCCTGTCATGGGAATGGAGAAGACACACATCCACTTTTATGTTGATGACATAATCTTAGTATCACTTGTTGGAATGGCCATAAAACAACGATGAGCCCATTGCCTGATTATTATCAGAAAGGATCAGTATCAACTATACGAAAACTAAAATTACTGTGGTTGGCCAAGATGTCTCAAGAGTTGAGCTGGACTTTGTCCTAATTGGGCAGTTCTGAATGAACAAACAACTCATTTGGAGTTAAGTAATGATCAGGAATGAAGGTTTCCTCACGTTGAAAGAGTGTTTTTGTGTTCTTGGGTCTCTCTATGGCAGCTAATATCCTGGTGGGCTCATCAGAATTTAGAGCTATCGAAAATCAGAAATTCTGGGGCCATGTTGGGATTTTAAAATTATTGAGGTAGCCAACCAGTAAGACTTAACCTTAAAAAGTTTCAGACCAAAATTCTTTCTTTTCTTTTTTGACATAGAAATTTGGGAGTTGCAACTCCAAATCTGGGCACTTCGCAGATTTAAAGTCCAGTTTTTGTGAAAGGCTTTGGCCCAGCATCTTGGCCAATGGTTCTCAACTGGGGTTATTCTCCTCCCTACCCCCAGGGATAGTTGACATTTTGTTTGTCACACCTGGGCAGAGGTACTACTGACATCTAGTGGGCATCTAGTAGGATACTAAACATGCCACAGTGCAGGGGACAGTCTCCTCCCTGCCCCCCACCCCCATGCCAAAGAGTTCATCCCCACTACATGTCAATAATACCGAGGTGGAGAATCCCTGTTCTAGGCTGTCCTAGGACAACACTAGGTGTGATTCTGGGCTGGCATTCCCTAAAAGTGAGAAGCAGGCTTCCCTGTCTTCTCAGAAGGACTTCAGTTCTGCGTCTGATATGAAAGACTCAGACTTACTGATGCTGAGGCTCTTGTTGGGGATGCCAGCTCTAAAAATGATTCAGAATTTGCCAAAATGTCAACTGAGTTTTGATTTGAGCAGTATGGTATAGTCCAAGGAAAATTTTGCCCATTCATTCTGCTGGAGTCTCTCAAATCTTTCCCTACATTGAGTAGATGTTGAGAAAAAACAAGGAAACAAACTCAACCTATACTCATTTTGTTATCTTAGCTTTCCAAATGTTTCCTAATTGAGGGGATGAGATGATAAGTTCCCAGGATGGGTTCAGTTAATGGAAGAAAACTGTAGAGTTCTAAGTGTTGTGATGGTGATGATGATTGAAGGTTTTCTTACAGCTTTTTCTTGGTGTTATTTAGGAAGCCTTCATCTGATGAGGATTTCTGTGACTTTATACATCCTACATGTATAACTGTATGTATCTTATAACCTAACAGCGTTAACTTCCCGAGAGATACAGCACAAGGAAGATAGCAAGCCTAAATCCAAGCCTCCTTTCTTTGCTTATTGAATCTCCCCAGGTGACACAGAAACCTCAGTTGCCTTCATAACCTGGATCAGATCCAGTGTGAAGATTTAGCCCTTCACCTTTTCATCTCCAGATGCTGGCTTGGCCCAGTAGCCAGACCCAAAGCTCCACATAAAGGATTGGCACCCCGATTCCCAAGTTTCACCTTCCAGAGAGATGGCAAAGGAACCTGGAAGTTTCTTTAACCTGTAGCTCACTTTTGAAGATTCTATGGGATGGATTAAGTGAACATCAGGCTACAGCAACCCTTCTGAGAAGACTTCATGCAGAGTTTGGGCTGAGGTGGTGAGGAAGGGTGTGGGATGGGACCAACATTACAGCTGAAGACTTCCCTTACCTATCACTTTTTTTTAAAGATTTTATTTATTTATTTGACAGAGAGAGAGAGCACAAGTAGGCAGAGAAGCAGGCAGAGGGAGAGGGAGAAGAAGGCTCCTTGCTGAACAGGGAGCCTGATATGGGACTCGATCCCAGGACCCTCGGATCCTGACCTGAGTCAAAGGCAGCCACTTAACCGACTGACCCACCCAGGTGCCCTTACCTATTGCTTTCTATATAAGCATGACAGTCGTCCTGGAATATGGTGCCTGGAAGATCAATTAATCTCTTTTCAGTGAACTTGGATACTTCCTTCTACTAGGAAACCCATGTCAGCTCACAGAAAGCCAGTTGGAATGCACAGTTGTAGCAACGAATTAAACTCAGATGCCTGCCTCTTAATTGGTTTTGATCTGGTTGTTTTTTCTTTTTTTTTTACCTTGAATTTTTCTACATGATTTAATAATGTAAAACAACTTATCTACTTGGGAATGTGAGCAGGTTAGAAAGGATAAATAAGTATCAGGTAAAAAAAAGATAGGAAGTTTTAAAGTTAATGCCTTTTTAGTAATGTAATACTAACCTGGAAATTTCGCTAGCTGTGGTATGAGTAAGTAAGTCATGGATCATTTGCATAATTTTTAGGGCACTGGTGGTTCCCATAGATGTGAACATCTTCCCCAGCATTACTTTCTTATTTGCTTTGGTCGTCTGTCATGGACTTGATACCCTCTACCATTCCTAGTGTTCTTCTCCCTTCTTCCATTCTACTTGTACCCTGGCCCAAGGCTCAATAATCTTAAAACCCACAAAAACTGGATAGGTTAATTCCTTTGCAAAGAAGACTGCCTATTGGTTGTCCCTATGCTTGTTACAAAGGGCATTCATTGCAGGAGGGCAGAAACCGTGTTCAGTGCTTCAAATTCTGAGATGAATTTTTTTAGAGAGAGAGGAGGGGGAGGGGCAAAGAGAAAGGGAGAGAGAGAAACTTAAGCAGACTCCATGCTGGACATGGAGCCTGATGTGGGGATCCATCTCCCAACCCTGAGATCATGACCTGAGCTGAAATCAAGAGTTGGACACTTAACTGTTGAGCCACCCAGGCACCCCAAAGAGATGACTGGTTTTAATGCTGCCAGGTTGGGTCTTCCCCTTTCTGTCTTTAGCACCTTCTGCTGTGCTGAGGCTTCTCTTTCCATTAACTCTGGTTCTGTCTGGTTGCATCGTACCCCATTGGAAATAGAGCTAAGGCCCCCAAAGCATGAGGACCAGTGTAAATTCTCCTTGTAGTCTGGTGCTTTTCCTATAATACTCCATGGGACTAACCCCCAAACCATTTGAAACTGAGGTCTGGCCATTGTTATTTCACAGCACAAAGTCATACTAATTCGGGTGTCCAAGAGTCAGAATTTATGGTCACTCACCTTCAGTTAATTAAAGTATAATCTTGTACCAGAGAAACAGGAATGTTTTTCTAAGTCAGCATGTCCTAGTGTGTGCTCTTCTGAATACTGATCCCATTAAATGCTGGAAAACACAGTTTTATCAAATAAACAATGTTTGGAAACCACTATTTATTGTGCCTAGCTCTTAAGAGATTAAAAATGTACATTATTGGTACATTATAGTCACAGAGAATTCTTAGAGAGTTCAAATTTATTTAACTCAGTGTTTCCCAAATGTGCTTAACCATAACTTCCTCTCCTCCCTCTCTATCCTGCCCTCCATCCTTCTATATATATATATATATATATATATATATATATATTCTAATAACATTCTGGAAGTTGCAATTCCCCAGAACAGTTTGGGAAAAGACATTCTAAGCAAAGACATGGTGGGACTCTCAGAGCCCCTGACACTATAAGGTTATCTGAAAAACCATATTTTATCATATTGCATGGTGTCAGTCTGCACTTCACATCCCTCTGTGCATAATAGAACACCTATCTGCATCCATTTCATCTGGGTACTTGGAGGGCTCGATATTTTTCTGGTCCATAATCTCTCTTATGGTACCAACTTACACACATTTGGCAGAACAAGGTATTTTAACTACAAAATGAAACTGCAATTCCTGCAAAAAAGCCAGGATTTCATGAAGTCATGAAAGTGATGTTGGAAAACAGCTCAAAGCTTACCCAAAGCCATGCATACAAAGGAGATTCTGGGAGAGTTAACCTAAGAGCCAAAGAAGAAAAACTCAGTAAGAATGAAGACTAGACAGATCCTCCCAACAAAAAAGTTCTGAATCTCCAGTGAATAAGAGATCACCTTCTTCATCTTCATGCTTTGAAAATCAAACACGAAATAAATAGTATCAGATAATTTTAACAGAAATTTAGTATAATTGGTCTGCTCAAATGTTCATTTTCTGTTTATCTAAGAATTCATGCATTCTTCAAAGCTATGAAGTCTTCAAAGAGAAGTCTTCAAAGCTATCCCCTTCATCATTATTTACCACTGAGTTTTGGTCCCTGCATTTGTTTTAAATGCTCTTTTTTTCTGGTGTTAACTATCCTCAAGTGAGGAGAACTTCCTGTCCTGCAAACAGATTCACAGTGGGTTTTGAAAAATAGTATTTCAGAGTACAAGTGGTTTTAAGGACTTTAAGACATTCCTTCTATAACCTGTGGATGTTGCTAATTTAAAATGGGTATTATTGAATGCAGAGGCAGCTCCACACGGTGATTATGAGCATGGGTTTGGAATCAGAATGTGGTGTTCAAGGCCCAATTTCATCCCCTGCTGCTTCTGTGAACTTGGACGCTATTCTTAGCTTCTCTGAGCCTCAGTTTTCTGAGATAGATGGAATAGGAAAAGCACTCACCTTATGGGAGCATAGTGAAGATTTAAGGAGTCACCTGCACTGGTTTCCTAGAGCTGCCATAACAAAGTACTGCAAACCAAGTGGCTAAAACAGCAGAAGTTGCTTTCTCCCAGTTCTAGTGACTGGAAGTCTGAAATCAAGGTGTCAGCAGGGTTGGCCCCTTCTGAGGGCATGGGGGAGAACCAGTTCCAGGCCTCTCTCTCAGCTTCTGATAGCCTTGGCTTATAGATGATGTTCTCCCTGTCTCTTCATACCATCTTCTTTCTGTGCACCTGTTTCTCTGTGTCCAAATTTTCCCTTGTAGAAGGACACCATTCCTATTGGATTAGGACTCACACTAACGACCCCATCTTAGCTTGATTACCCCTGTGAAAACTCTGTCTCCAAATCAGGTCACATTCTGAGACACTGAGGGTTTAGAGGCCAATATATCTTTTGTGGGGATTATACGTCAACCCATAACAATGCCTAGGATGTGTTAATAACACAACACATGGTAAGGGTTCATTAAATTTAAATAATTATTATTGGGTTAATCCATGTGAAATTGCTGATGTTTGACCATTTTTACCTACAAAAATGCAAATATAATACAATTTAACATCTTTTCCCCCTTTGCTTTATTTCCAGAGGTCTCCACTTGGATGCTCTTTGTCCCTGGCACAGATCCCTGCTTTGGGCAACCTGCACAAGGCAGGCAGTGCTAATGGCAGAAGGAGAGGCTGCTGGACAGACTCCCTTTGCCACTTGCATCCTGAGGCATTCATCTGTCTCAGTTCTGGAATTTCTTCCCTAATCTTCGTCTCCTAAATGCAACAGATTCACTGCAAAACTATTGAAGCTTACCTGTCAGGCCCCCCACTTGTAAGAGACCGTTCCGGGGCCCTGGGAGAGGCCACCCGACATGTAGTCACATGGACATATTTTTGTAAAATTTGCAGAAGTACCATATTTAACCCCAGTCAGATTAAGATTGCTATCTCTTTGTTCTCCAGCTTCTCTTCTGTCATGCTTTCCCTCATCTTGGGTAGCACTGGTGTGGCCCTGAACAATTTTTTAAAATAAACTTAAGTTTTTAAGTTTTAGGTTCACAGTAAAATTGAGCCACAAGTTCAGAGATTTCCCATATACCCACCGCCCCTGCTTATGCACAGCCTCTCCTATTGTCCCTCACGAGTGGGACACCTGTTATAACCAGTGACCCTATGTCGACACATCAAAATCACCCAAAGTCCATAGTTTCTGTTAGAGTTCACTCTTGGTGTTGTACATTCTATGGCTTTGGACAAATGGATACTGACATGTATCCACCACTGTAATATCATACAGAATAATTCTACTGCCCTAACAATCCTCTATGTTCTACCTATTCTTCCTTCCCTTCTCCTAACACCTGGCAACCACTGACCTTTTTACTTTTGCCATAGTTTTGCCTTTCCCAGAATGTCATATGGTCGGAGTCATACAGTGTGTACTCTTTTCAGATTGGCTTCTTTCACCTAATAATATGCATTTAGGGTTCCTCCATGTCTTTCATGGCTTGGTAGCTCATTTCATTTTCAAATCGAGTAATATTCCAACACCTGGAGGTGCCATAGTTTATTTATCCAGTCACCTATTGAGGGCATATTGATTGCTTCCAAGTTTGGACAATTATGAATAACCCTTGTTATTAAGCCCTGGGCAATTTTGAGATAACTCAAAGGAAAGGACACGGGAGTACATTTACCGTGGGTTTGGTGGGATTCACATCTATGATTTGCAGTCACCCCCATGTATCATCAAGCACTGCTAGCTGCAGGAATGGCTTCCCAGAACACCTATACCACTCACTGCACCAGCTCCCCTAGAACCGTGACCCAGACATACTAGATGGGACACCATCCTGCCATAGGAGTGTGTTCTCCTTCCCTGTTCCCAGAAGGGTATGGCTGGTGGAAGAGAAACAAGATTTGAAATATATGGAGTCAGAGGCCAGTTTGTGAAAATTTCATCAGATGTATGACATTGTAAGTTGAAGATTTGGTTCTTATTAACACCTAGTCAGATGGAAGTTCTCTCTTGTCAGGAATATATCTGTTAATGCAGTATTTTTCTATCAATTGCGCAGAGGAAAGACTGAACTGTCTATCTCTGTGTAGGATATATATATATATATAACCTTCTTGTCTTATGAAGAGGTGCTCAAGGAACATCCAGCCAAAGAAAAAAATGTATTACAGAGCTATGTTAGTTATTCAAAAAATATGGTTTTGTTGGATTTTTATCTTCTGATATTTATCAGTTTAATTTATATAATTTGAGATTTCTTTTCTCAACTATGTATTAAATATACTTCCATAGAAATTCTGTATTTTTAATTTTGTATTCTTTTTTTCTTAAAGAGGAACTCTGAGATTGTGGAGCCTTCCTGTCCACTAAGCTTAGATCCTTCCATGCCCCCGGGGATCCTTTATCTTAAGATCTGGCTGCTTTTTGTGGCATCTGACCAATTCTTTTTGTTAAACCCGGGCCATTTTAATACCCAACCATAAAGCAAATATTGCTTTACTATGATCTTGACTCACAGAGAAAGTAAAGGGAAGTGTGTATAAAGGAAGAAGTGCTGTGTAGGCTTCAGCCCTCCCAGCTTCTCCCCACGTGAGCTCATCTGTGGAGCAATGTCTTTCGTGCACAGGCTGAACATCTTAGTATGAACGGAGGGATCGTATGAATGGAAAGATTTAGAAATAATCTTTCATCATATCATTTAAAAAATGTTGCTATTGCATGCATGGAACAATTAAACAATGCTTTATAATTCTGTAAAACTATGTTTTCTTAATGTTAAGATAAATTGTTGCTCTTTTATTACAACATAAGTGAATTCTACTTTTAAGTAGGGAACATTTGACTGTGGTTAACCATATTTTAATTTAATATAAATTTTCTATTTTTGTTTTTCAACTTGTTTGTGAAATGTTGAAAAAGACCATGAACAATGACATGATTTGTCTGTGGAGCATGCTATTAGGACTGGGCTTAGTTCACAGTTAGCAGAGAAATGATACAAATTTCTAAACAGCTCTGTTCCCCAAGCCCCACTTTTGTTGTCATTTATTTGTTGTTTGAGATTAAATTTGGTTATTTTACTTGAGCTAAACACACTTCGGCCTCATTTAGGTGGGCAATCTCAGTTTCAGAAAGATGAAAATTTGCTGATTTCGATTCTAAAAAGAGCCATAATAAAGGATTTTAGATCTTTAAATGGCTAGTTTAAATAGGGTATACCTAGAAAAAGGCTGGGCTACCTTTTAATTCTGTTAGTTTCCTGAGGATTGCTGAACTTTGGGACAGCCAGACTTTGTTGATGGCAGTAGAGGGGACAGCTGGTACGTTTTTCTGTGTCTGGATATTTAAACCTTTGCTCCCACTCCGCTTCCCAGAGTGGACTGCCTGTGGTGTCCACGTTCCATCTCATGCCTTTACCATAAGACATGTCATCAGCACTCTGTAGCGCTGGTGAGGACTGCAAATCAGAAGACTCTCGAAATACATTTTCTGGCGTTGACTTCAGTTGTGCAAGTCTTCCAGAGTTGTCCTTAAATTATGCAAATTGTGTTATAAAAAGGAAATAACATAAGAAGAACTATGTCAGTGTCACATCAAAATGACTATAATGCCATAGAAAAGAAAAACGACTTTTAAATTTGATTTCATTCATTCATTATTGGTAACATGCTTTTAGATACAGAAAACTTTTCTAGTCCCACAGGCCTACCTGGAGTTCTAAAACACAAGACTTGGTATATTCCAAACATCCTTGAGGGGTTGAAAGCAAATCATTCCTATTTTCAATCCTCAGCTCCTTCCCGAGCCATTGGTGTGTTTGGCTTGATTTTCAGCATTACAGATGCAATGGGCAGAGTGGCACTGGGGTCCTTGTTCTCAGAAGGTTTCTCCTCTAGTGTGATGGGAAATAAACCAGTAAACAAATGCATGTGTAAGAGAGGCATCACACAAGTGTAGAAAAATAAAGCCGGGTAAGGTGACAGGGACTGAGGGAGACGGTACTTTAGAGACTGTTATCCAAGAAGCCTTCTTGGAAGTGGTGACATTTGAGTAAAGAATCTACATGCAGTTAAGAGAGGAAATCATGTGTGGCTCTAAGAAAAGAATTTTCCAGATGGAAGGAACTGCAAGCGTCTTGAGGTGGGAACAAGCAGGCTTGTTTAAGGAATAGCAAAAGGCTGGCCTGACCAAATGGATTGTAGGCATCAGTGGTGTAGGGGAAGCCAGGAGGGGCAAGGTGTAATTTGATTTTCAGTTTAAAAAGATTGCTGGTTGTCCTATGGAGATGATGCTGTAGGCAGACAAGATTGGGAACAGTGTTTATTCATTAGTGTTTGCATATAAGCCATCCCAAGATGTAGTAGTTTAAGACAATAGCCATTGTATTTTAGCTTTCAAGTTTGTGGGTCAACAATTTGGGCTGGACTTTGCAGGCAAATATTCATGATGAAATATTTCAGTTCAGAAGGGCAGGGTATTAATGAATGTTGTGTGGGTAGAGAGGCATTATGGAGGAGCTGATTCTTGACCTCTCTTGGACAGACATGGTGTTTGTGGACAGGCAGGCGAGGGCGTTCTGGGGGAGGGCGAAGCATGAACAAAGAAACTGAGGGGGGAATGCATGTGGTTTGTTGGTCATAGGGTGAGAGACCAGTCTGATGAGAGATATGATGAATCTAGGGCAGTGTTGAAAGGTGGGAGGGAATGGCCAGGCTTTAGAGAATTTGGCTCTGGAGTCAAAGGAAATAGCCCCAGAAGATTTTGACTATGAGAGCAATGTAGGAGATGAAGGAGAACCTTGACATTGTGCTTGATGATGGCTGGGTCAGGGCTGGGAGCTGCCTGCTCACTGGAGAGCCTGGTGCTGAGAGGGCCCCCAGAAGTGATCACTACGGAGTTGGGAAGTGGATATGCAAGCTAACTGGTAAGGTGAGGCAGAAGACTTGCAGGTGGGTTGGATGTGGGGGGATGGGAAGAGAGGTTCCTAAAAGGTGATTCTGTGGCATTTCCTAAAAGAGTGTCCTCTGTTCCATAGTATAATAATATGTATTGCTGTTTTCATATCATCATGATGGTCAAAGACAAAGAAATGACTCCACGTATTCAAGAAGGAAGGGATTTAATACAGGGAATATTTAGCTTTTAGAGAGATGGGAGGTTGTAGGGGTCTGCAGGAACCATTGGATGCAACTGCCTCCAGCACAGAAAAGTTCACACACACACACACACACACACACACACACACACACACTACCCCACATCTGCCAAAGTCCTCACTTGCTGCTCCTCTGCCAGAGGAGCACTACTATGATGATGGTTTCTCTTCTGCCTTCCAAAGCATGCATGAGTGCTCCTCCTGGGTGGAATCTGGTGGGGAGCCCTGCAGGCAGAGATTCTGGAATTGTAGATATTAGACTTCCAGCTCTGAAACACAGCAATTGACAGACAAACTGATTCATGTGGGTCATATTTCCTTCCTTTCAATTCCAGTTCCAATTCCTGCAGAGCTCTTTGCCATATTTTACAAGATTCCTTTTAGCAGAGTTTGGTCAAAATCCACCTTGCCACTCCCATCAGTAGTTGCAAAGAATAATTTAATTTTAAAGACCACTCAGCAGTCTTTCTTATTGTTTCTTATTGTGGAGCAAGGCTGGAGAGAAAATTTGGTGAAATAGCTTATTGGGTTATAGGCAGACTCACTTGTACCTGCCCTATATTTTTTTCGGCCTGTATATGTGTATATCTATACATCTCTATCTATAAATATCTATATGTTGATCAAAATAGAGATATGAATGTATAACTTGATAGTTAATTGAGTTTCAAACTCTTCTGGCATGGATCACAACATCAAAACATACAGAGATGGAGAGGTGTTGCTCAAAAATATTCAGCACATATACTAAAAAATATTTTTAAAGAGCTCTATAGGCCAGCTGTCCTATTTTCTTTTCTCCTTGAAGCTCTGGTGGAGTAAGAAAGGAAGAATAAATAAAGGGGAACAGAGACTAAGAAAACTTAGAAATAAATCTCATCAAAAACCAAGAGTGAGAGGTAGATTTCTGGGGAGCGGTCTTGAGTCTATTTTGCTGTTGGGTGTGTCGAGAATGCTCAGTGGTCATTCTCACACAATCTTACCAACCTTTCTTTTTCTTTTGTAAAGATTTTATTTATTTATTTATTTAGCACAAGTTGGGGGGAGGGGCAAAAGGAGAGAGAGACAGAGAATCTCAAGCAGGCTCCACTCTGAGTGTGGAGCCCAACAAGGGGCTCGATCTCAAAACCCTGAGATCATGACCTGAGCTGAAATCAAGAGTCAGACCCCCAACTGACTGAGCCATCCAGGTGCCCCCCAACCTTTATTTTTC
Organism: Phoca vitulina; assembly: GCF_004348235.1. Classification (NCBI taxonomy): domain Eukaryota; kingdom Metazoa; phylum Chordata; class Mammalia; order Carnivora; family Phocidae; genus Phoca; species Phoca vitulina. Next base: position 11,245,177 of record NW_022589712.1, read on the forward strand.
TATTCCTTCATTTTGGAAATGTTTATCAGGAGCCTATTGTATTCCAAAGATGGTGTTAGAATTAGAAGTTGAAAATACAGTCTTAACTCTCAAAATCTCAGTTTAATGTGGGAAATAGATAGGTCAATACATAATTACAATATAGTGTGAGCCTTGCATAGCAGGACCACAAATTTACAAATATTTCAAGAGGAGAAACTTAGCAACTCTGTGCTTTTTCATGGTCTTTTCTGTAAGTCCCTGTGATGGTTAATTTTATGTGTCAACTAGACTGGGCTATGAGATTCCCAGAGCTGGTAAAACATTATTTCTGGGTGTGTCTGTGAGGATGTTTCTGGATGAGATTAGCATTTGAACTGGTGAACTGAATAAAGCACATGGCCCCCTTCAATGCAGGTGGGTGTCATCCAATCCTTCAAGGGCCAGATTAGAACGAAAATGCAGAGGAAGGGAGAATTTACTCTCTCTCCACTTGAACTGAGATGATTATTTTCTCCTGGCCTTGCATATCAGGACTCCTGGTTCTCAGGCTTTCAGACTCAGAACAGGACTTACCCATTTGTCCTTGGTTCTCAGCCTTGTGGACTGGGATTCAATCACTCCAACAGTGTTTCTGGTCCTCCAGCTTGCAGATGGCAGGTTATGGGACTTCTTGACCTTCATAATTGTGTGAGCCAGTTCCTATAATAAATCTCTCTTTTATCTCTCTCTCTCTCATCTATCATCTATCTATCTATCTATCTATCTATCTATCTATCAATCATCTGTTATCTATCTATATCTATCATCTATCTATCTATCTATCTATCTATCTATCTATCATCATCTATCTGTCTGTCTATCAACTATCTTGTTGGTTTTGTTTCTCTGGAGAACCCTGACTAATAAGGTCCCCATTCAGCTCGACCTGTGTTTGTGTCTGTGTGTCTCTGTGTGTACTGGGCTCTAACTGGCTAGTTATCTCAGTCTAGCTAGTTAATTTAGTTACTAAATTAAATAGTAAATTAAATGCTAAATACTACTAGCTAGGTAAATTATCTCACTATCTTCTAACATAAATAATCTCTTACAAGTAATTTAATTGCTTTCAGATATATGTTTAATCTTTTTGTTTTCTCCCCTGCATTTCCACCCATTCTAAAATGGCACGAGCATATGATGGTGAGGGGTTGACTTGCCGGTGGTCTTGTGGTGGTGGGGAAGAGACATGTCTCATAGGCATGTCTGCTGGTCCCTCTGTTGTCCTTTATGTCGTCTGGACCCTGCATGTAATGTCCTTTGCCCACCTTCTTACTGAGGATTATGACAAGCTGTGGCCTAGGTGATTTTGGCTTGGTGGTCTTCCTTCAATGATAGGACTCCTCCTCAGTGCTCCCTGGCACTTCGGATACTCCATGAGGCTTGGAGCACTTCCCCCAGGCCTTGACTATGTGGTGACTTTTCCCACCACTTTCCCACATTACCATTCCCCGCTCATCTCCTCACCTCGCTAACAAGCACCATTATCTACCTTCCATTTCCTGACAAGGCAAGTGGGAGCTTCTTCCATCATACAGAGGTAGAGGGAACCATGGGAGTGATAATTCAGCCTCTCTTTCTTTACCACAGCATGCTACCATTTTTACCCAATGCAGACACCCCACATTGTTATTAGGCCACCACACTCAGCATTTCCTCTTTCGTTTTTATTCCAAATAGAAACTGGAGCACAAAGCCCATATCTTTTAGCTTTCTTCTCCACCTAAGCCTCCAGCCCCACCTCATAGGTGAAAAGCCATGACATATATATCTTGCCAATTGTTACCTGTCTTCCTCCAGTTTTTCTTTTTCTTTCTATCTTCTACTCTGCTGGAAAGGTCAGGATTTCTATTTCTTCTTCTCCCTGGAAAGGATATCTTCTTTGACATATGTTCATTCTTGCTAGGGGAACTAAGTTTTATTAGCCTGACTTTAATGGTAGATGGTATGCAGGGAGAGAACGGGGCCTAGCAAGAGAAGGGACACATATTGTGGACTATTTAAAAAATCACTGTCTCTGTGATACTTGATATCTGGGAGAATCAGTATCAGGAGCTTCACAGAACAAGTAAGTCTTAAACTGGAACTTGAAGGATAAGTTAGAATTTTCTAAGTAGACCAGAGTAGGAAGACCATTCCAGGCTAAATCACAAGTATTTTCAAAGTCATAGAGGTACCCAAGTTTGGCAAGCTCAGGAACAGAGTGTTTGGTCTCTGTTATTTCAGAAAGTCCTGGACAAGAGTTGTTTTTGTTGTTGAGAGTAAACCAGTCAGCATAAATGAACCTACTCTACACTGGAAATTGAAAAGTGTGGCTCCAATTTAACAGGCTCTGAACCCATGCATCTCTCTCTCCTCTTCAAAGGTTGCCTTTAAAATGACAATAAAGGGATAGCAACAACAGTAATGGTAATAATACAGAAACAAATGACAAAATGTAGGGATTGTCTTTTATGACCTGATCCTTTATACTTTTAAATTTTCATTCCTGGAATGAAACCTGAGGGGAAAAAATCATATGTAAGGCCTGAAACCACAAAACTTTTAGAAAAAAAACATGGGCAGTAATCTCCTGGACATAGGTCTTGGTGATGATTTTTTAAATCTGTCACCAAAAGTAAAAGCAATAAAGGCAAAAATCAACATGTGGGACCACATCAAAGTAAAAAGCTTCTGCACAACAAAGGAAACGATCAACAAAATAAAAAGGCAACTTACTGAATGGGAGAAATTATTTGCAAATCATATGTCTGATGAAGGGTTAATAACCAAAATATATAATGAACACATATAACTCAATAACCAACAACAAAAATAATCTGATTTAAATGGGCAGAAAGTCTAAACAGACATTTTCCCAGAGAAGTCATATAGATGGCCAACGGGTATGTGAAAAGATGCTGATATCATTAATCACCAGGGAAATGCAAATCAAAACCACAATGAGATAGCACCTTATACCTTTAGAATGGCTACTATAAAAAAGAAAAGACAAAAAATTTGGGCTTTGAAATTCTACAGAACTGGATTTGAATTCTAGCATTGCATATGATAAGGAAAAAAAAAACATGAATAGGAAAAGAGTTAGTGAGTTTTCCTTGGAATAAACAGAACACCCCTGAGAACTCCTGGCCTCCACTACTCTCTGGCTTATCCCCCTAGCCAAGAGATGGGTAGTTTGACTTCCAGGCTCTCAGGTTCTGCACCCCTGCCCCTACCTCTCTTCCTAGCCAGAACCACCCTCCTAATCATTCATTCCCCAAATGCTGCTTTTGTATATTTTATTCTTAACATAACCTTCAGTTCTGTGCTGCCTCTGCTCTATTGGTCCCTGAAGTCTCTTCTTGCTCCACAGTTCCGCCGCTATGTGACCTGGTCAGGCATCTCAACCATGCACCTGTGTCCTGGACTTTCAGCCTTGCTTAGCTTGCCATCCTTTCTCTCTACTTCCTGTTTCTATGCAATCAAGAGTTGCTGAAGAGTGTCACAAAAATGTGTTGATGGAATCTCCTATGTGTTCATTTGATACATCATACAGAAACTGGGAGTGTTTCTTGACTCAACTTTAGGGTGAAGAATGTTCCCATTTAAATTCAGCTCCCTCCACATCTTTCCTCCCCAGCGCTTGTGTGTCTATTCTCCTGTCCTTTCCTGCGTCAAGGGAAGAAACTGCCTTTTGCTCTTCCACACTCCTCTACCTGAGCTGAGGGATGAACTCCCTTCTACCTCCTCACCATCTGGCACCAGCAGTTTTCTGCACTTTTAACTTTTTTCCTCATCTTCTCTCTTGCCAGGGTCTTTTCTCTGTCTTCTGATATATTAGGATTTCCCAAACTTAAATCGTCCCTATACTCTGCTATCTCCTTTAGTAACTCTCTTAATTGCCCTTCCTTCTCACTCCAAAATTCTTGAATGAATAGCCAACTCTTCTGTTTCTTATCCTCTGATTCATCACTCTATCCCTTCAACATTGGCTTTGCCACCAATATTCTATTGGAACTTCTTTCTTGCAGGCCGTCAATGAACTCAGCTTTCCTAATGTAGGATCTTTTCTCAGGTATGATTTCCCCTGACCTTGATCTAGCATTGGATATTGTTAATTAACCTCTCCAGTTTACAATCCTCTCTGCTCTTGGTTTCCATGACAACTCATTTTATAGGTTCTCCCCTTTTTGGTTTCTTTTTCTTCTTTTACTCTTTTTCTTTTCTCTTCTTCCCCAGATGAGAACATCTGTTTCTTACTATTATTATGTTACTATTATTGTCATGATTATCATCACTAATATATTTTTCTTGAGCATTAAGTATCCGCCAGACATTCCTCCAAGTGCTTTCCATATAGTCAATGATTACCACAACCCTGTGTAGTGGCACTATTATTTCCATTTTACAGATGACTTTGGAGTCCAAGTTCTGAACCGTCTTGATCATCTTTTCGACTCTTCTTGAGGTTTCCAGGCTGTCTCCTCTCCTCCTAGGCTTTGAATCTCACTCTTACTGTGTGGTGAGCACCTGTACCTTTTTCTCTCTCCAATCTCACACCACGACCTCGACGGTGCCACTTTGATGCTCGTGTCCCATGAAGACTGTATTTCCTCCCCCAACAATTTCACCGACCCGACATCATTATATTTGCTAACAGTCCCACCTGGTTCTAAACTTATCATTGTCACTGATGATTCTACAGCTTATCACCCCTGTAAATTCATCTCATCAACATCACTGCCTCTGCTGCCATCACCCACCTCAAGCTTGGTGTTTCTTTTCCTTCTGGTGGTTTCCCACCCACAAGAAAGATGATTTATGGTGTATGAATAAAATATATAGTTGCCATTGAGTGGGCTCTCTGGCCAGTTTCTCCGTGTTTGCTATGTCACCAAAGGGTTGCTCCATTTTAAACACCGCTTTTACTCAACTCTCTGTGTCTGTGAGCAAGAGCCTTAGCCAGGCCAGGTCTTAAACACAAATGTTTACAACTTTGCAAAATAATCTGCCATTCACCTCTACAAAAAAGTACCAACAGCTCTGTGAGTTGGCTTCCAAACCCACTTGAAGCAAACCACTTTTGTTGGGTCGACAGAGGACTGAGCAAAAACATTTTCCCGTGAGATGGCGTTGGCTGTATGCCAGGCTGGAAGAGCAGACCCCTGTTGAGGGGGGACCATGGCAGTGGGTCCTGACGATAAGTCCTCCTGACAGACAATGCACTGAACCCTGATTTGTGCGTTGGTTCAGCTCCTGCTCTCATACCTGGTCGTGGCCCAGGATACTAGATCTTGGATTTTACCTCCCTAGCTTTACTATTTTGGTAATGAATCTCTTGTTCTACATTCTTAACCCCAAGGTTGCTTTTCACAGTGACCTAGTCTAGTGCATAGGTTTTTTGTTTTTTGTTTTTTTAAACTTAAGAAGAGTAACAGTTTTTAAATGAGAGATTTAGTTTTCAAGTAAATGATACGTAAAAGAGATGTACTCAGAGCCCAGGGACCTGGGAAGCCCTGTCTAGCCCCTGCCTCCTCCCCTAGGCAGCCCTTGAAGAGGCCCTGGTGGGTGTGAAAGGACATGGGGTGTGGAAGAAAGATTTATGTGGAGTCTTTGGGTGTGGGGTTTCCTTCCTTGGTGTCCTTGGGTAAAGCACTCGATGCCTTGGAACCTTGGTTTCCTTGTGTTTACAATTTGTCTATTAAATAATACTTGCCTTACCTGTTCATACCTTAAAGGATCTTATTGGTAAACTCTTTTTTTTAGAGGATAATATTAAAAAGGAGAAAAATTCCTGCAAAATAGAAAAAATTTTGCAAATTTTAAATGATGCATTGGAATTAAAAGAACTTTCCTGAATTTAATCAATACTTACAAATGAAGAGGTCCCTACATTTGCAGCCACTGTACTTCTTTCCCATCATGGCTTCTTCAGTAAACAATTCCCAAATGCTATAAATGTAATAGAATATCTTATTCTTTCTAATGCAAAATGGGTACACACTATTTATGTTATAACTGCAATGCTTTGAAAGTGTATCAGTGATCGAAAAATACAGGTGTTAATATTTGTTCTTATTTTTCATGTTCTATATCTGAAAGCTTCAAGAAAAAAATGCCCAAAGACCAAGGTAATGGGGGCTCGATTATGTATTCAGTCCTTTATGCCCTGCAGTATAATTCAATTGGTTGAATGTATTTTGCATGATTTTCCCATAGAACATGCTGTATTTAATAGCATCTGGCACATCTCGGAGAGCCCCATTGCATATCATGAGATGTTTAAATTGTATTGAATACTTTATAAAAGCAATTTCCATTCTGTTGTGTTCTTTTTGCAGATGGTGATCTGAAACAGTTAATGGCAATAATACTCTTTACTTTCTTATTTGTGACTTATCACTGTTGCAGATGAAGAAACAACATTTATGGATCACTGTTTCTATTCCCTGATTTTGAGGCTGACTTCTCCTTAGACAATACGTCGGATTTCACATTTAGGTCTCTAGTGCCAGATGGAAGCTAGCATTTGTGTGCATGGACTTGATTTGTACCTGTAATAGTCAAGTAGAGTGCTCAATTTAATAATGACTGGTACCTACAGAGACCAATGAACTCGAGTCTTAAGGTAGTGGAACCAACACAAATACCATTTGAAGAATGTGTCTGTCTTGCCCAATTTCAAATGCCCATGAGCACACACTTATTCAACGAACATTGAGCAAAGTGGTTGACTCTATGGGGCTGCACTGTTAATAAGACACACTTTCTGCTCTCAAGGATTATATAATCAAGCAGGGACGAGTTAGTCAACGATAACAGATATTTATCAGATGTCTCCTTTCTGCCAGGCATTGTATTATTCAAGACAGTGCAATTGTATTTTATTTAGAATATTTCAAGGTGGCTCACAAATGTATACAATTTGAAGCTTTAAGGGGGAGAATAAAGAACTTTGAAAATCACTACGATAGACTTAATAGTCTCACCAAATGAACTCTTTTGTGGTAAACTGGACATGCTGGTTGGTAAGCCAACTGTTAAGCATTAATTTAGTCACCGATCAGTTACCAAAGATGTTTCCAGTGCTCTCCTTCCAAGATGCAGAGGTGTCGACCTCAGAGAGTCGGGGACCTGGGGCGGCGGAGGAACTGAGAAAAAGAGACGACCGTAGAGCGAGGCACAGGGGACCCCAAGCGAGCGGCCCGAGGTGCCGAGGTTTATTTTCCATGCTCTTATATACCTTCTACAGCAGGGGCGTAGTAAGGCACATTCCTCCATGTACCCAGGATTAGTCAAGCACGTAAGAATCTTTAGAACAGAATAAAGGAACAGAGGGGAGTGCCCAGTGTGCTGTTCACAGCTGGCTTCCTATCTACTAAATATCTTCTGCTGCGTACTTTAGAACTGACCACACACGTCCCAAGGGCATTTCACTCTGATCCTTTCGGGTTATTTTTAACCCTGCAATCTCGAGTTTTCTCAGACATCCTGGAGTCTGAGCGAACATGCGCCAGTGGTCGTTGTGGTGTTCTGTTTCCCACACAGAGGCTAAAGTTTTGATCTAGGGAAGAAAAATAAAACCAATATAAGGAAATTTTCTTCTAATTCACTTAAAGAAATGTTGAGATTATTTACTATAATGATGGGATCTTTAAATCTCACTATGTGTATATTCACACACACACATGCTAAGATGCTTTTTATATGTAAAGTGTAACCATATCATAATGAAGTTGATTGTGAAATTCAAGAACACACACACACCCCTTAATATATATGTGTATGTTACCATAGCCCTCAAATGCCTGTTGTCAGATTCTATAGGCAGATAGATGATACTGAATTCCCACAGTTGAGGATAGAGAAGAAAAAAATGTGTCAACATTCACCCATTTGTTCATTCCATCATTTAGTCTTTAAGATTTTATTTTATTTATTTATTCGAGAGAGAGAGAGAGCAAAGGAGGGAGTACGGTCAGAGGGAGAAGCAGACTCCCTGCCGAGCAGGGAGCCCGATACGGGACCCAATCCCAGGACTCCGGGATCACGACCCGAGCTGAAGGCAGTCACCCAAACAACTGAGCCACCCAGGCACCCCATCATTTAGTCTCTTAAAAATATGTATGCATAATACATATAAATGTTTAAAGAGTATCTATCATGTTCTAAGTACTGGCTGTTGGAAAGAGAAATGAATTAGGCAGCATCCCTGCCCTCAAGGAGCATGAAAATAAATGCCTTTAATACAGTGTGTTGAGAATTTTTGCAGAGGTAAGCAATGGACAGAGAGCTTTCGTGAAAGGAGAGAATGACTGGCCTTGGGGACCCAGTGACTGCTGGGGACTGTATGAGGTAAGCTTTCTCAGAAGAGAAGATGGCAAACGGGACAAATCAGAGATGGCCAGGCAGGTACCAGGTGTGAGTGGACTGAGGGGAGACACTAAGTTACAGTGTGTGTGTGCTGGCTCAGGGGCTTGGAAGCTCACTCTGCATGTTCCTCGGTGGGTCATTTGACTGGAGCACTGGGTAACTGGAACTGACTGGCCAGAGATGAAGGCCAGATGATGGAGGTTTTGCAAGTGTGTGATGATGAAGAGTGTGGACTCCAGGCCGTTCTCTAAGCAATGGAGGGCCAACAAAGGGTTTTAAGCAGTGCCCAATCATATTTTCATTTTATAATGATGCCTCTCCTAATAGTATTGAGGATAGATTCAAAAGGGGTACATTTGCAGATAAATATTTATTTAGGAGACTGATAAAACCACAATTAGTGAAGGGGACAGAGGGATCTTAAAGAAGGGGGCATTGTATAGGGATGGATAGATGAGGGCTGGGATGAGGGAGAGGAAGGTACTTAGGATGAATGCCAGATTTTGGAAAACCAGAGGGATGGCAGTGCATATTTTCCAGAAGAGAGAGATGGCAAGAGAAGTAATCTTTGGGTGCAGAGTAATACATTTCGTGTTGGTTCTGTTGAGGTGGAGGAGATGTTGGGCTCTCTGGGAGGCAAGTCCTGCAGGCAGATTTTGCAACGCACGACTCACTATACTTTGCAGCCCAGGAACACGAAGGTAAATAAAATGTGAGTTTCTGCAAAGAATTCACGGCTCAGTGGAAGAGTTAGTGTCCACATTCTAGGAGAATGCAAGCCAAAGCTAACCCCGAGCTATGACCGAAGACATTCCCAAGCTGCTGTTCCCATTTGTCTTTCTGCCTCCAGCTTCTCAGCAGCTCTTCCTCGCCCTGAAATCCAGGCTCCAACCCCGCCAGACTTTGGAATACATATTTAATTACATCACTCCCTAGTTAAAAAACCCTTTGATGACTCTCAATTAACTATGGGATAAATCTCACACTCCTTACTGTGTCCTTTAGGGATCCTCAAGTCTCATACTCTACGCACCCCTTAAACACTGACAATTGGAGCCAATACACTTGACAGGCTATCATTGTGTGCCCGAAGTTCATGCTCCTGAACTTGGCCTAATGCATTTCCTCGGCTTGGACTGGCATCCCTCGCTGCTCTGCGGGGACAGCTATACTCACTAATACTTAACCTTGACTTCTGTTGCACCTAGAATAATTACCATGTAATAGAAGAATATATGGTGAGGAGTGTGTACTAGTGGGGAGACCTGGGTTCTTGTCTTGGCCCTCTGCTTTCCAAATTACATGGTCTACGGTCAGTCACTAAATTTCTTTAGATTTGATTTCTTCATTTGTAAAATGGAGTTGAAAATGCTCTTGCAGTTTTCCCAGGGTGATGGAGAAGTTCAGAGTGATAAATAGACGTAGAGTAACTTGTAAATGAAACGCTTTATAAATGTATTTTATATGGACATTTTACTTTAGGCATTGAAATGTCTATTTCTAAATAATATGGCAAAATGTACAATTAATGGCATCTTTCAATGGCAAACCTTCTTTCTTCCTGAGAATTTTTTGATGAATCTATACTGCAAATAGGGAGGTGCTATCTATCACCCACCCAAATCGATCACTTTACTTTGTACTTGGTGCCCTGCTCAGTACTGAAAATTTATCATTTATTTTCTCCTTTTGGAGATTATGTGTATTTATATGTCACAGCTGACTAGGCTACAAATTATGCTCTCTTCTATTTCAGAGAAATTCAACTTTATCTCAGGTTCTGTAACTAACTTTTACTTGGGTTTGGCTGCACGATGGGTGATAGATAATTTCTTGTACTTTTGCTGGGTAGTCCTCAAATATTTATGATCCGTTATTCTTCTCCCTGTGTTAATATGATGGCACTTAGACGGTCCTCAGTGAAGGCAGGGCAACTGGAGCGACAGTGACGGGTGGCCCCTTTGGCAATTACATTCAACTTTTTATCTGCTTGTCCATGCATTTGCAAAAGTGAATGCACAAACACGGAGGGAGAACAGAAAACGAGGCTACTGTGCAGATAAGCGTTTGAATGTGTCATCTGAAATGCGAGTCCTAATTGGCCCTAGACAGCTGTTAAAACATTCCTGTTCCTCTGAGTTGACCAAGCTTCTGCGTCTGAGGTAATTATTTCTTTTTTCTTTCATCTAGTTTTCTGTACCCACCAGCAAATACACAAAATATATGCATATTCCCATTTTCTGAAAATTCATATTTTCATCCCCTATCTGCCCTAACCTGCTGACCTTTGGCTTCAAACATCACTTAGCAACACTAATAGCAACACTTATATTACTAATATCATAGTTGGTTTTATTGAACATTCCATGTACCAGGCTCTGTGCAAAGTGCTTTATTCACATTGTCTCCTTTATTCTCCACAACGTAGGTCGATAGGAACAATTATATTAATAGATAAGGACTATGATATCCCTATTTTCCTGATTAGAAAAATGAAGCATGGAGAAGTTAAATAATTTGCCCAACGGCACCTACCCGACCACCAGTTAGCGGTAGGGCAGAGTGGAAAACCCAGAACTTTCCGATTCTAAAGCCGGGGCAGCTAACCACTGAACCCCTCCCTCACTGTGTCCTGGGGCTCCGTGTCTGGTACATTTCTCTTTGCAAAAGCTGTACCTCCTCTTTAAAGAATGCTGTGTTCGTTTACATCATGTGTTTCTTCTCTCTTCTCATATCCTTCTCTCTGCCTAATTAAATCCCAACATACACCTGCTTGAAAGCAGTGTCTGAACTGAGTGGGTGACCCGGGGTGAGGCCTGTCCTAGGGTGGCTGGTGGCTTGGACCATCACCGGCTGTGAGCAGCACCAGTTTGTTCCATGAGGTACACAGTATATCATTCCCTGTGTGTGATGTGAACAAAATCGAGGGTTGGTCAGACTCTCCGCCAAGCCTGTCTCCTCCAGGAAAGCCTCCTATAGTTCGGGCTCCGCTGCTCCCATAACAGTACATTCTCTCACTGAATCCAGCTGCTAATGGATCATTGTTCATGTTCACTGATCTTTCTAGAGTCTAAGTGTTGACTTCAATTAGAATAAAACTTCCTGAGGGCAGTGCCAGGCACATGGGAGTTGCTTGTTGATAGCTGAGCATTATTAATAAATAGGCAAATAAGCTTCTGCCCTGTACAATGACCTGTTATTATCCTGTGACTAGGTTTCGAAGTCAAAGTGAAATGGAAAATTGAAGTAATTATCTGGACAATTTAGCAGGAAAATAGTGGCAGGCTAAATTTTTCAGATAATGTGTGAGTGCTTCCCATATCACTTAGATTAGGAGATCTGAACTGTTTGCACACCTGGTCCTATATAGTCGGATTCAGCTTTCAGCCCTTTAGGAGAGGACTCTGGTTGTTTATCCAGAGAATTCATCTATATTCACCTCTCCAGTGTGGCCTCTGGTAATATACACAGTACAGCCATGCATCGCACAGTCTGCAATTCCCCTTGACCACCCTGTTGGAGAACCAGGGAACCATTTATAAATATACTTGTGCCCCATGCCCCCAAAATGTTCATATATGGGGAATATTGCAAATGCCATGAGGTACACACTACATGTGGCCTGGATAAAATGCTTTCTTTATAGAACCATCTCTGGTACAACAATCCTCATATAATTAAGGCACCAAAGCCCATTCCACCAATAGCAGAAAAGGACACAACAACACCGAAGCATCTCTTTCTCCCCAAAGGCACGTTATTTTGTGCTGGAGACTCTCCATAGGTGGAAAAGCACAAAGAGAGACAGCACAGCATTTGGGCTCTTCCATTAGAACAGAACGGTGGGGGGTATGAGTAGGGCAGAAAGGGGGGTGGGGAGAAGACTTATTTCTATTTCTAAATAACACGTACAACTGGCCCGTCTCCTTGTAGCAGTCACGATGCCCACAAACATTTCCCTTCCTGCCCAGCTCTGCATTTGAGTATTTCCTCCTTGATTTCTCAGATCGGTCTGTGGTAGTTGGTATAAGCCAAACAGATCCTTAGAGCACTTAATAAATCCAGAAGAGGCATATAGGGGAGCCCTTATAAATATATAATAACCACCTCTGGATAACACTTAGACATTTTAACTCCCTGAAAGTGATGTATTTTGAGGGTCTCCAATTGCAACATCATGAAAGGAGCCACACGGGTGATGTGGAAATGGAAAAGCATAATGCATTTAACATGGCTTTTTCAGACCACTCTTTCATCAACTATTGATTTGATTGCAAAAGCCTTTAGTTAGTGCAGGAATTCCACTGGTAATAATTAAATTTTCAAGGGATACGCTAGTAGGAGAAATGAGGGGAGTAGGGGAGGGAGGGGCTGCGTGTGGAGTGGGTTCCACGAATGTTAATGACTCTGTTAGAGTTACATAAAATTAACAGAAATTAGATCTATGGTTATTGAAGAGCCTCCTTTATATTGAGAAGAGCCATTTAAGTATAACGATTGGGGATTATGGTTCAGTGGAGCCTTTTAACTGTTCATTTGCCTGCCTAACTGACCGCTGGGCGGGCGTGATAAATTCAGGATATTGTGAAATGACCCCTGGTTTCCCTTTCATTTGGATCCTTGACCCAGTTCTTTCCAGAACATCACAGTGAGGGTCAGGGCTGGGATTTGTCCTTTCCTGAGTGAGGTTCCCTGAAACTAGCAGTTCTTGCAAAGCTTATAGTCGTTAGCTGTTTCCCCCTATTTATCTCGATTTCTGTCTAAAAGACCTTCCCCCTCATTTCCGTTGAATCGAATTGGAATGTAGTTTTAGCGTCTCCTTCCTACACAGGCCCACAGTCGCTGTAAAAGGTTACCATGATGCGAACGTGCATTATCTCCAAATAGAGGTGGGTGCGCGTTCTGACTGAGAACAGCAACATTTAAGACAATGGAGTGCAGCTCCTGTAATTGACAGGGTTTTTTTTCTTCCTATGGAAATATTTTGTATGCTAATGTGCTTCTGATGGCGAGACCCGACTTTTTACTGCTAACTTCAGCACTGGTTGCGGAGTGTGTTAGCTCAGGTTTCATGGGAAAAGATATTCTTTGTGAGTAATGAGCTGAGAAGTGAGCGGGAGGATGCGATCTGACTGCTCATGATGGAGACTTGACAAGAAAGAGTTAAAACCCAGTCTATTGTCTGAGGCGCGCTTAGTGTTAGGAAACTGGGGCAAATAGATGAATTCACTGGGGGCCAACTGTTTGATTTCTTTCCCTGCTGTTTGGCACAGGAATGAATTTGTAGCTGCGTTAATAGCAGAAGGGTGGATTATATTCTCTTTTGTAGGAATTAAACCCCATAGAGTAATTTATGGACAGCCAAGCAAAATTAAGCCAGAACATATAAAGAGATTTTGGTGGAGTTATCTTGAGGCAAATACTATTGGTTTCAGTGTCAAAATGGTGTTGGTGCTGCATGGCATCCTTTGGATGACCTGCGTTCTCTGGGAGAGAGATGTGTGCAGAATATTCTGTTGCCTTGTGCTTTGGGTTCTCTTTTCCACTTTTCCTTCTGCCATAATGGAGGGCAGCTTGGCTCCTTCAGAGAATGGACAGATTTTTTCACAGTGCCATTAGGATTCACCACTACCTGATGGTCATGATGCTTTCCAGGGATGTGAGTCCATATAAAAAAGTGTGTCACCCATTAGCCCGTGACTTAATGTGCACTTACTCAGGGTAAATAATTCAGGTAGTATGGGGAAACTAGGTTTTTACATAAATATTAAAGGGTCTGCTTTAATTGCTTGTTGTACCAGAATGGCCACCACATATTAGGTATGAGATGGCCAATGTTACAGTGATAAACCAAGGCACATGATGACTGTTGTTCTTTTTTTTTTTTTTTAATTTTTTTATTGTTATGTTAATCCCCATACATTACATCATTAGTTTTAGATATAGTGTTCCATGATTCATTGTTTGTGCATAACACCCAGTGCTCCATGCAGAACGTGCCCTCTTCAATACCCATCACCAGGCTAACCCATCCTCCCACCCCCCTCCCCTCTAGAACCCTCAGTTTGTTTTTCAGAGTCCATCGGATGACTGTTGTTCTAAGGGGCTGTAGAAAGAAGCTTCAGAAGGATGAAGGGAGGATCAGTTGCAGGACGCTCAGGGCGGCAACCCCTGCCCCCCGTACGCAATGCTATTTTAAACAGAAGTGCTTCCCAGGGTAGTTCGGTATAAGGGCACTCCTTGCCAGATACGAAGGAAACCTCTTCCAGGTGGGGGTCAAGGCCCTGGTTCTAGATCCACAGGCTGATTTTAAACCATGTTGCTGAAGATGCCGGCGGCATGCAGAACCTACCACTGGGTGTGGGACAATTATCCAGCGTTAGCAACTGGTATTATTGTTCTTATTTTAAGACCACAGATGATTTTTTTGGAGTGTTGTAGTTTTTGAATTGCTTAGACAGAAATAATAATCAGACAAACTTGGTGGTAGATGAGGAAGAACACTGTTGTTGCAGAAGAACTGGAGTGTGAATATATACATGTCAGTTCTGCTGTAACACTTATTTGGAAGCCATGAATTTGTTCCAGCACTACCCATATATTAGGGGGACAAGCGGAATTCACAACACGAATTTTGTGTTGGCCTGTGCGTGATGTCCTCAACAAGAAACATTAGGTGAAAGCAGAAAATTGTGCCCCGCTGAACCAAGCCTCATCGGGATACACAAAAGGCACACACCTCAAGTATCCACCAGCTAGCTCAGTTCACCTCGTGTGTGATGAGCCACGGCCGCGCACAAGGTGAATGGAGGTACAACGTCCCCTCCTGGTCACATAACCTCCCGCCATCCCTCCACAGTAATTCACAAGTGGCAACCTTGTGACGCCCACAACATTAAGACGGTAAAATGCCGTATTTATTGTAGTATACATGTTTCTTAACCATGTCACGTGTGTACCAGTTTTTCATAGGTTCGTTATTTAAAACATTTTTATAAACATGTCACTAAGTTGTTTTTTTTTTTTTTTACATGTCACTAAGTTTTTGAGTGTTATGCCTTAATCTCATTTTCTCCATAAGCCCTATGGTTTTTATTGTGTGATTTTGCGTAGTGCGGTGATATTTAGGAACCCATATGTTACATTATAGCAGAACTGACCATATTTGTTCCAGTCATTCAGCAAAAGCTAAATATATTTTTCTCTCTCTCTCCTTTAAACAATGTGTTTTCTGGGTTCATTAGAGCCTCTCCTCGTTCCTAACGAGCTTAACATAAAATAATATTCACCATCCCATGTATATTTAGCTTTGTAAAATCGTTGATCTCTTCATATTGAATAATCTCAACAAATGTTTGTTGAAATAATTTGAACTGGTTTATTCACTGTTTAAATAATAGAACCTGTAATTAGGGATGCTAAGATTCCTGTCTTAGATATCCGTCCAAGCTCACCACTCTCCCATGCATGAATTTTCCAGATCTTATTTGCAGAAATAAAATTCTATAGAGACAGCAATATTTCCAAGGATTGGGTTTCATAATCACACACTGACAGCAAGATTTTGGTGAAAACACGGTTTAAGGATCAATTCACTGGCCTTTCTCTTTGTTTTGTAAATGTTATTAGTCACAGCTTAATATAGGAGTGGGTTTATCAGAACAGTGAGCGTGGTCCTTCCTGTGTTATTTTGTCTTCACCTTGGCGTTGGCCATGGGGGAGGCCTGCCCACGGCTCCAGCGTTGCAGGCCGGATTGGCAAGGGCAGTGTGAGGAATTGTGTGAACAACGTCACACATGGCTTATGAACAGATATCATTTTCTACTGTTTTCAATTCTTTCATAATTTTCTCCCTTCTTTCAGAGGAAGAAAAAAGAAACTGCAGTAAATATGAAGATTTCCAATAGTTTTTCTTTTCCCAATATGGGAAATAGATTTCCCATCCCTGTACAAGAAGAGAGAAGCACTTAAAATAGCTATTCCCGCCACCGGTTCTCTCAAGTTTAAATCTGATGACCTTCTTCTTCCTCTGCGGTTATTCCAAGTGGGCTTTAGGGCACTCCTGGAGTGGATCAAAATATTCTATTTGGTTGAAGAGCTTCTTAGAATGGATGTCTTAAAAAACTTTGTATTTGCTGTCAGTGAAGTTTGAAGCATTCGGGAGATTTTATGCCTAAAACATTAAAATAAAAACTTTTAAAAATATTTTGGAAATGAAAAATTAAGAAAAAAAACCCAACTTTTGCTTTTGGGCAATTTCATTTCCTGTCATTTTTTCCCCCTGATTCTTTTCTTTTTCTTTGCTTTTTTAATATTTTTGTATAACTTTTATGTTCCTTCCTTTTTAGTTACTGCTCCTAACTATGGAGAGGCCAAAATCATGGCTATCAGGAATGCTCCCTCTTCCATAGGGTAGTATATGAGAGAAAATTCTTTTACTCCCTACTTCTCTTCATCCACAGAATTTGGAAATTGTAGACCTGTTTACAATTTGACCCTCTCTTTCACCATATCTCATGGACAGATTGCTTCCGGTAAATATGGCTAATTTGTGTGGTTCTTTGTTCAGACTCAGTTATTCCACACATGACTGAATAAAGTTGTAGAGGAATATTGCCCACTGGGAAGTCAACATGCTGTCTGCTGGTTGGTGGGTGTGAGGGATTGATTTTAGGGAGGCACTCAAAAATGTTCATAATACTCATATAACTTGGAACTAATTATACTCAAATTCTAAAGATAATTCTCCAAATTGATTTAATTAATTTTTTTCTATTCCCTCATTACTGAGACTTCATCAGAATGGTCACTACATAGAAAAGGGACTGATAGTTCCAGAAACTCCTCTTGTCTCCTTGTCACCTGCCCTCTGGAAAAAGTGTTGAACAGAAGACAATAAATAGAGCACATAAAGGGAAATCAAGGGAGGTTGCAAAATCTATAAACTAAATCCCAGTGTTTTCATAAATGAAGGATGAGCTGTCTTGCAATTTAGTAGGAAATCTGAACAAAAATAAATATGAAGACAATTGGAATGACCGATGAATCTAGGAATTAAAGAATTATAGACCATTTCATTACTCTGGCTTTTCTTTTGTTTTGTTGTACAGTCTTGAGTAATTGTATCATAGTCTCCCTGATCTTTATTTCTTAATGTATATACCTTGGTTTTTAGTGCCAGACGTTTCTTCTTTAAAAACAGAATATATTACTAAACGTCTCCCCTTGGTTCATGTGATAAACAGGTAATAAAGTAGTTCTAGGGATTTCAAAAATGGAGAGTCCTAGAAATCCACCAGAAAAAAAATACGTATATTGAAAAAATGTGTTGGTAATGATCCCCAATGTTCAGAAGAAGAGTAACGGTAGGCAGTGAATGTTTAGAAATCACAAATAAATTTTCTCAGCCAGGCTTGTTAACTTACTCTGTTTGCCGGGCTCTCTTTTCTCCCACAGACTGATAGACTGAAAGTCCAACAGATAAAATCATTTCACAATACAGAAGCAATCACACCAACATTGTGCCAGATAATAGCCCTGTTTAAGTCCGTAGGTGGGATACTTTATTGACGGTAAACTCCTAGAGCCTATGCACAAATATTGGCAGGCAGGTAAGCAACTAACAGTTGGAAAAGGTAGGCAAATAGATGAGGTAGAATCAAAGTCTGCAAAAAAGCCCCTGATTGCATGGCCACGTAAGTGGAGACTATTTTTCCTTATTCGTTTGCTTTTACCCACAGAATAGTCATTCATTCATTCTTCCTCCAGTGATTGCTTCTGGCCACACATTTGGTCTACACAGTGGTTTTCAGTCCTGGCTGCCCATTAGCATCACCCTGGAGGTTCTGAAAGATACGGACACCCGGTCGGCACCTCCAGAGATCCTCATTTATTTGAATGGGCTGGGGACCAGGACTTGACGAGTTCTAAAGCTCCCAAGGTGACTCTAACGTGGAGTCAGCGTTGAGCAGCACTGGCCCTATCAGTTTCTTTGCAGTGTAGTGGTTCTTGGGTCTAGAGAAGCGACTCTTGACCTTGACCATATATTAAAATCACCTGCATAGCTTTTAACAATGTCTACGTCCAGGGCCCACCCGTGAGCAATTAATTCAGAACTTCTGGAGTCGGAATCCAGGAATTGTTCTTTTTTTTTTGTTAACATATAATGTATTATTTGTTTCAGGGGTACAGGTCTGTGATTCATCAGTCTCAGGAATTGTTCTTTTAGAAACAACTCCTTGGATGATTCAGCTGTGCAGCCACGGGAAGGAACCACTGATGGAGGATGACGTGGGACGATGCAGGAGAACGGTCCAGGTGTGAGAAATACCTAGCCGTGGAGAGATGTATTCTGAGGGCATGATTGGCTCTGTCACAGAGGAGAAGAAACATCCTGGCACCTAACAAAATATGAAGAATTGAATCAAGTTCCCTAGTTTGCAGTTTATGAACCTGGGATTTTTATGATCTTAAATGGGCACCTGGCTCTGTGGGGAGAATGAGGGAGGGGGTCAACAGGGGCCTCAGGAGAGGGAATCCGGCTGGTGTGATTTCCCTGGAATGATTACATCAGGGAGAGGAAAGATGAAGGGCTCTGAATCAGGGGATTTCTAATGACAAGCATTTGCCTCTTGCACCCTCCCTTCTTCACCCTTCTCCCCTTCCGGAAGATCTCTCGCTCCCCGAAGCACCCGGTGACCCTTGTCACAGCTGACCCAAGTCAGCTCTTTCCAGAAACACCCAGGTACTTGTCAAAACAATGGCAATCATTGTAAACTCAGCTCATTATAGAGTGAATAACAATTACCCCTCATCAAAGGAGTTTTCAAACATCAGTGTGTCAATATAGGCATTCTTTTCAAGCTCTGTTTGACCTGCAGGCTCCTGGTTGCCCACCTCATAGATGCTGACTCAGTTAGAGGCAGACTGAGCCATCTGCAAGGGCATGCTGGAATTTAGATCTTTCAAAGGGTGCGCCAAGTGGTTCTGATGGCTTTGGTTCTTGAGCAGAGCAAGTGAGTGGCAACTGTGCGTTGTTGGCTTTTAGAGGAAAATGAGTGAGAACCCAAACAAAGATCTGACTTCCTCCCTGACACCACATTCACTTTTCATCCTAATATCTAGCCATTTCTCCAGGAACCAGGGTTTGAGCCGTATCTATTGTATATTTCTGTGACTTCTGCAGATGTCATAGGTTGTAAGCCATTAATGATATAAGTGTATAATAGATACTTGTCCCCAGTCTCCTAATTTGTTTAATAATGAAGCCTTTCCTTGAAGGTGTGCTTGGACAAACTATACAAAGACCTCCATAAAATTCCTATAAAGCACAAAGAGCAGGGCAATAATGCAATTTTCTCTACAGCATGGGTCTCCCAAGCATAGCAGACAGATGCCTTGCAGAAAACTACCTTTCCTGTCCTACCTTTTCTGTCCTGGCCCCTATCGCTGGCCCTGGACCTGGCTATCATAAGTGACTAACCCCTTATATGTAGATCTCAAAGATGTTTAGGGTGAGAATACGGTCTGGGGTATTCTTTGATACATAGTATTTGCCCCCTTCAGTCCATGCCAAAAGCCTCCCCTGTAGATGTCAAACATGTCTGAAGTTGGGTTTTCCTAAGCATGAGTGGGGTTTGAAGAAATTGAGTGAAATGTCTCCAAAATGGAGATGATAATTTTTATGGTCATGTATATTCATATGTGGACAATAAACCAGATTCACCCCTTTTGGAGTGTAACACAGGAATTATAGGTTCATGTTTCTTCTTCTCAAGAATCTGGTGATATAGGAATATAGGAATCAGTTTATTCATGAGAAAATGGAAGTGCAAAGTGGAAGGTAACCTGTCCAATACCACACAGATGATTAGTGGTGAATTTGATTTGACTCCAGATCCACCTGAACACAAGCCTGGGCTCTCTCTCTACCACCTTGCTTCTCTGGAGATTGCCCTGAGTGAATGGCGGTACTGGAAACAAGGCCATTCTCATCCTGCTCCTGCCACACCTGGGAGTGCAAGTCACAGCAAGTCTTTCACGAGGGCTCAGAGTCTGAATGCCTCATCTATCTCCTACCTGAGCCCTCCTCCATTCTATTTCCTTTAGTTTTGAGCTTTATGGATACATGCTTGCATTGGAAGAAAGGATTCTACAGCTAAAATAAAGTCTCTCAACTGCAAGACTAGATGATTCCAAGGTGGTCTCCATGCTCCCTTCCAGCACCTTGATTTGAAAATTCTAGATCTCAGAATTGGCTCCGAGGCCCCAGATAGAGAAATACAAATCCTCTTTGCCATGATCTGGAAGGTGACTCTTCTCATCTCTGACCTCTCATGACTGGCTTACAGGTGACAGAGGAAAATTCTGGAGTGCTTGTGCTTGGGTGTGGCCTTATTAGGTACCGTGATCTATCAGCACAGGAAAACAGAAGTAGAAGCTCCCATGTGGGGAACCCACAAGAAGACAATCATATATAAATGGGTTAAATCCCCTTTATTGGAGGATGTAGGCAAAGATGCACGAGATGGAATTCAGGGGTGTAATCTCACTTTATCAGTCCTGCTTTCCCTCTTAAGCCTTATCATTTAAAGCATAGCTTGCAGATCTGCCACATCAGCATCACCTAGGAACTGGTTAGACATGCAGGATCTTGAGTCTACACTAGACATACAGAGTCAAAATTTTCATATTAAAGATTCCCATGAAATCTGTATACACATTAAGGTTTGAGAATTCTTGCTCTTGAGTAATACTGAAAACCACAAGAACGTCAGAGCAGAAGCCCGTAATAGAGGGAGAGAGTGGTAGATTTCTCTCAGATACCTTATGGTCCACGAAACACAAATGAAAATGTATTGTGAAGCTTAGCAATCACAAGGATAGATTCTACCGTAAGATGTAACTCCCCTCCTTTCCTCCTCTACTTCGATGATTCTAATCCATAGGCAGGCACTTGCTGGAATGGCCAACTTGATTGTTATGATTGGAACTCTATGTTGGGATATAACAGGCAGCTCAGCCAGGAAGCAGAGACATTTGGGGCTGGTTAGGGTGAGGAGAAAGGGGATTCTCCTGGCTGTCAGTCATTTCACAGCGTCTGGACAATAAAGCTTGCTAGGATCTAGCCCGAACCTGCAGAAAGTCTGCCTGCTTAGTTTAGAAATAAATCACATGGGGCAGCTCTCCCATGAAGGCTGAAGGTCCTTAGTACCTGCAGCTGAGCCGGATTGAGGATGGCTAGGCTGACACTAGTCTATGGTGAGCATTAGTCATGAGCTTTGTGTTGCTGCTTTAGGAAGAATAAATCATACTAGTTGCTATAACAGACACTCCACCTCTCAGTAATAGAAGCTTATTTCTTGCTCATGTCATAGTTAAATGTGGGTCAGGTGACTACCCCAAGCTTCACATGAAAGACCCAGACTGTTTCTTCTCTGTGGCTCTGCCATCTTGTCACTTCAGGTCACCTTGACCTCATTCAGAACTGAAGCAAGGATTGTGAGGGATGCTTTCATGGGCCAGGCCTGAAATGGCATCCATTTAATCTACCCATCATCCAGAATCTGGTCACCTGGCCCTCCCAGGACAGTCTGGGAAATACTGCAGAGAGGAAATAGAGTTAGTGGCTATCCAGCAGAATCTGACATTGAGTTCGTAGAGGAATCAGTACTGCCACACTCATTGGGAAAGTGATGAAAAATCCCCTCCTCTTCCTGTGTTTCTTTAGGTGAAACCCATTTGTCTGAGATAAATGTATTTTTATGCATGTGTTCTATATAAGTGAGTGTGGGGAATACAAATCTGACAATGTCCTAGAATTGATGGGTAAAGATTGCATACCGGTGAGTTCATCTGAAGACCATAAGGAGGAGTTAGGGATCTGGAAGAGTCCCATATGCCCTCTTGACAGGGCCCTGAAGATCAAGAGGCTGCAGGTGGGCACTTTTTAAGAAGATCATGTATGTGTGTAAATGGTGGGGGGAAGGGAGGAAGGAGAGGGGAAGAGAAGAAAGACGATTTCCACCAGCTTCTTGGTACCACGTGCTTCCCAGGAAGAATCCCAGTTGTTAAATCGGGCTGCCTCAGCTTTTGACTCCTTGTTTTCCTTCCTGGCTGTCAAGCATGACTTTGGTCACGTGATTACGGTCTACCTGCTGGCTTTATACCTTCCTCCACCTTTTCCCGTTCAGGTATGCCTGCTCTCCTACAAAGAGCCACAGTTAATTTCTGCCCCAGCCCTGTCCTGCTACTATCTCCTTTCTTCTACTCCTTGATTTCACCCTGATTTTTTCATTTTCACATCTTGACCAGTTTCATGGCAGAAGGAAGGAAACCAGTCCTCATTGAGTGCCCGTCATGTGCCGGGGACTATGAAACTGGCATAGTTGTCCAATTAGCCATTGATGTAGGTGCTAATAATCCCAACATTAAGATGAAAATAGATAAAAAAAAATTAACAAAACCCTGATGCTGAGAAAGGGTAAATGATCTTTCTCTGGCCCCACTTCCAGTAAGTGCTGGAGTAGAACTTTGAGCAGGCTGTCTGACTCCAGAGACCGGCCTGTCTGTTCCAGCTCAGACCAGCCTGCTGCAGACCCTAATGACCGCAGAATGTTTGTCTCCATCCATGACACCTTGGAAGTTCAGTTCTGGTCTCGAGAAGCCTTCTCAGCTTTCCTCAAGATGTAGAATTTGGGCCTAGGATGGGGCAAAAACTATGATCCTCTTGAAACTCAGAGAAGAAGAGGTTCCAAGTCAGGCATAAAAGCTAGAAGGAAGAGGCAGAGCCTATATCTTTTGCTTCTTCTAACCACATGATTTGTCTGTGGGAAGCACTTAATAAATCATTGTTCAATGAATGAATACCCAAATCCCTGATATAGTAGCTGGGGGGTTGACCAGACGTGAAAACTCCTGTTTGGAGTTCTCTTAGTGACCTCCCTGGAAGCAGTGGCAACCAGGGACACGGTACCTCATGGCGAGATCATTGCTTTTGGGGAGTAGTGTGCACTAAGCCCTTCTATGTGCTGCCTTGTGCCACAGAGACGGGCAGAGAAGCAGTGTGCTGAGAGAAAAGCATGTGAGTTTGGAGAGATACAGGTAGGTTTGTGCCCTGGCTCTACTGCTTACCAGTGGTGTGACTTTGGGTAGGTCACAGTATGGATATGAGCCTCAGTTCCCTTATTTTTACATTTTGATTAAATAACAATACATTGCAAAGGCTATTGTGTGGAGAGTGTGTGTGTGTGTGTGTGTGTGTGTGTGTGTGTATGTGTGCTGGCAAAGATCAAGCTCTCAATAAATTGTAGCTATTATCTTTATTCAAAGCAGACGTAGTTTCTGCCCTGTAGAAATGTGTCTTCTGAACCAGCTAATATTTACTCTGATTCCTTATTGAAATGATAAATGGCAGTGATTGGACAGGGTCAGCTTTATGTGTAGTATGAGCGAATGTCATCTAAGGCTTTGCTACTCAGAGTGTGGTCCATGGGCCAGCAGCATTGGCATCACGTGGGAGCTTACAAGAAAGGTAGACTCTCAGCAACCCCCTCCCTGCCCCAGACCTCTGAACCAGAATCTGTATTTTAACAAGACCTCCGAGGAATCTATATACAAGTTAAAGGCACTGGCAGGATCTGCAAATCTTCCATCTACATCTTCAAATTGTAAAAAGGATAATTCTTAATTCATAGCTCAACCAGAGGAAATGTTGTCATTTTTCTCATTTTCTCTTTGGAGCAGGTATGTGTGTCATGTGGTGTGCTGAGGAGCATCCGATGGGTTCTCTTCCATCACATGAAGGAGGTAGCCGCTGTGTGTGATGCTTATTCTCGGTCTGGTAGAGCTATGGGGAGAGAAGCTCCCAGCTCGCATCTACTTTTGACCTCGATCTAACTGATTGCTTTTGGTGGCTTGTGGCTGGGGTATGTGACCGGTGCTGCTGAGTCCGGGCACGTTGGGGAGGGGACAGGGGCGTGTGTCTGCTGATGGTGGCATCTGCAGTTGTGACCTGTGGCCTCCATGGAACACAGTGCAATGGTTGCCATGGTAACTGCAGTGCTTGGCCAGGGGTGACTAGTTGAGCATTAGGAACTGGACCAACGGCCCCTCCCCAGTGTCCTCTTGTCGCTGACACAGCAGGACAAGTGTGGTTTGGCTCCGCCCACATGGGAATTCGACAGAAAGGCAGCGGGCCTTCTTGTTGCTTGTTTTGCCATGTGTCCTCACTCTGGGGAAAACCAAGAGATCTAAGAAATTGAAATGAAAGAAATTAATATGAAATTGAGAGTATTCTGTGCTAAGAATGAATATGGAGCTCATACACTGAACATGGAGCATATACAGGACACAGGAACTAAAGGCAGAAAGGGATGGACCCTTCCCCTTGCTCCCAGAACTTCTGTGTCAGAGCTAATCGAGATGAAGGCACAAGGGGTTAAGGTCGCCTCCACTGAGCCCTTCATTTACAGATGACACACCTGAAGTCCAGAAAGGGTCAGCAATTTGCTCAACATCGCACAGCAATGGACAAGTTAAATAAACTATGATCTTTGGAAGCTTACGAAACTTAAGAGAAGCGCTGATTCTAGAGCTCAGGGTTCCTTATTCCCAGTACAGTACTATTTTCAGCATCACACACAGCCTCTTCGACTTATTATTGATGTTCTTCGGGTCTCCATTTTTCCCAAGCAGAAGAGAGTAACATCACCTATCCCCTTCCGGTTGGTAGTGTGGTCCAGAGGAAGCGTTGTGCCGACTTAGATTCCAGCTCTAGTTCTGATACCTACTAACAGCGGCAGTGGGTCAAGTTCTCTTCCTGCCCTGAGTCTATAGCTATAAAACAGAAATAATAAAATAATAGCGTCTAACTTACAGGGGTGTGGAGATCACATATGTGAAATGCCTGGCATAGTTGGTGTTCAATAAATGTTAGTTCTCTCTCCTGCCCTAAACTTGGAGTGGAAGGGGCTTCCCCTTTATGTACCTGACCTAATTACTATAGAAAATCTGTAACATTGAATGAAGTGCATATTAAATGCATGTCATTAGTGTGTGATTTCGGACAATGATGGAGTGCGAGGCAAGCAGCAAATGGGTTATAACCTCTAAACCCCCAGCAGTCTGTGGTTCCAACGTAACAATAGCTGGTACTTGAAACCACAATGATAAAGCAATACGAAAATGTACCAACAGCTTTGAGAGGTGTGAATAGAATATATTGAATTTGCGTCAAAGAGAATTATTCTACCATTATATGAAAGGACTAGCAGAGTCTCATTTAGAATATCATTTTCAATTCTTATCACTTTGGTGTAAAAAGGATGTTGTAGCAATGAAGAAGGTAAAGCAAAAGCAGTGAAAATCATTCAGAGACTCAGGGAACTTGGTCATATGGAAAAGCCAAAGGATGCGGGCTTTTGTTGATTAAAAAAGAGAACATACACGGATGCCATAGAGGTGTAGGCAACCCTTTTGAGAACACGAAGAATCGCTACGCCAAAGATACTGCATTTGTGCTTATGTGAGAAGGGATGGTGCAGGGGGCAGAAATTAGGTTTTGTGCAATATAGAGGCAAATTCCCCAAGATTCTGGGGGTTTATGTACATGATCTATCAGTTTCCTGGGGCTTCCACAAAAGGTACCACAAATTGGGTGACTGAAAACAACAGAAATTTATTCTCTCACCGTCTGGGGGACTAGAAGTCCAAAATCAAGGTTTTGGCAGGGCCAGGAGTTCTCTGAAAGATCTAGGGTAGAATCCTCCCTTGCCTCTTCCAGCTTCTGGCCTCTGCTGGCCATTCTTGGTGTCCCTTGTCTGGCATCTGCAGCATTTAGGTCTCTGCCTCCATCTTCATGTTGTGTGTATGTGTGTGTCTCCGCTTCTTATAAGGACACCAGTCATATTGGATTAAGGGCCCACCCTACTCTAGTATGACCCCACCTTAGCTAATTACTCCTACCACAACCCTGTCTGCAAATAAGATCACATTCAGAGGTTCTGG
The DNA here is from genome assembly GCF_004348235.1 of Phoca vitulina. Taxonomy (NCBI): domain Eukaryota; kingdom Metazoa; phylum Chordata; class Mammalia; order Carnivora; family Phocidae; genus Phoca; species Phoca vitulina. The sequence goes on from NW_022589712.1 coordinate 11,271,556, forward strand.
GGGCTAAGACTTGAATGTATATTTTAGGGGGACACAGTTGAACCTACAACACATAGAGATAACTCATTGAGTTTTCTATTGAAAATTATCCTCTACCACCAGGAAGGTAACCATAGAGATTTCTGAAGATAGGGTTGTTGTTATGATTATTGTTATTAATTATTGTTAAACTTTAAAAACATTTTCACTTAAAAAATTGTGGTAAAAACCATGGAACAGGGATTTAAAAAAAAATTTTTTTTATTGCTATGTTAATCACCATACATTACATCATTAGTTTTTGATGTAGTGTTCCATGAGCCATTGTTTCTGCATAACACCCAGTGCGGAACAGAGATTTTACCATCTTAACCGTTTTGGAGTGTACAGTACGGTGGTGTTACCACATGTCAGCCCACAGGGTTTTTGAGGGCCATGAGGGAGAAGGCTCTGAAATGTACCCAGTCGGGCACAGAAAATGTGGGCAAGAAACCAGCTAACTTGACTCCAGGCAATGGGACTTCCCTGTTTGGTGAGCACTGATTCTGAAAGTTGGAGATTGGGTAAGAAAACACTCATCTGGAGATTAAAAAGAAGAGTTGGCAAGAACAAAAGTTGAAATACATTGAAAGGAAAGTAGAGTTGGGGGCGTTTGGCTGTGATCCCAAGAGTAGAACTGATGCTGAAAGCAACAGAGGCCTCCTGCCCACTCATCCTCTCAGCTCTGGAAGCTTCCCCTCTGTTGGCTGGAACCTTTCCCACACCAAGGGTGCATGCAGCATGCCACCAAGGAAGGTGCGAGGAGGAAAGGGAACACTCCAGGGATCCTGGACCTGCTTCAGGACTTCTTGCTGTGGTCAGGGTTGGGGGACAGGGGGACAGGGCTGTGGGGGAGGGGACGAGGCCAAGAGAGTGAGGCCAAGAATGAAACTGGTACTTTCCGTCTGCTTGTCTCCACCCTATTCTCCTTTCCACTGAATAAGAAAACCTGGTCATCCTTTTCCAGAGAAAGGGGGAGGGAAGAAATCCATTACTCTGACTCCCCCCCCCCCCCCTGCCGCCACTCCTCTCTTCTTTCATGTATTATAAGGATAACTGGGTTTCAGGAGGCAGCCATGACTATTCCATGAACTAGTTTTGAAGGCTGTCCAGAAGCAGGTACCGTGCTTTGTGTTGGGTTGCAGAGGTGACTAGCCACCTTCCAGGACAGAGTAGTAAACGTCTGAATGGGAGAGGGCTCAGTGCTGGCAAGCCCAGAGGGGTGGAGTCCATCCGGAGAATGAAGCATTACCTAAGCTGGGTCCTGAGGTGTGAGTAGGTGCTCCTACTCAGGTAAAAGCTGAGGGGAGAAGGGTGTCCTGGTGTGAAGGGTGAGTGGGTGTGCCTGCTTGTGAAAAGGGTAGGGTGTGGGACCCCAGTGGGCAGTGGGTAGCACTGAGGTTGCAGGGATGAAGTCCCACGCTCTATCGAGAGGGCCATTCTGCAAAGTATCCAGAGAATGACTTTGATTAAGGGGAAAAAACAGAAGAAAAGGCTGCTTTAGTATGTTACCTAGTGGTAGGTAAACTCTCAGCTGGGAATTATAGACTAAATGTATTCTCTCAAAATTCATATTTTGAAGCCCTAACTCCTGATGTTACGGAATTTGGAGGTGGGGTCTTTGGGAGGTAATTGGGTTTAGGTGAGATCTTTTTTTCTTTTTTTTTCAAGATTTATTTATTTATTTTAGAGAGAGAGCGTGCGAGAGCGAGGCAAGGGGCAGAGGGAGAGAGGATATCCAAGCAGGCTCCTGCTGAGCATTGGAGTCCCGATGTGAGGCTTGATCTCACGAACTGTGAGATCACGACCTGAGCCGAAAACAATAGTTGGATGCTCAACTGACTGAGCCCCCCAGGTGCCCCAGTTTTAGGTGAGATCTCGGTGGAATTAGTGTTATTACAAGAAGAGGTAGAGACACCAGTGCACTCTCTGTCTCTCTCTGACATTTGAGGACACAGAGAACGTGTCTGTCTGCAAGCCAGGAGGAGGGCTCTCCACCAGGAAGAGAACTGAATCTTGATCTTAGACTTCTCAGCCTCCAAGATGGTGAGAGGTGAATGCGTGCTGTTTAAGCCTCCCAGTCTATAGTATTTTGTTACACCAGCCTGAGTGGGCTAATCCACAGAGTTTGTGATTGAATTTAATACAGAGCTCAGACTGTAATTGAGAATGCACAAATCTGTCTGAATGGGCAGAAAGAAAAAGCCCCTTAACATCCATAGCACTGAAACCCTATGGCTTTGAACCTCATCTGAATGTTTCCAAGTCCCACTGCCCTGCCCTTCACTGCGTGCTTCCGTATCTCTGCCTCCCTCTGTTCTCTGGGTCCAAAGTCAGACCTGCATTTCCCTGTCCCCAGAATGCACTCCTCCGTCCTCACCATGTCAGCACTGAATGGAGGGCCAAGTCAGATCCATAATACTAATGGCTTGGAACCCTTTCACGGGACAAGATGGGGGTGGTCCGGTGAGCCTCCCCCTCTCCTCCCGTTTTCTGCCTCTCTCCCCTTCTGTCAGTTCTGAGTCGTCTGAACTCAGGGACCTGTCAACGACACCTCCCTGCACACCTCATCCCAAAGCTCACGCACAAGATGCTGGCACTATCTTTTCAAACCCTAACCAGAGAAGGGGTGCGAGGATTGTAAATGAGCCTTTCCTACAGCGTGGGTGAGAGCTAACCTCGCTTTCAGAAGCAGCCTCAAGCCAAAATAACTCTTGGCTGCCTGGAACCATGATTTCCCGGTGTGTTGTTGACAGTGAACACATCAATGCACAGCACTTGCTGACATCAGGAGATGTAAATGTGCAGGGAGAGGCAGGCCAGGAGGCAGCTGACTGGGGAGTTTAGAGCAGGGCAGATAATAGTGCAGCGTAGTGAATTATTTTTACGTGGATAATTAATACTGGAGAAACAATATAGCGACAGAGAGCCTCCCACGAGAGAACACTGTCAGTCTCCTTATTCATTTATTCTTTTCTAACCAAATTGATGGGCCAGTCGGCCGCCTTTCTAGATCCACACGGATGATGAAACTGCAAACAACTTTCATTTAAATAATGGGCAAATCTTCCAATTAGTCAAAGCCTAATCCTCGTGCCTTAAAAATGACAAACTGCTCTTACCATTGCCTGTTTGTTGAAAAGATAAAAAAAGGGGGAAAAAAAAACTAAATGAAAACATTGATTGAAAAAAATTTAAGATGCACAGATTCTACTGCACATTAATCTAGGGGGAGCTTTACAAAGTCAATAATTGTCATAAAGATTCATTGGTCAACATTTAAGACCTAATTAAAAAAATATATATTTTTTGATGGTTTTATTCCTAGAGCCTATGCATTTGGACTATCAGAATATTTTAATTTCTCTGTAAAACCAAAGAGGAGTTTTCAATAAAGGAACAGGTGTAGCTGATATAAATAAGTGGCATTTAAAAATCAGTACCTTAAAATGAATTTATTATCTATACGTTTAAATGTTTCATTTGTTGATGAAGATAAAATGAATCTTCTACCAGATAAGTATTTGAATTCTGGTTTAGAAATCATTCCTAAACGTGCAAGAACAAATCACCTTCAATGCGTTCCTTCGTTATTCCTTCGTCATTCCTTCGTCGATCCAGCAAGCCCTTGTTAAACACCGATGATGCAGCAGGCCCTCTGCAAGAAGCTGGTTAGCCATGACAATGGCATCTTCACGGAGAATGTTATGTAAGTAAGCACCAGTTGTACCCTTCAGTGGGCTGGTTCCCTAATGTGGAGTGCTCTTCAAATTGAGACGTGAATGAGAATCACCTGAGATCTTGTTAAAGTGCTGATTCTGAGTTAGTTGGTCTGGAGCAGGGCCCAAGCCTCTGCATGCCTAACCTGCTCCCAAGGGATTCTGGGGCCCACTCCTGGAGGACAAGGTCCCAAAAGAGCCACACGGGAGGTTGTTGGGGAAAGGAAGAGGGCACCTCAGCACGTGGGGCAGAGCTTGGGTGGTGCAGGGATCAGGAAACGGCCTCCTCTCCCGCCCGCCAGGAGCAGATGGCTGATGCAGAGGGAGGTGGTCGAGGAGGGAGGGGGCGGAAGCCTGGTTGGGATTCCGGTGGGAAGATAGGTCGCGTCTCACATTGCAGCCTCAGTCTCAGAGGTCAAGGACAGCTTGTGTTGGAAAACTGCAATTAGCTTGATCCGGCTGGAACGGAACTCCTTGACTTATTCATTACATAGGCCACGGAGCTCTCTCCCCTTCTTTCTTGCCTTGGCCCCAACCCTGAGCAACATGCACATGTGCTTTCTCGAGCTAGTAGGACTTGGTTTCCAGTCACCGTGAACTGAAAAACTCCTGATAAAGGTAGGTGCATTGGGGGAAGTGTCAGGGCATGAGGTTGGTGAGTGGTCAGGGGCTGCAAAAAGCGTTCTGAGTTTATCGTAACGTCGTTAGGATGAGCTCAGAGGTTCAAATGCCTTACATGGTACTGGTGCTACACTTTGTGTATGTGTGCACTTGTATTTCAGCTTCAACCCCAGAGGATGTAAGTTTCACTTGTGTTTCACTTGAATTTGATATGAGTCTACTGATCCCTTTAGAGGGTAAGGGTTACAAGTGGGCAGCTGGAGGGTGGCTCTGGCCATGGAAAGACTGTGCCACCCAGCAACTCGGGCTGTTTGATCTCTTATGTTGGTATCATTTTCCCTATTTGTGACATCTCTTTTATTTATGAAACTTTCCACCCCAAAATTACAACCTTTGATATGCTTTCATTGATAGCTTTCTATAGAGCTTCTTATCTCTGGGCCCTGTTTGCTCCCCTCCATTTACACTGGGTCACTGTAAGTTTTCCTACAATACTGTTTCTTTGTTTTTTTAAGATTTATTTATTTATTTATTTGAGAGAGAGAGAGAGAGAGAGAGAGAGTGCACTCCAGCAGCACGAATGGGAGGGAGGGGCATAGGGAGAGAGAGGACAGAAGCACACTCCCCCCTGAGTGTGTGCTGGATGCAGGGCTCAATCCCAGGACCCCAAGATCATGACCCGAGCTGAAATCAAGAGTCAGACGTTCAACCGACTTAGCCACCCAGGTGCCCCAGTGCAATACGGTTTTTTAAAAAAATCACTGCTCCGGGGTGCCTGGGTGGCTCAGTCGTTGGGCGTCTGCCTTCGGCTCAGGTCATGATCTCAGGGTCCTGGGATCGAGCCCCGCATCGGGCTCCCTGCTCGGCGGGAAGCCTGCTTCTCCCTCTCCCACTCCCCCTGCTTGTGTTCCTTCTCTCCTTGGTGTCTCTCTCTGTCAAATAAATAAATCTTAAAAAAAAAAAAATCATTTGCTCCTCCAGCCAGGATCTCTCAGAGACTCTTTTCTGTTTAAACATTTAATCCAAACATTTAATCCAAACCTCTTGACCAGGCATTCCAAGTTCTCCTTAAACCACTTGTCAACTTCCCCCCCTTTCAGGCATTACAGCTGAATACCTGTGAGCCCTTTTCATTCCAGCTCCGCTGTTTTACTTTTCCTGTCCTTCCTCCATGCCGTGTCAAATTCTTAATTTCCCTCCACCCTTCCTCCCCTCCCGACTGCTCTTACTGCTACTGGTGAACATCTAATGAGAGCCTGCCCTGCGGTTAGCCATTCTGTGAAGCATTTTGTACATGTGATCATGTTAATCCTCATGGTCATCCTATGGAAAAGATACTGTTATTATACCCATTTTATGGCTAAGGATACTGAGGCATAGAGAAATAATACTACCCACCCCAAATCATAGTGCATCCATGATTGTACCAAAACCTGGCAGAACCAGAATTCAAGGTCAGGTCACTTGCTCTCCAGAACTGGTGTTCATAACCACTAAAAATTCTATCTTCCATGTCAGGCTCTTCCTTGTATACACAGTAATTTCTATATGAAAAGTCTTTCCTCTTCCCTATTCAATCTTTGTCTCTCTTTTCCCTTCAAAGTTTGGCTTCCAAGGGCCTTCCTTTTCAGATAACCATGCCATTCTGATCTTTCTCACATTCCATATCCCTTTGCTCTCTGCATGGCCTTGGAGTTTTGTCTTGTACCCAGGCCACGGTTGCTCCATAACTGAGCCCTGGATTTTCATCTGCAAATGTCTGTCTTTTCCCCTTTTTTCTGCTTTTGATGATTTTTATGCACACAAATTGCTTTCATTGGTGTGTGTCCAATACTTGTCAGAGAAATGACTTATTTTTTGCGGTGTACTCTTGAGACTGATATGTCCTCTTGCACATACATGGTGGGAGGGTTTGGGGAAAGTGAAACCTCTCTATATAATTTCATATCTCTAATTACATAAATTTCATCTATATAAATTTACACTGGATGGGTTGACTTTCAGAGTGTGATGCACTGAACTTTCAGGATCCCCAAGACTATTTAATGGGGGGAGATCTGTGGGTGAAAGCTATTTTCATAATAACATCAGATGTCATTTGCCTTTTTCACTGTTTTGACATTTGCACTAAGGTGCTAAAGCAATGATGGGACACACTGTTGGTGCCTCAGCAGGAATCAAGGTAGTGGCCCCAAACCATGCTAGTATTCATTGCATTCCTCACCACCAAGTGCTCACAGCATAAAAATAAAAACGAAAACCAAATGTTGATTTCACATAAGAATGTTTTTGACACAGCACTAAAAATTATTTATTTTATTAGACCTTGGCCCTGAAGTATGCATCTTTTTAATACTAGGGTGTGAAAAAGCAGTAAGTACACATAAAACACTTCTCTTTCATAGTGAGGTATAATGGTTGTCTGGAGGAAAAACAGGTATGTGATTGACTTGTGAGCTGAATTAGCTGCTTTTTTCATGAAACACTCGTTTTTACTTAAAAACGTCTGACAGAAAAACTAGTTATTCAAACTTGGATATTTGGCAGACATTTTCTTTTAAAAATGAATGAAGGGAGCCTGTCACTTCTAGGAAAACAACTGACAGTATTTGTTGCCAATGATAAAATCTGAGCTTTCATGGAAAATTAGAATTTTGGAAAACTTGTATCTGCCACTATGTGGTTGACAGCTTCCCAATGCTTAAAGACGTTTTTGATGAGGTTAGTGGTGATATTAATGAATGTGATTTTTTTTGATGTTATGTAATGACAGAGTCAACAATTGGAAGATTTGTATAAATTAATGAACCAATCTCCAAATAATCATGCAGGAGTAAAAGATCCATTCAAAGTGCAGAATAGATGAAAACATTTTAATATAAGTAAGTGGAGGAAAGTTCATCAATAAAGACCCAGATTCCATATCACAAATAACCTTTAAGAAACTACCACTGTTGAGTTTTGGTATAGTATTGAAGAATATCTGCAATTATCTGAAAAAGCTATAAAATGCTCTTTTCCAACTACATACTGTACCAGGCTGCATTTCCTTCATATGCATCAACCAAAATAAATATCTCAACAGATTAAATGCAGAAGCAGAAATGAGAATTCAGCTGTGTTCTATTAAGCCAGATATCGAAAGAGATGTGCAAAACTACAAAACAATGTCATTCTTATCACTCCTTTCTGTATTGGAAAAGTTACTTTTCATAAAATTGTATTATTTATGGCAATATGTAATGGATTTTTGTTTTTAAAAATGAAGGAATAAATATTTAAAAATATTTATCATTTAAAAATTTTAATATATTAATCACTAGATACAATCTACATAAATAAAAGTTATTTGGGGTTCTCCATAAGTTTTAAGAGTTTGAAAGGATCCTGAAACTAAAGCTTGTGAGAATTATTGTTGTACCTGGTTGTGGAGATAGAGGTGGGAAAGGATAGGTATCATCGTGGCACCTACCTTCTACTCATGAACAGATGTCATTACCTTTTTTTTTTTTTTTTTTAAAGATTTTATTTATTTATTTGACAGAGAGAGAGACAGCTAGAGAGGGAACACAAGCAGGGGGAGTGGGAGAGGGAGAAGCAGGCTTCCCACTGAGCAGGGAGCCCGATGCGGGGCTTGATCCCAGGACCCTGGGATCATGACCTGAGCTGAAGGCAGACGCTTAACGACTGAGCCACCCAGGCGCCCCCAGATGTCATTACCTTTTACACAGTTGCTCAAATCCCAAGCCGAGAAACCACCCAGTGTTCCTCCCTTTTGCTCATCCTCCACACGAATCAATTACCTGGTCCTGTTGGCTACACTTGCTTCATATAATAAAAACCCATCCACTTCTCACCATCTCCATCTCCATTCCACCATCAGGGGCAAGATCATAAGAGGGAGGTGGCAGTAACAGCCCCCTGATTCTTTCATGCCTCCCTGTACCAAGCCCTGGAGTAGTTTTCCCCCTGGATGATTCTTGGCATGGCCATGTGACTTGCTTGGGCTAATGGGATGATAGCAAGCATGATGTAAAGCAGAGGCTTGGAAGTCGCTTGTATTTGGGACTTGCTCTCTCTGACTGCTTTTGGAATGCTGTGAGTACCACCACATGAATAAGACTGCATGATTAAAAAGCTGTGGTTTGGTCTCCTTCATCACCTCCTGGTCACTCCAGTTGACCATAGATATACAACTTAACCCAGCTGATATCAGCAGAAGAACGCCCCAACTGAACCCAGCCCATACTGACCCACAGAATTACATGTTAAATGAATGATTATGTTTTAAGCCTCTAAGTTTTGGGGGCAGTTTGTTAACCAGCAAGAGGTAGCTGATGCACCACAAAACACAGTGTAATATAATGCTGTGTTCTCCAAACTTGCATGAACACAGGACTCACTAATATTAACAAAATACAGAGTTTGGGCTCTGTTGGATCAGAATCTCTGGGCAAGCTGCCTGGGAATCTGTATTTAAGCAAATACCTCAAGTGCTCCTTATAATTAGCAGGAAAGAACACAGGCTTGGAATCAAAGAGCACTGTTTTTTTTTTTAAGATTTTATTTATTTATTTATTTGAGAGAGAGAGAGAGCTCAAGCTTGAGCAGGGTGAGGGGCAGAGGGAGAGAATCTCAAGCAGACTTGCCTCTGAGCATGGAGCCCGACTTGGGGCTGGATCCCACAACCCTGAGATCATGACCTGAGCTGAAATCGAGAGTTGGACGCTTAACCTGGGAGTCACCCAGGTGCCCCCAAATGGTACTGGTTTTAAATTCTGCCGTGGGTCTTACTGGTTGAATCACGATATTCTCTTCCTCCCTCTGTCACTCATTCGCTCACTCGCTAGTTCATTTAATAAACCTTTAATGAGCACCTTCTATGTTTAGACACAGCTTTTGTAAAGCAATGAACAAGTGAGTAAGGTGCCAGCTCTCATGGGGTTAATTGAGGGGAGACATAAATGAACAAAGTAATTTCAGGTAAGGTAAATGCCATGTATGGGATGGAAAGTGATACATAAATCAGGGTGACAGGATAGGTACTAGAGGGTGCTTTTAGATTGGGTAATGAGGAAAGGCTTTTTTGTGAAGGTAGCCTTTATGTTGAGGCTGAATGACAAGAGGATCCAGCCTAGACACGAAGTGTCACCGAAGCATTCAGATGGAGGGAGCAGTACCAAGCCCCTAGCCTCAGTGAGTCTTGATTTCTTCATTTGTAAGATAGTAGGAGCCCAGCAGGGGTGTTGGGTTACGGAAGGGCATGGAGAACACAGTGTGTACAGTGCCTGATGCATGGTCGCCATTCAGCAGATGCTGTTTTCCTTCTCACCTGGGGGCAGGAGCTGAGATCATTTCCTCCTTCATTTATTCAACAAGTGTTTATATGTGTGAGGTATTGAGGAAGTGAGGGTTTCTCTCCTCAAGGGACTTGTAGTCCAGGAGGAAAGCTAAAGCAAGTATATAACCACAGGCAAAGCAGAAAGTGGGAAGCGCTTGTAAGTTATTTCCACTGTCAGCAGAGTTTTGATGGGACCAAGGTGCAGTGAGACTGGATGGGAAGGAGAGAGAAAGATCTGGAATCGCACAATGTCCAAGACCTCTTGGGATATTCATCCTGGGGCTGTGCACAGCTGAGGGCACCTGGGGATGCTGAGAAGGTGCCCGAAGGGCCAGAGGTGATCGGAATGGTCTTGAAAATAACCTTCACCTGCTTCTTAATTGTGCTTGTTGTCTCCCTCCATTTCCTCCATCCCTCAAGGTCCTCAGAATCATTTGCCGGAAGGTCAGAGTCTATGTCGGGCATCAGTGTCCGTCAGGGGGCCCCTTGGCTCCTTCTGCTCTGCGCCTGCCCTGGTGCTCACCAGCCCCACATAATCCAGTCACAGCTGCTGGGGGACACAGGCCCCTTCAGCTCATCATTGGGCAGAGGGGAGAACAGAAGATGGGGCAAAGGAGAGTCCCCTTTCCTGCCACACCCAGGTGACAAACATTTCAGCAGGTCAACAGGGCATGCCATGTGCTATTTATTTATATTTCTAGCATCATTTCTAGGAATTTGGGTATAATTAAAATTTTTTACTTTATAGCTGTGGACCTAAGGTAATAGGTAATGAAAACCTTCCCCTTCAGGTTTATTAAGGACAGAATTTTATTTTCAAGCTTCTAGATGACTTCAGAAGCACAGAGCCGAAATCATGGGATGCTGCAACGTACAATGGAGCTGATCAACTTAATTCAACAACAGCTTCAGTCGGGCAGGGGAATCAGGTGTTTAACGGAATTGACTAGTAGCTGAGAGGGCAGCTTGGTGTTATTTAGAAATATGGCTGAGAACCAGTAGCAGATTCTGAGCCATGCGCTTTATTTATGGGTTTTTTGGAGGGTCTGTTTATCTGATAGACCATCAGACAAAGGTGGAAAGGGTTTTGATAAAATGCTACAGTAACATAAGAAACTTAATTTCATTAGAAATGCTAGAAGCAATAACAGTGAAGCAAGTCTCTGGTAGTATCATGAGCATTTTGGGCTTTGGAATCACCAGAGTGGAAGTCATTAATCCTTGAGATACCGTGGCTCTGAGCCAACCTCAAAGTTGTGAAAAATATTGCTGTTGTGCAAACTCAAAAAGACAACTCTATATGCATGTTTAGCATCACTAAATTGTGTGTTTGACCTTGATCAAAATTACTATTACTTTTCGCATAGTACTCATTATGGTGATCAGTAATAATAACGCTTAAGCATTATGAAGTATCTTATTGCAGTTGCCCTCACACTTGATATTCCCCTCCTTTAATTTATACTAATATTTTGTTCCATCTATCAATATTGATATTTCTGTCTATTAATCATCTATCTATCATCTATCATCTATCTTTCTATCTATACATCTTTCTAATCTACCTGGTTAAATTCCAGATTACTTTTTATTACCTAATTGTTCATGGAATGCTATTTTTAATAGAAAGCACCCTTCCCGTATCAGTCTCACCCAATGGACAATGAAGGCTAATGCATATTTAGAAAGGAGTGAGCATTATTTAGAATCCAGAGATGAGTCAAAGTAAACAATTGAGCACAGCAAAAAAAAAAACACACAAAACCCAAAAAACCCAAAAAACAAAAACCCTTGACATTCGTAGAAACTAACGAGCTATAGCTTTCAACTTTCAGAGGCTCCACACATGTAATCAAGCGTAACACTGGGAGAAAAGCGTTTAAGCAGTGAAACCGCATGGCATGGGGCAATGCAGAATGGCCCTGTCACTAGCACTTTGCACTTGCATGGGTCCCTGTCACCACCTCGAACCCGAGAGCATCTGCCTGAAACACAACAATGCCCTCCTCGAGTTTGAGATCTGAGGCTGCCTATAACAGCTGCGTGGGATTTGAGGGAAGTCAATTCACATCTCTAAAATCTCATGTTCTTTCCCTTTAAAAAAGGAGTAGATTGGACTAGCTCAGTAGTTTTCAAACTTATTGTCGCTGTCAAAGGTTTTCTTACTTCCACTTATTGAGAAGTGTAAGCAAACAGAATAGGTACTGGTGGGACTGGTCTGGCTAAAGGGGGTGAATGACCCTGAAACTCTTCCGATGACTGTTGAGGGTTCCGAGGAACACAGTTTGAAAATGCCTGGGCTAGTCAGGCTTTAGGATCCTAACACCCCATTGAAAATGGGCATTGGTGACGTGCCTCTTTACTACTTGCCAGGTGGTTGGCATTAGAAACTCGTATGGTAACTAAACTTACCAGCCTAGTTATGTTCTCTAATATTCAGGTTTTGACCCACGTCTTGTTTTTGTACAACAAAATAGAAAGCTTTGAAACAACGGACAGAAATATTGTTGTGATACTTTTCCAGTTGTGGTTCTGACCTGCATATTACAGCAGGGTAGTGTAGGGGCGCCTGGGTGGCTCAGTTGTTAAGCCTCTGCCTTCAGCTCAGGTCATGATCCTGGAGTCCCAGGATTGAGCATGTCTGGCTCCCTGCTCAGTGGGGAGTCTGCTACTCTCTCGCCCTCTGCCCCTCCCCCCTGCTCCTCTCTCTCTGTCTCTTTCTCACTCACTCTCTCAAATAAATAAATAAAGACTTTAAAAAAAAGTAAAGCAGGGTAGTGTAATGCTGGGAAGAGCCTGGGTGTGGGCCCAAGTAGACCTGGGTTTAAATCCTGGCTTGCTGCTGATTGATTTTGTGATTGGTCCATTTCTTTATTTGTAAAATGGTCAGAGTGAAACCTATCTCAAAAGTTTAGGTGATATATACATGTAAGAGCTTCTAGTAGGGAGCCCTGCATAAAATAATGATAATGATAATAATAATAATAAATAGTTGATAATAATTGGCTCAAACTTTTTGGAGCTGTCTTATTGTAGAGACATGAACAACCGAAACTGTTTTAATTTCTATTAAAAAAAATCACTTGTCCATATTATCATATTAATGGGGCTCCTGGGTAGTTCAGTTGATTAAGTGTCTAATTCTTGGTTTTGGCTCAGGTCATGATCTTGGGGTTGTGAGATTGAGCCCAGCGTCAGGCTCCTCGCTTAGCAGAGAGTCTGCTTGAGATTCTCTCCCTCTCCCTCTCTCTCTGCCTCTCCCCGCACTTGTGCATGCTCTCTCTCTCTAAAATAAATAAATCTTTAAAAAAAAAAGTGTTATCACCTCATACAAATAAACAAGGGAGAGAACTAAATAAGGGAAGGGTATTTTTTTTTTCATATTAAACCTTTATTTTTCTTGAAACATAGGCTCTCTTAGTCTTTCATGTTCCCACTTTTTCTAGATACACAGGTACAAGAAATGCATCCATATCTTAGCTACTATAAGAATATCATTGGCCAGAACATGAAAATAAAAGGCAACGCTCTCTGTTCTTGATAGTAAAAGAGGTTGGAGGTGGGCCCCTTGAGGAGAAAACAGCCCTCAGGGGCAGCCCTGCTCTGCCCCGTGCAAATATTGTCACCTGGCCTAGTGTGGCTAGATGGCACAATTATGTGTGTGTGTGTTTTGTTTTGTTTTGTTGTTTTGTTTTGTTTTAGAGAGACAGAAAGAGAGAGAGAGTGATAGCAGGGGCGGGGGGCAGAGGGAGAGGGAGAATGAGATACTTTAAGCAGGCTCCGTGCTCAGAACCCCAACTCGGAGCTCGATCTCACATCCCTGAGATCATGACCTGAGCCAAAATCAAGATCCGATGCTTAACTGACTGAGCTACCCAGGCGCCCCTAGATTGCACACGTTTTAAAAGGAGGTGGAAATTAAAATTTTGTGTGGGACCTCCTAGTTTTAAATGTTGACTCTATTTTTAAAGATGTGTAGGTAACAAGGAGACGATCTGTGGGCTGCTCAGATTCAGCAGCTAGAAGCTGTTAGAAGACCAGAAGGGTATCATGGTGTACTGGGTGTCATGGACACCCAGGCCTGTCTGGCCCTCCCTTTTCTGCCCTTTGGGATTCCTAAGGTAGAAATGTAGATATGGGATAATACTTGAATGGGAAGTGAAGTTTAGCAATATCAGTAAGAAATTTCTGGCCCTCTAATACAGTCTGGTGGGTCCTCAGGCTGGAGGCTGAGTGGGATCTCCCCCTCACCTGCCTTCCCCACCCTGCCCTTCCCTGGTGCCCACTCCTCAGGGTCGAGTCCTGGGGACCAGACACTCCCATGTACCCGCAGTGAGACAAAGAGAGGCTGGAGCCCAAGAGTGTGCCGTTTACTTTTTCACCTGGCCAGACAGCCCCTGAAGGGGCCCCGGGGTAGCAGAGTTTAAGAAAGAATGCAGTTGAGGGGCGCCTGGGTGGCTCAGTCGTTAAGTGTCTGCCTTCGGCTCAGGTCATGATCCAGGGTTCTGGGATCGAGCCCCGCATCGGGCTCCCTGCTCTGCAGGAAGCCTGTTTCTCCCTTTCCCACTTCCCGTGCTTGTGTTCCCTCACTCACTGTGTCTCTCTCTGTCAAATAAACAAATAAAATCTTAGAAAAAAAAAAAAAAGAAAGAATGAAGTTGAAGAAAGAATGTTACCTCCTTCAGAGGCACAGTGACCCCACCCACCAGTGCTTGTGGACTGGTCAGTACTTCCTGTGACTGAGCAATACGATGATTAGAGGCTTCTCCTTTCTGGGGCAATGGGGTGTGGGGGAAGAGGGGGCTCACAGGGAAGATGGGTCATAGGAGGATTCCTGTGATGAAGAGTGAGGACACGTGTGACCTTTGGGTCGTGTTTTTCTTCAGCCTTTAAAGTCTTTTGTCCTGTCTTGTCACTTCATAACTTCCAGTGTGTCAGAGCTACATTTCTTCACCATCCCTGTGTCTATGACCTTAGCCCCAGGGGTGGACACGTCATGCCTGGCATGGTTCCCTGTGGCCACGCTCCCCTCCAATGCCCCCTATTCAGTGGCTACTCTGGGCTTTCCACAGCTGGGCCTCCTTCAGCTCATCCTCTTGAGCTCATCCAGTAACAGTAGCTTCACATGTCTCATTGCAACAAGCATAGACCGCCCCTCTTTATTCTTCCCCCCTACCCAATCTGGCCCCATGCTCCTCTTCCAGGGTTCGTTTTGAGAATTCCTCATTGTGATGCTCTTGGTCTGAGCAGGCAGGTTTCCTCCCAAGGAGATGCTCATGCTGCTGAAGCCACTGTGCTTCCTGCTCAAAGGCCAAGTCTTCCGTTCTCTGCGCTTGACTTCAAGCAAGTGTCAGGAAGAATGACTATGGCCACTAAATCTCTCATAATGTAAAAAAGTTGAATGCCAAATTTTATAATTACTATAATTACAACAAAATATTTACATACAAGTCAATACTAGAAAGAAATTTTGAAAATCACATTAACTGTATTAGAAGGTAGACATCAATAGGAAATTCTCTATTTTGTAACTTTTCTGTAATGTTCTTATATTGCTTTGATAAGTACACTGAAACAAAAGGTAATGAGTTTCATTTTATTTTTATTTTTTTAAAAAATGGTTTTATTTATTTGAGAAAGAGAGAGAGAGTGCCCGAGTGGGGGGAGGGAGGGGCAGAGGGCATGGGAGAAGCAGGCTCCCCACTAGGCTGTCCCGGGGTTCAATCCCAGGACCCTGGCTCATGACCTGAACCAAAGGCAGACACTTAACCGACTGAGCCACCCAGGCATCCCCATGAGTTTTATTTTTTAATGTAGTTAAACTCTGGACCAATGAAGATCTCTAATAACCCAAATTTAAAATTCTCTTGTTTCATGAAATAGAAATAAAATGTCAAGAGGAAATGAAAGGATGATTGAGTTCATGCATTATTTGTAGCTATCCACAAACATAATATTAACACATACAACCATAGATAATGCATATTAATAAAAGACAAGGGTGAAAATTTCTCCGTCTGTTGAATCAAGAACCCAGATGACGAGCTGTAATTGTGTTAAGAAAGGGTATTATATTTCCAAAAAAAGTTCTCTGCTTTTATTTATTTATTTTTAATTTTTATTTTTATTTATGTTTTTATTTATTTTACCAAGTCTGCTATTAGAGGTGAGCTTTCAAGGTTTATCCTTTTATTTATTTATTTTTAAACGCACTAAGGCAACTTTAAAAAAAGATGGAGAAGGAAAAAACCAGCCTCTGATAGATTGCCCAGTAGAGAATTATTTATATGAAAAATCCTGCCTAAGCATAATTTTTTGAGATGACATGTGCTTTGAAAATACAATGTGATTTCATCTTGAATGTAGAAGTAACTGTCTTTTTTTTTTTGCTGACACCAAGTGATACAGAACCGGCTGATGTAACGGGGCTGGTAGTTGACTCAGTCAATCTGAACACGTATAAATCTATGTATTATACCGTATACAGTATAGTATTGAGGCAAATATCATTGATTTATGTAATTGGAAATTTGAGTAATACAATTTTACTTAATTATGTTTGGCTCTCCTGCCCGAGAGCCTGTCTCTCTGATGAGTGGGAATCGGTTATGATTCTCATAGAGTTGCTGTTTCTTGCACCCCCGGTCCCTCTGTGGAGCACGATTTTAGATCTGTTACCATTGTCTTTGTGGCCCACTGAGTATGAGATGTGCGGTATGCTGAAAAGTGAGAATGGGATCAGGTTTCAGGGCTTATTCATGAAATAAAACTGCAGCACGTGGCACTCAAGAAAAAAACACCAACAGATCAAAGCGGGCCTGCTGACCAGTGCCCTGAGATTATTCAGGCTCAGGAGGGTCCCAGCCTTACCTCTGTATAAATGGGCATTTTAGTTGTGTGTGATCTCTTCCTTTAGAAAGGATACTTGTTATATATTAGCTCCTTTCATGCAGAGAGACTGTGCTCAATGGATGTTTGTGGAATGAATGGATTTCCTCTCCAGTGAAGTCTACACGCTCCTGCCAGGAACACCTTTCTCAAAGGTTGCTTTCCTTACTTTACTTCCCAGTCCAAAACCCTGGAGGTCCCACTTCACCCAGAGCCCTCACTTATCCTGAGGGTCTTTGCATTTTGGCCTCCCCTCTGACTTTCCATCTTTATCACCTGCTCACTGCTGCCCTGAATAAGCCCCCTCCTGTGCCTGATCTCCAGCTACTCACAGGCTCTGCAGGGACATGCTTACCAAGAGTTGTGGGGGACATTTTCTCACCTGCTCTGCCTTCCTGACATCACATGTGTCCTCCTTAATCCCTGCTGAGAGCGAGCGCACACATGAGCGGGCGGGGCAGAGGGGCAGAGGGAGATGGAGAATCCTAAGCAGGTTCCACACTCAGTGCAGAGCCTGGAGCCTGACATGGGGCTCAATCCCGCGACTCTGAGATCATGACCTGAGCTGAAATCAAGAGTTGGACGTTTCACCGATTGAGCCACCCAGGGTGCCCCGATCCTTGCTGCTTCTATGAAGCCTTCCCATAAGCTTCCCACCCACAGCGGTCCACCCCAGGCTGTAAGTGGTCTCTAATGCCTTCTTTTAGTCATAAAGCAGCATCAAGACTTTTCATTTTGCTCTTAATCCTGCACTTTTCCTGTGACAACTGCACAATTGCTGTGGCCGTGTATTAGTTGTGTCATGTCCTCAAGGGCAAGAGGCGTTATCATATTTTGGATCCCCAACAGAGCCCGACATGATGCTATGTACATAGACACGTACCATCGGCTGAATTGCATCTCCCTAATATTCAAATGTTGAAGTCCTAATGATGAGTACTTCAGAATGTGACCTTATTTAGAAACAGGGGCATTGCAGATAGGAATTTAGGCAGTGTGGGTCCCTAAACCAATATGACTGGTGTCCTTATAAAGGGAGATTTAGAGACAGAGGCACATACACAGGGAAAATGCGACGTGAACACAAAACAGAGATCAGGAACGCCAGAAGCTCGGTGTGAGGCACGGAACAGATTCTCAGAGCCCTCAGAGGGAATCAACTCTAACTACACTTTGATCTTGGATTTCCAGCCTCCAGAACTGGAGACATAAATACTTGTTTACACCACCCAGTTTGTGGTACTATGTCAAGACAGCCCTAGGAAATTAATATCCCATGATTAATAAGCATTTATTAAATCACAATGAAAGAGAGAAAGGGGCAAAGGGCTCACTGTGGGCTGTTTTAGTTTTTAGGAAAAAAACACATTTATTAGAACAACATTTAAAAAATAGTCTTTATTTTTAGAGCAGTTTTAGGTTCACAGCAAAATTGAGTGGAAGATTCAGAGATCTCCCATACTCCCTGTCCCCACATAGAGGCAGACTCCCCACTTTCAATATCTGTACCACGTGGTACATTTGTTACAATGGATGAACCTACATTGACACATCATTACCATCCAGTTCATTCTTGGTGTTGTACATTCTATGGGTGATGACAAATGGACAATGAAATGTATCCACCATTATAGTATGATGCTGAGTATTTTCACTCCTCTAAAAATTCTCCCTGCTTTGCCTGTTTGTCCCTCCCCCCAACTCCCATCAACCCATGGCAACCACTGATCTTTTTACCATCTCCATACTTTTGTCTTTTCCAGAATGTCATATAATTGGAATTGTACAGTATGTAGCCTTTTCAGACTGGCTTAACCTAGAAAGTATCTTCTATGTCTTTTCATGGCTTGATAGGTCATTCCTTTTAGTGCTGAATAATATTCCATTGTGTGGATGTACCATAGTTTATTCATTCACCTGCTGAAGAACATCTTGGTTACTTCCAAGTTTTAGAAATTATTAATAAAGCTGCTGTAAGTAGTAACTTGCAGATTTTGTGTGGACATAAGTTTCAAATCATTTGGGTAAATACCAAGGAGTGTGATTGCTGGGTTGTGTGGTGAGAGTCTATTTACCATATATATTTACCAAGAGTACATTATAGTTTTGTAAAAAACTGCCAAACTGTCTTCCAAAGTGGCTGTACCATTTGGTATTCCCATCAGCGATGACAGAGAGTTCTTGCTCTGTACCCTTGCCACCATTTGGTGGCATTAGGATTTTGGTCACTCTAATAGGTGTGCAGTGGTATCTTGTTGTTGTTTTAGTTTGCATTTTCCCAATGACATTTTTTTTAAAGTAGGTTCCACACTCAGCGTGGAGCCCAGTGCGGGGCTTGAACTCACAACCCTGAGATCAAAACCTGAGCTGAGATCAATAGTCAGATGCTCAACTGACTGAGCCACCCAGGCGGCCCCCCAATGACATATTTTGAGCAGTTTTTCATATGCTTAATTGCCATCTGTTTATCTTCTTTGGTGAAATATCTTTTCAGGTCTTTTGCCCATTCTTTAATCGAGTTGTTCATTTTCTTATTGTTTAGTTTTAAGAGCTCTTTGTACATTCTGGATAACAATCCTTTATCAGATACGTCTTTTGGAAGTATTTCCCCCCAGTCTGTCTCTTGTCTTCTCATTCTCTTAACAGAGTCTTTTGCAGAGTAGAACGTTTTTTATTATTTTATGTTTAAGTTATTTATTATTTTATGAAGTTTAATTTATCAATTATTTCTTCCATAGATCCTGCCTTTGGTGTTATATTTAAAAAGACATTGCCATAGCCAAAAGTCACTTAGATTTTTTTTCCTATGTTATATTCTAAGAGTTTCATTTTGAGTTAATTTTTGTGAGGAGCGTAAGGTCTGTATTTAGGTTCTTTTATTTATTTATTTTTTTGTGTGCAAGGATGCCAAGCTGTTCCAGCACCCTTTATTGAAAAGACTATCTTTGCTACATTATACTACCTTTGTTCCTTTATGAAACATCGGTTGACTATATATTTATATGGGTCTATTTCTGGGCTCTCCATTCTGTTCCATTCATCTATTTGTCTATTCTTTCACCAATACCACATGTCTCAATTACCCATAGCTTTAATGTAGTAAGTCTTGAAGTCAGATATTGTCCTCCAACTTTGTTCTTCTCCTTCAATATTGTGTTGTCTATTCCAAATCTTTTGCCTTTCCATAAAAACATTAGAATCCGTTGGTTGATATCCAGTCTCCCCATCACCTTAGGTGGATATGATGTCTCCAGTGGGCTGGAATTGGGTATTTCCCTTCCCTCAGGTCAGTTAGTCTCTGATAAAACCCCATGTTTTAGGTTCTTTACATAGTTTCTCTTGAGGACAGAGAAACCTTCTTATTAAGAACAGAATGCTCCGGCATGTTTCTAAATCCTTCCTGCCCTTTCCCCCACGCCAGAAGCACAAGGGTTTTTTTTTTTTTTTTTTTTTTTTTTCTCTGATAGTCACTCTAAGAACCTGGTCCATCTCCTGGAGGTAAAACTCACAGAAGTGTGGGGACCCCTACGTCAGAGTCCTCCTGGAGTTTTTATGTCTCAGACTTGTCCACGCTGAGTCTCCAGCAATTTTTCAACTATAGTTTAGATTTCCCTACTCTGGGGCTCGTTCCTATGAAGGTTTCTGCTCTGGTAAATTGTGATTCTCTGTATCCTCCTGCCGATCTTTCCAATTTTTGAGGCAGCGTTTTTCCCTGTGACCTCACTTCTTTGACTTGTTACCAAGAGTGACAACTTCCAAGCTCCTTAGATGCTGGACCAGAAACCAGAAGTCCTGTGGAATTTATAATTACCTCCTGGAGTCACACACAGCTACTCTGGGTATACATTGAAGGCAGAGATGGACTCACTGTATTTTGAATATGATACAATTTCAAAATTATAATCTACTATTGGAGCTTCAATAGGAATTCATTACATGCAATAAGAGCTTGGATTAAAATATCAAAAAAAGGTTTCTCAGATAAATTAATTGCTGTAAGAAGTGATCAAATTTAATTCATCAAAACAGAAGAAAAACAAATTAGGCAAATTTAATCCTTTATATTTCATTAAAAGCCAAGTGTAAGTGTGTGTGTGTGTATATATATATATAAATATAAAACATCATTCATTTTACCTTTTTCTGCTCCAATATGTCGCATTCAAAAATATCTCCATAAAAAATGAGAACAGTGTATTGGTGTCATTTTTAGGATCACATAGTCATCTAATATCAGAGGTCAGGTTGAATTATTATGGTAGGTGTAGATTCTTATCTTCTTCTGGCTCCTACCCCCTTTTTTCATTCATAGCTCAAGAGTATAAATCTCATTTCACAGGACTTTCTCTTTAATAAATGGAAGAGAAACATCACTGCACATTTTACAGTAGTTGCATTTTTTTGAATTAGGTTGCTCCAAAAATTAATTGTTTCATCTTGTCGAGCTCCCATCCTGACTCTTTTAGAAATGGGAGTTATAGTTTATCTTCTTTGAAGTATTCCATCATTTTGCTTGTTTTGTTCAGACAGTTTGAAAATGAAATATGACTTTTAAAAATATTTTAATGTAAAATGCCTTTCAGTCATGGAAACACTTAAGAGTAATATTAAATATGAAATAAACTGTAATGTCCCAAATCTATATTGAAGTATAACTATATAATAACATAGACTAGAGGTAAGTGAATGACATTCATATGTCAGGTGGCTTCCCATGCGGTTCTGGGCAGGGCCTGCCTTTAAAAGCATTGTTATGTATTTAATATATAATAACTACATATATATATATATATATAAATATATAGTTGCCATTTTGGACTTTTATTTATCTTTATTATTATTTTTGCCCACAGAATGACTATTGTTGACTCATTGAATCCTGTTTCATTAGTGATTAGGATTTTCCTCCTCATGGTGGGAACACCCAGATAGGATTTATTTTGATGATATAGTTTGTGTACTTGGAGGGCTTTAATCAAAGTACATTGTGTATATATATGTGTATATAGGTTATAGCTATGATCCTTTGGAAGTGCAGAAATAAATCTCTATGCATTGGGATTTACTTAAGCTCTGGATATTCTCAACTTCTTCTCTGACTTGTTTCTTGATTTTGCTGCTTCCAATTCGATGAAATAATATTAGCCTCATGAATGCCCATTTCTCTGAAGCTCTGTGGGAGGCAGGGTCTTGATGATATCTAGAAAACCCTGGGCCTGGCAGAATTGGCAAAGTCTTTCTATTTGACTTACTCTAGCTCAGATTGGTTGGTGTGCATCCTGTTTTCCTCAGGGAGGAGTCTGAATGGTTACCTCATCTTTTACTGTGGAGATGAGGGTCAAAGAGACAAGCATGCCTCACTTCCATTCAGCATGTGCTCTGCTCCAGCCTCTCCCTTGGTTGCCATACCCCGCGTCTCCCACTCTCTGGGTGGGCCTGTGGGGGATGTCCCAGAGAGAAGTTTACAGAGGACGGTAGCCCAGGTCTGTGGCCCTCAGTTAAGCCTTTGCCTCCAGGCCTCAGCCTAGCATGCGCTGCAACCTGTCTGGGCCACACACCCAGATGAGAGTAAGGCAGAGTGGAAAGATGGCACATGTATGGAGAATAATGAAATCACACCACTTGCACGAGTCTTGTCCCCGATCCAACTTTCCTGTGATGAAAGAACGGGAAGATCTGGGTGAGGATCAATATTCCAAATTCCTATGAGATAATGACCAATATAGCAGTTGCATTTTTTTCCATTCAGGAAAAATAAGTATTAATTGGAGTTGTTGGATGAAATGAATCTTTATTTCTACCTCTCCCCAACTCTACCAAATAACTTTAAAAATTGTACTGCTGGTTTTAGGATCCTGAGTATGCATATAGTCAATACATACAGAGGTGGTTTGAGAAATAGCATCGGATTCCATTTTATCACTCAGCCCTAGGGTATTTAGTTACATATAATCAATTAAATCATCCAACCTGACAAAAAATCTAGAGGGTGGTTCTTATCAATAGCTAATTTTTGGTGTATTGAAGAGCATTGAAATAGCATAGACCTAAGGTACACATTTCTGTTGTGATAGATACTGCATTCCCTGATTCCAATATTTTTGCATGTGTTTGAAAAATATCCGGATAGCATTCGCCTCAGCTCACCACCCCTCAATTTCTTTTCTTTGTTTTTCTGCATGTCAATATTTTTATTTTTGAGAATGGAAAGACGCAGAGATGCTGACATATGAGAAAGAGCTTGTTCTGACAGAATTTCTAGATTAGTTCGGTGGATGAATTTCATGAACTCTGGTGAGAACGATCACTTTTATAAGAATTCTGGGATTTCATCAAACTGGTCAGGGAGGGTAGTAAGGATATGAATGTACATCTGCAATGTTATGCAATTTTTGTGTTGTTCTTTCCTTTTCAAGACATACAAAACCTGGGAATAAACCAATCCCTGAAAAAAATGCCAGTGGTTTTTTGCCTCGGAGTCCCAAACCAATGAAAGGTAGTAGGTTCACAACGCTGGCACATCCTCATTTCTTGTGGGGCGCCTCGACAGTCCCAGCACTTTCCTACTACATTTGTCACCCTCATAGGCTCTGGGCAGTTTTGCTCTCTGACTCCTTCCCATCTGCTCTCCATGGGACAGGTGCCTCAGAGCATCCTTTCAGTCTCTTGTCCTGACCAGCTTCCAGGGGCTGGGAGAGGCTCTCTGAGTGCATCTCCCAGTAATCACATGTGAAAGCTCAGCCATCCTTGTCAGGACTTCAGCTTATTCCTCCTCAGGAGTCAATTTTCTGCTACCAAAGAACATCTTCCATTAGAGTTTGGGAAGCTGCTTATACCTTTTTTTTTTTTAAGAGTGTTAATTCTGGTGTTCAGAGGTCCATCCCCCCTCCAGTGTTTTCTTCAAGCCTTCTCCCAAAGGACTAAGGGGTCTTCAAAACAAAAAAACAAACCCCCCCACAAAACCAAAAGAGGATTCAAACCTACAGATTAGGATCCCCCTTTTGTTACAGTTGAAGCTGTCTGACTTATCCTTAGTGATTAAGAAAATGTGTGTGCATGTATATTATAAATAATCCCACAACCTGCTACATGGGTCACTCATTTAGCTAAGGCCAATGACAATGCAAGTTGTTATGACATTATCGGACTATATCCTGGCATGAAGAAAATTTAGAAGAAAGATTAGTCTCAATAAATCATCTGTACTTGCCTGTATGGTTTACAACATACACATGCATTTGGCATTTAAAAATTCATTTTGCCCTAATTTTCTATTTCTCAATGCCACTGAGTCAGTCATTTATTCATTCAGTAAATAGTTGTTGAGCAATTTGCTGCAAAATCACACCATGCTCTGTGTTACAGACACCATAGCCAACCAGGCGGACATGAACTTGACCTCACAGCCCTGTAGTCTAGTGACTGTAGATCACATTAATAGTTAACTTCATTATAACTGCCCATCTCAACTCAGGAATGATTATCTTGTTAAGAAGCAGCACTTCTGGTTATTTTCAAGGTGAGAACAAATATAATCTTGAAACACAGTGGTCAAACTGAGTTGAGATGCTGGGAAATGTGACCGTTTGACAAATGTTAATTTGTAGTATGTTCCCATATTTGGCACTCTACTAGGAGAGTTGTCAAGAACTGTGTCTGCTTATTAAGGCACAATGGTAAATTATAAATATAATATGCTTGTTTTGTATAAAATGCAAATGAAATGTCAATAATACATTTGGTCTTTTTGAGAAGTCAACATAAAGCGTAGGATGCTATAGGGACCTAGAGAATGTTTTATCTGAGTCCCTCATTTCATAGAGATTTGAGTGGAGAGGGGAGGCAACATTGCTTCAAGCGCAGGGTTTAACTGACGTCAGCTGGGGCAGAGCGGCCTCGTCACGGGCTCCAACTATAAAAAGAGAATTGAAGAGGAAAACAAAAACTTCAAGAGGAGCCTCAGTCGTCCCCGGAGAATTAGTCTAGTGCAAAGCCTTGTCCTTCAGGACGGCTCAGAGGCAGAAGCCTTATAAAGAGATGCTGCTTTAGGAGGTGGTCTGCTTGAGATCTCTAGTGAGAGGAGACGGATGCCTTTGAACCCCTCAAAAGTAAGGTAACCAAGGGCAGGTCTCAAAATTTCACTCTAAAGGTAGCATTTCCTTGGGAATTTTGGCCATTTAAGAATAAGATGCAAAATGTTTTAGAGAGAAAGAATTGGCTAAAATAATTTATTAAAAGGCAGTTATCCATTTCATTAATTCTAAGTCACAATTGATTTCAAATGGCCTGTTATTTTATATACCACTAAGAAGGAAAAATCACTGCCCATTAAACTATGATACAATGCTTTCTTATCACTTAGAATTTATTTAATACTCATTTACAGAGCTCTTGGAACATAGACATAGGATTTTATCACCCATCACTCTTTGCCTACAGAAAAAAAGGAAGATATAAGGGATGTGAGTTGATTGGGGTATTCCTAAGGCTTCTTCACATCCACAGTCCTGGTCTTCTGGACTTCTCATTTATTATCATTGCTGTCCACGTTTGTGTACATACCTGTGCGTTTGAAGCTGTAAATGGCTCATTGTTTCTTAAAGAATCGGTGAAATAACTAAAAGCCATCGGTGCAGAACTCCTTACTGGATCTGCTATTAAATGGTACGAGCCTGTTTTGACTCCCAGGTCAGAAATGCTGCTGACCATTCAGTACCACCACAGACCCACTCCCCACAAACTTTTGATTGTGAGCTCTTATACAAAAGTGCATTTCTAATTTTCCGAGATTTTTTTTATCAAGTTGCTGATATTCGGTGATGTTTGGACGATGAGGACTCTGTCATGATTGTCACAGGTCACACAAAGGTTGTCAGACCCCAGCTCTGAGACACATCCTGATTTTGGATTTCAGAGACGTGAAAATGTAAAAAGAAATGTGACCCTCAGAGCTAATGAAATATGGCACCAAAAGATTCCTTGCCTTTAATGCTTTTCTCCCTTTGGTATTTGACCTATTTTGTTACACACAAAGTAAATTAGCTGCTTTGTTTTGTTATTGCAAGTAATTGAGTTCGGGGTTATGTGTAGTACCTGCCCGGTGTTCCTTGGTCTGCATTCCTCACGCTGCCTTTTTGGAACACGAGTGATCTCAGAGTTGTTAGGGATGTTCCATATGGAAAGAATTCTATGTTTACAGAAGTTTGGGAGATGCCATCCACCACATTTCTCTCTGCGGGAAGCACAATTACAATAGCATATTAAAGCCTCTGAGAAGTCCTGTAGTGAAGAATCCCATTTAAATGCTTGCTTCTGTGTTCTCAAATTTATGTGACTATAAAAGTCTTCCCCCCCATTTTTTATGGGTGTGTTCTAGCAGAGTTTGAGAGATACTGCTCTAGGGTATTTTACTGCTCAATCAAAATAGCTAAGCCCGAAACACCACCGCTGGCCTTCGGTAAGGTCCTAACGTTTATTACTAAGTTCTTGATGATGGCTGCACCCCAGGGGAAGGGCATGTCCACAGAAGAGCTAACAAGTCCCTGGGGATTTTCCCAGTTCTCCCACAGCATGGTACTGTCAGAGATAAGCCTTTTTCTCCAAGGCTTTTTTCCAGAGACTCTTCTCCTCATGCATACCTCATATCTCAGACTCCGTGGCTGGTGCCTCTTGTAGTCTTCCTCATACATCTGTCCTCACCTATGGTCCGCACACTTCCCCAACTTTCCTGGATGTTCTCCATGCCCAAGTCTTCACTGCTATATCCATATGTTCTCCATCCTGGAAGTAATCTGGAGTTCTCAATTCAATGATCGATCATCCCCATGCCAGCGTTTCGTATGCCCTCAACGCATCCTGAAAAAAATGAATAATATTCACATTCCCCCCAAACACACAGTTCTTGGGTTCGATCTATTGGTTAATAAGCACCCAGGAGATAAAGCCCCCATCAAAGCAGGACCCTGCCTTAGTCCCCCACTGTTAGTCCCCAAGTCCTATAAATTCATACTCCTGGATCCCTAGGCTGGGTCCTTCCCTGACTTCCCACAACAGCCTTAATTCAGGCCCTCCTTGACTCCAACTGGAATATTGGTGCCCTCGGAATTCTTTTTGCTGAGATCCATCTTCCATACTGCTTGGTTGTTTTTTCACAATCACATCGAGCCATTCCTCCTATTAAACAAATCTTCTACTTCCCACTGAATGAGAGTGTCCAGCATAACCCATTTGGAAATCATGAGCGGGGTTGGTTAAAAAGAAAATTACATATATATCTACAGTAGAATACTAAGCAGCCATTTAAAAAGTTGTACTTTATTTTTTATATGTTTTGATATGGAAAAATGCTCATGCTATATTTTTAAGTGAAAAAAATCAGATTACAAAATAGTATGTATCACCAGGAACACGTATGTAGTTTTCATATCTATATAAAAATTATGGAAAGATATAAATGCTAAAAGTTGTTTATTTCTTGGCACTGAGGTCCCAAGTGGTTTTAACTTTTTCTCTTTTTGCCTGTGTGTTTTTAATTTTTTTAGTAGTGAAGTTGTATATTTTTAAAATAAAAAAATTTAAAAATATATTTGAAAGATTTAGTTCTAACAAAGCTCTCCTCCATGAAAGCTTCTCCAGGGCCACTCTCTGCAGCACTCAATACCCACATGCTTTGTTACTCAGAGAGCTCTCAGGAACAGACCAGTTGGTGCTGAGATTATCTGCTTATCTTTGTTCCCTGAACTGGACTATAAATCCTGGAGGGCAGAGGTCACATCTTATTTATCTTGTATTTGGATATTTAGCCCCGTCTGGTCCTTAGTGAATGTTCAGTAAATATTTAATGTGATTGGGGCTGATTTTGTATTAAGGAAGACTGGAATTATGACTCGTTTTTTGCTGGTACATAAATTGGCATGTGTATATATATTGCATATGCTCACTATATGCTGGACCCTGTTCTAGGCGTACCGTGTGCATTACCTGGGAGGGAAAGAATGCGATTATTACTGCTATTATGGCTTGGAGGTAAGAGTTGCCTGTGGGTTTGCTCTGAGCTATGTATGCCTCACTTGAACATTTGCTCTTAAAAGCTATTAAACTGTCTCCTAGGGATCTACTATTACCACACAATGACTTTGGAAACAAATGCGCTTCACCACAGCTAAGGCCACCAGAGAGACACTGGGCTTCTGATGGAGGGAAGGCTGGTTCTGACCAGAATGGAGACTCAGCATCGTGTTTCTCCTGCAGAGTTTTGCTTAGAGCTGGCCCCATGGGTGGAAACTGGTACAGGGACTAGAGTCAACATGCTGACCTGAAGCCACGTCTGTGTCTTTTAGTTGGTTCTTAAGGGTGTGCTCCTGGCATTTCTGAGTTCCTGAGACCTGAGTAGCAAGAAAAAAAGAAAGAAAGAAAGAAAGAAGAAAGAAAGAAAGAAAGAAAGAAAGAAAGAAAGAAAGAAAGAAAGAAGAAAGAAAGAAAGAAAGAAAGAAAGAAAGAAAGAAAGAAAGAAAGAAAGAAAGAAAGAAAGAAGAAAGAAAGAAAGAAAGAGAAAAAGAAAAAGAAGCAGCAAAGCAAATAAGTCTAGAATTTTCTGTTCTGATTCAATCTCAAATGGCTTTATTACCTTGACCTGAGTCAGCAATGTGGCTTCATAGATGAAAAAGAGAACATGGTTCTAACACAGAGTTGCTCTTCCCGTTCCATGTATTAGGGTGTTGCTTTGATCCTCTAAATTTAAGGATCCAGAGCATCTCATCCATCAGGCTGAGGAAAGTGGTTTCCAGTTGGTAGGAAAAATAATGGCCCTGGTGTTACTCCCACTCTTGGCTGTCCATAGGCAACACCTCTGATGTCCCCTTACCTGGTTTCCTCTATGGTGACCAACCATCCAGGTTTGCTTGGGACTGAGAGATTTTCTGCAATTTGGGACTTAACAGTGTGAGAACTGGGGTGGTTGGTCACCCACCACCTCACTCTCATTTAACCCCAATGAGCAGCTCCACTTTGCCCCTTCCAACACACGTACACCCACATACACACACAGTTTCTTCTTTTCTAGTTAAAAACTAATACATAATAAGAAGTTTGGAGAATATGGAAAAGTGTAATGGAAGATAAAACATACAGGCACATAATCCTACCATCATCCAGGGTTAGCTGCTAGTAACATTGTGATATACTTCCTTTCAGTCCTATTTTTCTATATAGACAACCTTTCTGTGACTTGTTTTCACATTTCATAGGTGCCCTCAATATTCATTCCAACTGAATTATCTTCATAAAATTATTTGTAGGAGTGCGGATAGCATGATTGATGTCATCCTATATTCCTGAGATACGGTCCTGGATGGATGTCCAAGGTGTAAGCTATAAGAACTACCACAAATTTCAGTATCGGGTAATCAAATCCTTAACAGAGGTCAGCAAACATTTTTGAGGTTTATAGATAAAGGCAGGCAGGAGAAGTTGCAGAACATTTAGCAGAGAACCACCATTAGACTTGGAATATTTCATTATGAGATCGCAGAGGTGATTCTATAATTATTATCAGTATATGAGTATTTCTTATATGAAAGAGAGTGATAAATTCCGCCCCCCCCCACCAACCTCTAGTGAATAGTTAGACAAGAACAAATGAGTCTTAAGGATTCAGGCTAGATAATAAGAAAAGTTATTAACTACCTTAGTGGGTTAGAGAGAATCTAAGAAATCTCCTCTGCAAGTCTTTAGAAATGATAGAGATTTTCTTATCAAGGAAGGATTAAGTGTGGGCCTGCCTAATGCCAAAGAATAAACAAAAGAGCCTGTCAGGGTCTCAGCCAGGCCTCATGTTCTATGATTCTGTGTATAATAAAGAACACATAAAAAACATGTAAAATTGATTTTTATTTTACATTTTCCTTTGAGAAACAAAGAAAAATAGATAGTGATATTTTTGACGTTTGAGTTTAATTTTCAGGCAGTTATGGGGCAACATGTTGCTATGCGGTCGGATGGTAACACCACAGAGGGAGGCACTGGAGTGTGACGAAGTTGACTTTCATTATTTTCCCAAATTGTATTCTTGTTGCTTTTCCCTGAAACTTTAAAATAGGTTCATTTAGTTTAGTAAATGTCTTAGCTGGGATTTTAGGCCCTATTTGTATTTCAAGGGATTAAACAAAACCTACATGGCTTGCAACACCACGGGTCACTTCCGGCCTTTGCTCCTTCATGCCTGTTACGTTGATCATTCTTAATTGTTAACAATGTTCAGTTCAACACTCTTTATATTTTCTGCTGGTCTTTTCTTTCTCTTGCACATTCATGCGGATAGTGTATTCATTTGTAAATATGGTCCATAGAGAAAGCATCCCTTTCTGTGCAAATTGGCAGCTCAGGGAAGAGTTGGGAGCTTACAATGTCATTGAAAGTCACACAAATCAATTGGCAAAAATTACTTTCTGTGATTATCTTGTTTTTGCAGTTACATTTTTAATTTTGACAGTTTAAGTGTGTTTAGGGTTCACGGTAGTGAAAGGCCAAGTGGAATGTGGGGCAGGTCACTGCTGAGCTCCCCATTGCTTGGCTAATGAGGTTTTCTCTGGACTTCTGGTGTCATTTAATCTCATTAAGATTGAGGAGAGATACTTTAGAACAAAACAAATGAACAAATATTTATTGGGGGCCTATGATG
This sequence comes from Phoca vitulina, assembly GCF_004348235.1. NCBI lineage: Eukaryota > Metazoa > Chordata > Mammalia > Carnivora > Phocidae > Phoca > Phoca vitulina. The sequence continues at coordinate 11,301,821 of NW_022589712.1, forward strand.
TGCAAGGGTTGTATTAGGTAGAGTGGGGCATAAAAATTAGGAGTGCTTGCTTTCAAGGGCCTTACTATCTAATTAAGAAGAAAATAAGTAGTAATAAAATAAAAATATAGACCACATAAGAAAAGGTGCCACAAAGCAGGGCATGATTGTCAATTGAATTATACAGGTGAAGATTATTTGATTTTGGAGAGAAAATTGTGTCAGGCTCCTTTCCTTCAGGTGATAAGCTATGAGTTGGTCTCAAAGGCCTTGGCTAAACAGCAAAGAAGCCTTCCAGCATGGCAAATAAATGTGTATAAAGGCTGAGCGGGTGAAAGCAAAAGGTATGTTTAGGAACCAAGAAATACATTTTGGTTGGAAAGGAGACTTGGAGCAGAAGAGGAGTGGGAAAAGCTTGGGAACCCATTCTCAGTTAATACAAAGTGTGTTCATTTTCTATTGCTTTGTAATAAATTTAAGAACTTTGAACAACACCCATTTATTATCTCATAGTCTGCAGGTCAGTTACAACTGGGTTCTCTGCTTAGTATCTCACAGGACAAAAATCAGGGGGTCAACTGGGCTAAGCTGGAGGTTCTGGAAAGAATGCTTCCATGCTCATTCAGATTGTTGGCAGAATTCAGGCTCTTGAGGTTGCAGGAGTGAAGTCCTTGTTTTCTTGCCAGCTACTGGACGGGCACACTCTCTGCTCCTATAGGACACGCTCAGGTCTTTGCTCCAGGGTTTCTTCCATCTCAGCAATAAAGAGCTTCCCTCATGTTCCCTCTCCTTTTAATCTCTCTTCCTCTTCTGCCACCAGCTGGAGAAAACACTGTGTTTAAAGGTCTCATATGATTAGCTGAGGCTCTCCCACACAATCTCCCTTTTGATTAATTCAAGGTCAGCTGATTAGTAACCTTAATAACTTCTGCAAACTCTCTTTCTCCATGTAATGCAACATAATCATGGGTGTCACACAAGGGGATGAGAATCATGGGGGTCTGCCTACCACACCAAGCTGTAAAATGATGCTGCCATGTTCCTTTCTGTTGCCGAAGAGCACTGACCTCAGGGTGTGTGAGGGAGACGTGCCTAGTTTAAATTATGGCAGAAATGTGGTGGAATTTGACACTTTTGTCAACTCTGTTTTATTTTCAATCAAATATCCTTTTCATGGAGGAAAAATGAACATGTGAGGAAAGTTCTTAGATAGTTTTCCATTCATCTTTCAAGGTTATAAGCATGTGAAAGGCTTCCTTATGCCCATAAAGACTTTGGCAGCATTACTGACTTGACCTAGATGGGAAGACAAACTTGAAAAGAGTAAGAAAAAATTCCTCCGAGGGTGTGTATACTATGCATCAATCCTTTTTTTCTTTCCGGGGACTGAGTATTCTTATATTTGCTACATTTTAAAAGAGTCATGTCATTCGACAAAAAGTACAAAATCCTATTTGAAGGGATAGGCAGTAGAGATGGTATCAGAAAGTAGTTTAGAAAAAATAACTCAAATGTTTGTAAGTGAAATATACTGTACTAATGGTATCTGCTTTTCCAACATGGCTGCAACATGTTGATTCATTGAGGGAAGAAATGGTGTTTATTTATATTCTGTCTCACTGAGTCATTGCATCCACTCTGAAATTGAATAGTCGTGCGAGTGGGCAGCGGGAAAGGGGAAGGCTGAGTACAGAGTGCAGCAGAACAAGGAAATAGTTTCTTATACAATATCCTTGGAACCCGGTGCTGACACAGTGTAGCCAGTTGTGTGCAAGCAGGATAAACACAGCAGTCAACACATTCATAATGCTTTGGGCAGAGCTTTGGGCTCTAGCTTTGGGCAGAGCACTGCGTAAGGTGTTGCTGGGATTTTTCAAAATTGTTCAAGTCCTTTCAGACAATGAAAGGAGCTCTTTCCTTTCACTGGGGTTGCTTAACTTCATTTAGGAAGAGTGTTAAGACCTTTCTCATAATCTGTGAATCCTAGCTAATGGATGAATGCAAATATTGTTATCATTTCCCATTGACAGAGGACTCCATTGTTACAATGGAGAGAAGTGTTAATCCTTTAGTAATTAATGCCTTATTGGGGTCTTCATAGGTCAAGGATGTAGTTGGATTTTGGTAAATTAACTTTGAAGTCCTTTCCTTAACTCTCATTTCTCTTTTTCTTTTTTAAAAAAATAACCATTGCATATAACTTTGTTCTTTTTCATTTACCAATGATATAAGACCTAGTTTATATGATGAAATGAAACTAAACTGGACAAAAGGTGAATATGAAGGACACCTGGCTCTTTCTGTAATACTTCATAACAAATCATGTAGAAAAATCCAACACAGAGAAATTACTGTGGTCATGTGGTAAAGATTAACCACCAGTATAATAATTTGCAATTATTATATTGGTCTCTCCAAGAGTGATCAGGAAGAATGTTTCTTCTAAATTCTGCCACTGACAACATGCATCTTAAATCTAAATGGAAGCTGGAGCCTAATGTGTTGCCTTAACTAATGAACTCATTGATTCGTGAATATTTGTTTTGTTAAGGATTGTGTGACATAGTAGAAAAACATAAAATATATTTTTCTGTCCTGGTTGCAAAGTGCAGTTGGGGAGATGTGAAACCAGTGAAGAACCTGATGGTATGTTTCAGTCCCTGAGTGCTAAGTGTGGCTCAGAGATGAGAGACAGGTGTCTGGAAAGATGCCCAGGGTGAGTAGACATGAAGCAAGCTCACTGAGGAGTGGAATCTGGGTGGGTGGGGTTGATATAGGGTGGGCTTAGGAGGCCAGGGAATGGCAAGAGTGAAGGCAGGGTCACAATAGCATAGTCATAATTAATAACCATATGTGTGTATTGGTGGCTCACAAAATAGTGATGAGCAACATGGGCTTTACACATAGGCGGAGTTCAGTTTAAATCCACACCATCCTTATGAAAGGCCCTTGGGCACATTATTTAACCACCTTGGGCTTCAGTTTCCCCATCTGTAATATGAGAATAAAAATAGTAATTACCTAGAGGTTGTGAGGAGGATTGAGTGAGAAAATATCTAGAAAGCACTTAGAATGTGTCTGGCATGTGGTAAACATTCAATATCATTTAGCTTATTATTATCATGATGATGATTTAAAAATAGTCATGGGAATGATCAACGAAGAGCTCCATTTAGCACATGAATAGACTAAAAATATTCAACAACTATTGAATGTTTACTACATGCTAGACATTCTTTGGGAGTACCTGACATGTATTACCTTCTTTACCACTCATACTGATACTATGGGGTAGGTAGCATTATTATTCCCATTTTACATATGGGGCATGGAGAGGTCTGGGAACTTGTGAAAAAAGTCAAACAGTTTATAATAGACAGGGCTGGGATTTCAACCCAGGCAGTCCAGTGCTGGAATCTGGCTTTTGGTCACTATTCTGTACCACCCAGGACTTTCACTCCATGATTGGGCTCCTCTTTTTTTTTTTTTTTTTTTTTAAATAATTGGGACTCTTAACCACTAAATTCTACTGCTTCTTAGGGAACAGGGGAGCAATCAATCATCAACCTGCTGCCTACACTGGATGTATGGAGCATCCCCCAGATTGTGGGGCACCAACCTCAACCTCAACCCTTACTAAAAATGTCTATCCTTTATTAACTATACTAATGAGTGGTAATAGGTTCAAACATCTTTAAGGATTAGGAACTTTGTTTCAGAATAAGAATTTACCTTAGGAGATACAGAATTTTCTTCAATAAAATTTTTGAAGAATTTTAAGAAGGGGCAGTGAAGGAAATAGAGTAATATACACTAATTCTACAAGGCTCATGAATCTGTAGAAAGTCTGTTGTTTTATTGCTTGTGTTAGAAAACCTTCAGCACACCCAATTAATGAACATATATGCCAAGCATTTACCGTGTGCCGGCCACTGAGAAAGGCAAGGCAGTCTTTGATTCTCAAAGAGTGGCCAATCTAGTTGGAAGTACAGAATAGTAGAAGGGAGTTTGGCATCTGAGCTTATATAGACCCAGAACTGAAGCAGAGGTTCATGACTCAGGAGCTGTGTTCTCCAGGCTTTGATGTTTCTGAGTTTTGGTTTCTTTAGTTTCTTTAGAGGGAAGACGGGGATAATACCACTTACCTTCCAAGGTTGTTAGAAGTAAATACACTGAAGGAATGTCTGCAAAGCATCTGCTACCATTCTTGGAATGTAGTGGTTCTTGTTAAACAATATCTATTATGATCATGATTACTACCATTTTGACATACATACATGCATACATAAGAAGAGCAACCAGCCAGGGGAGCCTGGGTGGCTCAGTTGGTTAAGCATCTGACTCTTCATTTCAGCTCAGGTCATGGTCTCAGGGTTTGAGATGGAGCCCCACATTGGGCTCCATGGTGATCTGAGGGGAGTCTGATGGAGATTCTCTCTCCCTTTCCCTCTGCCCCTCCCCTTGCTCGCACACTCTCTGTCTCTGCCTCTCTCTCAAATAAATAAATCTTAAAAAAAAAAAAAAAAAGGGAAGAGTAACTAGCCATGACAAGTACATCAAACTAGAGGTGCAAACAATAACTAGGCATTCAGGTCACAGGGGCAAGATCAATGGCACAGAGTGTTCAGAGGTGATTTTCTAAAAGAGGTGGAATTTGATGTTTTTCTGAATGGTTTCTAAAAACTCCTAATTTGTTAGGATTAAAAGGGTCCTGAGGTCAAATATGTTTAGGCACCACCAGCTAAAAAAGGTTAAACAGGTTTCTTCACTGTGTGACTTCTCAGAGCCTTTTTATGACTATTGCATAATAACTCTCCAAATGAAAGATGCAGTATGCAGTGTCCCAGACTTATTTATCTTTTTGTTCTTTCATGGAGCCCCCATAGGCTGGAGTGGTGGAGCAAACTTGGGGAAATGTGAAGTGAGACCTCATTCCAGAAGGATGGATGGGCAGGTAGCAGACAGAGATGAGGCAAAAGGCATGGAAGGAGGAGAGATGGGAGTGTGGTAAGCCACTGGAGACCAGGCTGAAAGGGTAGACTGGGGACACACTAGGGAGAGAACTATTTTGTAGAAATGGGGAATAAGTGGAAGGTTTATTTTGTTTTTAGAAGTTTTGTTTTCTTAAGAAAGATGAATCAGACTGATGGTCCAGAATGGTCTGGATGGGTTAAACCTGCAGCAGGAAAGCCCAGTAGGTTTTTGTGTTAACCCAAGCTTGAGATGACCAGGTTCTTCCCAACCTTGTCTTTCTACTATGATGTCTAAGCTGATGATTGCGTGATGGATTTGCTTGGGCTCCACCATTGCCAAGGGGCCGACTTTATCACAGGCACCCAGCATTTGTACCAGGTCTCCAAGGTAACACCTTCATTAACTCATGGATGTGCCTTAGAAAATTTCTAATTCTCTAAGCCTGCCTTTGTTTCAAAATCATTAGAAAAAAAAAAAAAGCATTTTAACATGCGGAGACATTCATTGTTAGGTACGGCTTCTTTCATGGCCAGCCAAACTAAAACTTGCAGAAACCACACCCCTTTATGGTGCATTTCAAATTTGCAGGTCTGTCATTTGAAATGCCTCCCAGACTATATTGGCAATAGAGCAAGCTGAGTGCAGAAATGGGATGGCCTACCAGCCTTCGTGGCCCATTGAGTTATCAAAGAAACAAAATCCAAGTTTTTCTGTGTGAATGAGAATTTAAAAGATAACGAAAGAAAGTGCTGATAAATCACAGTTTACAATTGCTGGAAATCCCAGCGAAGAAGGATTTAAGACTGTCTGGTGATCTCCATGGAAAGAACAATTATCGCTTTTGTCGAATTCTCTCCTTCTCCTCTCTCTTTCCCCTACCCCGCACCCTTTCTTTCTGCTCCTCCCTGCTCCTCTCTCTCTCCATCCTTATCTTAATTGGGATTAGCAGGCCTGCACCTGGTGAGCAAGAGATGCTGGATGAGCTTCCTGTCTTCTTTACTTTACTCTCTTTGACCTTGACTTGGAAGATATCCTTCTACCACGCAGGAATTTTCAGCAATAGTTTTGCACTGTTTGATCACTTGGCCATTTGGCGTGTGAATTGCTTTTTAAAAAATATACAGAAAAATTTCTATTTCCTTGTTTAACAAGTGAGGGGTGAAATAAAGGAGTTCTTCACAGATCTAGAGACTACAAACAGAACAACAACAAATTCTAACCACCTTACAGCCAACAGCTGCCCAATTAATGTCATGTGGGTTTACAGCAAAAGTGGTCAGTGACAACATAGCAGAAGGCAGTTCAGGTCACAAATTCAGAACAGGAAATATATTTTCATCTTGTTATTTATGACCCAGCCTTAAAGGAAAACAGATGGTACTACTTTCAGGACTGTTCTGCTCTTGTTTCAAATGGCTAATTCAAATCGAACACGGGATTCTATTCTTAGTCAAGGCAGCTGCTGCATTGTCTGAGCTGCGTTGTTTTTCCCAACAACATCCCTTCCCCTGAACAGAGCAGCCAGAGGAGACCACAGCTACATCACCATCATGCAGCAGCCCTGAGAGAATTGCCTCGTACTGCGGGCGGACAGCACTTAAGGCAAACTGTGGCCCCCTTTTGAATGTAATCCACAACTTCCACTCTCTCCACTCGCACATTTAATCCTGTCAAAAGCATGACTTTCTCTTTGAAAGCAGTCGTTTATTCCAATTTTAGAGCACAGTGACCTCTCAGGGACCCTTTTAGGATGGGGAAGATTGCAAAGATGGGAACAGAAGTCAGAGAAGGCTAAGAGGAAATGGAATGTGAGAGATGTTCCTACAAGACAAAGGAAAAGGCAGATACAGCTGAAGTGCTTCTCCCTGGGTGGCCATATTGCCCTGCTGGTTGTCTTTAGCCAAAGGCGCTATTCAGGAGACTCACTGACAAGAAGCTGAAAAGTAAACATTTGGATGAACCACTCTCTTAAAAAAAAAAAATCAGTTTTTGAAGACAATCAAAATAACATGTGTACATTATTTTAAAAATAAAATACTTCCATATCTTTGGGTTTTTTTCTCCACTGTCTGAGGGAGTTCCTAGGTTTAATCCTTCTACTAGATAGACATCCCCTCTCTACCATCCTACACACCAGAAACAATTACCTCTGATTCTTCTAATGTTAACTTCAGGTTTTTACCTCCATATTTCTGAGAAGTATGCTTATTTTGTTGATGCTTACATTTAGGCAATATGTATCAGTGTGTTCTAGTGGTATTTGAGGATTTAGCTTGCCTACAATTCTTGCCTTCAACCTACTCATTCTCCCAATTGAGTTATAGTACATTTTTGATTATCTGACAGTCTTTATATTATTATGAGTAAATGTTTTGTTGCTAAAACACATAGCATAGTATTATTAGACTTCCTTTCTTGTACAACTTTTTGTTTTTCCTGGAGTTAATTATTGTGCAATTTTAAAATTTACTTACTTTTATTTATTGTTTTTAAACTTTTTTTCCTCTTTTGGATAAAAACTTGTCAAATGAATGACCATAATTTTTTTCAAATAATCAAACACATTCAATAATCTACTAGTGTTCCTCCCCCTCCATACCCCTTCTCTCCTGGAAACCTCCCTTCTCCTTCATTCTTCTTGCTCTGACCTATTTGTCGGTTAGGTTCTTTGAAAAAGGCTTAATTTAGGACTTTCTGTTACATTTTCTTTCTGTTGGCTCCTTTTTCCAAGATTCCATGTCCTATGAAAGCATACTAAACACAGATGCATGGGAAGTAAAATTTTTGATTCCTTGCATTCCCAGAATTATTGTTATTTTACCCTCACTTTATACTATAGTAGTTTGACATGGCAGAGACAATGAGAAATCAAGACTAGTGAAGTTGAACACATACCAATAGAAACTCTTCAAAATAAAACATAGACCTAAACGTAAAACTTAAAATTATAAAACTTTTATATGAAAACATAAGAGGATCTTGGGGTTAGTAAAAAAATTCTTAAATATACCACAGAGAGCATGATCCTTTAAAAATCTAAATTTTACAAATATAAAAAACTTTGACTCTTTCATAAGAGTGTGAAAAGACAAGAAGTAAATACTTGCAAAACACATATCTAATAAAGAACCTATAAGCAGAATATATTGTTAAATTAAACAGGAGCCATTAGACAGAGGTTGTTCTAATGCCTTAGAGCTATGTGATCAAACCAAAACTTAAATGTGTAAATGTTTCTAGGTTAAGAAATCAAAGCCTAAGGACAATCACCCACAAAGAAGCAACTAGCCTTTTTCTAATAAGGCCGATGCTTAAGCTACAACCAACCAAATAATATTGCTTCTGCCATCTCTCTATACAAGACTTTCCTCTAGCTCCTGATGGTGGAGTGCTCCTCACCACTTTTGGTTTGGTGCTGCCCAGTTGGAATTGATTTTTGCTCAAATAAACTCTTAGAATTTTTAATATGCCTCAATTTGTCTTTAATCATTCTGGTGTCTGAGGAGGAGACTCCTGAGGCCTCCAGGAACAATGAGCGATAGCAGGTGTAAGGTATCCACTGAGTCTGTTGTGCTTTCTAGCTGCCTCTGGAGATATGGGTAAGTCCCTTTTGGATATTCCAGCTCAACAGCTTTTGTGTTATAAACTCTTGGACTTTGTATGAGCATTTCTTTTTCTGGACTAGATCTGGGGTCAAACTGGGTTTGACTTAAACTGGACTGGGTCCAGTGTGAGACCTCAGATTACTAAAATTTTGTTTTGAGGAAAAAAGAGGAAGTGGGGGAGAGAGAGAGAGAGATAGATAGAGAGAGAAAACTTAGTTCCTCTGAGTCCTCCATCTAGGACTTCGGCTGACTATATGTATAAAATTTATGGCCCAGACTTATGTTTGTCTGAATAAGTGGGTTAACTTTACCAAAGATAATTTTGAATTACATGGTCACAGTGGGAAACTTTTAACCTATATAAGCATATTCATTTACTAGGTCCCCTTTTTCAATAGAAATTCACTGTAAAGAGCAGAGAAAAAATTATTTTTCCTTCTCTACATTTTCAGGTGACTAGGTTGGGACATGTCGAGACATCACACTCACTCTGGGGCCTGCAGATGGGATACTAGGAAAACTGGCAGAAGCTAAAAAGGGTGAAAATTCTTACCAAAGTCAGCTTTCTTGGATCTCTGTCTGTAGTGCCTGATTGAGAAAGAAAGGTAAAATTTCGTGTTGTCCCTTACTTCTCAAATTCAGACTCTTATGAATTTGATTTTGGGGTACCCATTGGTTTTGGATCCTTTCTCTCCCAGGAACAGCTATCACTTTCTTATTTATATTATATTGTGTTCTGAGAACTTACTTGGCTTGACTTTATGCTTGTAATGCACACACTCCACTTGTGGCTAGTGTCCTATGGACTGTTGCCAGGTCTCATGGGACTTGGCTAAGTCCTACTTTTGGTTATCTTTGGTTATCCAGACATCTTGATTATCCCAAAGATAACCAAAAGATAACCAAAAGATAACCAAGAATCCAGTGGTTCTGGATCTTGGGAGGACTACATATTTGCATCCCCTTTGTGGAAAACCTCTTGAATCCATGGGTAAGCCACAACAGGCTTATTGGTTTTGGTTTTGAGTCACTTGCTAGGTATATTGTTGGTTCAAAAGAACAAGGAAGTAAAAAGGAGTTCAATACTGCCAGGAATATGTATTGTTTGTCCCAGCTAAAACCTGATAAGATATTTTAAGGGATTTAAAAAAAAATGAATTCTGTAGTCAGAAATTGGCCAAATTAGAAGCTGATATTAAAAGCCTGATAGAGGGCGCCTGGGTGGCTCAGTTGGTTAAGCGACTGCCTTCGGCTCAGGTCATGATCCTGGAGTCCCGGGATCGAGTCCCGCATCGGGCTCCCTGCTCAGCAGGGCGTCTGCTTCTCCCTCTGACCCTCCTCCCTCTCATGCTCTCTGTCTCTCATTCTCTCTCTCGCAAATAAATAAAATCTTAAAAAAAAAAAAAAAAAAAAGCCTGATAGAAATATTTTAGGCCTTTTCCTCTAAGCTAAAATGGAACTGTATGCCCACAGGAAAAGAAAACACTCTGAAGCCATTGTGGAAGGATTTACTAAAACCTTCCAAAGACACACAGCTCTGAATCTAGAACATAGGAACCTTTTGATTCCACCTTAATTGGAAGTCTCCCTCATAAGCAAATTGAAAATACTGTAGTTGGATGGGTGGGTCAATCCTTTGATATCATAAGGTTGCAACTTAATTCTTTGAAGAATTAGAAATCACTTGTCTTAAAAATCAAGTCTTTACAAGAACAGAAATGTGGCTCTAGGGGCAATTCAAGCCCACTTATCCTTTTTACTAATCCCCCCTCCCCACTTGGAGAAACTTGCATTCTTTCTCTGCCTTTGAGATGTAAATGTTCTACCCAGTCTTCTCCAGGAACCAAAAGCCATCTCTTTGAAATGCAAACATCAGTGAGGTAACTCTTATCAGAACAACAACAGCAACAACAAGCTATTTGGAAACTAGGTGATCCCACCTGATCTGGGATAATCTTTGGTAAATAAATGCTAGTTTAAGTTTGTTGCTTTAACTAGAATAGGCATGTCTTCAGAGTTATCAGGATTCAAAATAATGCAGTAATGTGACTTTAATCTACCTGGCTTTATTAAAAGTCAAATAAGTCATGTTATCTTTGTTACAAAATTTGTCAGCAAGAAAAATAACTTACGATGACGGTTAGCTGTTTAATGTCTCCTTGCGATTTTCATGAGTAAGCTAAACATAATTGTTAAGAACAAGTAATCAAATAGATGTAAGTAAGTTAAAAGTTTATAAATGAACTTTTCAACAATAATTGCTTTATGGTATGTCTGTTTAAAAATAGTTTCCAAACATGAAATTTTAAAGTTATACTAAGTTAATTAAATGAAGAGTATTTGTTGAATATTTGGATCATTTCCAAATAAGATAAAATTCTTAAACATTAATTTCTGGACATAGATTTATTTACTTCTGGCTTCTTATTAGAAGAACTTAACATATTTGAATTTATTTGTAAACTTGTACCTAAGTTGAAAAATTAGCTGTAAGGAAAAATATAATTTCCTGGGCTTAATGCTGTCTTTATCAGGTTTTTAATTTCTCCCCCCCCCCCATTATGTCACCTTGTGCATTTGCCTTTAAAATCTTCTATTGTCACTTTGGTTAAAAAGATGATTAAGTATTATTTCATAATGATCTGTTATTCTATTTGATCAAATGTTCAAACCCTTTTCCATTTTGACAACTTACCAAAATAAAATTCCAAATGGAGTCTTTCTGGCCATAAATCAGCTTTGAGATTTTTCTAGATGGTCCCTGGAAAATCTCATAGGATTTGTCTCCCACCTTGTAAAATAGAGATGTTAAATGAATTAGGTTTATTTTGTATGTTAAATTACATGGAAAGCATTGTCAAATCAGTACGATAAACTTTCTTAAGCTACATGAGTATGAATGTATGTTAGTAATATAGATATTCCAGAAATTTTTTAAAGTTCATAGAAATTTGTCAATATTCTGTTCAATTATTATGTTAATTATTGAATGCCATAGAAATAACTAAATCTCCTTATAATATGACCTCTCATCAAATGTTTAACCATGGCTGTTTTTAAAAAGTCTTTTTGTCATTTATAGACAGTTGCTATTTTACTTTGATGCTTTTGCAAACGTGCCTTTTCTTCAGAGAAAGCCATTAAGTACTCTAGAATACAGGTTTCTGATAACTTAAAGATCATACCATTGACCTGGTTAAGAATTTGTAGAACTTTAATGGAGAAACAAGGTTCAAATAGAATAAGAGTTAATAACATTGATTGACAGAACAGATGAGGATGAATATAATTTTCCATGACTTTTTGTTTGAAACATTGCTGGTTCTTTAATGTTTTGGTTTTCCAGGTTTAAGAAAACCTTTTGCTCTTTTCTTTTAACCTATCTACGCCTTACAGCAGTTTGGCAAAGTATCGTTTCTTAAACAGAATTGAGACGATAATTTTTTCTCTCTACCTAATCCCTCCAGAATCCAGAAACTCATTAAATATTCTTATTTGCAGGGCAATATAGTCACTTACATAAGTTTAGTAAGAATCTGTTTTCTTTATAACAGGCCACAATTGGAAACTTTGATTATATTCTACCAGGCTTTGACTGAAATTTCATCTTTGAGAATGATGTGTATAAAATCAGATATGGCTGGACGGTTTTAAGGAAATAAGGTTGACTTTATGGAACCAATGAAGCTCTTTGGAAAACCCACCTGCTACCTTGCTTACAGGATTCTAAACTTTACCAAGTGAGGAAGAAAGGTCACTTCCTGGCAGCCCTAGGAAACTCAGGATATTTGGGGGAATCTCAAAAAGAAAGGAATCAACCCAAATCTATAGATATTGCAGGCAAAGTCTGATGCTGAGTCCTTGGCTTGGCTTCTTAGCCTTGAGAGGCTTTTCAAAGTCCAATCTGATATTATTTATGAAAAATTCCGACAAAGATGACTTATACAGAGCTGGTATGGTCAATCACTATTCTTTCTGCACTTATATAAATAATCAGGCCAACTTTAATGAGACTGGAATTATTTTGCAAACAAATTAGTCTTACTGTGATTATCTTTGATAGAAATGAGGATGGTTGTAGAGAGAAAAAAATGTTTCAGTAGGAAACCATAAAACAATCTTGTGGATACCATATTCCTATAAACCAGACTGGATCCTGAATTCTTCTAGTTTCCTCAAATACCTGACTATGTCTCTCCAAACTAATGTTTCTTATTTTTTCCTACTTTTCTGATTTGAAATCACTAAGAACAAATATTTCCCTTGAGCCTTGTTGGAAGGGACCATGCTGGATCCTCCTCATTATTGTGATAGTAATAAAACTTCAGGGTCTTGAAGCTTGGGTCCGCATCCTCCAATTATAAGGGGTTCCTCCAGACTCTTGGATCTACCACTAGCTGAAGATCTAATATTAAAATACACCAGGGAGGTTCCTCTCCAGAAGCAGAAGGCATCTTGAGGTAGACAGCTCTCCCAAGATCATGGATCAAGATCTACATCTCTAATATGAAACTTTTATTCCCTTTGCCTTTTCGTGACTTGTCTTTTCTCTTTTTTAATGCACAGGAAGACAATACTCCTTAACTCTGGCAGTTATCACTAAATCTACTGTTAAGGCTATCTCTGTACAAGAGTCCCTAGGCTTTCTTGCAAGGTGGTTTTAGAGAATAGAATTAGTTTAGATTACTTATTGGCTGCACGAGGAGAAGCCTGTGCCACGGCAATGCCAGGATCAATAACGCTGGTTTTGAGGCAAATACAAGAAATCAACAAACACTCCACTTGGCTAAATCAGGTTGATGTCCCTTCAGGTATATTCTTTGATTTATTTGATAACCAGCTGGTTTGGTTCATAGGAGCCAAGGAACATAATTCAGTCCCTTGGTTTTATCCTCCTGATAATCATCATTGTAGTCTCCCTGGTGTGCTGTGTTCTCTCAAGGGTCTTAAATATGCATTTGTAGCCATTAGCAATACATCAGATGGTCTCCCTGTGCTCGGAGAAACAGAAACAAATGAACAACAGGAGGACAACAATTCTTCCAGGGACCTGACATGACCTACAAGTTTCCTAATGAAACAAGAACAACTTAACCCTGATGGTGACTGAGAGTGGCATTAGTACCACATTTGTGCTTAATTTCTCAGGTATGAGAGAATAACCAAAAGGGGGAATTGTTAAATTAATTAAACAAGGAGGCCTTTAGACTGATGTGGTTCTAATACCTTAGCAGTTTATGTAAGCAAACCCAAACCTCAGCCTATTAATGCCTCAAGGAGAAGAAAGCAAAACCTAAGGACAACCAACCAATCAAGCTTTTCCAAATCAAGTACACTTAAGCTATAGCCAATCAAATAATTTCCTTGCTTTGCTTCCACATCTTCTCTATAAAAGTCTCTCCCCTAGTTCCTGTTGGTGGAGCACTTCTAACCACTTCTGATTTGGCCCTGCCTGATTTCAATTGATTTTTGCTGAAATAATCAAATAATCTCTTAAAATTTTTAATATGCCTCATATATTTTAACATTACAAAGAACTCTAAAATTCAACAGTAAGAAAATAATTCAATAAAAATATTGGCCAAAGATTTGAACAATCTACCAAGGATCTGTGCGTGGCAACTATACACATGAAAAGATGCTCAACATTATTCAATAGGAAAATGGAAACAAAAATCACAGTGAGATACCACTTTACACCTATTAGAATGAAAAATTAAATAGACTAATCATAGTATATATTAGCAGGGATGTGGGAGAACTGGAACTCTCATATACTGCTGGTGGGAATGTAAAATGTTCCAACCACTTTGGAAAGCAGTCTGTTAAAAAGTTACATTGGTGTGGTCAGCCATTTCATTAATACGTATTTACTCAAAAGAAAAGAAAGTATATGTCCAGTGTTTTTCCCAGCTTTTTTTTGTAAGAGCTCAATCCTAGAAAGAACCCAGATGTCTATCAACAAGTAAATGGATAAACAACTCATGATGTAGCCATACAAAATGATACTACTCAGCAATTAAAATGATCAAAATACTGATACACACAAGAATATGAATGACTCTTAACTATGCTGAGTGAAAGAAGCAAACAGAAGTGAGTACCTAGTGTATCAGTCCATTTATGTAAAACTCTAGATAATGCAAATTAATCCATAGTCACAGGAAGCAAATCAGCAGTTGTGGGGGGAGATGGGGAGGACTTCAGGGAAGGATTCTAAAGGGTTCGCTATCTTGGTGTGGTCATGGTTTCATGGATATTTACATATGTCAAAGCTTGTCAAATTATACATTTTAAATACATGCTGTTTTAATGTGTCAGAACTCAGTATTTTTACAAAATTTTTAAAAAGAAAGCATCGTGCAGACATCTGGAATCATGCATTTTCTTAATTCTAAGAATACTTTCAAATCACTGGTGTCTATTCATCCATTAATACCTATTCAGCCAAGCACTGAGCAAAGCAGTCCTTGACTTGACTGGCTTTCAGTCTAATGGGGGAGAGAGTCAATGGTATATATAACATAATAATAATATGTTATGCTACTGAGCCCTTTGTATTTGCAAGACATTAAAAAAAATGTACCCTACGTGTATAACTCGTTACTTTACTGATGAGGAAACAAGGGAGAAAAGGGTAAGTACCTCACCGATGATTTCTCAGTAAATGGTGGAGTGAAATCCGAACCCGGGGAAGCATGGCTACAGGGGTTGTTATCCGACCCAGCTCACTACTCTGCCTTCAGGATGGAATACAGAAGTGCTGCGAGGTGCTGAGTGCACAGTGCTGCGATGCCACGTCCGTCGCCAGAGCCCCCCACCTCGTACAGGTGGGGCGAATAGGAAAGGCTGTCCAGGGGAAGCCACGCTTGAGTTGGTCAATTGCCCAGGTATGAGAGAATAACCAAAAGAGGGAATTGTTAAATTAATTAAACAAGGAGGTCATTAGACTGAGATGGCAAGTGGGAGCCACGCAGGTGAAAGAGGCAGCCTCCCCTTAGGCTTGCTTCTTGGTCCACGTTTACTTATCTGCTTACACTCTATTTCTCTCGCTCTCATTCTCTTTCTCTGAAATGGGTAGGGATGGGAAAGCGCATATGCCTGTTGCTTTTGACAACCACAGAAGACAGAACCAGGTCCCAGGGGCTGGAGGCCAAACATGCCTTCTTTTCCCATGGAGTCTCTGAAGGCTTGACAAGAGCAGGTGGAGAGCTGCGAACATTGGCTGAAGACTTTGTCGTACCTTCAACACCCACGGGCGTTCGTTCATACTTTTTTAGATACTCTCTTTCAGCCTTCTGAGAGAGCCCTGCAGCTACTGAGAGCTACACCAAGACCCCAAATCCGATGTTTTTGGAGAAAAATACATAAATGGTTATGATACTGTAAGAGTGTCATTCAAAGTACTGGTCTGAACTTGTGTTTATTCACATCAAGAGGGGAGATAAACTCAGATTTGCAATAGTTAAGGGCCAAAGCTGATTACAATAGTAATTGTAAAGTCTCTGTAAACTGCTGATATTATTATAATTGTTTTCAAGGAAAAACTGGTTAGAGATGAGGCAAGGCAACGCGAAGGAAGGAGGTTCAGAATTTGGCAGGTTGAGGCAGGCAGCTCAGGGGCCCCACGCATCCTTAAGTCCTTGAAAGGTATATTGTTAATACTACATGACAGATAAATCATATCACGAACCCCAAGAAATGCCTAAAGGGAAATCAAAAAAATGCCGTTAGCAGACAGACTTTTTATGATTTTCCCAGGATACTGTTATGTTTCCAGAAACTCCGCTCGCCGCCTTACTGAATCACATGCGTCACATTACCAGAAATAGTTGCTGACAAATACTTCATTTAAATGCTATTGAGATAAAGGCAGGAAGGCTGTGAGCAGTTACAGGCAGAAAAGTAACATATGTGTCCACTGGTATATTGTCCCAAATGGGGAGCACTTTTATCATTTTTTTCATTCGGTGCTGTTCTGCCAGGGGACTGGAAGACATATGTCACTTTTCCACCTCAACGGGGCATTTTCTAGTTTGTTTGGATTTATGTCACAAGCTTAATGAGATTTAAATGGAATTTTTGTATGTGAATAATACGAAGCATTAATGCAAAAACTTCAGTTTGCTGTGCCCCTGGCAGAATTTGCATAAGGGTTTTTAAATATGAAAGAAGAATATTGAAGCCCATATAAATCACAAGGCATGAGCAATACTGGAGCAATAGAGGGAGCAGATCAAATTATCGAAGTAACTATAGTTTCGGAAAAAAGGTGACATCTTCAGATTTATGAAACTGGCCTCTGTTGGAGGACAGCCTGCACTGGAGAAGAGGCGCGGGCGGAGCTCAGCATCCTTGATAGGACTTTCAAATTCTCACCTTCATCCAGACTAGCCTCCCACACATAAATGGAGAGCCACGGGCTCCTGTTCTGTACTGTGCTGACTAGACAGGGTTTTAAGGCGAGCGCCTGGGGGAGAAAGAGAGCGCGGGCCACTAACTTCCTTGGGAAACGGATACAGCCTGCTCTATGTTTGCAAATAACAGCGTTTCCAGATCTGAGACCCCTTGCACTTACAGGAGCATGGAGGTCATTTTGTGGCTCCCTTGCCAGCCTCGAGGTATTCTAAGACCTCTTACACCCTCTGGGGCTTGGGGGATCTCTATGAAGTTGCTTTACTTGCTTTAGTCTTGTCACAGTGGTCCCCATCCTGGCATTTTATACCTCCCTCCCCCCCAGCAGGGCTCAGGACCAAAAGTAGGACCTTTGCTCTACTCTTGGGGGATCAGAAGCTTTGCCATCAAAGGTCAGGACTGGCTTTTGCTTCATTCTCCTTCCATGCTATGTCACCCTTCGCAGAGCAGTGCATGGGAATGCCCTGCTGAGGCTGGATGGACAAGGGTAGGGAGAGGACAGCCTTCCAGAATTTTTGAAAGCAGCCCCCATGCGTTCTTCAGTCTGAAGCTGAAGCTTAATCAAGTCAGTGCAAGTCAGGGTGCGGGGTGGCGCCCCGAGGCAGCTTGCTGGAAGTCTATGCCTTCCCAAAGCTCTTAGGGAAATGAGATTATGATTTCAATCTTGATCACACTGCAGAGTCCTGATGTGAAGCCACATGAAGTCACTGTCTCCCTGGAACAACGGGAGGAGAATTAGAAGGAAGGCGCCAGGCACTCTCACCGGTCACCCTGAAATGCTCCTAAGGGGCTGAACTGGCTGAACCTCCCTGTCCAGGTCTCAGGGGCTGGAAGGTAGCCATGTCCCTACGGAGACTAGAAGCCCAATCACAGAATGTTCGAGGTCGATGGTATTTAGAGAGGATCTGGTCAGGAATAGAGCTGTGTCAAGACCAGGAAAATCAGTGACACTCAGCCTGTTTTTATTTAAGCATTTGATATTTTGTTCCTCATGAATTTTTTTGCATAAATTTTAATTTTTGGCACATTTTGCATGGGCAGTGAGTGCCCAGTCCTGAACCTACCTCATATCTACCTCCTTTGATTTTCAGAGGAGAAAGCGGAGTCACAGAGCACAAAGTGGCTTCTCCAGTGTGACATAGGTAAGTAAGGGGATTATGAATTCAAGTGTGTTTGCAGTCTGGTGGGGTTTTTTCCTTCTTTCTGCTTCACCATGATGCTCTTTCACTTGCTTTTTATTTTTTATTATTATTATTTTTTATTTTAATGGAAGAAAAAATTTCCAGAAGTCTAGAGAAAGTTTCCATCTCATAAAGTTTAAGACCTACTGTTTGGGGTGAGGAGGGAGCAAAGAGAGATGACAGATGTACTCCAGGAGGGAGAGACCTGGGAACTCAGAGCTGATTTTGCAGAGCAGGTCCCAGTAGAACCTACTCTTTCTATAGCTACAGGTTATTTCTTCTAAGGTAGGTCAAGTAGAATCTTTAAATGGCTGCTTCTTCAGATTTATAGCTATTTTAATTTAACTCCAAGTGCTCAGAGGAACGCTTTTATTTAACTTCAATAGAGTATAGCTTTATTAAAGTCAAATAAGAAACAGGGAAAAAAAATGAACCCAGAGAAAATATGCCAATGGAAATTCTTATTTGAGAAATGTCCAGATATTACATGTCTTTCATTTTAATTTATTTCTTAAGCATTGAATGAAATTTTAGGCCCACCTGAGAAGCAAAATAAGATTACTCTACTGAACAATAGGTAACCAGGTTAAAAAAAAAAGACAGCAAAATTTGCAGAGATAAAAGTTTAATTATGTCCTACTTGCTTGCTGAGATCTGGAAATCAATGTAGTTATTTCAATATAATTCTTGGTGGGCTATCAAATGACATGAGGGATCTTTGTACCCCTTCTGTTAAAATATAGCTACCATAAAATAATTAACAATAATGGAGTTGACATTAGATTAATGTAGCTAACCTCAGGTTGGTAGTGGAATTGCTTTTTGAATGAAACAGAAAAAAAAAATTAAGAGCAGACCTCTGTGTGAGTGAAATAGCAAGGAACGTGCTTAGAACTCTGAAGACATTTCATCCTTTGTCTCAGTGTGGAATAAAATTCCATACTCTACTTAAAGACTTTTCCAGGAAAATTTTATGAAAAATATCCTAAATGGAAAAAGCTGGGTGGTGTGAAATTGATCACTTTTATACATGTTAGATTGGGTCTAAAATATTTAATATACCATATTGGAAAAGCTGATCGGCACCTTTTTTTTTTTCCTTTTTCATGGGGAGGTGAGGATGGTGGTGGGTCATGGGAAATTGACATAAATCTGAATCCCACTTGAACCACTTAGCAGCTAGACAGCTGAGCCTTTGGTTTTCTCATGTATATAATTCTGATAATAATGACACCAACTTATTTATCTTTTAAAGTTGTTGTACAAAGCAAACTCCCAAATCCTCTGTGTGTGTGTGGATACATATATATGTTAACCTGTATTACTTATTAAATATTTATTAAAGACAAATATTTTGGTGGATTTTTGGAAGTTAAAAATATCTGCAGAGGTACTTGCTAACGGATCAAAATAGTCTAGTGAATATCACATGGTTGGGATCAGGACACAAAGAAAGGACATTTTATTAAAAACAAGAGAAAAAAAAAAACAACCTTTGGAAACTTTCCGTGCACGTGAGCTTTCAGCTGGTTAGCCGGGTCTCAGCAATGAGCTTTCTTGTTATAACCCCATGAAAATACCAGTTGTTTCCATTGATATCCTGCTATCTGACTTGTAATGCCACACTTTGTTTTCTGAACTTGATGGAATCAGATTCCATGATAGCCATGACTGAAGCAGCTGCTTCAGTCTAAATACTCAAGAAGCTTCCTAGGGACCTAAAAATGTTGTGGATGTGGTTATTGTAAATTCCTTAATCTGATCCCTTTGCTAGGAAATACTTTGGACTTCTGGTTCCAATGGATGTCTGGCTCTGTCTTTTTGTACATCATTACTAACTTGGTGAAATTATTTAAATATGCATTGGTCAGACAAGTAAAAGGAAACCTTCCATGGTTTGCAAACAACAACTACAACAGACCTGGGGCTAGGAATGCGGCACTGACGGATAGAGGGGGTCCTCTAATTAATTTATGGATTTAATAACTATTGAGAACCTACTATAATGCCAAACACTTTGCTAGATGATAGGGATACACTGGGGAGTACAACTCAAAGATAGAAGCCTTGCCTTCGTAGAGCATTCACTAGAGTAAAGAAGATAGACATTAATTGAAGAATCACATACGTGAACATAAACTAATGACTCTCATAAGTGCCATAAGGAAGAGGTCCATGGTGATTTGAGACTGAGTGTAGAGGATGTGATCTAAACATGGTTGCCGACACAGTCTTCCTTGAGGGAGACATATGGGAGCTGAGATCTGAAAGCATTGTTATTACCCAAAAAATGGAAGGCAAAGGAAGGGTGGAGGGGAGTAAACAAGTGCCAAAGTCCTGTGTTGGAGCGCATGGCATATTAGAAGAACCGAGGGCAGTCTGGGTGGCCAGAGCATGCTATGGGATGACCATATGGAGATGGATAGGAGCCAGGTCATCTCAGTAGCCACATTAAGAATTTTCTTTTTGATTCTAAGACCAATGAGAATCATTGAAATGGTTTAATCTGGCTTGTGCAGTGTGTGTGTGTATGAGCATGATTTATATTTTAAAGATGACTGTGGTGGTTGAAATGTGAACAGAAGATTGAAGATGGGCTCAAGTCAATGCAGGGAATTCCTTTAAAATTTTCTCATAGTTATCTAGGAAAGAGCTGATGGTGGTTGAGATTAAGGTCAGTGGGGCAGAGGTGGGGAAAGGTAGAAAATTTTGAGATATTTAGGAAGTAACTTGGCAAGACTCGGTGGAAAGACAGGTTATATCTTTGAATTTCTTTTGACAGTTTCAGGAAAACCCATTTTATTTGTACTGATCTTTCATTTTCTATCATTTCAAATTGTATGTATGTATGTATGTATACCTACAAGAGTCAAGGAGTGTACAAAGCACTGGGGATTCCATGAAGAGCAAAAATCGATGTGCCTGCCCTCATGTACTTACAGCTGGATGATATGGTTTCTTTTTTCCTCTCTCTCTCTCTTTTTTTTTTTTTTTGGTCACTTTCATATGGGTACCATATGCTCATTTATTTTATTTTTTTTTCTTTCTAGATTTTATTTATTTGAGAGAGAGAGAATGAGAGAGAGAGAGAGCACATGAGAGAGGGGAGGGTCAGAGGGAGAAGCAGACTCCCCGCCGAGCAGGGAGCCCGATGTGGGACTCGATCCAGGGACTCCAGGATCATGACCTGAGCCGAAGGCAGTCGCTTAACCAACTGAGCCACCCAGGTGCCCTGCTCATTTATTTTTAAGATTGATTTATTTATTTAGAGAGATTTATTTATTTATTTTAGATTTATTTATTATTTAGAGATTTATTTATTTATATTTAGAGATTTATTTATTATTTAAGATTTATTAAAGAGAGCATAAGTGGGAGGAGGGGCAGAGGAAGAGAATCTCAAACAGACTCTGCAGTGAGCATGGAGCCTGACATGGGGCTTGATCTCAGGACCCTGAGATCATGACTTGAGCTGAAACCAAGACTCGGACGCTCAACTGACCGAGCCACCCAGGTGCCCCAACATATGCTCATTTCTATACTAATGCATTTTATATGTTTCTCTCAACTGCACAGTAGAATGTCAAAGAGACAATTTGGCATTGCGACAGTTGTCATCATGAACTGTCTTGAGCTGCTGAAATCTGTTCCCTGTACAGATAACCAAGTTTCCTACGGTATTTTCATTTGTGGGTTTCTGCCTTGCACTTATACTTAACACTCTTGTTCGGATGTATTGAGACTTCCCTGTGGTCTAAAAAGTGCGAGGCAGCTCATCTTTTTCCTTTGAACATATGGTTTTCATTGCTCAAGTGACATCTATTTCCAGTGGCACTTGGCACCAGATTTTGAACAACGATGGAGGGACTGGGTACCCAGTACTTGCATGCAGCAGGTTGGGACGCCAAGCTATAAATGGAAAGTTGTAATATTAAATCTTGACCAAACAGCTCTACAGAATTTAACCTCCCACTGAGCAGTTCTGATATGTGAAGGATGAATTGTGCTGGCTGTTTTTTGGGAAAAACTGTCTCTCTAATAGCTACTTCAAAACCTTTCCCCTTTGACTGGTATGGAGTCTTTGTTGTTAACAACAGAAGGAAGCTAACAGTGGGAAGAATATAAGATAAAGAATAAAAGGTATTCTCTTAAGCTGTTTGCTAATCACAGTGGGAACTGTAATATCTGTCTATCTCTCTAGTTATTACCTATATAAATTTTAAGATCTTTATTTCTATTTAGTAGAGTAAAAGAGTTAAACATCAAATTTATCTCTATTGGAAGCAGAATGATTTTCTCATAATACTCTTTCATCTACCTCTGTTTTATTTAGATAGACACATTTAATGACTTCCTATTTATTCTGATCTTTAAAATCTCAATTTTAAAAAACGTATCACTTCTGTTGGAGTTTAATTTCTCTGGGTTCTCATGTGGGAAAATGCTTTCTGTCTGTGATGAATTATGCTTCTCCTACTTGATTTCTCACAAGTGATCTGTCTCTCCCAGGGGTTCTCAGAGTCACCTGGCAATTGTTAAAATCTTTTGTGCCAAGGCCCCATTAGATCTGGGATGAGGCTAAGGAATCTGATTTTTATGTAACACCCAAGGCAACTCTCTTTTATAGAATCCTTGGAGCACTCTTTGAGAAAGGACCTTTTTAACCAAAGTACCATCTTTTTTTTTTTTTTAATTAGATTTATTTAGAGCAGGTTGTTTTCTTTATTTTCCTTGAGAGAGAGAGAGACAGAGAGAGACAGAGAGCATGCAAGCTTAGGGGGTGGGGCAGGGGAGGAGGGAGAGAGAGAGAATACTAAACAGGCTGCACGCCCAGTGAGGAGCCCAACTCGGGGCTCGATCTCACGACCCTGAGATCAAGACCTGAGCTGAAACCAAGAGTCAGACACTTAACAGACTGAGCCTCCCAGGCGCCCACCGCAAAGTACCATCTTTTAAATAAGGGAATCCTGCATATAAGCATCCTTACTGCTTTATTTTACAAAGTTCCTAAGATGAGATGTCACTGGAGCAGCACCAGCTGTCTACACAGTTGTGTTCTCCTAGTTTCTGGCATACTTCTGCACGTACAATTCATCCAGGTTGAAATGTCATTCTTTATTTTCAAGTACTCTTATTGGAAGGTTTTTCTCCCTCTGTCTCTGGGTACCCTATTATGAGAGA
The DNA here is from genome assembly GCF_004348235.1 of Phoca vitulina. Classification (NCBI taxonomy): domain Eukaryota; kingdom Metazoa; phylum Chordata; class Mammalia; order Carnivora; family Phocidae; genus Phoca; species Phoca vitulina. The sequence goes on from NW_022589712.1 coordinate 11,325,156, forward strand.
AAAAATAAATCTCAATATTCGCTCAATAACTTAAAAATATGAGAACATTAAACCCTGAATTGAGTCTTCAGATCACTCAGCCCGTTGCTAATTTTTGTGCCATAAGTGATGTAGAGTTTCCACTGTTACCTTTTTTATTTGATAGATCTGTCATAGAGCTGTCACATCCCAGCCTTGCATTTTGCCAAACTTTCTTTAAAAATATTTCAAGTGGATGAACATCTGTATGACAGATTTATCCTATGAGTATGGAATATCCTCAGCCATCATCCAGTATGAATCTTAGCCTCACTGACCGCCATGCTCTGGTAATCCGACTTTTATACAGTGATCCCTAGAATGAAGAGAACAACAACAGCAACAAAATCATCATTTATTTGCTTTTGGAATATGCTACTGGCCCTTGCTTGTGGGACACCTGAGAACCTCGGGTGATACACATGAACGTGCCATTTGCAACAGTCCAGTATCCCTTTCAACAGTCTTGCTGTTGTTACCTACGAGAGGTAATTATTTCCGGGTGCATCTTGAAGCACTGATTAAAACAGCCCCATATGGGTTGTAATTGATTAACTGGAACAGCATTTTCAACCTCTGTCTCCCGGGAGCAGTTGAAATAAACGGGCATGACTCACCCACTCACACATGTGGTGGTTTTAGGAGAATTTCAAAAGGAGATTTTCCAAAATGATTCTCTAGGATAGAACTCAAAGTAGCCAGGTAAGATCAGATGACATGAATAAGCAGATTATCTTATAAATAATCCAGAACAAACAGTTCATTAGGGGTGAGGGTCCTTGGATATATTGTGAGTTTTTGTTGGATTGTTTGTTTTGGCTAGTTAACTGAGAGTCTTGGCTCAGTGGTTGCTAAACTTATACGTCTTGGTGAGGCTGAGATTTGAAATACTTGTGCTGAATTTGAGAAATTGAACTATAAGTAAGTCATTCATGGGTTTTTCCCTATTATTACCACAGGAGAGTATATTTATCATGATAAGGAACACAAGCTGCTCAAAGAGCAACCTCGAAATCTTAGTGGCTTAACAAAATCAAGCTTTATTCCTTGTTCCTGTCACAGGTTGGTACAGGTTGGGCACGCTCCTGGGAAGCTCCTCGAAGAGACAGCTGCCCCTCCTAGCCCCAGATACCACCATCTTGAATATGTGGCCTCCGAGGCTGCAGAAGAAGGGGCAGAACCAGTGTGGACAAGACTGCAAGGTGTTTCCTGGCCAGGCCTGGACAGGCCTCACGGTCCAGTGGCCAGAACCTGGTCTTATAGGCCCAGCCTATGTTTGGGGGGGGCAGGAGTGTGGTCTCCCCATGTTCTTGTTCAGAAGTAAGATAGGTAAGCATCGGGCCAGTCTCCGCTGAGAGAATAGGGCACACTTTCCTAGTGTGATACCTCGCCTGGGTGTGGCTGTGTTTTAACAGAAAACAAAGAAATTAAGCTTAAAGTGGGGAGTTTGGATTCTCTTTTGGGAAAGAAGGCCTTTAGAGTTTGATGGACTCAGCTTCCAGTTATGGTTCTGCCACTTACTCCTATGGGGCATGGGATATGTTTATAAAATGAGAATAATATCAGTATTTAGTTTATAGGATTGGTATGAGAATTAAATGAGTTTAGTGCTCAGAAGTTGCTTGTATATGCTCAATAATAATAATAATAAATATTATACATAATACATAATGTTATATAATAATATAATAAACTAATTATTATTAGTAGTTGTTTATTTCCCTAGTGATCGGAGAGGAAAGAGGTTTATGCAACTGGGGTTTTCAACCCTGCCCGACAGGGGAGTCATGAGTGAGGTGTTTTGGGGGTGTGCAGCACCCAGCTGTGTTGAATTCGAGCCTCCTTCTGTTAGTGTGTTGAGAAATCCATGCAAGGTGAGCTGCTGAACAGCTAGAACTCAGCAGTGTGGGTCTGTATCTGGCACAGGATGACTGAGGGGATTCAAAAGGCTGGAAGAATAGGTGTATTTGAGGAAAAGTCTGTCCAATGTAAGTGTCTATGGTGAGTCAGAAGACAGAAGGAGGGAAATTGGAGACTTCCATAGTGGAAAGAAGGTACCCAGCGCTACTACAAGCAATCAACCTCAAGGTTAATGGGAGATGTAGCTTGTGAGCTGGCCCATCCATCATACCTGGTGTTGGGTCCTCAGACCCTGAAAGCACCCCTTTGTGTTCCTCCTTCCAGGCCTATCGCATGATCCAACCTCATCCAGTCTGAGCTGTCTGCCTAGAAGGGCTGGAAAGAATTCACCACTCTAAGAAGGAGAAAAGAAAATCTTCCCTTTCCTTGTAGGATAATGGTTATAACTCCATATGCTCTGGATCTGAGGAATCATCTCTCTTTGAAACAAAAAAAAAGTTTTCACATCTGCAAAGGCTCCCAAACCCAGTGATCGATTTCATTTTGTAATTCTCATTTTCTAATTCTAATTCTCAATTTCTCAGATAGAAAACCCAAGAGCATTTCAAGAGTGAAGGTAAAAGAAGGTATACATCAGGATAGGCTTAGTTATGCCATTGTAACAAATAGCCCCGGAATTTCAATGGCTTATTACGACAAAAGGTTATGTCTTGCAAGGTCAGGTGGGAGCTCTGCTCCATGCTGTTCTCTCTCCAGGCCCCAAGCTGAAAGATCAGTCACTGAAGAGAATCATTTTGAAAAGGGAATGCTGGGCATGTACAGCACAGTTAAATGCTCCTGCAGGGAGGTGTCACCACATTGGTCTGAACCAGGCATAGACCCACTTCCTCAGCACCCCACGAGGAGGTTAGGAAGTTAGGTCTTTTGTGTGCCCAGAATGACAAGAGAACTGGGTGTGGTTGAGAACTATTAGCTACTGCAGGGATTCAACTGTCAAAACTACATTTGAATTTCAAACATCTGCCAAAGAAAGCAAAAATATCCGATAAAACAAAAATGGCCATCCTAGGCAAATATATCAAGGAAAGACCTCTCATCTCAAACCAAATTGAAAAATTACTCAAACCGTAGTCTTTTAAGAGGAATTTCTTTTCTAAAGTTTATGAAATTGGGTAAAACGGAGGTGACTTGGTCTTGAGCTAAGAGCTGAATTCTTCTGATAATTTTTGTTTCTCTATTACCTTTTATCTATTTAAAATTTATTGAGAGGTTTGTTGGAGATCTTTCTTGCCTTTAAGAACAAATGAGTGGTATTTGTTTCTCTGCTCCATGCTAGTGGCAACTCTTAGGAGCTTGTAATTCGTGCATCCTTATCGCCTACCCAACTGTGTCCAGCATAGAATAGTCAATCTATTCATATTGACCAAAATTAGCATTGAATGATGAGTGAGCATGAAAAGTGAATGAACGTTGGTTTTATAACATCTCAATGTATGTCCCAAGTATTTCTGAGCAAGTTGTGGAAATCTCAAAAGAAACTTAATTTCAATTGATTTTCATTTAAAAAAATAATGTGACACTTCTGGGAATGTCACAATTGCGAATAGTAAAACCATATCTGTTATGGGGTTTTGGGGATGATCATATCAAGATTCCCTTCAATACCAGAGTGAAGATTGTATTACACCTTTGGTAAGAGATTCCTGTGTGCATGTGGGTATGTTACATAATAAGGTATAATATTAGGTTCTGATTATGCAGTATTTTCCATGTTGTCACTTTTCTTCCTTGGAAATAATTTTGGGGATTGTCTGTTGATGGCAATTTTGAGAAGCTCTGTCTAAAATGAATGCATTTCTCAAGGAGAAGAAAGGAGTTTTCTTAAATCCTTCAGTATGAAAATCATGCCTGCAAATCAGGATACTTGAATATGGGTTAATTGTGGCTCAGTTCAGCATTCAGCTCGTGAGCCTAATTAAACAAATGAAATAATTTTCATTCAGAAGTTTCATTTTTGAATTCAATTCCTCTTGCCTTTCAACATGCTTTAGGAATTTCATTATTCTTATTATATGCCTTCTGCATTTCATAATATTTCTCTCCCTCTTCATATAAGATGTTGCTTTTGAAATGCATTCATGGTGCCCCCAGCTCCTACTCAGCCTAATGCCTCCTTTTTTCCCCTCTCAGCATTGGATTTGTCATGGCCATTGTTTAAATATTAGGGACAATTACCCAGTGTCATCGAATGTGGCTGGTTCAGCTTTTCCTCTCTGCTTTGGCCCAGACAGTGCAGTCATGACTGAATGGGAGCCCCATTAGTCCTTGTATCCATCGACACAGAGAGAATAGATCGCACGGAAGCCAATTCTTTCTTACCTTGTCATTGTTCCCTGACCGTAGGCTTTCTTGAGGTTAGAAATAACTGGTTTTTTAAAGAAGAGAATGCCTGCACTAACCATATATGCTGTAAAGATATGTAAAAAATACTACATTTGTAACAATCGTACAGCTGAAGAAAACCATAAAAATACTGTGACAATTAAGAAGTATTTATTACTTCTTTTGCTCCAGGAATGATATATTTTGTGCAACCACAGTTGGTCTCAGACCCACTTTTTAGTTTCCAACTCCTAGAAGCAAATGGAAAAATCACAGGCTTTGATGTGTAAAATAACTGAGAAAAAAGGTGTAGAGCCTTATAAAATACCTGAGTTTAATCTGGACCAGCCAGGAGCAAGACTTGAAATCCTCTTACTCAGGAAAATGAACGTAAGCACACTTGCCTTTTGAGGCACAAAATAAAAGAAACCTATAAAATTTGTGTGGTGCAGTGTCCCAGAAATCAATTATGTAATTTTGTACAATCATATCAGCTAGAGCATCAACCCATTACTGAAACTCAGGGCTTTCAAACCTAATGGAGACTATTTGACATTCCTAGGCGAGCTGCCAAAGGCCCATTTCCAATTGCCAACATGACAATTATTGACATAGACATGTACAGGCAGGGAAGGGTTTTCAAGGAAATAATGTCAATAATTTTCTACTGTGTTTTAAGCTAAAAATCAGTAGAAGGTGAGTGACTAGAATCCTTATGGAATCCATACATACAAATCCCTTGAGTCTTGGAACAGTGACGGGTAGTAATGGGGGAAGTGGGTATCTATGTGAAATCCAACTAGTTTGGAAATGGAGAGTGGAGCTGTACATGCTGGAAGTGTTCAGAATTTTATTAATCTACTATCCCTAGGTGTCGAAGACTGCACCTAAAGTGTCTCCTTGCTCCCTCCGCTGAGCAAATTATGACCCGGCTGGTCCTTCACGACTCTGATTTCATCAAGCTCCTCTCTGCTTCCGGACCCACAATGGCTGCCTCCTGTTAGTGCCTCAGCCTGCATCCTGGTGTTTCAGTCCCTTGTTTCTTTACCTGATCTTACCTGTCACTGTTCGCCCAAGAATCCCTCGCATCATTCAGGCCTTTCTCCTGAATTCCTCCCATACCTGATATGCTTAATCCTCCTGTGCTGATTCTCATGCTGTCCCCTTGCCCTGCGTTATCCTCTCCACTTAATTTACCATCTATTTGTGCTCCTTCCTTGAGGTCATACTTGTATCTAGTCATCTTTATTCTTAATACTGGCTCTTGCTGACTGAGGGTCTACTAAGGCCAAGGACTGCAATAAGGATGATATGTATGTTGTATCTGTGGTTTTGGTACCATACATGCATCTTTCTCTCGTAGGTGTACAAATAAATGGAGGCATGCAATAAAAACGGAGTTGTTTCCTGCCCACAGAGTATACTTCTTTTTGGGCAGTTCAATAACTTTGTTTTCCTTAGAGAAAAACGTAATAAACGTACATAGGAAGTATTACTGTTCCCATTTTACAGGTGAAGAAACTGAGTTTCAGGGGGATTGAGTTTCTTAGGTAAATTTGCCTAGGTAGTCAAATAGAGATTTAAATACAGGCCTCTCTAATTCCAGGACCCATGTGAAATTGTAAAGTTTTCTGTATTTCTGGCATCCAGTGATCTCTCTTTCCCTGAAATTTCCTAATACTTGAGTGAGAGTGATGGTGGCCACAAAACAGTAATGCTAACACCTAAAATTTGCCAGCCGCTTACTCTTAATGTCCAGCCCTTTGCTACATTTCTGACACGCATTATCTCAGTCAGCTCTTCCCGGGGTCCCAGGAACGGCTTGCTATTTCTCAGATGAAGAAACTGATGTACAGAGATGTTAACTAATTGGCCCAAAGCCATGTAGCTAGTGTTGAAATAAATTTCTAGGCCCAAGATGAAGCCACTGCTGCCTGAGGTGCCATGGATTACTTGTTTCTTGGGTGTTGAGTTTTACACCTGAAACTAATATTACACTGTATATTCACTAACTGGAATTTAAATAATTTTTTTTAAAAAAAGGAAGTAAAAAAAACCCAAAACAACAACAACTTGAATTTTACTTGTTCATATGACATGCTCTTTTACCTACAATTTCCAGGAGACAGAAAATACCCAGAACGTTCTTGGAAAAGGTTTGTTGAACTATGCTCTTACTCCTGTTGCCTAATTTATAAAGTTGAAGCCAAGTCAAGTTAGATCTAGTGATATGTACATAGTGGGGGTTCTAGCTGATGCCTAACCTGGCTTTAGATCTCTTCAAACCTGCCCCATAGCTTGGTGGGAGCTCCACTAAAGCTGATTTCCTGGAGATGTTGTGAGCCAGTTTCGCTAAGGATACCTGGGTCAAGAGCGAGGGGGAGGATTTCTACGTCTGTGACTGGTTTCTATCATAGCCCAGTGGATTTATTTTTCAGACTATGGTTTAAGGGGCTGTTTTTATCGGAGACTTTATGATGCACAAAGATACAGTGTTAGTGCCTGATAGACAAACGATACCTGGAGGTAGATGGAGAGGTCTTCCCCAGCATGGATCCCAGCTTTTGTTCCTTAAAGACCAGGAACATCCAATTCAGACAAGGAAGACACCAGCAGAGTTGGAGAGAGAGCTCTCCCCACGAGCAGCAACACTGTGAGGGAGAGTCTGAGCAGCTGTGGTCATGAGTGAGGACTGTCTTCAAGTGACATCTGGGGTAGTGAGCACCAACAAGGGGTGGGCAGGGTTGAGACAGCCAGTAGGACTCCAGGGTAAGGAGGTGAAGACTCTGAGAGGGTGGGTGGTTCATGAATACGTGTGACCCAGACAAATATGTATGCATGTCTTATCCATGTATTTTATGGAAATACACTTATTTTTCTTGACAATGTGACCATATTAACATGTGCTGGCTGTTGAGGCTTAGGGAAACCTGGCTGACACCACATTATACCAATCCATGGATGGGCTGGTGTCTGCAGGAGGGGAAGGAGCTCATCTTGTTTCTCAGGCAATGTGCGCTCTCTGGTGTGTGTGCAACTCTAGTGAGGTGACCCGGATAAGTCGCTGGGCCAGTTCCCTCACCTATAAAATGAGAGGTCTGGGCTAGTTGGTCTCTAAAAGAAATTTATCTCTAAAATTCCTTGGTTTCATGATTTGGTGCAAACGAGGGTACTGGAAATATGTGGAGTTGGTGACAAAGGGAACAAGGGAAGGAGATGCAAAGCCCGGCTGCTGAAGTGTGAGGAGCACAAAATGGCCCCCTACGAGCACACGCTGGTTGGAGTCCTTGATTCGCTGCCTGTTAACTTGGAGCAGGGTGCCTGAACGCTCTGCACCCAGATTTCTTCCCCACGGATCTGGGAGAGGGTTCCTCCCGCAAACACGGACGGCGAGGGCTACATGGGTGTGCACGCGTGCGCGCGTGTGCTGACTGCGGGGCCGCTTCTCAGGGGCTGGTGGCTGCCTCTGACTGGCCACCGCAGCACCAGCTTTACAAACCACGCCGGCCTCTGTGATCCGGTGACGTGGGAGCCCCGTGACTGTCAGGAAACAGCAAAAGGCCAGGCCGGCCTTATTTTAGTCACAAGATCTGGGTCTGAGAGTGACCTCTCCTTTTATTCGAGAAGTTATGGAATAATAGTCCAGGGGCTTATTTCCTCCTCTGTAAAAATAGACCACTTGAATTGCATTAAACCTTCAAAACTTTCTCTAACTCTTCTGATTCTAAGATCGATCTGCTAGCTAACCTCCTTGCAGATAGTTGCTTATTAAAAATTTAATCTGCATGCTTCCCGCTCCTTCTTGCACATAGTAGGTGCTGGAAAATACCGCAGGAATGACTCGCGAGAGGGCGCCATTTAATCCCGCCATCCCCAAAAGAGTAAGACCCCTCACATAAAACCAAGGGATGCGAAATCTTAATTCTCTGAGTGCTAAAACATCTGAGTCATGCTGTTTCAAAGATGCAGGCTTGTGGCCTAAACTGATAACAAATTCTTTCCATTAAGAAATTGCTCTCTCCGGTGAGGCTGCCTTCCAAAGCAGTGCCGGCGGTGCGGAGCCAGGCGGGGGGACTGGGGCTGCTCAGAAAATGAGCGCAGCCGGGTTAGGCCATCAGAGCGGAAGCACTGACGCCCCAGCGATAACGACAGCGTCAGGCGGAGACCTACAGCCGGGCTGGGGCCTGGCGGGGGGCGGGGAGGACGCTCAGGCACTTCCGGGCGCACGCCTCGGCTCTTCCGGCTGGAGATTCACAAACCAGATTCGCTCTGTGATGATTCCCCCCCACCCCCCCCAGTAAATATTCACCTGTAAGCACCTAACTGAAGCATGAGGGGCATCTCGCTGTGGAGAACATTTAGTCTGACTGCTTAAAGAGTTCACAGTCCGGCAGACACGGGACAGGCCGACACCGAGGGCCGTCTGTCTCTCTGCCACCGAAGAATGAGTCGGATGGGATAGGGTCTGAGGCCCTTGCTTTTCTTTTCACCTGCTTTTGGGAAATGTGTGTGTCCGGCCCCAGCCAGAGAGTCAAAGCAGGAGCCTGGGGGAGGGAAAGGGGGCCGCGGGGGAAACGTGGAAAGAGAGGAGGGAGAAATGGCGCCTTTGGAGCATCTTTTCAAAGCCTTCTTTCTAGATGACTTCTCTCCATCCTTGTTCCTGCAGAGCGAGTTTTCACGGCTGCTTGTGTCTGCAGGTCCAGGGTTTTCCTTCTCTGTTGAGATGAGGGGGCTTCTCTCCCCCCACCCAGAGCCTAGTAACTCATGGTTCTCCTGGTGCAGTGAGTTATAGGACGCTCAATCCATCACGGAGCCTGGCATGTGGCGGGGACCCTCTGGAATTCACTATTTCCTCTCACGCGGACGCACAGATGCCAGAGAACTGGAAAGTCACCGGTCCCTGTTTGTTTTTATTTTTATTTTTTTAATTTTGAAGATCACTGGGGGAAAGTGCACCTTCAAGGTTTCATCCAAAGCAAAGAATGGTTGCTATTGACTTTTATCCACTTCCTAAGCACTGCATTTCTTTCAGGCTTCATCAAAGGCATAATCCTTCATTCAGAATCTTTTTCATCACTTAAAATAGCCCTCCTGCCTTTGTTGAAGTTTTCTGCCTTTAGAGAGACGAGGTCAAATCTGCTCCAATGGAGGAAATAAAATGGGGGAGGAAAACCAGCTGTAACCTTTGTGCTCCAAACCTGATAGATAGAATATGATTTTATTTTATTTTATTATTTTTTTAAGCGAGCTACTGCTTGGTTACCCTGATCTCTGAAGAAGCATCTGAAAAAAAAAAGAAAAAAGTATTTTTTAAACAGAAAATGTTAAGAAAAAAAGTCTGTGCTAATATATATATTTCAACAAAGTTTCTAGAGAGAAAAAATGATCTCCAAATTGTTTGAGATAGTCAGTCCGGCTCTATTACATCCGTGTAGCAGTAGGGCATAACAAAGCGAAAGATTTAAGGCAATTCTGACACCTTAAAGCAGAACTGCTAGCACTGCACCGGCTTTTAAACCCAAAGAGGATTCAGCCTGCTCACTTATTACTTTCCACATCTTCAAAAGGACAATGTCTCTTTTTTAATCTCTTGGCTTTGCTGTGAAACCATGGGAAGTTATTGACTTTCCAGGCACTTTAAGTATACAATCAGGCAGAAAAGGGACATTGGTGCACTCGGGGGCTGTGAGTTCAAATTCTCATCTCTTTGTGGCACTCTCCTCCCTGCTCAAATAGAATTGGAAAGGGCGCAGCAAACAGCGAGCGGCTGCTTCGTGTTTCAACTGGGCCCTCTCACTGAGTCACGGGCACCTGAAGCCGTTCAGTTCAAGACAGGCCCCTTTGTCCTGGCTGTTGTTTTTTTAATCTTGACAGCTCCCAGGGTTCTGTTGGATGGTGTGCGCAGAAATGCCATGCTTCCTTGTAGCCCCTGTGAGCTAAAATAATGAACAAGCAATTAAATCTCATGCTTGAGGGCCTGTGCTGATTGCTTGCAGGAGAGGGGCACTGCCCAGCCTTGTGCTCTGCGCGTGGGGCTCGGGGCCTGGCTCCTGGCTGTATTTCTCTTGGAGGAGAAGCCTTGGCAGCTGGTAGGCTGCAGGAGGGCTGGGGTTCCGGAGGAAAGGGACTCGGTGGGAAGCCAGTGTACCTGTACTGGAAATGGGTGCGAGCCGACATTGTCCTCATGAGGTATTGTCCGATTGTTATTTGCTAGCAAAACACAGCCATCTGTGACTCTGCTTTTTCTTTCTTCCTATTTTTTAAAAAAATAATATCCTGTACAGTGAAATAATGTTTACTAAGGGCATTTATTTTTATTTTATTTATTTTTTTAAAAGATTTTATTTATTTGACAGAGAGAGACACAGTGAGAGAGGGAACACAAGCAGGGTCATTGGGAGAGGGAGAAGCAGGCTTCCCGCCAAGCAGGGAGCCCGATGCGGGGCTCGATCCCAGGACCCTGGGATCATGACCTGAGCCGAAGGCAGACACTTAATGACTGAGCCACCCAGGCGCCCCTGCTAAGGGCATTTAAAAAGAAGAGTATTCTTGGTATGCGGTAAAGACTGGATTTTGTTTACCTAGTTGCTACGAGGAGGCTGTCTTTTGTCTCACTGAGTTTCCATGCAAGCTACTCAATCTTGGAGAAGGGGTGTTGGGGAAGGTGGCAACTTGACCAGCCTTGCACAACGAGTAAGTGGTAGAGCCAGAAATGGATTCTGGTGGTTTGCTTGGGGAAGCAGGGCTCTTAACCCCTCTGCTGGTCTACCTCAATATTAATTAATTAAAGACATAATTAATAATTTAATAAATAATTCAATTAATAATGCAATAGGTACATACTGAAACAGTAGTGGGACTTGCCACTGGGAATTCAAGGGTAAGCAAGACATAACTTATTTCCTGTACTACTGGATCATACGTTGTAGTGCAGGAGACTGACATTGATGAAAAGGAACACACAATTATACAACAGCCTGTGGTAAGTGCCATGCAATAAAATCATGCGATGAAATGGAACAGCTCAATGAAGGGTCTAAACTAGTGCGAGGGGTCATAGGATATCTTTCTGAAGAATGAGCTTGAGCTGAGATCTGATAGATAAGGAGGCAGGGTAGTATAGGGGAGGGAAAGCAGGGGAGAGGAGGCTGGTGAGGCTGCCAAGTCATGTGGGATTGTATAGGTCTCATTAAGAATTTTATTTCTGATCTCAGGAACAATGAAGCGCTGTGGGAGGGCATGAGCATGGCAATGACACTGTGTTATTTGTGTAGGAGGAAGGGGGCTCCGGCTGCAACACAGGAATGTGTGGGAGGGGATGGCTTAGGACACCGATGATGGTAACTCCCACCTGTGTGGTGGAAGGAAGGTGTAGGTCTAGAGGCATATTTGTGAGCTATTTAGGAGGCAGAATGGACAGGCTTACAATGGTTGCATTTTGTGGGGTGAGTGAGGTATCAGGGATGATTCCTTGGTTTTCTTGCTAGCACTGCTGGGTGAATGGCAGTAACGGGTAGGCGAGACAGAGACCGTTGTGGGGAGGACTACTACATTTGGGAGAGAACCTGAACTGGGTTAAGACCTATTGAGTGGGAGATATCCCCAAGTGGAGATACCGTGTAAATTCTTGCACCCAAGAGTCTGAAATTCAAATGAGAAGTTGGAGACAACTGAAAATTGAAGCCGCCGGTGTAGACGAGATGTCTCTGAGAGATGCTATAAGATGGAAAGGGAAGAGTCTCGGAGGGAAACAGGAGATCTGGTGGGGAGAGGCCATGGAGTGGTGCTGCAAGAGCCCAGAGCAGCTGCGGGAGACCAGAGGAGTATGCGCAGCTCAGGGTGCAGACACTTTGGGAGAAGGGCTGGTGGGCGGTGGGAATGTTGTGCTGAGCCCCTGAGAGGAGGCCCTTCCCTTGTCCTCACAGACACCTTGCAAAGCAAGAATTCTTTTCCTCATTTAATAGAGAAAGGAGCTGAGGCTCAAGGAAGTTAAATAACTGTGGGGCAAGATTTGAAACTGGTTTTGCAGGTCCAGATCCTACTTCTGTCCCTGTCTCTCCGTAGCTTGAATTCTTTCACATTCAAGTTAGTTTTTTTTTTTCTAGAAAAGAAACAACATCATGGTATTTTTGTTTGTTAGGGAATCATGATGAGAAAAAGAATGACAACTGACATTTAATGGGAGGCTTATAAACTGATTAAGGGTTTTGAATAGATGATAAATAAATAGGCTTTTAAAACCCCTGTATCTGACCCCTTATTGGACTGTTTATTTCAAAACTGACAGCACAGCTAAAACAATGGCTGAGGGACTGCATATGTCTTCTGCCTCAATTACTCTCAGGGCCAATTTAGTAAAGATGATTTTTCTGAAGTTAGCCAATGCAATTCCAAACCAGAGAGGTAAAAGGAGGGCCAGTGGTTGAGGATGCATGCAGAATATCACAATAGGGATGAAGAGAATGAAAATGAACTGAGGTTTTTTGTTTGTTTGTTTGTTTTCCTTTTTTTAATCTTTATGAAGATTGAAGTTGAGGCAAAAGGATAAAGTGAATTGACGTCAAAGATACTGAAAATTCACCTTCCCCATTTCGTATGTGGATTAAGAAAATCCAAACATGGGCTGAGGTGGGTTTGATTACAGGGGTTTTGAGTATTCTGATGCTTGTGGTAGTATTTATAATGAGAAGGTGATGAATCTAGGTATGTATGACTCGCTGACTGGGAAGAAATATAAGGATTCAGATTGAGAATTGGGAAGGTTGACATGGTGTCTGTGGGAGAAGGTTGACAAAAGGAAATATTTAAATACTTTATTTATTTATGTATTTATTATTTTTTAAAGATTTTATTTATTTATTTGTCAGAGAGAGAGAGAGCGCACACGTGCAAAAGCAGGGGGAAAAGCAGGCAGAGGGAGAAGCAGACTCCCCGCTGAGCAAGGAGCCCGATGTGGGACTCCATCCCAGGACCTTAGGATCATGACCTGAGCCGAAGGCAGCCACTTAACTGGCTGAGCCACCCAGGTGTCCCAAGGAAATATTTAAATACTTTAATGAAACTAAGTTCTGGAAATACATGAAACCTGAAAAGTAAGGAGAAAAAGACAGAGTCCCCAGCTGGGTGGGTTGGCCCTTTTTGAGGACCTGGGCTTAGCTCCATCCCTGCCCTTTCTCTAATGGCCTGAGGACTGATCTCCCTCACAAGAGCATGAGTTTATTGATGTGTCTTATTCATCTTTGTTTCCGCCTAGACCATAGTAGATAGTTGTTAAATAAATAAACATTTGTTAGGAGTTAAACAAGGGCAAAAATGCCAGGAAGGACTTGGTAAAGGAGGCCAGGAAAAGGGAAAGAAGCTGACTCTGGTCTTTGTGCCAGGAGAAAGAATGTGGGAAATTGTGTGTTCCTGGATGCCCAGGGGAGTATTCCTTATGGCTTGAATGGAAGCCTAAGACCTGGATAAATCCAGTAAGAGGTCTTCCACTCAAGAGTGTTTCAGGTGGAAGGGAAATTCTATTGGGAGCAACACAGTGGAGTTGGGTGCCAAGAGGAAGGCCTGAGCAATGCCAGGGAGTGAACCAGCCAATAGGAGGGGAAGCCTGTGTGGTACCATGAAAACAGCCCAGGGGGAGTAGATGTCAAGGAGTTGAAGGGGAAAGACCTTTTTAGTCCTAAGGATGTGGTCTATGGCGATGGGCCTCTCCTCCTCCTCATTTTCTTGCTTTGGTTCCTAGGAAGATGGCGGTCCTAAACCTCATCGATTAGTCAGATTGTAAGTACATCTATCTAGTGATGGAAATAAGAATTAAAAACAAGCAAAAGGTGACCGGTGTGACTTGCTCCTTTATAACAATGGGTCTCTCTCCTAATTGATTCATTGGCAGCCAGGATGCAGATTGCACAGTGCATTCTTGAAGACCTAATTTTCTTTGTGACCTCACAGAGGACATGCTCTCCTGAAGGTGGGCCTCCAGCTGTCGTGAAGTTCAGAGACTTCTGAAGGATCATTACATTTTCCTCTCCTTTGTGGGCCAAGAAGGTCTCTGGATAAGAAAACTTTATCTGCCAGGGGCATTAATTAATTAACTAACTAATTAATTAAATTAATTAATTAAAGTGTATCATTGTGATTCACTATATTTCATATAAATTAGTCTGTTGAAGGGGGAATCATCAACTGTCTTGAAGGTGGTTGCTTTGGTTTTTTTTTTTTTTTTTTTTGATTCCTAGTAGTCTTGGTACAATACCATAGGTTTAAATGCAGTTGGATAGGGAAGGATGAAGCTCAAAATAAGAATCATGTGGTATAAACCCATGAACATCAAAGTAGTGGAAATATGTGCTTTTTTATCTGAATTACTTGCTATCAGGCTTTGGGAAAGTGTTTCTATAAGTTAGATTTTAATGGATTTTTGATTCCAAGTTTTTAGCGTTACGAAATGATGGCTTTTAGATTTTTCTTCAGTGCAGGGGAAGAAACAAAAGATAAGACTCAGTTCTCTGCACTAATTGAGAAGCCAGGCAAAAAGCCAGGCAGCTTCGGTGAATGGGTTTGGAGTCAGACAGCGACTCACACCTGCCTGACCTTCGATAGGTTTCTTAACCTCCCTAAATATATCAGATGGGAATATCTCAGAGGAGTATGTGATGATTAAGTGAAATAATTCATGTGTATTCCTGCCGCCAGGCCCATCCTAGTGTACGAGAAGTGCTTACCAAATATTGGCTTTTATTTTTTGTTTTTTCACATTATTGAAATTTGTTTTTAGAATATAATGCGACTTTCCTTTGTTGTCCCTTTGACTCAGAAATTTATTCCTGAACCTTATCGTTCCCTTTATGTATGACTTTCCCCCCTAGAATTGCTGACAGTGGTTGAATACACGGATGTATATGATAAATGTTTTCAGACACTGCATATTATCTGGAAAAAAAAGTGGGCACTAAACCTTCGGAAATCTTAGACTTAGTTGAAGATTAAATATATTAAAACCTTTTAAAAGACATTTCTGCTCTTAAGGAATTCATCCTCGGGTAACTTTCTTATTTCAGACATACTCTTAAGCTCCAACTATAAGTTGCATTTATCTTTAAAGAGACTTTTTTAGTCCTTTGAAAAATTTTCTAAAGGGCTTCTCAGGAATGCATCATCTAACATTTCCTACCTTGCTGAAGTTATGTTTTGTGCAAAAATTCCTGTGCTACTCAAATATATTTATCCTCTATTGCTAATTGATTTGTTATTGATCAACCTATTCGTTGTATGACAACTGACTGGGATATGGGCTTTACTTCAATTGGTATGACGACAGAAAACCTTGACAACAATTTGATACATATTCTGGAAGGACACTTTAATTTTTCCTGCAATAGAGATGGTTCAAGTAGGGGATCAAAGTTTGGGCATTATTTTCAACTTTCAGCAATTTCCAGTTTAAGTTCTACCATCGGCTTCCTAGCAGGCTGGCATAAACCTGTTTTATCCCTCAACTGTTCCTCATTTTTTCTTTTTTCCCACCAATATTCAAGGTAGCTTTTAAAATTTCAGAAAACATAGTGGGTAGAACACATTGGGCATTAAGGGCTGTAAAATTCCAAGTTTCTGGCTCACTGTGTGTGATTTGTTTGCTCTGTCTATGCATGTCTTGGTTTCCTAGCGATTAAGACTTGGTTATAAATGTTGCTACTTACCCACCTGTCAAGGATGGTGTGAGAATGAGTAATAATATCTGAGCCATATTTTTGCTCCTTAGACGAAAGGTGCTATATAAATACAAAGTGTTATTTCATTAAAAATACTTGTATGATAACAGCATATGTTTAATTCAATTTCCTTGACCAATTTTATAAATATATTTTGGTGTTACAATATGGTTGTTTTTATGGTTAGTATGTGTGTATCCTACACTCTGTGTTTTATTTTCTCTCTGGATGGTGTAATATATCAAATATTTAAGAAAAATAAAGACATCATTCTAGTTAGACCATGAAGCTAAATGTTCATCCTAAATGTTATTTACTTTTGTGCATTTCAACTCAATGTTAGTGACATACCTACTAATATAAGGATTTGAACTATATGCCAATATAACAGGGTATAACAAAAATGAAACTTGGATAAACAGTATATTTTTCTTATCAATCTTAGTTCCATATCAATGATTAGCAGCTCCTGGGACAGAGGCATTACATAGTTCAACATAAGATCCTGGGTTCAGTGGCCAGGGATGATGTTCATTGATGCCGCATGGAAGGACACTGGAATCCATGCTTGGCCCAGGCTAAAGGTGATCACTTCTTGACTCAGATTATCAATCTGGTAACTTCTCCTTTTGCAGAGAAGGTGGATTTGAACGTTTTGCATAACTATAGCCGGCCCAAAGAACACAGGCGTGGCAGATATATGAAGACATCACACGATTGCAGCACAGTATAGTGATTTTTTTTTTTTTGATAATTTGTTAAAATGCAGAATAGGCTTTCTAGCAAGTAATAATAAGGGCCTTTAGCAGTATCTTTGTTCTACCCCCTTCTTTTTTTCTCAGCAAATTACTTGACTTCCTACCTCACAGATGAGAGATCTCATCATCCGCAACTCTTACCAAATTATTTATAATCAGATCTATTTTTTTAACTTTTTAGTTTGAAATAATTTTAGATTTACTCAAGAGTTACTAAGAGAGTCTAGAGTGTTCCCATACACTTTCACCTGGTTTCCCTAAGATTGACCCCTCACAGAACCATGGCACATTTATCAAAACTAAGAGATTAACTTCGGAGTAATACCATGAATTAAACTACTGACTTTATTTGGATTTACCATTAATGCACTTTTTCTGTCCCAGGATCCCATTCAGGATATCTTACTACATTTAGCTGCCATGTCTTCTTAGGTTCTCCAATCTGGGACCATTTCTGTGTTTTCTTTGTCTTTCATGACCTCAAACATTCTGAAGAATAGTGTTCAGGTATTTTGAAGAATGCCCCTTGATTTGAGTTTATCTGATGTTTTCTCATAAATATACTGAGGTTATGGATTTTGGGGAAGAATATCACAGAGGTGATTACCCTTCTCATTGTATCATCTCAATGGGAACATCATGTCAAGGAGGCTAATTACAGGTGATGTTAACCTTGATCACTTGGTTAAGGTGATGTCTGTTAGTTCTCTCCACTGTAAAGTTACTATTTCCCCCTTGCTGTGTAGTCTGTTCATTAGAGGCAGGCAGTAAATCCAGCCCACACTCAAGGGGAGGGGAATTAAACCTGACCTCCTGAAGGGAGGGCTATCAAAGAATTTGGGGTCATGTTTTCAAACCACAACCGTAATTAGTAAATTTGGGGAGGGATACAATTGTGATGCAAATACCTTGTTTCTTCTTAAAATTTCACCCACTAGTTTTAGTACTTATCAATTAACGTTGTTTGCAGCCACAATTATGGTGATGTTCTAGTGGTGATTTTCTATTTCCCTAATTCCTTCTATATTTATTAATTGAAATTCTTCTTTAAGGAAGATTTGTTCTATCTCTTTTGTTTATTCAGTTATTTATTTATATAAGCACAGGCTTATGGATACCTATTTTTTTGGGAGGTGATAACCCAATATATTGTTATTTATCATGTTGTTCAAGTCACAGTAGCTTTAGCTACAGGGTACCTTTTCAGATTGGTTCTTTGGTCCTTTCGATGTGCCCTCATTAAAAAAAATTTTTTTTGAGCACCTCCTTACTTTATGGTATTGAAAAATATTCTGGGATCATCTTGTACTTTCATTACCCTGGTCTTAGAATCATGGAATTGCCCATATGGTAAGCAGCTGAGGCTTCCTGCCAACAGCCATGTGAATGAACCTTCCTGAAGTTAGATGCTACAGCCCCACTCAAGCTTCGAGGTGACTGTAGCTCCTGCTGACATCTTGTCTTAGTTTGGTCTTCTCTAACAAGATACCACAGAGTCTTGAACAACAAAAATTTATTTCTTACAGTTCTGGAGGCTCAGAAGTCCAAGATCAGGCTGCTGACATCATAAGGTCTCCACCCTCAAGATCTCATCTATACTTAATTACCTCTCAAAGCTCCACCTCCTGATACCACCCTGTTGGAGGGTGGGGTTTCAGTGCACAAATGTGAGGAGAATACAGACATGCAGTCCATAACACATCCTGACTGCCAACTCATGAGAGACTCGGAGTCAGAACCATTCAATTTAAGTCCCAAATTCCTGACCAAGGAAACTGTGTTTTAAGCCATTACATTGCAAGGTAATACAGCAGTTGACAACTGGTGCAGATTTTGATACCTGGAAGTGGGGTGCTTCTGTAACCAACACCTGAAATGTGGGAGGGGCTCTGGAACGGGGCAGTGGACAGAGGCTGGAAAGACTTTGAGGAGTGTGTTTGTGAAAGCTTGAAAAGCCATGAGGAGATTTCCCACAAAAGTGCGGTCTCCGAGGAAGCTGTGGTGAGAGCTTAAAGGCAAGCAAGAAAAAGCTTACTGCAAAGTCTACCTGTGACCTAGTGGCAGAAAGTGTAGTAAGGTGGTCACCTGTATTAACGTGGATGTGAAGAGTGCATCTGATGAACTGGCTGGTTTATAGCAGAGAAGATTGCAAACAGACTGGAAAGAGAAAGCAAAGGAAAGACTGTTAGAAACAGAGAGGAGGCAGGACTTGTTGGGTTTGAAAATTTTCTGCTTCTCCAGGTGGGAAATGCTGCTGAAATTAAGAAATGACATGTGGTCAGATTAACGCTGCCAAGACACGTGGTGCAGAGGTGAAGCCACGACCCTGCAAGCGGCGGCAACAGCTGGGTCTATCCCACCTGCTGCCCTTCTAAGCTCATGCAAGCTCATCTAATGGTTAGATCTAAATTTGAATCCAGAATCTTAGCTACAAAGAAGTGAGGAAAATAAAATGACTGGTTGGGTAACTATGTGCTTTTAGTTATGTGCTATAAAAGAGGAAGAGCACATTTTTGGGGGAGCAGCTAGCAGTCCCCTTCAGGCCCTAAGTACCCTGCCATTCTAAGGCAGAGCTGCCAGATATATACTTAGTGGATGTAATAAGATGTAAAAACATTGGTTCTTCGATCCTCACCTCCAGCAGGCTATCTAGCCTGTGTAGGGAGAAAAGAGAGTTCAGACAACTGATTGGATTAGTGCAGGGATCCACTGACAGAGGGTGAAATATTTGGCTCTTCTACTTCCTTTCCCATGGGGAGTGAAGGGGTGCTTCAAATGAAGTATGAAGGGCTCCAAAAGAATTTTGCAGAGATTGGGGTGCCTGCCAGAGGTGAGCCTAGTACATGGAGTGGTAGGAACTCTCAGGCTCACCCTGGTACATCCAAGTAGAGAGGAGTGAGGTGTTCTTGAGGAAGCTTAATATGTCCCTTGGAGGCTCAGGATGTGTGAAATTGGAGACTGGTATTTGCTTCCTGCCTGGAGGATACTGAAGACCCACAGCTGGCAGAATCTGCCTAGGTGAGAGCAACCTGTTCTCGCAGTGGCTGTAGTGTCAAGACTGTGTCCTGGATATGGTCCCCGTGAATACTGCCCAAGGGAGCTGGGACGAGCCATCCCGATGAGCCTTTGCTCACAAGGGCAGCCCTTGCTTAAGAGGACATAGTAACAGTAAGAGTGATAGTCTGAGGGCTACATTGCACAGATATCAGGGTATGAAAGGCTAACAAAAATTCAGGTGGAATCCAAGACCAAGTTAGGGAGTTGTGCAGCTTAGAGATTCCTGTGAGGGTCACTGATGAACCTTGAAATTGGCTCAGTGAGAGGGCCAAGCATTTGTACTCCTGCCATGACGGAAAACAGGACAGCCAGTTGGCATTAGCCAAGAGAGAGAACATCCATAAGTTTAGGTAAATTAAAAAAACTTTTGATCCCTTTATTATTATTATAATTATTATTATTATTATTTCAGTTTCTCTCTACCCATTTTCTGACCTGTTATGCCTCAGGAAATAGAGTGAATGGGAGAAGAGGATGGGAAGATCCAGGAGAGAGAATGATAGAACAGATCATACCCTCCTCCTCGTGGCTTTGATTCAGGAATCTGGCCTGAACTGGGAGAGGGGAGTTTTGAATCGGATGTGATATTGACCTTTGATTTATACTGGAATTTATGCTTCAAAACCCAAAGACCTATGGTTATGTCCTCCTCTCATAATTGTCCTTCATCCAGACTAAAATTTTTGGTACCTAAAATGAGCCTTGAAATATGAGACTTACAAATGAATGTAACCCTAAAGACATGGAGTTTGTGTGAGATATGAAGTGGTGAGGAAGGGAGAGATTCAACCCAGTATGTCTGAAGCCTGTGCAGGAGAGAATAAACCCATTTTCTCTTTGTGCGCCCATGAGAGCAGCCCATTCAGTAAAGGGGCTATACTTTCTTCATTGTACTTTGGGTACTAGTCACCCTATGGCTACTTTCCTGTGGTCTGGTGAGAATGGAATGGGTGATGCTCTTAATATCACTGATGATGAGACCACATTTACTTACTGTAGCCCTAAGGTTGTGGCTTTGAAGTCAGATAAAATCCTTTTTTAAACACATGAACTTGTTTTTTGGTGGATCTTCCTATACTTTATTATGCAATTGATTATTTTAACATAAATGCAAGACTACAATTAATCATGAGTTTAGGCTTTCATTCTATTAACATTTTCTTGGTCTCCTGATTGATATTGAATGTATTGGTTATTTTCCCTAGCTTAAAGTCCTCTGCCAATCAGATAAACATGCTCAGTTACTTAGGATATAAGTTCAGGTGCTCAGACAGAGCATCAACATAACAGTGGCTTAAACAAGACAGAAGTTTCTTTCTTTCTTAACTATCTGGGTGTAAGCAGTCTAGGGCTGGTAGGAATTCTCCATGGGGTCAGAAATCTCATTTCTGCACTGTCCCTGGGCCAAGTTGGCTCACCAACATGTTCATATTCTAATCAATGAAAAGTGTCAAAAGGTAAAGGAGGGGGGCACATCTTCATTTTAAGCACATGATCCCCAGAACACACCACATCTGCTTTCATCCTGTTGGACAGAACTTAGTCACATGGCTATTCCAACTTGTTAAGAAGGCTGGAAAAAGTAGTCTTTTTTTTTCCCTGTATGTTCAACTACTCCGATAAAAATTCTATTATCTGAAAGAAGAGGAAAATTGGAAGACAATGAGCCATCTTTGCCACACATAATTTCTGTGTTTGCAAGCATGCAATTAGAGTTTTAACTTGTCATTGTTGTGGGCATAACTGTGGTCTTAATCTGCAAGTTTATAATGCTTCCTTGATTAACCTAGGGGTCATGGATTTCAGTCAGACACAAATCCACCCAATGCCAAATCTCGTTCATTCTACATTTCTGTTTCTTTCCCTGAAGGATCACAGGACAGCCTTTTGCTAAATATCTTACTGAAATCTAGATGCAGTATGATTATGGCCTTCCCATAATCTCCATCTACCACCCTATCAATACAGGAAATGAGGTTCGCTCAGCATGACTTCATCTGAGTGAACCAAGCTTTTCCTATATGGCTCTATTTTTCTGAGAGCTCACCAACTACCTGTTTAACAATCCTGTCCAAAATTTTGTCAAGGGAATTCATTTCCACTGTACTCACCTGCAATTTTTGGAATTCATGCTGTTTCCATTTTTGAAAGTCAGATGGACTA
Source organism: Phoca vitulina (assembly GCF_004348235.1). NCBI lineage: Eukaryota > Metazoa > Chordata > Mammalia > Carnivora > Phocidae > Phoca > Phoca vitulina. The sequence continues at coordinate 11,347,099 of NW_022589712.1, forward strand.
TTTTGAAAGTGCCTATTTTCAACTTGCAGTTCCCTGTACTATTTCTGTTACTTCGCAAAGATTACAGGTGCTCAGTGAATCACAGATGCAAATTCTTTTAATACCGCAATGTATTAGTTTGCTAGGGCTGCTATAACAAAATAACACCAACTGGGTGGCTTAAACGACAAAGATTTATTTCCCACAGTTCTGGAGGCTGGAAGTTCAAGATCAAGGTGTCAGCAGGTTTGGTTTTCCCTGAGGCCTCTCTCCTTGGCTTGCATATGGCTGCCTTTTTGCTGTGTCTTCATACGGTCTTTCCTTTGTGTGTGAGTGCCCCTTGTGTTCAAACCTCCTCTTCCTATAAGGACACCAGTCAGATTGGATTAGGGCCCACCCTAAGGACCTCATTTTAACTTAACACATCTTTAAAGACCCTATCTCCAAATACAGTCACATTTAGGGTACTGGGGACTAGGGCTTCAACATATAAATTTAGAGGAGATAATTCAGCCCATAGCATGTAGTATAAATATCTTCTGGGATGAAAGTCATAATTTCATTTAAAGGAATCAGGTGCTTTCTTATTTCAGGAAATTAGGGAGAATTTGGGAGGTAAAAACACGGCCTAGGATTTTGTTACTCGAAGTGTGTATCAAAGTTTTGCCCTAGACTTATTTGAATATTTGAATAGGAATCTATTTCATGAGACCCACTGCCCAACCCCAGCACTGATTTGTGTGCCCACTAAAATTTGTGTACTGCTGGGCCGGGGACCCAGTAATTCTTCCACAGGTGATGTCTTTTTCCCCAAGAGGTTCCTGACAGAAATATACACAGAAGGGACAATAGCAAAGGAAATCAAAGTATCAGTGCATTGCTAGCTGGGCTTGGGGTGAAAAACTCAATGAAGAGAAATCTCTGGTAACCTAGATTGGAGCACACAGAGAGAAGCAGAAACCACCATATTTTCTTCTGCATCCAAGTGACAGTCTAGATATGACTTTTCTTGTCAACCATATATAAGAGAGAGATTAAAAAAAGGGACACAGCTAGTCTTGGGTCAGGTTATGATCCTGATGCATGGGTGGAATGTCTTAGGGAAGAGGGAGAGAAAAAGGGCTAAAGAGAGTGTTGTGAGGTGATGGGACGGGGTATGAAGAGGAAGGGGGTGTCCTTGCATCTGGACCTAGTTTTGATCCCAGTAGCCTTCTCCTCCTGTGCCTCTCTTACTGACATTACCAGTCTCAGTTTCTAGTCGAAAAACCCACCAAAACTCAGGGTCAGGTTCTGTGATGTCAGAATAAGAAGAGCATAATTCCTTCAAAGGCTGGATGGCCCGCTATGATATGGTCTATGGTCCGTTTGGGTGAACCATGAGTTTACCTTGTCCCACTTTCTTCACTCCCTCTTTCTTTTTTTTTTTTTTAAATTTTTTTATTGTTATGCTAATCCCCATACATTACATCATTAATTTTAGATATAGTGTTCCATGATTCATTGTGCATAACACCCAGCGCTCCATGCAGAATGTGCCCTCCTCAATACCCATCACCAGGCCAACCCATCCTCCCAACCCCCTCCCCTCTAGAACCCACTGTTTGCTTCTCAGAGTCCATCATCTCTCATGGTTCTTCTCCCCCTCCGATTTCCCCCCCTTCATTCTTCCCCTCCTGCTACATTCTTCTTCTTCTTTTTTTCTTTCTTAACATATATTGCATTATTTGTTTCAGAGGTACAGATCTGAGATTCAACAGTCTTGCACAATTCACAGCGCTTACCAGAGCACATACCCTCCCCAGTGTCCATCACCCAGTCACCCCATCCCTCCCACCCCACCCCCCACTCCAGCAACCCTCAGTTTGTTTCCTGAGATTAAGAATTCCTCATATCAGTGAGGTCATATGATACATGTCTTTCTCTGTTTGACTTATTTCGCTCAGCATAATACCCTCCAGTTCCATCCACGTCGTTGCAAATGGCAAGATTTCATTCCTTTTGATGGCTGCATAATATTCCATTGTATATATATACCACATCTTCTTTATCCATTCATCTGTTGATGGACATCTTGGCTCTTTCCACGGTTTGGCTATTGTGGACATTGCTGCTATAAACATCGTTTACTCCCTCTTTCTCCAGCACACCTTTTCATATGAATCCTTCAGACTTAAGCTATGATATTGCTTCTTTCAGGAAGCTTTCATTTCCCCCTCAAGACTGAATTAGGAGCTCTCCTCATAGCATTTATTGCACTGGGCAGTAATGGCTGATCTGCTCAGCTGCCTTCCCCACTCTGTGATGACATAGCCTTGTTCCCCATCAAACCTTCCACGTGGCAGGAAGTCTGGTTCAAAACCCACAGAAATGTTTCATGTGTATGATTGTTAAGCAGGCTGGAAAATTATGTTTCTACAGTATTATTTTTTCCCTTTTTTTAAATTTTATTTTTTTTATTATGTTAGTCATCATACAGTACATCATTAGTTTTTGATGTAGTGTTCCATGATTCATTGTTTGCGTATAACACCCAGTGCTCCGTGCAATATATGCCCTCCTTAATACCCATCACCAGGCTAACCCATCCCCCCACCCCCTCCCCTCTGAAACCCTCAGTTTGTTTCCCGGAGTCCATAGTCTCTCATGGTTTGTCTCCCCCTCTGATTCCCCCTCCTTCATTTTTCCCTTCCTTCTCCTAATGCCCTCCATGCTATTCCTTATGTTCCACAAATAAGTGAAACCATATGATAAATGTCTTTCTCTGCTTGACTTATTTCACTTAGCATAATCCCCTCCAGTTCCATCCATGTCGATGCAAATGGGTATTCATCCTTTCTGGTGGCTGGGTAATATTCCATTGTAGATATGGACATCTTCTTTACCCATTCGTCTGTTGAAGGGCATCTCGGCTCTTTCCACAGTTTGGCTATTGCGGACATTGCTGCTATGAACATCGGGGAGCATGTGGCCCTTCTTTTCACTACGTCTGTGTCTTTGAGATGAATACCCAGTAGTGCAATTGCTGGGTCATAGGGTAGCTCTATTTTTAATTTTTTGAGGAACCTCCATACTGTTTTCCAAAGTGGCTGTACCTGCATACATGATACATTTTATAGAAGATATATTTATATTGTTGCTGCAATAAAACTGCCTGAGTTTTGAAAAGCAGTTTCTTTTTCAACTGTTGTTGAAAAATTCTCTCGCTTTTTTAAGGGGCAGATTAAATGTGATTTTTTTTTTTTGAAACCTTTTTTTTTTAGTAGCAAGCTACTTAGAGCTCCTTTTCATCATAGAAAAGGTCAGCAAACTGGGAACACTTGTCATTTTGTAAAAGAATTATGTGCAGCTCAACTGTAAATTTGACAATTATTTAAAATAACTTGCCACAAACCAAACCATGAACTTCTTTTTAGAAAAGCACATTTTCTCTGTCTCTAACCAATTTTATTGTGAAATATTGTAAATTTTCTACGGCATTTTAAAGGTTTTAGCAAAACTAACCACATAAATGATCATCTGTGGCCCTTTATGCATTTTTGGTTTCAATGTCTTTGCTGTAATTTTTGCAACCAAAAATGGTGAATGTATTTGAAGTGTGCTTTATCTCTGTAAACTTAATCGGGGGCATTTTTAAGGTCTGTTCGTGGTGGCTGAGGGCTACCTACTTTTCTCAGGGTACTTACCCCACTGTAGGTGACCCCAGTCTGCTAACATAAGCACCTAGTAAGGATGCAGTGTAGTGTGCATATTAAATATTGATCAAGGTTAATTTCTCTTTCAGTTTCAGCTAAAAATGATATAAAAATTTGAAAATGTTAATCTCATCCACTGGTGGATTGACCCCATTGTCATATATTAAACTCCCAAATATGTTTGAATTTATTACTTGTCCTTCATTACTATTACAATTATCTGTAATTCTACCACTGCAACTAATATCACACTGTCTTAATTATTCTAACTTTAAAATAAGCCTTGTTGTGTCATATAGCAAATTTCATCTGTCTTTTATTTTTTGAGAGTTACCTTAGCTTTTCCTGAACTTGTTATCTTCCATATGAATTTTAGATTAAGCTCATCAAGCTCCATACATGTGTGGTGCAATTTTTGTTAGAACTGCATTGAATTTGTAGACTAATTTAGAGAGACATCCAATTAAATTTTTATGAAGCTGATCCTTTCCGTCTATGAATATGGTGTACCTTTCCATTTATTTAGGTCTTCTTCCAAGTCCTTCAATAATATTTTAGAATTTGCCCCCTAATGACTTGCTACATTTTTGTTGCATAGATTGCATATATCTGCGATATCTTATATTTTGGTGCTATCTTGAGTGGGATCTTTTGGTCAAGTGTGTGAATGGAAACATGTAAACTAATTACATTTCCCTTACTCCCTGTGCCCCCAGCTACATGTGTCTCCTGAGCCAGTTGGATGCACACAACTTTATGCTGTGTGACATAGATTAGGCCTTGGGTTCATCTCTGCTGAGAGATATCCTGCTGGGCACCCGAACTTTGGTGACAGTGAATGGAGAGCTTGTTGAGATCCTAACCAGTAGACTGGAAGAGGAAGCACAAGGATGACTTCAGAGCACAGAGCAAATGTATAAAGAGGCCGAAATGATGTGGGAAAAGAGATGGGGATAGATCCCGAGACTTAATATGTGAATAATAGGCATCCCTTATTACTCAAGAAACACTGAAAGAAAATATCCACGAGGTAAGGAGAGACTTAATCTAGAGATTGAAAAAGTTCATAAAGGTCTAAGGAGGACTGAGGAGAAAAGACAGAATTCAAGCACATCCTGCAAAATTCATGAAAGAGGGTGATAAAAGAATAAAAACTGTAGGCTCTTGGGTGGAAAGAAACAAGTTACTACAGAGTAGATTTTTGTTTGTTTTTAACGATTATGTTAAAACTATATAATATTCTGTTGCAGAGAAAAATACAAGTTTTATGTGATGGTCTTGAATCCAGCAATCTCGATGCATTTTCTTATTTGGTTCTAATGATGTTTTTGAAAATTCTCTTTGTTTTTCTGGGTAGATAATTGCATTATCTGTAAGTGACAAAACAGTGGTTTTTCTTTTCCAGTTCTTATGTATTTAATTCGTTTTTTGTTGATTATTTTTTTTGTTCAGTCCTTCCGGAGCTCTGCATAATCAAAATGGTGATGCCTGAGAAAATTCTTAGTGTCATCACTCTTTGTAAAGTTTGCTGTAGATTTTTGGTAGAGATCCTTCATGAGACCTTGTATTTTTAATATATTTAAAGCATTCGTTATTAATGAACTATTGACTTTGATTAAATTCTGTTTTTCGTTTATTTAGATGGCTATATAGTTTTTCTTTCTTCATCTCTTCTGTGTGAAGTGTTTGTAATAACAAAATATCCTTGTATTTCTGGGGTAAACTCCACTTGTTCATTCTGTTTTTTTGTTGTATTTCACCAATTTTCATAAAATGTTACATCAATGGATTGTGCTTGCTAATATTTTATTTAGGATTTTTTTTATATCTACCTTATGATATTAACCTATAGTTTTCCTTTCTTGCACTGTTCATGTCATGTTTTGATATCTAGGAAAATTTCTCCTTTTTTCTAGTCTTTGAAATTGCTTTACAGATTATATAAAGATTATTTGTTGAAGATTTGTTAATTGATCTGAGTTTTGTATCTACTCTCAGGGGAAGATATCAAAATAAATTTATATTTAATGGTTTATAAATTATCATGGTTATAAAATAACTTATAGTAATTCACATTTTTCTAGAAAATTATACATTTGACTAAGTTTTCAATGTATTGGCATGAAATTGTTGATATTCTGTTGGTTGCAAAAATCTCAGATGTATTGATAGTTATTTCCCTTGTTTCCTTAAAATTGTTATTTATTTATTTTCTTTTTTCTTGATTAATATTGCCAGACTTTTTTATGCTACATAAGTAGTTTTTTAAAAAAATGTGTCTTACAAATGGTGGGTACATTTTCCAATCTTGTTAATTTTGACTCATACGTATTACTTCCTTTCTTCTTATCTTTGAGTTTATGATTTTTCTGCAGATTCATAAGCTGAATACTTTATTTATTTTCAATATTAAAAAAATATACTTAGGCCACACATTTTACTAATTAAGTCACATTTTGGCTCTATTTCCCAAGTTCTGATATACAGTAGTTTTAATGTGTTTTGTTCCAAATATGTTGTTATTTTTATTGTGATGTTTTTTTAAACTACAAATTATTCCATAATACATGTGGGAAAAGAGACCAAGATAGATCTAGGCACGTATAACATTGCCATCTCTTTATTGTCTTATTTCCAGTTAAATTGTGTTGTTATTGGAGAATGTATTCTCAACAGAATATCAGTTCTTGAAATATGTATAGTTCTTAAAATTCATCATAATATCTTCATGATCTAGTAGGCAGGATATTTTTTGCAAATATTTCATGTTTGCTCTTACATTAAACTTGTTAATTTTGTCATTAAAATCTTTAGCCTTGATAATATTTTCTTAACTAGATTTTTCTGTTTGATAGAGGTGTGTCAACATTGCATTGTAATCCTGTCACTTCTGGGCTTTATGTATTTTGAAGGTATGTGCATGAGTGCATGCAATTTCATGATTTTCATAATTTATTGCTAGAAAATTTCCCTTTGTTGTTTTACAGTAGCTTTTTATCTCTATCAATTATTTTTCCTGAAATTCTATTTTGTCTGATAATAATTTGTTGTGTTGGAATTTATTGCTTTTCATATTTCCCTGGAATATATTTTTCTGTCTTTATTTTAAATATTTCCATGAGGCTTTGTTGTAGTAGCTTTTGAAAACACCATGTACCTGAGCAAAATCCACCTGATAATCCCCATTTTTAATAGAGGGTTTAATTTATTTACATTTTTTAAGGTTACTCGTGTGTCTGTATTTACTTCCAATATCTAATTTAACCTCTCTGGTGTACTGTCCTTTTTCTTTGCCTCTTTCCCCTCTCTTCCACACTTCTATTGGATTGGTAGAATTTTCTTTATCCTTGTGCATCTGAGAATATCTTTTTTTTTCTTTTGATCTCAGTCAGGCATAATATGTGAACTAAGTATAACTTCCAAGTTGACTGTTATTTTCTCGGAGCACTTTAAAGATATTATTCCATCATAACCTGAACTTTCTTGTTTTTCATGAAAGTCTGTAGTTGGTCTAACTGGCCATTCACTTATAGCTTTTTCTTTTTTTTTTTTGAGTGAGCACATGTCAAAGATTTATTTAACTCATGAATGAGAAAATTAAAAAGATGGTGAGCTGGCTCTAAAAAGTATAAGAGAGACAGAAGTATTTATAGTCCCTGAAAGAAAAAGTGCTACATCACATACAAAACTGCTTAATGCACAAGACTGGTGAATGCCATAGTTAAAAGCAATACAATTTTCACCTTTGTGATGAAATCTTTCTCAACCAGACAGTAACCATTTGCTTCTCCATAGGGTAAAATTAATTTACACTGCCATATGACAAAAATAATTTGAATAATTATTATTTTTGTACAGGGTGAAGTCTATCCTTATCGATTTGTAAAATACCCTAATTAATAGTAAATGATTAAAGCATATAAACTTAGAGAATCAGATAATCCTGGGACAGTCCTGTTAGATAATGCTCTAGGTATGACTTTGAAAGGACATGAGCCATCTTTTCATCTATTTCTAAGTGTTGGATTTTTTTATATGTGTTTATAAATTGTCTCAATGGAATATTCTTGTTTCAAAAATTCATAGGTACAACATTCAATATTAATGAACATATATACCCTGTAGTATAGTCATCAAATCTAGAGGCATACGGCATTAAGCAACTATTAAAATATAAAACATCAAAGATTTTATAAAAAAATCTATGATTGGATTTTACAATAATCGCTATTCTCCAGAGATTAAATAAATCATTGCTTGTATTTATTCTATTTTGAGGCTAAAAAGCCAACCCCAAGAAATTTTTCTCCATCAGATTTTGCCTGTAGTGCCTACAAATTTGTGTGAGTTCCTCTCTCTGAAATGTCCCCTAATCTCCTAAGATTTTTAGGCTTCCAGAAAGTGACCTGTCTTACCACCTGTATGTCTGGGACCTTGTAAGACAGAACAAACATGAGAGCAGTTTTCTAGGGGAACTTTGTAAGCATCGGTTCCACCCATGAAGTGTGATCCTTGATCCGTAATGGTGGGTTTTTCAGATCTGATTAAATGGGATTTATTCTGAAACATGACACTCCAGGTACAGCCTTTATTTTACAGTTTGTTCAATTACATTTTGATTAGTTTTATTAAATAGATGCAAATAACTACATTGCCATTACAGGTAAAGAAACTCAGTAAAAGTATTTGTTTCTGAATTCTAAGGAGCCAGAGAGAACAAAATGCAAATGCACAGTTATTAAATTGAGATTAGACATAGAGCAAGAAGATGACCCAACAATTCTGCTCTTAAGTATACATACAGGGACTACAGTATACTTGTTTATATATACTACAGAAATGGACTCAAACAGATACTTGCATGCAAATAGTCATTGCAGCATTATTCACAATAGCCAAATGTGGAAACAATCTAGATGTCTATCAACTGATGAGTGGATAAACAAAATGTTATATATACACACAACAGAATATTATTCAGCCATAAAAAATGAAGTTCTGATAAATACTATAACATAGATGAAACTTGAAAGCCTTATGCCAAGTGAAATAAACCAGATATAAAAAATCAAATAAGTAGCCCTTCCCACCCCCACCTGTGACTTTGCTCTCTGTGGTCCGTTACCTATGGTCACCCAAAGTTCAGAAACAGATGATCCTCCTTCTGAGTCTCAATGCCCATGTCATTCTCCTCACTTCATCTCATCACATAAGCATTTTATCATCTCACATCTTTACAAGAAGAAAAGGGGTAAGTACAGTACCATAAAATATTTTGAAAGAGAGAAAGAGACCACATTCACATAGATTTTTAAAAAAAATTTTTATGTATTGAGAGAGAGAGAGAGAGAGAGTACGCACATGAGCAGGGGGAGGGGTAGAGGGAGAGAAAGAATCTCAAGCAGACTACATGCTGAGCACAGAGCCTGACACCGGGCTCGATCTCACCACCCTGACGTCATGACCTGAGCTGAAACCAAGAGTCGGACACTAAATGGACTGAGCCACCCAAGTGCCCCTCACATAGATTTATTACAGTATATTGTTAAAATTGTTCTATTTTGTATTAGTTATTACTGTTAATCTCTTACTGTGCCTAATTTATAAATTAAACTTTATCATAGGTATGCATGTATAGGAAAAAAAACATAGTATGCATAGGGTTCAGTACTATCCATGGCTTTAGGCATCCACTGGGGTCTTGGAACACATCCCCTGCAGATAAGGGGGGACAACTGTATTGTATAATTCACTTACATGACATATCTAGGCAAATTCATATAGACAGAAAATAAATTAGAGGTTACCAGGAGCTGGAGAATGGAGAGTTATTACTTAATAGGTACAGAGTTTCTGTTTGGGGCAACAACAAAATTTTGGAATTAGATATGGTGATATTTGTCCAACATGGTGAACATAATTAATGCCACTGAATCATACTCCTAAAAATACTTAGAATGGCAAATTTTGTGTTATAAATATTTTACAACAATTAAAATGAAAAAAAGGAAATAGATCAAGAAAGAGAAAGGGCTTTCTCATATAGCCAGAAAATAGAACATTAAAAACTCTACCAGCCTTATTCCAAAATAAATGATCACACCTAAATGTTCTTCTTGGGTTCCTTCCATCATTCTTAATTTATACTTGTTCCATTGGATCTTGAGTCATCAATTGGCTTCTATAAAGTTATCTGGTGCTGAATTCAAAAGCATCCTGGAAATCCCATGTCCCTCTGACAATTTTCTAAGAGATGTCACCTTCTAAGTCTATTTTTCGAAATGTCAATTGTTAAAAATACCTGGCAGCATCCTTTTCATGAGCTCTGAGGCTGTTCTTCTTTATTGCAGACCAAATTTCTGGCCCATGGCTTAAAGGAGAGCCTTCGGGCAAACATGAGAGAGAAGCAGAAGCTGTCTGTTGATGACAGAGTAGCTAACAGTATCAGAATGGAGAAGAGTAGAGTTCTCTGTTTGAGTATGATACATGCCTCTTTTGTGAGATTTTGATCAATGTATCCCCTTAGAATAGAAGCTATATTATGCTCTATGCTGATAAAATCGGGGAAAGGACATATTACTGAAGCCTTGAGCAGATAAAATTTCAGTGATGTTCTTCCAATGACTTACTGCATGTTTATTTGATTATTTTTTTGCTGTAGCGTATGTATAGAAAGGGATAAAATCAGCAGATCAAGCTAATAAATAAATACTTGCAACTCCACTCTGTGCCCACTGTTCCATTTTATATTACTTTGAATTTTTTTTTGTTTTGAGAGAGAGAGAGAGTGAGCACTGGGGGTGGGGGCGGTGCAGAGAAGGAGAGAGAGAATCTTAAACAGGCTCCATGCCCAGCACGGAGCCCCCCACAAGGCTAGATCTCATGACCCTGAGATCATGACCTGAGCCAAAATCAAGAGTCAGATACTTAACTGACTGAGCCACCCAGGTGCCCACTGTTCCATATTATAATGCAACATTGCCCCAACACAGGTATTTGTGGTTTTAATTTTCTCTTACAGCTACAAATTAATTTTCCCTTTATTGTACTAATTGAGGTATCAAATTTTTAAAAATCAGCAAAGTCAATAATTTTTATACATTGGAGGCTGGCGTATTTCTTTCCTTTTGATTAATGGTGCGGACCTTTATAACCTGTGCTAAAAATATAAGATTAGAAATATTTCTCTCCTCCCCTTTCAAGCCTACATTCCCCATAAAGTTGGTCCATTAATTACAAATTGTTAATAGGAGTTACACAGGTATCTTATGCTCTGTTTTCTACCAAAGAACTTTATTCCAAAGCATTTGATGTGGACAGCTGATTCAATGCACACGTCTATAAAACAATTTTCTATTAAACAACTCTTGGGATAGAAAAACAAGTTGTTTAATTAAAGTCTAACTGACTTCCTTCCCAAGTTATGTGCCTATTTATTCATTTAGATGAGCTTAATAACAAATACAGTTGTGAGGATAAGAAAAATAACACAAGTAATCACTCTTTAGAAAGCTGGATATTAGATTACAATTGACCACAGGGAGATTTCTTTCTGCACTTTTTTTTAAGCTCCTGTTAATGCCATGCCTGGGACTCCTTCCTTGTACCTGGCCCCTTCCTCTCTTCAGATTAGGAATGGTTACTGGGGACTGGACCTGTTCAGGTGAAAGATGGTTAGAGGGGAGCATCAAACTAAAAGGCCTGAGCTTCAGGATGGGTGTAGCTAGGAGAACATGCTAGCAGGTGGTAATGTCACAGCTCCCGCCGGCAGAAAGGTTTATTCAGGCAGGAGCTGGTGGGAGAAGTGCGGACGTGGGCACAGAGGCTTTGGGGGAGGTAAGGTGGTGGGCCAGCTCCAGACACTGTGAGCCAAGGAGGCACTAGGTGGGAAAACAAAGCAGGAATTTTGTGCAGTGCTTAAAGCACCTTTTGCTGATTCTTTAAATGATTTGTCTCAAGTCTGTGCTCACGACGAGAAGGCAAGGACAGTGTTGGTCTGGTTCACTGCTAAGATCATAGTGCTTAGCAGAGTTCCTGGCATGTAGTTGGTGCCTATAAATATTATTGAGTTAATGAATGGAAGAAAGCAAAATTTTCGGGGACATAGTTTCTAGCATTTTATAAATTAGGGGCTTCATTCCAAAAAAAGCAGCAAGTGCCTAGATGAACCTTGACACAAGCCCAGGGTAGGGCCCGGGGGACTGCAGCTGGCCCGAAGTCCTGAACCCGAGTGGAGTTGCTTGTACAGTTCACATGATTTCTGTGAGAATTCCTATAGGTCCCGAGGGCAGGGGAATGTGCCAGTCCCCCTTGTTATTTTCCTTCCCTTTACCTTGTGACTCCTGCCTTCTGGTTTTATTATGGTCCGCTCGTCGGCCGTAGCAGGAAGCTGAGGGAAGTACACAGGGTGTGGATCCAGGAATTGTGGGAAACACGAAAAGGACAACAAAGAGTCAGAAGCCAGGTGAACAATCTAAATCCTGAATTAATAATTGAATGCCATCAAAGAAGTGTGAATTCAAACAAAAATGAGCTCTCATTTTCATCTCTTCATTTTCAGCTTATATTCCATTAAGAATGAAGTATATTTTGTTCAATTCCAACATGTTCATCACTGAAAAGGAAAAAAACAAATGAATGCCATACCACTGCTGGGAGATGCTCCTTTTCTCTCTTTCTCTTTTTCTTCTTATCTTTCCTCTCTCCCTCCCTCCCTCCCTTCTTTCCTCCCTTCCCTCCTCCCTTCCTTCCCTCCTTCCTTCTTCCTTCCTTCCTTTTTTTTTTTTTGTATATGTGGCTAGAGTGAAATCTGGATCTTAAAATTATTGGTACTGAAAAACTTGCTGTCTGGTGAGTCTTAAGAAATCTCTGTCTTCTGGGATGGCAGCTGGAATTTGTCCCCAGCAGGTTCTCCATTTGTCTTTCCAGTGGTGGAAGAGATCACTTTGGGATGTTGAGACAGATACACAGAGGCATGCAGAGTTCTTGGGAACAGCCCCAGAATCTGAATGAAGGTGCTTCAGATATTGGTATATTAAATTATATGCAAGAAATATAAATTTGTCATTTTTGGAGGAAAATTTTTGTCATAATATTTTCTTCCGGCTGAAGACAAGAAGTTGCATTTGGGTCTAGACTGAAAGCTGGCACTTTGATCTCAGACTTCCCAGCCTCCAGAACTGTGAGAAATACATTTCTGTTGTTTATAAGCCATGCAGTTTATGGTATTTTTGTTACCATAGCCTGAACAAACTAAGACCCTTAGGAGCAGAGAAATTTAAAGAATTTAAAGAGATGTAAAGAATTTTAAAAATTAAGAAACATTTTTTCACCCGTATTCTATTCTCCCTTTACTAACTTCTGGCTCTTGTAAAGTTAGTATATGCTATATTCATTTTAGCTGTGCTTTAGGAAATTAAGTATCAAACCAGTATCCATATTTGCAATGACATAGATTCGGGTAAGCTTTATGGGCAAGAAATAACTAGATGGAAGAATGACATGCGGAGAGGCCCCGAGCAGTGTTCTGGAATGGGAGGGACAGCCATCTGCTGGGATGAATGTGTGGATACAGTAAGGATACCCTAAGGGGTCTCAGAAATAACGAGGGAAATGATCACAACATAAGACAGGGACAGTGTGTTGTCACACAAGAAGGGACTGGGGCTTTGCTCATTGGGTATTGAAGGGAAGGATAAAATTTTTTAATTGGTTGTATTCAATGTATGTACATTGTTGATTGGGATATACATATATGTACATGTACATATATGGGATATATGTGGACTACATGTACATATACATACATATACGTACATATATACATATATATGCATAATCTCTTTAGGAAACTATTAAGAAATATGTATCACATCCATACATTTTGGCCCTGAAATCCTATATTTTATTAGTGGTTGACTTTAAGAGCAGTGATAATAAGTGATTTACTTTTTGCTCTTATGTTTTTTCCTTTTCAGTGATGAACATGTTGGAATTGAACAAAATATATTTCATTCTTAATGGAATATAAGCTGAAAATTCCCACATGCCAAACCAGATGGACTGTCCCAAATCCAAACAATCAAGTGATAAGATCTGGACTGTGATGAGATCTTGGCCCCACAGTGTACTATGGAATCCATCCTGTCTGCCCTGCTTACCTGACCAGGTAAAAATGAGCATCCGTTAAGGAATAAAAATCTTCACTCGGATTCCAGTAGAAATTTGGTCTTTTATTTTTTCCAACTTTCTCTCATTTGAATTCTTTTCTAATGTCCTTACAATTCCACCGTCATTCCACATCACCTCTGCTCCAGAGCACATGTCCTCTCCCAAGGAATCAGTAGGCACGTCCACATCTATTTGTCCACCTGTGCCTTTATTTCCTGGGCAGTTTTAGAATAATTATTATCCCTCTATCTTTTTATTGCTTTGGCTCTGGCCTCGCTAAGTATGTCCCTCAAATATTCAAAATACAAACCCCAAATTAGAAAGCCTAAATACCCCACAACTTAGCCATGCCGATGCTGGTGCCTGAAGGTAACAATTTTAACATTTGTTCATTATCTTTAAGAAATATATACTACACACATCCTAAAAGCAATGATATTAGATATTAATATTTGTTACATTAATTTAATACATCATTTAATATATAACTAAATGTAGAATTTATAAATACCTATAATGAAGTTATGAATATGATTTGATCTTTAACATTAATGTAAATATTAAAAATTATATGATGTTTATCATATTGCAAGAAATATGTTTCTAAAACATTGACTTATACTATACATGGTCCCTTTTCACTTTATCTCCATTTAACAAACTTAGAAAACTTTTCTTATCAACATGTATTTTTAATTTTTAGCAGAGTCCTGTTTTGGCTATATCATGTGTATCTCCTTATTTTGATTTTCACTTTTTGCTCTTAAGGGGCCACTTTTCCCATACAGTTGATCCTTGAACAACATGGGTTTGAACTGTGTGGGTCCACTTACACATGGATTTTTTTTTTTTTTTGATCAATATAGGAGAGTCCTGTAAATGTATTTTCTCTTCCTTGATTTTAGTAACATTCTTTTCTCTAGCTCACTTTATGGTAGGAATACAGTATGTAATGATAACATACAAATATGTGTTATACAACACATACATATATATAACATATGAATACGTGTTAATCAACTGTTACGTTATGGGTAAGTTTTCTGGTCAACGGTAGGCTATCAGTAGTTCAGTTTTTGGGGAAGTCAAAAATTATATGGAGATTTTGGACTCTGTGTTGGTTGTCACCTCTAACTCCTGCGCTGTTCAAGGGTCAACTGTATTTAAAAAACTTTTTTTTTTTTTTCTATTTGAGTTTCTAATTCTGAGAATGACCTACTTGTTTTTCTATGGGATATTTATTTTGTTCCTTATTGATTTGTAGAAAGTCTTTGTGTATTAACCCCATCATCTATTGTATGTTTTACAAATCACCCATTTTCCAGTTTGTCATTTTTCTTTTTCTTTTTTTTTTAAATATTTATTTGTGAGCGAAAGAGAGAGAGAGTGAGTGGGAGAGAGCATGGGCGGGAGGGGCAGAGGGAGAGGGAGAAGGGAGTCCCTGCTGAGCAGGGAGCCTGACTGGGGGGGCCTTGATCCTAGGACCCCAAGATCATGACCTGAGCCAAAGGCAGACGCTTAACTGACTGAGCCACCCAGACGCCTCTGTTATTTTTCTTTTGATTTTATCTGTGGTGATGTTTTTTTATACAGGTAGAACATTAAAAAAAAACATTGTGCAGTCCAATTTATCAATCTTTACTTTGAAAAAGAGACCCTGAGAAAAGACAGTCCCTGTTCTGCTTCTGGTTGTGGTCATGTCTCAAGAAGACTCCTGGAGCTGCCACCGCCATGTTGCCGCCAACTTCCCTCTTGGCCCTTCCTGCCAACACAGCTCCCCAAGACAACCACTTTTCTGATTGTTTTCCATCTTATATCATGTTTCCTTTTCAGAGCTTTATATCAGTGAGATCATACAGTATGTAGTAGTATTTGTGTCCATTTTCTTTTACTCAACAGAGATTCATCATGGTATTATGAGTATCAGAGTCTGTCATATGTTATTGCTGAATGTGTTCCATTGTGTGAATAAACCACAATATGTTTACTCATTCTGTTGATGGACATTTGGGTAGTTTCCAGTTTGGGGCTATTATGAGAGAGTTACTGGGTACATTCTTCTGTAAGTCTTTTTTGTAGCTGAATATTTTCATTTCCTTTGGATAAGTGCCTAGGAGTGGAATTGCTAGACCATTAGGTAGAGCAGTTTAACTGTATAAGAAACTGCCAGATGGTCTGCCAACAGGTCATACCACAGTATACCCCTGCCAACAATGTATGGGAGTTCCAGTTCTACATCCTCACTAATATTTAGGACGGACAATCTTTTGAATGTTAACTAGTCTTATGGCTGTGTAGTGCTTTTATTTTGCATTTTTCTAATAAGTAATGATGTTGAGCACTTTGTAATATGTCTAAGGTTTTTGTTCATTTTTAATTGAGTTGGTTTTATTTTTATTATTGAGCTATTGTTCTTTATATTTTCTATACACAAGCCTTTTGTCAGGTAGATAATTTATAGATATTTTTCCTCACTCTTAATTGGATGAAGTCCAGTTTATCAATGTTTTTCTTTTATTGCTTTTAGTGTCCTAAGTAACCTTTGCTTTTGCCCAGGTATGAAGACACTTTCCTGTTTTTATTTTTCTACAAGCTTGAGGTCTATAGTTCATCTTGGATAAATTTTTGTGTAGTGTATAAAGTAATGATTGAGGTTCAATGTTTTTCCATATGGGATGTGCAATTGTTACAAAAGCATTTGTTGAAATGACTGTCTTTTCCCCACTATATTGCTCAGGTGACGTTGTAAAAAATTAATGATTGTATGAGTGTTTTACTTCTGGATTCCCTATTCTGTGTGATTGATCTCTCTCTCTACAATACCATATAGTTTTAATTACCAAAAGTTTTAGAGTCGGGTATTGTAAGTCCTCCAGCTTTGTTTTTCTTTAAAAAAATGTTTTATCTCTTCTAAATTTTTCTAATGTTCATATAATTTTTTTAAAGCCTGCCCACATTCTGATTGTTGTTGTGATGAACCCACTGATAAATCTGGGGAGAACAGACATCTTAACCATATTGAGACACCCAGTTTTGAACATACTGTATTGTTCATTTATTTAAGTCTTTAATTTTTCTGAGTAATGTTTGTAGTTTTTATGGGGATGGCTTGCAGATCTTTTATTAAATTTATGTCTAAGTATTTTATGTTTTTGGATTATATTGTACATAGTTTAAAATATTTTTCAAATGTTTATACTAGTGTATAAAAGTATAATTGATTTTGGTGTGTTGACTTTGTACCCTATGATATTGCTACATTCACGTATTAGCTAGAGTAGTTCTGATATAGCAAATTGACTTGCTTATAAAACTTTGTTTATTACCTTTTTGTTCCTGGTGATAATTATTTTATATTTAACTTGGTAAATTCACTTTTGTTCTAGTATTTACCTTTTAGATTTTTTTAAGGATTTTTAAAAATGAAGACAATCAGGTCATTTGCAAACAGATAAAATTTCTTTCAAATCTTTTTATTGTCTTTTGTCTATATTGTCTATTGCACTGGTTGAGACTTTCAATACATTATAAAATAGAATTGGTGGCAGCAGACATCTTTCCTTTTTACTTTATCAGTCAGGAAGGAAGTTTTCAGTCTTTCACAATTAAATATGATGTTAGCTGTGAGTTATTTGGAAAATATCCTTCTCAAGTTGAGGGAGTTCCCTCCTATTCCCAGCTTGTTAAGAGTATAGATATTGAATTCTGTCAAATGCTTTTTCTTCATGTATCAAGATGATTGTGTGGTTCTTTATTAGTCTATTAATATCGTGGATTATATTGATTGAATTTCTAATGTTAAAATGACCTTGCATTGCTGAGATAAACTGCACTTGGTCATGGTGTAGTATACTTTTTCTGTGTTGTTAGATTCAACTTACTGAGAACTTGTTAATATTTTCCTGAGTATTTGTGTCTATGTTCATGAGACAAATTGGACTGTTGTAATTTTATCTTGTAATCCCCCTCTTATTTTGTAATTTCTTCATTAAGTTTTTGTCTCAGGTTTGTGAGAGTCTCATAAACAATCAAGTCATCTGCAGATAGATACAATTTTACTTCTTTCTGTCAAATATTTTTATGTCTTTTAGCACTGGTTAGAAACTTCAGTACATTATTGGATAGAATTAGTGAGAGAAGACATTCTTGACTACTTATCTCAGGAAGAAATTTTTCAGTCTTCTACAATTAAATATGATGTTAACTGCAAGTTTTTTGAAAATGCTCTTTTCAGGTTGAGGAAGTTCCCTTCTGTTCCTTTCTCATTAAGTGAGAAGTATCCCCGCCTTCTCTCTTTTCTTAAGGACTTTGTCTAAGAATGGCTTCCTTCCTTTCTTTCTTTCTTATTAATTAATTAATTAATTAATTTTTTTTTTTTTACAGAGAGAGAGAGACAGTGAGAGAGGGAACACAAGCAGGGGGAGTGGGGGAGGGAGAAGCAGGCCTCCCACTGAGCAGGGATCCTGATGCAGGGCTTGATCCGAGGACCCTGGGACTATGACCCGAGCTGAAGGCAGATGCCCAACCACTGAGCCACCCAGGCGCCCCGGCATTATTTCTTTCTTAATATTTGAATTTACCAGTAAAACCAACTGGACCTGGAGTTTCCTTTGTGGAAAGATTGTGGAAGATTATGAAAAAATAAAAATTCTTAAATAGGATGTATTTAGATTTTCAGTTTATCTTGTTTTAATTATTTAATTTAATTTAGTTTAATTTAATTTAATTTAATAATTTAATGTGCTATTTTGCCAAGGAATTTGTTCACTTCATCTGCATTGTTACATTTATTGTCATAAAGTTGTTCATAATATTCCTTCAGTAGCTTTTTAATGCTGATAGGATATGGAGAGATACCCATTTTCCATTCCTAATTTTAATAATTTGTGTCTTCTTTTTTTCATCAGTCTTGCTAGGGTCACCCATCTTATTAAAACTTTTCAAAGGGCCAAATTCTTACCTAATTTTCTTTATTTCTGGCTTCTATATCATGATTTCTGTTCTTATTTTGTTTGATCAGTCTTATCAGGGATTTATCAATTTTATTAATTATTTCAAAGAACCAATTTCTGTATTTGTTAAATTTCTCTGTTTTCTATTACATTGACTTGCATTCTTGTTTTTACTCTTTTTTTCTTTTAACTACTTTGGGCTTAATTTTTCTTCTAATCTATTAGAAAGTGATTTTCATCTTTCTTCTTTTTAAATATAAAGCCTTTAATTCTTTTCTAATCACTGCTTTAGTTATATCCCACAAATATTGATATGTTGTGTTTTTATTATACTTCACTTTACTTTTTTTTAATATTTGTTTATTTCAGAGAGAGAGAGAGAGAGAGAGCATGAGCAGGAGGGTCAGAGGGAGAAGGAGAGAGGATTTCAAGCAGACTCTGCATTGAACATGGAGCCTAATATAGGGCTCGATCCCAGGCCCATGAGATCACAACCTTAGCTGAAACCAAGAGTCAGATGCCCAACCAACTGTCACACCCAGGCACCCCTATTATACTTCACTTTAAATATTTTCTAATTTCTCATAATTTTTTTTGTCTTGTGGATTATTCAGAAGCATATTGTTTAACTTAGATAATTTGGGCTTTGTAAATATTTTATTATTTATTTCTAAAATTCAATTTCACTTTGGTCAGAGACCTTATTCTGTGGTATTTCAATCTTTGAAATGTATCACTTTATCTTATGATCCAATTGTATGTTTCCTGTGCACTTAAAAAGAATGTGCAATTGTTGAATATACGTTTTATTTGCATCAATTAGGTCAAGGGGGTTTGTAGTATTATGTAGATATTTTGTATTTTTACTGAACTTTTCTCAGCTGTTCTATCAATTACTGAGAAAAATGGTGTTAAAAATTTCCAGCTATTAGTTGTGTATGCACCTATGTTTTCCTTTAGTTCTTTCAAGTTTTCTTTTAATGTATCCTGAAATTCCATTATTAGGGTCATTCACACTTATGATTGTTATTCCTTATAGCTGATCCTTATATTATTAAGAAATGTCTTTTTTTTTTTTTTTAATAAACCTCTGGCAGTTTTCCTTGTCTTGATGTCCATTGTATCTGATATTAATATACTAACTCCAGTTTTCTTATACTTCCTCTGGTAACTATATCCTTTTCCATTCAAAAATTTTCAACTTGTGTGTCTCTTTTTACTAAAAGAGCATTTCTTGTGAACAATGTATAGTTGGGAATAGCTTTTTTCTTTTTTTAAATCCACTCCAACAATCTTTTCCTTTTATTTGGAGTATTTGGTCCATTAACATATAATTATTATTACTGTAATTATGATTATTGTCATAGACTTAAGTCTACTATTTGTTTTTTTTTCTCTATTTGTTCCATCAATTTTTTGTTCCATTTATCCTCTGAGCCCTCTTGGCTTTATTAAACAATTCATTATTCCATTTTTATTCTCTGTTGGAATTTTAGCTATACTTTATTTTTTTTTAGTGGTTGTTTAAAGAATTACAATATGCATCCATGGTTTAACACTGTACTTTCAGAGTAAATATTTTATCATTTTCAGAAGGTATAGGCTTCCAATAGTGTAGTTCTATTTATAATTCAGACTTTGGGTTCTGGTTGTCATATCTAGTGCCTTTACACATTTTAAACCCTTAGTCAGTATAGTTATTTTTGCTTTAAAGATTTATATGATTTTATAGATGTTAAAATACAAATTAAATGTTTTTTATATATACTTTCACATTTACCATTTTCAGTGCTCTTCATTTCTTTCTGTAGATCTGAATTTCCATCTGGTATCACTTTTCCTCCAGCCTGAAGAACTTCTTTTAGAGTTTTCTTAGTAAAGATTTTTTTGGTGACAAACTTTCTCAATTTTATTATCTAAAAATGTCTTTTATATTTATTTTTGGCAGATATTTTCTCTGGATATAAAATTCTTGGATGACATTTGTTTTTTGTTTAGCCCTTTAAAGATGTCATCCTATCATTTCTGATGAGACATTAGCCATCATATATATATATATATATATATATATATATATATATATATATATAGTTATTATCTGGCTACTTTTAGGATTTTCTCTTTATCTTCAGTTTTTAGCAGTTTGATTATGATCTGCCTAAGTGTGGTTTTCTTTGTGTTTTCCCTATTGGCAATTTTCTAGTTTCTTGGGACTATATGTTGATCTTTTTTTTTTTTTTTATTTTTTTATTTGACAGAGAGAGAGACAGTGAGAGAAGGAACACAAGCAGGGGGAGTGGGAAAGGGAGAAGCAGGCTTCCTGCCGAGCTGGGAGCCCGATGTGGGACTCGATCCCGGGACTCCAGGATCATGACCTGAGCTGAAGGTAGTCGCTTAACCAACTGAGCCACCCAGGCGCCCCTATGTTGATCTTTTTTTTCACCTAATGTGGGAAACTGTCTGCTATCATTTCTTTAAATTTCTGTTCTGCTTCATATTCTTTTAACATTCTCTTACAGGTTATTGAAGTTCTGTTCATTTTATTTTGATTTTTTTCTTTATGTCCTTAATATTGGATAAATTTTATTGATCTGTTTTCAAGTTCACAGACCTGCCTCTGCTGCTCTGATCCAGTGAATTTTTCTTTTCAAATAGTGTATATTTCATTTATTAAATTTCCATTTGATTTTTTTTTATAGTACTTCTTTGCTAAATTTCTCCATCCTTTTATTCATTATGGCTACATTTTCCTTTAAGACCTTAAACATATTTATTATTGCTGTTTTAAAATTTTATTTGCTGTTTATTTGCTGTTTTTATTTGCTAATATGTGGGCCATATGAGGAACTGTTACTATTGACCTTTTTTTTTGCCTGCAGGCCATGCTTTCCTGTTCCTTTGCATTTCTACAAATTTTGGAGTATATGCTGGACATTGTGAATGATCTGTTGTAGGGAGTATGGGTTGTGTTGTCTTGCTATAAAACATGTTGACATTTTTCTTTTCTGGCAGATGTTAAAACCTGTCGAATTATATTGATCCTGTCAGGATTGTTTTTATTTATGTGAAGATCGGTCTATTTCTGTTTGGGGCCAAATTCTAAGGTGTGCCTCTTAACTCTAGCATATGGTTATTGTCAACTGAATATCCACTGTCCTCAGGGTAGACTCTTGATTATAACTGGGATGGAGCTCCAGTGTCTCCTAACAGTGCACAGTCACAGGCATCATTGATTAGCTTTCATCCCGGTAGCAGGCCATCTTTGCCTGGTCCTGCAGAATCTCACCCTGCTGCACCATCTGTCCAATCCCCCGCCCAGCTCTCTAGTGAGTCCCCGTGACATTCCCCAATATCCACCCCATACAATTCTCTTCTTATGTCCAGGATTATATCCTGTACTGCCTGTTTGTCTGTGCCTAAAAATAGCTTACTCATGTATTTTGTCCAGTTCTATAATTGTTGGGAAAGCAAGTTCTGTGCCAGTTACAATGTCATAGACCAAAGGAGAAATTTGTGTATATGATTTCTAAATAATTTTGATTATTATACTTGACATCCAAGTAGCTCTCTCTTCTTTTATTAACCTCTTGTAGGTGCCAATTCTTTCATATTTTTTTCATATTTTTTTCCATGCCCATATAGTCTTTCTCTCTTTTTTCTTTTTTGAAAATATTTTATTTATTTATCTGAGAGAGAGAGAGCATGAGCGGGGTGGGGGAGGGCAGGAGAAGCAGACTCCCCTCTGAGCAGGGAGCCTGGTCTGGGGCTGGATCCTAGGACCCTGAGATCATGACCTGAGCTGAAGGCAGCCACCTAACCAATTGAGCCACTAGGCAAACCTCTCTTTCTCCTTCTTATGCATATATAATCTTGATATTACATAGTTTAAAAGTCATTGTTTTATAAAAATGGATATATATCTATAGATAGTTATTTGTATATGTATATATATTTATTTATAGGAATATATAATTTAAAATAATGTGTATATGTATATACTTGTTTTACATCTGTATTCATATACTTTTCAATATCTTTCTTTTATTATTTAATATATCTCTGTAAGTCAATTTGCATCCATCTAAATCATTCTAATGATATGAATGTATCAGAGATTATTCAACCAATTAATTTTTGAAAGAAATGATTAGAGAAACTGATTTACTCCTTTAATAGGTATATTTACTTGTAGTTTGTGTATATTCTTCAGAGTTTGTGGTACGGGTTTGTGTCATTTCCCTGGTTTTATAACAGATGAAATTTCATGTTCTATTTTCTTTTATTCTCTTCTGTGAATTTCTGGGAGGGGGGTTATGCAAATATATATTCTCTAGGCCTTGTTTCACAAAAGTCCTAACACAATGTTTTTAATAAATTCCTATTCAACAAATGAATTAACAATTAATAAGCAAGTAAATATGACAAAATTTTAGTGGTTAAAGTGACTGTAATCAGATTTGTACTTTCTTAGTTACTGTTTTTCAGTTGTTTGGTTGTAAAATGGTCAGTGTGCTACTTTGTATGTAATTGGCAAAAGAATATAAAAAAACAAGAACCATTTGTAATGGCTTTGCCTAGTGATGATCATTCCATAATTTCTGAATATTTATTCTAAGCGTGTGTGGATATTTATGTATATTCTTTATATGTATAATATAGTTTGAGAAATTTACTTTAATTAAATGTTCTTTAAAAAGATACTTTTTAATGACTGCATAAACTTCCATTTTGTGACATACCTTAGCTTAACCAACTCCTTGTTCTTGATTACTTAATTTTTTTCCCCCATTATTTTAAACAACAGTGCAAGGAACATCCTTGTACATAAACCTCTGACTACATGCCCCAATCCTTATCCACTGTTACTGAATTCAGTAAAATGGTATTGAATTTAGGAAGCTAGGACATCTCATTTGGATTTAAGGCTTGTCTGTGTCCCACATTTGAGGTGATCTTATAATTTTCAATTTAGTTAGAGCAAGTTGGAAAAGAAACATTTATAGAATGTTTTAAAAAATCTCCATTCCTTTGGAAGACTGTAGGCTCCTGGAAAAGGAATTTGACTGTTCCCAGCCAGCCCAGCATTTAATCCCAACCTGTCACCAGTTTCTATGAAGTGAGGTTTCTATTACTTCTTGGATTGCTCTAGTCTATCAGAGGTCACCATCTCCAATTTAGCCTAGATGTGGATGGGAAAATACCCTGCACAGCCCTAGCATCCAAAGAACATTGGTGTCAAATTCAATTACTGGAAAAGGAGACCTTCTTTTTTTTTTTCAAAGGTCTCTGAATCCATTTAAAAACCTTCTCCGATTCCTAGCGCTTGTGCTTATGGTGAATGCATCTTCCACACAGTCCTTCTGACAGCTTTTTTGTAATTTCACATTGTCAACTGCTTTTGTGGTTGGGGTTTCATTTATTGAAAAAATCTCAAATGGAAGTAGAGACAGTTATGTTTTTACCATATGTCTGAGTGTGCCTGAGTGGAGTGAATATTGTAGATACATAATGACCCAAGATGATTTAATTTCACGTAGCTTTCCTCTTTTCAGATTCCCAAACATGTTGATTTTCCAAATGAAAGTATTAATCCTGGATTGCTGGGACCACAGTTTCTGTTAACTGCCTGTGGTCCTCTATGGAATGGAAGGATTCTTAAAGTATTTTCTCATTTTATTTCAAAATGATCTTTTGTAGAAATTCCCCACATTTCCTCTTGTCAGATTGGGAGAGCTTTTTCTTTTCTGTGATTAAGGAATAAATGAATTCGTTTCAAATTGAAGAAATGGCACAATGTATTTTTTTCTGTACCTGAGAAATTTGTTTTCACAATTGCATTTCGGTAAAACCACCTAACATTCATGGAAGATTAGCAGTGTTTTCTTTCTCTGCCGTACAGCCTTATAATTTGTCTGGAACACAAATGAAGCAAGAAATGCAGCTTTGCAGACTGTTCTGAGTATTACAGGGTATTGCTGTAATTGTGGGTCAGTCCAGGGTACGTAAGTCTGCCATTTAAATCGTTAAGAACTATTTCCAGAGGAGATATGCTCTATGCTGCTGATTGAGCTTCCCGTTCATTCTTTTAAGTTCAAATTTCAAAATTAGAACATGATGAACAATGGCATTCTCACAGAAGAAAGACATCTTCTTGGCTTCCTCTCTACTATTGCCTTTGAACATGGAATAAATGGCATATTCTGCAGCCTGGCTAAATCTTCTGCTCCCTCTCATACTGTTATATTTCTGACCATTCCAGTGAGACAAAGGGGACTACTCAAATGGTGTTGCCCCCAGATGAAACCTCAAAAGTTCAGGCTAAACTGTACTAACCGGTAGCAGCCATTAGAGAGTTATTTTGGAAGATAATATGCCAATATATTTGGGATGTTGCCATTTTGTCTCTCCAAATATATTTTTGCCTTCTTCTCCTTTTCTTTTTTAGAAAAATTTTTACAAGCATCCTTCATGTTAAAACCAAATTTTTCTTGTAATTCTCACAAACTGAATCTTCCATTTTGATCTGTGTGAATTCTGCCTATGATGACAAACCCTGCCGAGTAGAGAAGTCTCATTTGAGTCATGGAATGTCAAGTGGAACTAGAATGTTCCCACATTTGGAGTTCAGGGTAGCTAACCTCTACTGCGGTAATGTTATATTATCTGGGGAAGGCAAATGATTCCCTCAGATATGAATCAGTTGAACGTTCATATGTGTGTTTGTGAACATTTAAGTTTTTATTTCTCTAGGACCCATGCATATGAGTGTTTGCTGGGTTGTTATGTGGTAAGCACATTTTGGTTTTTATTTATTTTTTTATTTTTAAAAAATATTTATTTATTTATTTGAGAGAGAGAGAAAACAGGGAGGGGCAGAGGGAGAGGGAAAGAAGTAGACTCCACTAAGCATGGAACCCACTGCAGGGCTCGATCTCATGACACTGAGATCATGACCTGAGCCAAAATCAAGAGTTGGATGCTTTACTGACTGAGCCACCCAGGTGCCCCCAACATATTCTAGTTTTTAAAGAAATTGCCAAATTATTTTCCAAAATAGTTGTGCCATTTGCATTCCTACTACTCACGTATGAGTGATCCAGTTCCTCTGCATCCTCACCAGCATTTAGTGTTGTCCTTATTTGATTGTAGCTATTCTAATAGGTGTATGATGACAGCTCATCACAGTTCTAATTTGCATTTTCTTGATGCCCGGTGATGTTGAACATCTTTTCTTGTGCTTATTCACCATTCATATATCTTCTTAGGTGACATGTCCCTTCACAGGATTTGCCCCTTTTCTAATTAGATTGTTTGTTTTGCTATTCATTTTCAGAATTTTTATACATTATAGATGTGAGTCCTTTGTCACATACGTGGTTGGCAAAAATATTCTTCTAGTCTGTAGCTTGTCTTTTCATCTCCTTAAAGGGGTCTTTCAAAGAATAAAAGTTTTTAATTTTGATGAACCACAAATTTGTGATTTATTTTCTTTTATGGATCATGCATTATGGTATTATGTCTAAGAACTCTTAAATAGCCCTAGGTCCCAAATATTGTATCTCATGTTTTCTTCTGAAGGATTGATAGTTTTACATTTAAATTTATAATCAATTTTCAGTTAATTTTCATAGAAGAGGGGAGGTTCATTAGTTCCCTAAGGATATCTAATGACTCCAGCACCACTTGTTGAAAAAACTGTCTTTCTTCTGTTCAGCTGATCTTACAGCTTTGCCAAAAATCAGTTGGCTATACTTGTGTAGGTCTCTTTCTAAGATTTCTATTCTCTTCTGTTGATCTATGTGTTTCTCTCCCAGCCAGTTTAACATAATCGTGATTGTGGTCTATAGACGATGCATATCCTAACCAACACTCGTTATCTTCTATTTTTTTTAACAGTAGCCATTCTAACGGGTGTGAGGGGTTGCTTTTCTAATATTTTCACTTGAATTTTTGCTTCTCTACTCATAGAAAATATTGGCCTATAATATTCTTTTCTCTTATTATTTTTTCATGTATTTTCATCAAAATTATTTTATTCTATATGAAATAAGTTAAGGAGCTAGACCTTTTTATTTCCAGAAACTTTTGCATTACAGGACATATATTTTTCTGAAACATTTGGTAAATCGTTAAATTTCAACCTGCTTCTCTATATGATACTATTTCTTTTTTTTAAAGATTTTTATTTATTTATTTGAGAGAGAGAGCAAGAGAGAGCGAGGGAGAAGCAGACTCCCTGCTGAGCAGAGAGCCTGATGTGGGGCTCGATCCCAGGACCCTGAGATTATGACCTGAGCCATAGGCAGACACTTAACCAACTGAGCAACCGAGGGGCCCTATATTTCTTTTTATTTCTAATAGTGTTTATTTTTGACATCTGCGTTTACTTCTTAGTGCTACCAATGGTTAATTTTAATAGTTTTATCAAATAAAAATTTGTTTGCTGATCCTTCAGACATATTATTTGTTTCTACTTTGTTGTCATTAATTTTTTATTTCCACCTTTCAAGTTTCTTTTGAGTTTGCTCAGTGGTTAGTTTTCTAACTTCTTAATTTGAATTTTTAGTTCATTGCATTTCTACAATGTTTTTTTTTTATTAATATAAGACTAATGCTTTCCTCCATGTGCAGCTTTAGCTGTATCTTACAAGATTTGATATGAAGTTACAATATGAGTTTTATTATTTTTGTTGTTGTTCTGCTTCAGGTATTTTACAAACTGTGCATTACGATTTTTCCAGAAACCTATGAATAATTTAATAGTAACTTTAAAATTCTAATAGTAACTTCTTAAAATTCTAAGTGCATAGTGTTTGGTTTCTAATTTTAATAAGTGGTGGTCTATATGAAACTAAAGTTTGTAAATGTAAGAAATATATAGATATATGTATATGTTCATATTGTGTTTTTGGGAGTAAATACAAAGAAAATAGTCTGGAAGTTTACATATCAAAGTGTTAATAGTAGTTATCCCTAACAGCTGGAATTTAAAAAGGTTTCTTTTGTGTTACTTGCATTTTTCTATTTCTTTCTGATTTTGAAATGTAAATTTGTATTATTTTTTACGAGAAAAACAAAGTTGTTTACATTTATTGGAGATAAAAAAGAGCCCATGGGAATATAAACTATATAAGAACCCATTTTTAATCCTGTCTAGGTTTTAGAGTTCTGAATTTACTCATTGAGATACCAAAGAAAAAACAAAACAGATTTTTAAAATCCCATTAGTTTCTTTGACATGGATTTTAAGGCAAATATATAGTTAGTTATTACAAATTTTCTGTTTATATTAGAAAAGAACTTAATTTGGCATCCAGAGAATTCCTTCTTTTGAGTTCTTTTTTTTTTGTATTTAACTTTATTTAATTCTATCTGCCATTTCAACATGTTTGTAGTTGAGGGGTGGGGGTTGAGTCTACAATGTCATATTATGAAATCTGGAGGTTTATGTTTTGTTTGTTTGCTTGTTGGATAATATATCTGAACCTGTGCTGGATTATTATATCCTAGAAGACAGAGATCAGGTTTTATGACTTATCTCTGTATTTCTAGACCCAGAACCTAGCATATTATAGAAACTTAAAAAATGTGTCACTAATGGATGATTTTTGAAATACAAGGTACATAGTCAAAGATACTTCTAGTTATGAGATAAATGAGTGTAGGGGAGGTAATGTTAGCATTTGACCGTAGTTAGCACGGCCGTACTGTATGTTTGAAGGTTGCTGAGAAAGTAGATCCTAAAAGTTCTCAACACAAAGAAAAGAGCATATTTTATTTTTTGTAATTGTATGAGGTGATGGATGTTAAATAAACTTATTGTGGTAATTATTTTGCGATATATGTAAATCGGGTCATTATGCCGTACATCTTAAACTTATACGTGTCAGTTGTAGCTCAATAATACTGAAAAAAATAGAGAAGCGATATTTATAGAAATGCTGTCTTTAGGACACCTGGATGGCTCCGTCGGCTAAGCATCTGCTTTCGGCTCAGGGCATGATCCCAGGGCCCTGGGATCGAGTCCCTCATCGGGCTCCTTGCTCAGCGGGGAGTCTGCTTCTCCCTCTCCCTCTGCCTGCCACACCCCCTGCTTGTGCTCTCTCTCTCTCTCTGTCAAATAAATAAATAAAATCTTAAAAAAGAAAAGAAATGCTGTCTTTAATTAACTTCTTTCTGAACTGAAAGCAGATTACTTGAAGGCAAAGACTATGTCTTGGACCTTGTTACACTCTTAGCATATTGCTGGGCATGTAGCATTGCCTCAATATACACTTGTTGGATGAATGAATGAATGGCCATCTGACTGTAATTTTGTTCAGTGTTGCCATTTAGAACAGATGAATTTCCATCCTCCCTTTCATTTGAAGGGAGATCACAGGTAAAGAAAACTCTGAGAAATCAATACTTTGCTTTCTAATTGGCACTATGATCTGTAAATCAGACTCATATCACTTTGCTCTTATCTTTTTCTATTCTAATCCCTTCTGTAACACTTTTCTTCACTCCTCCCAAATCAATAAGTAGGAAGAATTCTTTCCACCTGGACTCAAATGGACCAGGGCCAACATAGAGGGTTTGATATTCTTTTTTTCAATGTTATACTTTGGAAATAAATATAAATCATTCATGTATTTTCTTCTCTCTTCCCTCCAAATCCCCACAGCACTGAATGTCTTGAGACTCTGCACCAGCAACCCAGCAGGGGGGCAGGGGGCCAGTCTAGGTCTTCCTGGTATTTCCAGATTAACTTCAATTTCCACTTTCATAGACCCCTGCACTTCTTGTTTTCCAAGCTTTGCTTTAGATCCACTTCTGCAAAAAAAAAAAAAAAATATGAATCAATATAAGACCCTCAAATTTTCCCTGTTTTAGTAATTTCTTACTCTTTGAATTTGGCAGTGTGCTGACAAAGACGGTTTTCGTCTTTTAGTGGCCTGTGCCTGAGGCAGATTGATACTTGGTGCTTACGCCCTCTGTTACACTCTAGTTGATTGACACATGGGTAGGATGAAGAAATACTGCACTTTGTCTCATCGGTCCTCGCACTTGAGGAATACAGTATTTTTTGGAAGGAGGGTTCTGACTTTCAAATATGTTCTTTTCACATTTTATGAATGTTCATTCTGACTAATGATTTCCCCCAATATCTTTATATTGTGCCATTATACAGATCTATGGACATGTACACACTGATGACTGACCCTAATGTCTTAAGACTACACCCAGGAGATTATTAATGTTTTGGGATTTCAGTGAGTAAATTTCCCTGGAAGGAGTACAAGAGAGATCTGGCTGACATTAAACTCTGTGGTGGGTTAGACATGTATTTTTATATACTAGTAACATATGTTCATCAGAGTTCCTTTTTCTTCAACAAATATAAACAGTTTTTTTTCTAATAAATAATTCGTCCTCATTTGAGAAATGCAGAAAGTACAGAAAATATAAAGGGGGAAAAAAAGGCCTTTTTAATTGCAACACTTGGAGGTTAACAGTAATATTTTGGTCTCTGTTGTTCCAGTTTTTTTTCTTTTCTTAGCATTCATTCACTCAAACATAATATATATATTCTCACACGTAAATATATATTCTTACACTTTTTATATTTACAAAAAATGTGATCATAATATGCATAGACTTTAACCTGTTTTCCCAGCAAGGTGTTTCATCCAAACCTGAATGAATGTGCTCCTTTATAAGCAATTATTTTACTGTTCGACTTATCTAATATCAAAATACTGTTCCCTTCTAAGGCTTTGCTGTGTTTATTATATACTATTTTGTAACAGCCCTTTACTGAGGGAGTGCAAGCCACAGTTTATACATCTTTAAGTGAAAACCTCCAAAAGTAGTCACAGAAATATGAAGGTGAGCTAGAAAGATAGCAAGGGTATAAAAATTGGGAAAGGAGGAAGAGACTGTATGCAGCCTGGGAAGCAAGTAAGCAGGTGGATCATGTTTTGAGAATCATAGGATCTTGGTTCCTTTGGTTTTCCAAAAACAAAAACAAAAACAAAAAACCAAAAAAACCAACTTAGCTGATTGAACTCTATTTATGTTACCTCATGATGGCCAAGGGACACTATTTCAATACTAATTTGCTTGACTTTCAAGTTGTTCTACTATTTTCTGTCTTAACCGGTTCAGGTTGCTTTAACAAAATCCTGTAGACTGGCTTAACAACAGAAATGTATTTTCACATAGTCCTGGAGTTTGGGCAGCCTGAGATCAGGGTGCTAGAAGGATTGGGTTCTGGTGAGGGCCCTCTTTCTGGTTTGCCTACTTCCTGTGTCCTCACATGGCAGGAAGAGAGAGCAAGCTCTGGTTTCTTCTTCTTCTAAGAACACCAATCCCATCATGGGGACTTTACCCTCATGACCTCACATAAACCTAATTATCTCCCGAGGGCCCCACCTCCAAATACCATCATACTGGGGATTAGAGCTTCAAGAATTAATTGCAGGGGGTAGAGGGACACAAACATTCAGCTCATAGCATTTTCTTAACCCTTCAAAGGCCAGAACTCCATGACCACCTATGAATCTTAATGGAAACCAATGCTCTTGTGAAGGAAACTCATCAACGCAACCTAGCTACTTCATTAGAAATAAAATGGAAAATTAGCAGTGAGAGCATTTTGATGTAGGCTTGACGCTGAGAAATAAAGCAAAGGAATAAAATTGCCATAGCATATCTTAGAGGGTCCTGAACACAACAAATTCTCTTAAAAAGATAGTAAGGCTGCTGGAGCAGGAGGCAATGGTGTGGTCCCAAAAACTGGACAAAGGACTCAACGTTCAGCATTAACAGAAGGGTGCAGTTGGGAGTGCCATAACTCCATAACACTGAGCATATAATAGCAGAATCCTGAATTTATGTTTTACAGTGGTAAAGTAGAAAAGAGATCTGCCTCTGCTGTCTTTACAGGGAATAGCTCATTCCACATCTGTAACAAGTAAAGAGCTCTGGAGAGCCTTGGCTACCCTAGCAAGAGCTATATAAACTCATGAAGCAGTAGGAGCTCTCCTAATGGTGATGCACAAAGCTGATTTACCAAATCAACCAGCACTCTTAACTTTCTGTGTGATGGCCCCCCACCCACAGTAGGCTGCTTTTCAGTATACCCACCCACATTTGCTCCCACCACATCTCAGAGTCAGTTGGGTTTACGCCAGTCGAATGTGTTATTATCATATTCTCTCTTAATAAAATATTATGTGGTATAATGAAGTATGACCGTGAGAGGTGTTACTATGTCTATGAAAGCAAAATGAAATATCCAATAAGGATTTGATAAAGTTATTGAAACATTACTGTTGTTGTAGGTGTGAACGAGATGGCTGTAAGATACCAGGAAAGTTACGACAGGTCAACCCCCTCCCGTATTGTTCCCCAAGTGTCTTTACGTTTTCTCTCAACTTTAAAGAAACAAACTAGAAGTCATAGAGACTGCATTATGAGTGTGAGTCATGCAAAAACAAACAAGCAGAATGGTGTGGAGCTCTAATCACTGGTCACTCACTCTGAAAACAAAGATTGACTATCGACTAATCAAAACATTGGCGAGTAAATTTGTTTAGTTAAAATAAAATATTTAAAGTATATGTATTATACATTTATAAAGTAAATATATATTTTACATATATATTTTTTACATGAATTATAATTTTCACATATAATTTAAAAACTGATTATCTGCTTTAATGAACTGTTTTGATTAAATGACTATGGGTACTCTATAGTATTTATAATCCTGTGTGGGTCATCTATGAAATAGGCGAGATTTTCAGAGTGGTCCCTACAACACCATTTCCATTCCTAAGGCTAAGTGCTTACCTTCCTGCAGAAAGGGATGGCGAGCCCTCAATTTATATTTACACTAATAATAGGCCTGGCCATACTTGTAGGAGCTATGTTTCAACATTAAAGAAACAAAACAAAACCCATTGAGATATGCTCACCAAAGGAAAAAAAAGGGAAGAATAAGACCATTTGAAGAGTGAACAGGAATATAAGGATTAGAAATAAGACAACAGAAAAAAAATAAATTCAAAAAGAGGATGTCGAGAAAATGATATAGAGGAGATGCAAAGGAAATCTAACATTTCTGTAATTGGAATTCCCAAAGAAAAAAGCAAATACACTGAAACAGAACAAATATTGAGGTTATAATTCATGACATTTTTCTTGAAATAAAATAGATTTCTTTTTTTTTTTAAGATTTTATTTATTTATTTGACAGAGAGAGAGATAGCGACAGCAGGAACACAAGCAGGGGGAGTGGGAGAAGCAGGCTTCCCACTGAGCAGGAAATCCGATGCGGGGCTCGATCCCAGGACCCTGGGATCATGATCTGAGCCAAAGGCAGACGCTTAATGACTGAGCCACCCAGGCGCCCCTTGAAATAAAATAGATTTCAATGTATGTATGTATGTACTAAAAGTGAAAATTGACCCTAAACTGTTAACACTAACTCATAACCTATTATAATATTTGATTTTAAAGATAAAGCAAGTAGCTTTATGACATCCAGGTAGAAGATAAGTCCTTTTGAAGGAAAGCAAATCAGGTTGGCATTAGGTTTCTCATAGCAACATCCCACAGCAGAAGTCATGGAGCAAGCCACAAGATACCCAAGGGAAAATGTGTGAGCCAAACATTTCATATCCAGGCAAGTTGCTCTGCAGTTATAAAGACTACCAACAAACCGTTTTGAACATATCTAGTGGTAATCTACTAGAGGATGAGCTTTGGTCAACCAAGAGGGACTGGGAAGATTTTAGAAAAAGGATAAGAGGTGAATATTAAATGTATTTAACTTTGAAACTCAGACTAAAGGAAAATTATAGATTATTGTAACAAAATGACAAGTACATTTAATATGCTCTGCAATGTCGAAATAATATACCAACAAAAATGGGAGAAGGGGAAGCATGGGTGGAACGTCATCTGAAATCATTGCTTGCCCATAGGTCGGCTGAAATCATTGCTTGCCCATAGGTGATCACTGAGTTAGAAATTACCCTTTGAAGCTGACAAATCAGGTGGTGAAAGCTTTCACTTATTTTATAGTATGCAGGCAATTATAAAAGGCAATAATAGTATTGCTTACAATTAGTGGTGAAAGAAGAGAATTGTTGCTTATAATAGGAAATGAATACATAATGTCTAAAGCAAAGAGGGAATTAAAGTTTAATATAAAAGTAACTCCAAGAACAAAACAAATAAATTTTTATTTTTATTTTTTTAAATTTTTTTTTAAAGATTTTATTCATTTATTTGACAGAGAGAGAGCTCACAAGTACGGGGAGCAGCAGAGGGAGAGGGAGAAGCAGGCTCCTTGCTGAGCAGGGAGCCCAACGTGGGATTCCATCCCAGGACCCTGGGATCATGACCCGAGCCGAAGGCAGATGTCTAACTGACTGAGCCACAGGCACCCCGAACTTTTTAAATATTAGAAAAAAAAACCTGGCAATAGCAAACAAAAAGGAGCACAAAAGAGACCAATTGGTGAAAATTATGTATATGTATATTTAAACACAATATGTATATATAAACACAATATGAATTGATATCACAGACTAGAAAACATACATATCTGTTATATGAGTAAATAAAAATAGACTTAACTGACCTATTAAAAAAATTCAGAGTGGATTACCAAGCACACACAACTTTATGCTGTATACGAATGAGACACCTAAAAAGCATTTAAGAAATGTTAAGTAAAAGGACAGATAAAGTTATGATGGGAAAATGTAAACAGAAATAGAAATAAAGGTCAGAATCTTAACATTGAACAAGGTAGAATTCAGGCTAAAGAACATTAATAATGACAGAAACGAAACTTTGTAATTCTCAAAACTATAATTCCACACAAGATGCGATAATTAAGAATATTTATGTAGCAAATGACAGTGGGAAATTTCATGATGCAAAAACCACAGCAGGTTTAAAATATTCACTAATAACTGGAGACTGACCTCATCTCTCCCAGAACAAGATATATCGAATCGTCTGCCCCCCACAAAAAGCAACACTAGAGAAGACCCAAACAACGTAAGTTAGCTCTTCCAGATATTTCAAATGCACAAACCTCTCTCTACTAAGTGTTCATAGATCCTTAACAAAAATTGATGACCTATGAATTACACCACAAAGAAAATCTCAATAAATTCTAACAAAGTAGAAACAGCACAGCCAAATTATCTGACAACTGTGCAATGAATCTGCAGTTCAATAGAGGATAAGTCCCTTTCACTTGGAAATAAAAATAAGACAGTTAAATAATTCTTGGGTCAAACAGGGAATGCAAACCCAAAGTTCGAGAATTTTAACAGTGATGAAAACATATATCAGAATATTGGGCTACAACTAAGTCATTGCTAAGAAAAAAAGTCGTGACACCAAGTACTTAGGTCAATACAACATTGAACTATGAAAATGAACTGTGGCTCAAAAAGTTGGAGGGAAGAAACAAAGGGGGGGGGGTAATTAACAAAGATACAAGCATACATTTAGGAGTACAGAGAACAGAATGTGTTCATTGCTTCAGTATTTGTGATCAGTAAAGACTGGAAATCGCACATGTCCAGAGAACAAAGTCAGTGGTTGCCTACACAGCCACGCGAGGGACTGGGGGCGAGTAAAGTGAGTAAGGAAGACCTCTAGGCGCAGGTATGCACCGCTATCGTTAACTGCAAAACGCAAGGTGCGCAATGGCGTCATACGAAAGAGAATACAGAAGTACATTTTCCTCTACTTGTTTTTGCACAAAGAAACCTCGGAGGGACCACAGAGGAACCAACACAGATGATTTCTTGTCAGGATGATCCTGACCACACAGGGGGAATGAGGACAGGGGTTGGCATGAGACTTTGCACTCAACAACATTTTTAAGCATTTACCTTTGGGGACCCTTTTAATATAGTAAAAACAATTTAAAAATGTGAACAAGACACAGGCAGATAGGAGAAATATTTTTCTAAGTCTCTAGGCTGAGAAATAAAGAAGAGCTGGTTAGGAGGCTGAGTGACATCACAGTCGTCATTAACACTTTGGCGGTGGTCGCAGGCGGGAGAGACATAGATGAGATGGAAGAAAGCAAACCGCTCTCTTGACAAGGTGAGCAGCGTCAGTCAACACGGTCTGCTGCCCAGAGAGGACGCGTGCTCCCGGCGGGGACACCAGGCTTTCAGTCCCTGCACCTGCAGGAGCCTCTCGGGTCAGGGAGAGGGATGCCGGTGGGCTCTTGTGGCTCACGGGCTTTCCTTTTTCCTCCTGGGCCCGACAGACGAGCAGGGGTCCCAGCTGGGCTCAAGAGACCAGGCCTGGAGTTTGCTTAACATTTCCTTATTGGAAACGGCTTAAAGGATAGGCACGTACAAGACGTCAATGACTATATTGTATATTTAGATAAGTTCACCCACAGACATGGCCACATGCCTACGGAAGAAATTTTAATCACAGACTGGCAGTTTTTCTTTTTTTAGAAATTAGAATCTGTTTTCCTCACACAGTAGGAACACAAAATATCAAGGAACTCATGAAGCTCCTGAATTTTATTTTTACACTCATAATTTTGAGAAGAGTCTTAACAGATTTAATCCAAATTTAGTGTTAAAAAAAAAAAAAGACTGCTCTGGGACTGCAACTATAAATGCCAAATTTCAATCCAGAGCAAATTTTTTACAGCTGAGCTGGCAAGTCTTTAAAAAAGTCTTGTAAAAACAAAAACCACAAAAAACCCAAAAAAAAAAAAAAAAAAAAACTTACCTGCCTCACTGCTAATGCAGAAATGAAGAGAAATAGCAATATTGCACAATTAGAAGATACAGCTTCTGTGGCAGGTTAGATGTTTCTCTATCTGCTCCTTCTTTCCTTTCTTCTTTCCAGAAGGAAAGTATGAAGACCACAAAAGGAGTTATTCATTTTGTTAACATAAAATACCCAGTCGAGGTTTTGTTCCAAGAGGTGATTTATATTAGTAAGAAAAAAAACCCCACATTTATTGATCCTGTAGGAACTCTGCTCTGGACTATCTGAATAGGAAACTTCGCCCAGAAACCTGCCATGTGGAGGGTGGAGGAGAGGTGCAGAGTATTTGGGGGCTGGGGTCAGGTGGGTTTGGGGGATAATGTTGAAGACAGAGATTAGAATGGAAAAGGGAATTCCAGGATGCCTACCTCAAATAGAATCACCTCCGATGGAAAAGTAAAGAACTGGCTTGGACTTTATTCTAGAACCATCCATTCAGTGAATGGCTCACAGAACAGCTGACTATGTGGAAATGGATTGTACCCCTAACGACCAAAGTCATAATTTCCATCTCGCCACACTCCTGCCTCAATGTCTTCTGCAAGTCTCTGGACCGTAACAGCTGTTCCTTGAGAGAGAAAGAACAGATGAATTGTCAGTCAAAGGGTTTGCTTTTTAGGTGTTGAAAGCAAAGTAAAATGACTCCATAAGTTTTGATAAATGTGGGGGATGGGGTGGGGCCTGCATCTTGCCTTAAAATTCCTCTTAAATCCTTTCTAGAATAAAGCATAAATCAACGAACTTAAACTTCTTCATAGTGTCTCCCAGTTTTGCTTGAAGCACCTCCCCCAAACAAACAAAACAAACGAAAAGCAGAATGGTAATATAAATGTATTTTAGTGACAGGGCGGTAGACAGTGAAAGGGTTGGGGGCAGAGTTCCCAGATTCCTAACCTTCTCTGCTACTTTCAAATAAACATCCCTCTCTCTCTCTCAATCTCTTTCTCTCCCCCAGCTGAAACAGCATGACTCTGTTCTCCGGTTTCACTTGTTTGGTATCAGGTGCTCTGAGATAGGAATTTCCCCTCCCCATTCCCTGTGCTCTGCCCCGCTCTGCACCCCCTTGCACTCTTCAGCCCGGTGTCTTTGTCCTCAAGTCTAGACGTATCAGAGATAGGGGCCTCAGAAATGCGGTGTCGGAGGCCCGGGTGCCTGGAGCCGGCCGAACAGTACCCATACATAAAACCGACCCAGACATCTCTTCCTGTCTCCTCTTGCTAAATGCCTGGCGTTGAGTATCTGATTCCCTCTGCTTGATTTGTCACCTCCCCAGCATTCCTGGGAAAAACCTCACCCGTGTCATAAGAGGAGGCCTTCCTATCTTGTGTTTTTTTCCTTCTGATAGATCCTCTCTCAACTTGGTTCTGTTTGCTTCCCTGCATCCCTGGAGCCTTTGGGGGGACATGGATTATCAAAACCCCAACCTTCCTCATGCACTTAAAAAGAAAAAAAAAAAACAACAAAAAACAAGACATAGTAGCTACAAACAAACCAGGGAGACCTGGGAATTAAAAACAAATCGACTGACAAGTGGCAGTTCTAGGGATAGTAAAAAAAAAGTGAAAAAAAAAAAATGGTTCAGTCTCTTAATTCAACAAGCCCAGTTGAGGTTATTTTGAAAGTCACTGACTCTCTAGCTCTAACAGCAGTGTAGACCAAACCAAATTATTATTCCCTCCTTGTTGAGTTTTTCTTATTGAAGTTTCTAGATCTTTACTCTCTGGTGGTAAGACCGCAGCTACAAATAACAGCATTTCCTCTGTAGTGAAGTAGCAGCATTCATTATGAGATGATTGTTTTTGTTTCTAAATAAACTTTAGCACCTTCATCCTCCAGGAGCAAATGTTAACGTAGCTGAGGTGTGGAAACTTCTGAGGGAAAATTCTAAAATGTGTTCTTTTTGGAATTTACGTTAATTATAGAGCCACAGTGCCAGCCAACTCAGTCCTTTTCAATGGGCTCTGTACCACTTGCTTTTTAATTCCTCTTTGAACACAGGCTACGAGAAGAGCTTATGTCTTATGATGATTCATATATAAGATATAACAGTATCCTTTCCCTTTTGTCTTGACCCCTTCTCAAATCACTATCTGTGGTTCTACCACAAAGATCTTTTATATCTGGCTACTCTTCTTCCCCTATTGATAACCTTCAGAGGCTCCCCATCATCTATAGCAAACATGGCAAGCTGATTTCACCTTGTGCTTGGACACATTGGAGTTGACGTGCTGGAGTGCCACGCTCAGAAGGATTCCAGCGCTGCATCTGGGCTCTGTGGGAAGGCTGTGATCAGTTACCCACACCTTCCAAGGGCCTGGGAGGGAGGAGTAGGGGTGCGAGGTGTAGATGCCCTGCTTCTTGTGCATAGTCAAGTCTTCGCCAAGGTATTTCTGTCTCTCCTTTACTGTTCAGCAATACAGAATTTCTTTTAGTTTCCTAAGGAGGACATGTGTGCTTGTCTCCAGGTTTTTGCATGCACTGTCCCTCTACCTGGGTCATCCTTTTTCCAACCTTTTCCCTCAGTTTAGTTTTATGTGAATTTCAAGATTGGGCTAAGATTCATCTTCCTAGAGGAATCCTTTTTCTGCTCTCTTTGATGGTAGACTGGGTCCTAGGCCTAGTGATACTACTGTAAACTGTTATTTTTGCCTCTATACTTGTATTTAATCCTCTGTATTATAATTACATGCAGGTATTTGCTTCCTTCATGAGACTGTAAAGTCTCTGAGGGCAGAAGTATATTTAATTTTCTCATTAATTACCTACCATAGGGCTTGAGCTCTTGGTTGGCCCACAGTCATTGTTTATTGAAAAAAAAAATGAATGAGAAAAATGTATGAATAAATTAATGAATGGAATGTTTCTTATAAATGTGAAAAATAAAATAGAACTTACTGACCTTTGCACTTTATAATACTCATGGAAGCAAATGTAAAAAATTTCTAAAAAAATAACAAGGTACTGTTGAATAATGTAATTTTTTAAATTTGCTGCCATGCACTTTTATTACATCGATTTAGGGTTAAATTCAAGGTTGTTTTTTTGTATTACTCTTGGACTACTTTGGTGAAAACCAGCTGTCTATTGCCTGTTTTGCTGTTTCTCAAAATTTTATATATATGTGTTAGCTCTGGCTGCTATAACAAAATACCATGGACTGAGTAGCTTAAACACAGGACAGATTTTTCACAGTTCAGGGGCTGAGAGGTCCATGTTCAAGGTGCTGGCAGGTACAATTCCTGATGAGAGTGCTCTTCCTGGTTTGCAGCGAGAGAGAGAGAGAGAGAGAGAGAGAGACACTGGGGTGGGAGGGGGGAGAGAAGATAGAGAGAGAAAGACATCATGAGGGCTCTACCCTCATGACCTAATTATCTCCCAAAGACCTCATCTCCAAGCACCAACACATTGTTTGTTTACCACATGCCATTACATATATAGTAAGTGGAATAAACTCTCAATTCCTAGCGTTCTTTACTATATTTATTCACTCATCAAATATTTACGGATCACCTATTATGTTTGATGTGCTGGGAATACCGTGGGGAAGCATCAAACACAAAAACAACTGATGCAGCTTATAGCCTAACTTATCCCACCCACATAGCCTTTAATTTGGGTGGCTTGACCAGCTTCTGTTATCAGTTATCTTGGACCCATTGTATTGAGAAAGAGAACCCAAGCAAGAGTATATACTGAGAATAAACACCTTTCCTCCTAAGAGCTGAAGCAACCAGAGGTTGTAGTTTGGTGCATCTTAATGGCAGATGACCAAAGTGGACATTTGAGAATTCTGGACTATTCTGGACTAACTCACATCTCCATTAAGGCTCATTGCTCTTACCCCAAGTCATTCTTTTTCCCCCCACTTTACTTAAAAAAATTAAAAATAAAATTTGTTTGTGGTTAGAACACTTGACATGAGGGGCACCTGGGTGGCTCAGTCGTTAAGCGTCTGCCTTTGGCTCAGGTCATGATTCCAGGGTCCTGGGATCGAGCCCCGCAGCAGGCTCCCTGCTCAGTGGGAGGCCTGCTTCTCCCTCTCCCACTCCCCCTGCTTGTACTCCCTCTCTCGCTGTCTCTCTCTCTGTCAAATAAATAAATAAAATTAAAAAAAAAAAAAAAAAAAAAAGAACACTTGACATGAGATCTGCCCTCCTAACAAGTTCTCAAGTGTACAATACGGTATTGTTAACTATGGGTGCAATGTTGTACAGCAAATCTCTAGAACTTATTCATCTTGCCTAACTGAAACTTAATGCCCCTTATCAGTAACTCCTCATTTCCCTCTCCCTACAGCCCCTTGCAACCACCATTCCACTGTTTAGTTCTATGAATTTGACTTTTAAGGTACCTGATATAAGTGCAATCATGCAACATTTGTCTTTCTGTGGCTGACTGATTTCAGTAAGAATAATGCCTTCCAGGTTCATCCATGTTATCATATCTTGCAGAATTTCTTTCTTTTCTAAGGTTGAATAGTATTCCATTGTGTATATATACCACATTTTCTTTATCAGTTCTGTTGGTAGGCATTTAAGTTGTTTCCACATCTTGGCTATTGTGAATAATGCTGCAGTGAAAGTGGAAATACAAATATCTCTTTGATATCCTGATTTCAAGTTTTTTGGGTGAATACCCAGATGTGGGATTGCTGGATCATAGAATGGTTCTATTTTTAATTTTTTGAGGAAGCTCATACTGTTTTCCACAGTGGTCACACCATTTTGCGTTCCCACCAATAGGTGCAAGAGTTCTGATTTGTCCACATCCTCACCAACACTTGTTGCCTTTTTTTTAATAGTAGCCAATATGACAGGTATGAGGTGACAACGCCATGGTGGTTTTGCTTTGATTTCACTGATGATTAATGACATTGAGCATTTTTTTTTTATTTTCATGTATCTATTGGCCATTTGTATGTCTTCTTCAGGGAAATGTCTATTCAAATTCTCAGTCCATTTTAAAATCAGGTTATTAGTTTTGTTGTTAGTGAGTCTATAGGAGTTTCTTATATATTTTGGAGATTAACCCTTTATCAGATTTACAAATATTTTCTCCCATTCTATAAATTGCCTTTATGGAAAGACATCCTGTGTTCATGGATTGAAAGATTTAATATTGTTAAAATGTCCATACTATCCAAAGAGATCTACAGATTCAGCGCAGCCCCTATCAAAATCCCAATGATAGTTTTACAGAAGTAGAAAACAGTTCTACAGTTCATAGAGAACCACAAAAGACCACAAGTAGCCAAATAATCTTGAGAAAGAAGAACAAAGCTAGGGGTATCAATTTCCTCATTTCAAGGTATATTAAAAATCTATAATAATCAAAAGAGTATGACACTGGCATAAAGCTAGACATACAGACCAATGGAACAGAATAGGGAGCCCAGAAATAAAATCCACGCATGTATGGTCAACTGATCTTTGACCAGGGTCCAAGAATACACCATGGGGAAAGGAGCATCTCTTCATCAAAAGAAAGAATGAAATTGGACCCTTATCTTACACCAGACATAAAAAAATAAACCTCCGAATGGATTAAAGACTTAAGCATAAGACCTAAAATCATAAAACTCCTAAAACACAAAGGGGAAAGTCATTTTGATATTGGTGTTGGCAATGATTTCATGGATATGACACCAAAAATACAGGCAACTAAAACAAAAAAGGTGGGACTACATCAATCTAAAAAGATTCTGGCCAGCGAAAGAAGCAATCACCAGAGTGAAGTGATCCAATCAAGTCTTATCCTGAGGTACTTGCTCTAAGAAGGTGAAGTAAGTCTATGGCTATGGTTAGTTCTTGTTATTTCGTGACAATAACTTTAACATTTGTATTTTCGCAATTCATTCTCAAGATGACTTAGGGAACAAAGTTATTACACTCTTTCTATGGATGAAGAAATGGAGGATCAGAAGTTTGTGCTGTTTTCCCAAGATAGCCCAATCTAAAGAACTGAGGTGCTTGCCAGGACTTCCAGTCCTGAGTGCATCCTATAACCTCTCTGCCCCACAAGGCATACACTGGATCAGCCCGTCTTGTGTCCTCTTTTTCTAGGATAGGGATGTTGAAAGGGTGGCCTAGAAGCACTGCTTGGTGTCTCTGGTGGTAAATGGCAACCTCCTCACCTCTCCTGTCACCTGCTGGCCCAGCATTGGGGTAGGGAAGTGACATGGTGCCCAGGGGTACCTCTGAGCTTATTAAATACTCATCACATTTCCTGTGGGAATTCTGAGTAATATAAGCAACAGATCAATACTAGAAAGGATAAAACAGTGCTATCTTCATTCTTAAGCCAGACTACTGTGCTGAGTTTAAACTCATTGCTTTTTACTCACAGTGAATTTTATCTAACTTCCTTCTCCTCTCACTCACAAAACTGCAGCCAAAGGTATTGTAATACATTCACTGTCTTCTCTTACCAG
Source organism: Phoca vitulina (assembly GCF_004348235.1). Lineage (NCBI taxonomy): Eukaryota > Metazoa > Chordata > Mammalia > Carnivora > Phocidae > Phoca > Phoca vitulina. Next base: position 11,390,142 of record NW_022589712.1, read on the forward strand.
GTCCTCCATTCTGAACGTTGTCTCCACTTTACCAATCTCTCTTCCCATTAAAAAAAAAAAAAAAAAAAAGCTTCCTTCCAAGTGAAAGTTAATAGGTACACTAGCCCTGAGAGAAATTCCTCTTTTACCTAGATAGCTATGTTTTTTCCTGAATAATCAGCCTGTTTTTGTCTTGTGAAAACTGAATTGTGTAACTGATCAGTTTTCCCTAGTTGTGCTGGCTGTTAGAAAGGTAAGAACCAAGTTCATGAATTTCCCATTGCAAGTATCGAGTCTCTATCATGGGTGTGTTTGTATTAACCTCATTTTTGGGCGATCTTAATATCTCTACCCTTGTTTTGCTTTCTCTTTTTCCACTTATTTAAAAACATACTCTCTTGCTATAATATATGCATCTCTCTAGGCCACCTATTAATTCATAGTCCAAATTGGAAAAGGGTTGGCTCAGAGAGGCCCATTTCTGGCAAATGGGTGGGTCCTCTGTAAGAAGATGTGCTCTTCAAGGTCTAATTGGAATCTGCTTCCTCATGAAGATATGCAGGGCAGTGTTTCCATTATGTAGGAGACGGCTTTCTATCTTGGCCTTTATTTGACCCTGGTTTACAGGTGAGCCCCTGTCTGGTGGACTGTACTACCCAAGTCTGGATTTTATTCATCTGTCCATTTGTTAATTAATTTACTGATTCATTCCATGCCTTCTTCATTCCTTCCTTTATTCAATGTTCATTGAGTGCCTTCAAAGTACTGCACACAGTTCAAGGCTCTGTGGGGGCACAAATAGGAAAATATGTGTTTACTTCCCCATCTGCTATGGGAGACAGGTATGAATACACATGATCATTGTATAAACAATGTATTAAATTCTGTTCAGGACAAGTATATGTCCAATCTCCTGGGCTGGGCCCACTCAGAGAAGAGCATTTGAAGGAGGATTCCTATAGGAGGTAACATTATAGTTTTGCCTAAAATGTGAGTAGGAGTTTAAGTGGGGCAGGCAGGGGGCGGTCTGCGGGAAGCTTTTCAGGTGTAGGAAACAGCACATGCAAAGAATATGGGTGTTTGAAAGTGGGTCTGTTCAGGGAATGCTGGGATAGGGCTCACCACAGGGTTGTTGGAAAACAAGGCTAGAAAAGCAAGCAGCTTTCAAATGAAGAAAGGCCTGGTTTCCAAGTGAAATTCAGTCTTCTTTTCATTTAAACTTGACCCCATTGATGAGAGACCTTCCTAATTCCAGTATACTAATTTTAATGGTTCTCATTGATTATTAATTGACAAAAAGGAACAACCAGTAGTCTCTGAGTTGATTTTTGTCTTTGGTACTTATAACCCCCACTGCAATTTGACATGAACCTAACTTTAAAGAAGCCACCTTATAACTTGTTAGCTCATTACTGTTAGAATTTATTTGAGTCCAGAGCAGTAGCAGAAAATGGCCCAAAGTTAATCTGGTCTGAGCCTCATCCCAACAAGGACTGTGTACATTTAAAATTTCCTTCTTAAGAAAAAGCAGCTACTGCTTTTTTACTATCCTGGGATGCTATAATACCTCTCAATGCACCCTTGACCACAAGCAAGACTTCACATTTTTTTTCCTGGAAAAAAATATTAAGGTATGTCATGGCATGAATGAAAATCCTAGACTATGAGATTTGTTTTGTTATTGTTAATTGTTCCCAACTTTCTTCTTTGGCACTAAGACATTAGGTAGGATGCAATATTTCATTTAAAATTAAATGCCAGTTGTTGTGCTTGGTGTAAAAATATAATGACTCTAGGACCCATTGAAGATTTCCAGTCTGAGCTCCGAGTCTGTGGTTTCTCACTCAGTTTTTAGACTCTCCACAAAAACATTTTTGTAAAGAAAAATATCCTCAGCTAAGGAACATGGAGGAATGCCAGGCACTTAGCTGATCTCTGTAAATTGGCAGGCTTGGAAAAACATCTTCCAACTGATTTTCAGACATAGAGTTAGCAATCAACAAATATTTTCTGAGCATTGCACACACACATTAAGGATGTCTTTGAAATAAAATGTTGAAAAAAAAGATGTGCTCTTAAGGGCAATGTTGGACCCTGTTTCTTCATGGAGACATAATGTGCCTATTTCCAATCTTTAATAGAGCCTTGTGAAAGCACCATGAACCTTTGGGGAAAAATAGTATAAATCAAACGAATATACCCCTTTGTGTAGGCTCAAAGAGAATGACACAATTTAAACGATAGATCAATATTAAAGAAAATAGGCTCCCACCTGTGGGCATGTGTGCATGCGTACGTGTGGCTATCTTTTTGGAGACTGGAAATGGGGGTAGTTAAAGGGCTGAATTAAAAACAATGTGAGTGGTTAACCTTTTTATGTTGCTTTGCAATGCTGGATGTTATCCCTCCTTATCTTGCTTCACCATTTAAAGAGCGTTCTGTGTTTGAAAAGGAATGAGAAAACCTAATCTGTCAATAATATCATAAGATGCCAGTAAGCGTAGCTCTCTTACAGGTCACTCGGACCCAAGTCCTTATCATGGATGAATTTTCTTTAAAATTGCAGTGGTCGCGGGTCTAAATTACTACAGCAAAGATATTTGGCTCTCACATTCAAAGGCAACCTGACAAGTGTTGTGTCTGCCATCCAGCCACAGAAGCCACCAGCGGTGGAGATCAGAGGCATATGATCTTTGGATGGACAGATTTTGCTGCAGGGGTGTTCAGACCCAGCCAGTGTGCGTTTCTAGGGACCCCTTTTTTCTTCCTTTTCATTTTTAACAAGTTATGTAGACGGTGATTTCTTTTGATTTGTGTTATCGGGACTTACAGAACTGTTTCTCATTCTTCAATTGAGACGTAACAAAAAGAGGAGTCATACGTTTTGGAGTAAAAGGACAATTAATAGAGTTGACTTGACGCGCCTGTTTGGAAGTTAAAATCGGGCATGGACTGACTTTGTAAACTTTCCCTTCCGAGGGTGAAGCCTTCATGGTCTGTGTCTGCACACGTGTGCGTGCGTGTCTAAACTCTGTCAGGGAAAAGCCCCCGAGAACGGCCTCCGCTTCCTTTAGTGTGGAGCGTGGTCACACCCAGTGGCCAGTTGGGTTAATCGCACATATGTATTCCCCACGGATACCTGAGAAAGGGCCTCTGGCCTCAGTCACTTCCCAGAGTAGATGCCAGAGGCCAATTTGGATAATAGCAGAACCACCTTGTTCCTTTCCTTTGTTCCAAAATGCGGTGCCTGGGTAGGAAAAAGGCCCACGGCATTCATGATGTTAACAATGGCAGCATTAGCAGCCGCTGGTCTCCCACCGTGTCTGTTATTCTTAAAATTAGGACCCGTGAATATAATGAGATGGATTTTCACAGGAACATTTAAGGGCAGGCTGAGACAAAGAGGTATTGCTTTTTATTCTTATTTCCCTTTATTTGTGCATAATTTAAACATTTTGAACGTTAACTGTTCTTTTCATCTTGTTTTATTTTTGAATTGAGGGGAGCAGTATCAGGTAATATAACAAAAAGAAAAAAAAAGAGACCATCTTTTTAGAATGCAAATCGGGGCAGAAACCCTATTTATAAATTTTTAAGAACTGTAGGAAACAACTCCAAACTGCAGCATCCCCCATTAGCATCACAATGACTCTTTCTTTCTTGCCTGCTTGCTTTCAGAAACTCTCGGGAGTAGACACTGTTGTCACTCAGGGGCAGGTTTGACTCACAGATATGAGCACAGGAGTTGTGCTTGTGACTTGTGCTTTCCTGTTAAGCTGATGATCACAAAGTAGAATTTGTGTCCACGGAAGATATCTCACCAAGTGAAAATGCAGCCCATTTCTTCGAGGAGAGGGCTGAACTGGCTAGTTTCCCTGGACCATGGATACAATTTTCATGATCCGTGAGGTCTTTTCAGAGCCTCCTATGGACCCAGGTTCTCACACCAGCTCTGATATTCATCCCACTTAGAGCCTAAATCAAGCCTCGCTTTTCTAATTGAACCTCTAGTCACTGATGATCTCCCCTTGTCTGATGTTCAATCATTTTGCACTTAATGAAGAATAGGGACTTTAACCGCCCACAACAAATTGAAGCCAAGAGACCAGGGTCTGAGTCCTCAGCTCCACCCCTAATGAACAGCTGAGTTTGGTTTGAAAATTACTTGCTTCCAACCAGAAGGACCTGATCTCCTTCTGTAAGACCAAGAAGTTGTACTAGAAGATAACTGACATCCCTTCTAGCTCCTTGAGAGTAATCAGACACTCTTCCCCTCTCTTAATTCATTATTACAACTTGATTATTTTGTTTCCAAAGCTATTGATTTCTCATTTAAGAATAGCTATTTATAATGAGCTCTGCCATCTCTTGATTGATGCTTGGATTCCCCCTCCTTGTTTCTGTGTTTCCTGTGAGTGCTGCAGCTAAGATCTACTGCCAAGGACCATGTGTGTGGTTGGTGATGTGTGTTCTTGTTTTATTGATGTAGAGCTCTTATTTCTGTTTCAGTGCACAGAACATTTCCCACTTGATGCTCAGAAGAGGGAGAACCAAAATATTTTACTATTAAAAACAAAACTCTGAATTCATTGTTTGTGTTACTTGCTCCTCCTTTGCCTGACTCTCATCAACCTAGACTCTTCTGAAGAGCTTCCTTTTTCTGAAGATCTGTAATGGCCCCAACTGATTAGACTAGTGAGGCATTCTTACCAGAAAGATGTTTAAGGAGGTTACATGGAAAGTAACATGGCATTCTTGTTTCTGTATAATGATGGACTTAACTTTCAGTTGTTCCTCGAAACAGGTGTAGTATTTTCCTGCCAAGAAATTTTGAAACCCTTCTTCATCCATAGTGAAGAAGAAGAAGAAGAAGAAGAAAAGAAGGAAGGGAGGTAGGAAGGAAAGGAGGTAGGAAGGAAGGAAGAAAGAAGGAAAAAATCTGATACACAGTTGCCAAAGAGAATGTCAATATAGCCAGAGTAAGCAAAGCTTCACCAGCTGCAAAGTCACCAACCAGAATCAGATTTGGTGGAATTTTTAAAAAAGGAAACCATCACTGAAAATTGAAAGTTAAAGGTTCAGTGCTTAAAGATAGAAGTTGGATAAAGCAGATAATAGATCCTAAGAGTGACCACAGCTCTTAAGCAAGAAGCCAATACTTTTGACCAGTGATTCTCAAACTGTCATCTGATCAAAATCATCTGGGTGGCCCTTCATAAATCTAAGTGCTGGGACCCACACCCTGGGCTTCTGATTCTGTCCATCTGGGATGGGGCCTAAGAATTTGCATTTTTAATAGTTCTTAGATGATGTTGATGCTATGGTTCTTGAAATCACACCTACCTCATAGGGCCATTCTATTAAGCAAGATAATATTTCTCAAATGCTCAGATCAATGTTAGGCACTAAAAAAAAAAAATTTTTAGATATCTAATTACAAGAATCCTGTCAGTTATTGTTATGCATAATGTCTAGATTCTGCTACTGAGGATGGACCGAATCAGATAAACACCAAATAGAATTTTATTCTAACAAAGCTGATTATGATCTGATTGTACTACATGGTACTATGTGACACTATTTTGCTGACTTATCAGAAAATGCCTTACTATTTTTTAATACTGTGTTCTCTGGAAGGTGTGGGTCTAGACCTCTTGTTTCTATTTTTCTGACTGGCACTGACACCTAGTTGGTGCTCAATGTATTAGTTTATCTATACCCATATCATTATTCCTATAACATAGACATGAAGGACAAGAATTATGGGGGACAAGATATATTGTCGCAAAAGAATATCTTTTCTATCATCCAACCATCCATCCATCCATCCAAGCATATTCCCAGTCTGTGGATTACCTTTTCGTTTTCTTAATTGTATCTTTTGAAGAACAGAAGTTTAAATTTGATGAAGTTTAATTTCTTGGTTTTTCCCTTAATACTTAATGTTTTCATGTTCTAAGAAATCTTTGCCTAGTCCAAGATTGTGGAGATTTTTCTTTTTTATATTTTTCTAGAAGCTTTATTATTTTAGGTTTTATGTTGAGTTCTTTAATACATTCAAATAAATTTTTGAGGCCTGAGGTTCATTTCTTTCCATACTGATGGCCACTTGTTCAGCACCATCTGTTGAAAAGTCTACACTTTCTTCATTGAAATGCATTCGTATCTTTGTCAAAAATTAATTGACCATATGAGTTTGCTTCTAATTCTGGAATCCATTCTGTTTCATTCTGTGTCTGTCCTTACACCAAAACCACATTGTCTTGATTTTTATGGCTTTATAGTAATTCTTGAACTCAGGTAGTGAAAGCCCTCCAATTTAGATCTTCTTTTCCAAAACTTGTTTGGGCTATATTCTATGTCCTTTGCATATCCACATGCATTTTAGAATACCTTGTTAATTTTTTATAAAAAGAGTCTGATGGTATTGTAAACAAGATTGCCTTGAAGATGAGATCAGTTTGGGGAGAATGCTTATCTTAATAAAACTGAGTCTTCCAATTCATGAACATGATATATTGCTCCCTTTATTTATATTATTTATTTCTCTCAGCAATGTTTTGTAGTTTTTAGTACACAGATCTTTTATGTCTTTTGTTAAATTTATTCCTGAGTACATTTTTTGTTTTGTTTTTGATGCTAGTGTGAATTTTGTTTTAAACCTTTCAAGTTGAATTGTGTATTGCAGGTATCTAGTAATACACTTAGTTTTTGTATATTGACCTGACTTGTGACCTTATTAAATTCATTTAGGAATTTTTGTACCTCTTTTTGGAGATTCCTTAGAATTTTCTGTATAGACAACTGTGTCTTCTACAAATAAAATTCTTCCTTTCTAATTTTATGCCTTATATTTCTTATTTGCCTTATTACACTGTGTAAGAACTTCAGTACAATATTGCATAATAGTGGTAAGTAGTGAAAGCAGACATCTTTGTCTTTAATCTTTGGGACAAAGCATTCATTTTTTCACCATTAAGTATGCTATTACTATAGGTTTTCCATCGATGCCTTGTATCTGGATGAGGAAATTTTTTTTATTTCTAGTTTGCTGAGAAATTTTATTAGGAATGGCCAATGAATTTTCTAAAGTGTAACCTCTGCATCTATTGAAATACATGAATGGCTTTTCTTCTTTATTCTGTTAATGTGGTAAATGATTTTGCTTGATTCTCGAGCGTTGGGTCAACCTTGCATTCCTTGGATAGGCGGTACCCAGTCATGGTGTAATATTTTTTGTATATGTTGTTGAATTCTGTTTGCTAATATAATGTTGATAATTTTGCATATATTTCACAAGGGATTTTTATCTATAGTTTTCTCTCCTTGAAGTCTCTGTTAGTTCTGTTACAGAGTCATGTTGGGGTCCTAAGAAGAGTTGGGAAATATTGTTCCTCTCTAGTTCCTGAAAGTGTTTTCACTTAAAGATTGATATTATTTGATTCTTAAATGTTTCATAGAATTTAGCATGAAAACCAACTGGGCCTAAAGTTTTCTTTGTGAAATTGTTTTCACTGTGAATTTGATTTCTTTAACAAATATAAGGCTACTTAAATTTTGTACTTCTTCTGCAGTCAGTTTTCTTACATTGTGGTTTTCAAGGAAATAATTTCATTCAAGTTATCAACTTTACTTATCGTATTATTCATGATATTTGCCTTTTAACCTTCCAGTGTCTGCAAGAACCTCAGTGACAGCTCCTCTTTAGTTCTTGGTTTTGGTAATTTGTGTTCTCCTTCTCTCTCTAAATCCAGCCAGATGTTTGTCAATTTTATGTTTTTGAAGAACCAACTTTTCCTCTATTTTTTTGTTTGCTTTTACTTCACATTAATTTTACTCTAATCTTTGTCATTTCTTTGCTTCTTCTTTTTATGGGCTTAATTTTCTCTTTTTTTTAACTTCTTAAGATAGAAACTTAGATTATTGATTTTACACCTTTATTATTTTGTAATAGGGGTATTTTGCATATTTTAGCTAATTTATGCCACAGGTACCATTATTGCTTCCATTTTATAAATAAGACGAGGCTCAAGGAGCTTATAACTTCTCTAGCATTAGAGCGGTAGAATGAATGGAACCTGAATTCAGACCTAGGCAGCAAGGCTCTTAAGTCTGCCTGTGGGGCCTTGAGAGCCAAGGATGAGACACAGGCATTGTACCTTGAGGGAACTGGAAAGTCAGAACTCAGGGACTGCTGCTTCCTTTGGTCATGTTTTACACACTCCCCAGTGTGTTCCGGTCTCAAGCTCCTTTCTTCCCTTAGCCATGAGCCATACATATGACACAGCATGCCAGGACACCACAAGCACACACTTAGAGGCTTCAGATCCATGTGGGTAGTTTAGATGCTCATGTTGAGTATATAAATATGCTTTTAATGCAGCCTCATCAATAATTAACCCCCATTCTCTCCACCCCCAACACCTCCCACTCATCTTCCTCCCTCTTCCTGCTTTGGGACCTACGGTTGGGGATCCCCTTGCCACCAGCTAGCAATTGTCTAGTATCCAGGGTCTGCAGGGACAGGAATGTGGGAAGTTTTCAAGGTCTGTGCTCCAGGCTGTATGATGCATTGACTACTCCCTGAAGAGCCCTCTGCTTATAATCGCAGAGATTTTGGCATGTGCTCCCTGACAAAAGAACAGATGTTTCCTTCAAGAACAAAAGAGCAGGGCATAACTGTTGGCCTAATGGTTTGCCACTAATAACATTGAATGTGGAAGCAACAAGTCCTAATGAGAATGTCCCTGCAGGATCACGAAGCTGGTGCCAGGAATCAAGAGTGAAATGAGAGGACTCAGTGTTGCTTCCGTTTCAATAGGTAGTGTACTGGATGCTTTTAACCTCTTCAGGTAAGTGGCAACAGAATATTCTTTCTAGCTGTGTACATGAATTGTGTAGCTGTCCAGTGATGATGGCTTCATGAATTACTTTACAAGATCCCAAGTCTGGGATCATTTTGGAGATGCATCAGATAGTGATTATAGGCCCTATTGGACCTGCATGATCAGGCTGCAGTCCATTTACTGGGGAAGTGTGCGCTAAAACACAGCTCTCACTCCAACTACAAACACCAGTACAAATTTTTCTCTTCTATGCTGGCTGGAACTTCAAAGTACAAAGAGCCCACACATAAAAATGGAAAAAAACAAAGAGCCTCAAAAAAAAGGCCTAGCCTCAGAGTTCACTTTCCAAAATTCAGTAGGCCTCTTGTGTTAGAAACCTTCCACCTAACACATCACGTGTCCCATGGGGTTTCAGTCATGTTCCTAGATAGGTCCTCTGACTTTTCATCTCCAAAGAATATCTCCTTTGAGGCTGTCCTTGGCTTTAGCCCAAAGGAAAGACATTTTCTTTTTTATCTTTTCCCTCACCCCCTTACCCCAACTGTTTTCTTAAATTATCAGAATTGGGAAAAATATTATTTTGATTCTTTTAACTTCTTTTACTCTGAACTGTTCATCACCAAAAAAGATCAGTCTTTTGAGTTTTGCAAGTCACAATTAGAAAAGAACTTTCATGGCATCTCCTACTAAAATCTGTACTATGTCAATATGATATTTACAAATCTCTGCTCAAATTTCCTTTCAACTTCAGCTAGAGTGATAATATATCCCAGTGTGGTAACTGGGCAGTCCTAGTTTATGCTTCTGGTCCCGGTTTATCCCTCTTGTCCTGATATTCTGTTTGCTGATTTGGACAATTTGTTATACGATCATAATATCTTTAGCAAGTGTTTTTGAAAGTATTTATCATTATTCTAATAATTTATATCAAATTTTCTGATGCTGCCACTATACTGGTGATGTGGGAAATGTGAAACCAAACATTGGGAGTGACTTAATGTTTTCATAAAGTGAATCTCCTAATTGCATATACATTAGAGTCCATATTGTTTTTCCTTAAGGTTGGTTGAGGTAATGCAATTATGAAAATGTCATTTCTTAGAAGTCTTAAGGTTTTGAATTTGGTAAGGGACATAGAATAGTTGTAAGTGCTCTCATATTTGAGTTCGAAATGTGGGTTACATTGTTGGATTGTGTAACACCCCAGGAATACATTAAAAACCCCACAATTCTATGATTTTGTTACTTGTAATTATACATTGTACATTATAGAGACCAACCATCAAAAGTAGATTCCTTAGAAATTGAATGAGTATGAATTACAAGGTGACAAATCTTAACATTCTAATCAAGTTAGGACATTCTTTAAAAAAGTGGGTCATTGAGGGGTGCTTGGGTGGCTCAGTCTGCTAAGTGTCTGCCTCAGCTCAGGTCATTATCTCAGAGTCCTGGGATCAAGCCCCCCAGGCTCGTGCTCTCTCTCTCTCTCACTTGCTCTCTCTCTGTCAAATAAATAAATAAAATCTTTAAAAACAAAGTGGGTCAGTGTGAAAGTTAGATGCATCAGTGTCCTCTGCTAGGCTCATCTCTGATCAATTGTGTGGCTCTGGGCAGCTTTCTCTCTCTGTCTCAGTTTCCTGATCCACTAAGAGGTCATATATACACTTTCTTTACAACTTCTCACAAAATCCTTGTAAAGGTAAGCAGGCCCCTATCTGGGATAGTGCTCTGAAAGTAAAACACATTATATACATCTTACTTTAGCTGCACTTAACCTAATACAGTGGGAGTCTGTGGCAACCACATCACAAGACACTGGAAGTCTCAGTCTCTGCGGGGTAGCACTCAGGATGAATTAAAAGTTTGGGTCAGAAGGCCCTGGCTGCTCAATGACATTTTTCCATATTCCAGACAGTGAACAAAATTCCACAAGTGTCTCAGTTCATCTCTTATTTTCATGGCTTGACTCAAAACTGAATAAAAACAAATGTACATTTATTATAATTCAAAGCTGTACTACCTGGGTGGCTTGGGGTGGGAGAAAGAGAGATAGAAAAGAGGGAGAGGAAAACTTACATTTCTACGGTAATAAAAAAGTTGTTTTACAAAACTGAAAATGATGAAAATTGAAAGAAGTAAAATGATGGGCACAAACTGACCGACTCGCTGCACTTGGGGGCAAACTAGAACTTTGCAACTCTACTTCATTCTCTCCCAACTTCTCGAATGATTGGATGCCACAACTTAACGGAAATAAACACTGCAGTGTTGGTTTTGTTCAATTATGTTTGCGTTTCAATTAATAACAATGATGCCCACCTGTCCCTATGTAATCCATAATGAAAGCTCTGGGTTGAAAAAGCTCCTTGATTGGATGCAAAGGCTATCCAGCTATCCAGCAGAAGGACATACTGCTGTCCTGATGTCAGGTGGGCAGGTGACCTGAAGTAATTTTTCCAGCAGGAGTGACAAATAGAACTCAAGTTATGTTCTCCTTTTACCTGTGGCTTCTTGCGAGTGATGGCTCATATTGTAAAAGCAGCTACCCGGTTCAAGGATCCTGGTCTGTAACTACAAGTTCATGGATTTCTGGGAGAGTTAGGTGTCCCTGTTAGGATACCAATGCACCCTGCTTTGCCCGGGATGGTCCAGGTTTATACGTTTGGCCCAGCGTGATTATTAATAGCACCTCCTCATCCCTAAAGTGTTTGAATCTGGATGATAAATTACTTGGCCACACTATCCACACTGGATGCTGAGCACACAGCCTGGGTGTTAGGATCCCTGTGTCCTCACCAGTGGGGAGGCCCAGCCCAGGGGAACCCCACCCATTCCCGATGCCCAGTATCTGGGTGGACTGAGGCGCCTTGATGACAGTCAATTTGTTAGTCTGTGCTCTGTCTTTTAATACATATTCCCAAACTAATTGTCTCACTAAATTTGCTAAGTGTATTTTCTGGCTGCAACATTTCTATTTGGGAAAGATGCCAGGATTGTGAGCCAGTAAAGACTTCAGTCCTTTCTTGGCCAATTTGCCAAAAAAACATCAGAGGGAGTTATTGATCTTTTCCCTTGTACTCATTCAGCTAATTTTTTTTCCCGTTTCCTTTCTTTTCTTCTTCTTAAGCTGACATCCAATCAAAGCTCTTTCCTTCGGGTGCCAGCAACGTGTCAGCGCCAACACCATTCACAATATGAGTTGCAGTTTTCCCCTTTTCTCTACAAAGACCCTCTTCTTAGTTCTATCGATAACACAGGTATCTATCCAGCTTGTTTGCCTCTTGCATTTATTTTTTGGGTGGCTATGAGCCTTGACGAGCCCATGGGACTAAATCCCATTTGGATACCACATTTGCAACTGATTTCAAGTTGTGCACTTAAAAAAAAATTACCCAGTATACAAGTTATCGGAGCAATCTTCTTTTATACTTAATTTGTAAAAGAAAGCCTGGAAGATTAGTCAGGGCATTTAAATAGCTAATTAGTTTCTCAACGGGAGTAAATTTTGGATTTGGCCTTCAGAAATATGAACTATTCTTTCAAAATCTCAGACACCGAATAGTGTTGCACTTCCCGCTGTGAGAGCTGTTCACCTCCGGCCTTTTCTTAGCTGGAGGCCCACTCTCATATTGTCCTATTAGGTAAGATAAAAGAAGGAGGCCTTGGGGATTGCAGCAGAAATACCCGAGAGTTGGGCAAAGTGGCGATGGTGGCAATAAATATTTAAGATCTCTGGGAAGCTGTTAAGAGCAGGATAGTGACAAGTATTAGCAGATGCCGGTGAGTGAGCACCAAGCAAAGTGAAAGCGGGACATGACAAATCGCCCACTCTCTTTGCCTGCATTGTCCTGGAAATAGTGTACCCCTCCGCTTGATGGGGCCGCATGGAGCCGCTCTGATGACGCTGGAAGGCTCTGTTTCGGGAGAGCATCATGGCGAGCACAAAATCATGACCCGAGGACAGCACAGCTCTCTGGGTGGTTCTCCCTGGACCAGCGTGAGAAGAACGAAGACCAAAGTCACGCTTCCTACACTGACAGCAGAAGTGGCTGATCCAACCTCCTGGCTTATCAAACCAAGACCGCCAAGCTTCTCATCCTTTGTGATCCTTCCTGATGCCGCTTCATAGAATTTCAAAACCACAGGAATGCAAACCAGCAATCTTTTCTTTTTATTCCCTTTCTTCCCCTTCCTGCCCACTCCCCCTGGTCCTAGGAGAAGGGCTCCTGAGGTTATGCAAGCCACTTTGGGTGGGAATGATGGAGTTGGGGGGGGAGAAGCGTTGATACAGTGATCTATAAGTAATTTACAAACTGATATGTGCATTCTAAAAATATGCCTGTGAAATTTTCGTAATTCTAAAATGGGAATGGAACCAAAATGTTTAGTCAGACACGATAATTATAGCTAACATTTATTGAATGCTTATAATGGGCCAGCTACTGTTCTAATTGCTTTACATTTATTAGCTAATGTAGTTCTCACAATAGCCCAATGAGACCATTATTATCACCATTTTACAAAGCAAGCAACAAGCACAGAGAGGGTGGGATGTGCCAGAGGTCACCAGAGGTGGATGGTGGAGTCAGTGTTGGGATCCAGCTCTTCTCACACCCTCAGCCGCGCCTTTAAGGACATCTTGTACTGGCCGCACGGTTCAAAATGACCCTAACTCTTGCCCCTAACTTTTAAAGAGTTTTGTAAGGACTGTTCTTATAATAGGTGAAGAACAATATTTTAATTTCTTGCCCCAGAAGTGTTAATAATCAGAAAGCAATATGGTAGACTAGATTGTGCCTGGATATTAATTACCTTGATTATGTATGCATAAGTTTCCTAGGGCTGCTGGAGCTGAGTTCCACAGACGGGGTGGCTTAAAATATCAGGGTTTTATTCTGTCAGGGTCCTGGAAGCTGGAAGACTAACGTCTAGGTCCCGGCAGGGCAGTGCTCTCTCTGAAGACTCTAGAGAAGACTCCAGCCTTGCCTCTTGCCAGCTTCTGGTGGTTGGCGTCCACCTTGCTTGTAGATGCATCACGCCAATGTCTGTCTCCATCCTCGCTCGGTGATTTCCCTGTGTGTTTGTGTCCACTATTTCCTCTTCTTATGAGGACACCAGTCATTGTATTAAGGGCCACCCTAATCCAGTATGACCTCATCTTCACTTGATTATATCTGCAGAGACTATTTCCGAGTGGTCACATTCACAGGTACTGGGGACTAGAACTTGAACATATCTTTTGGGGGAGGGGCACAATTCAACTCATAACAATATTCATGTCTGCTTAGCCCATATTATATCCTCTGTTCTAATCTTGAGAATAAGTCAAGAAATGCCCATGCATTTTTTTTTCTTTTTCTTCCAACAGAGGTACATAATTCTTTTATTTTCTCCTTCAAACAGCATCTACTCTACCAGCAGATGTTTCTCTCATAATAACAAGCAGATGAATTCTACACTTGAGGGACCTGGGATCAGGGTAGAGCAGTTCTCATGATAGACTTTTTATAGCAAAACGCTTTATTCTCTCTCCGCAACCTGCTTTTCCATCACTTGTCCATAGTCATCATAACAATAGCATGGAAGTGATAGCATAGTTGATGTTTTCAGTTTTCATTGTGCAACAAGGATTTCTCCATACCATTATGAGAACTTTGGTTATTATTTAACTTACCTGGTAATACTTCAGCGAAGAGAAGATACATAATTGAACCATTCTCATCTTTGGCGCTGAAGTTTCCTCCCCCGTTTTTTCCTTTTGCTCTAGTATTGTAAGGAATATTTGTGCATACATCTTCTACCTTGTTATGGATTTTTTTGTAAGAGGAATTTCTAAAAGAATATAATATTTTGGTATATCCTGATGGTCTATCACGTGATACAGACTGCTGTCAGAAATTGCACCAGAATCACTCCTTGTTGTTGTTAGCAAGCTTGTAGCATTTAAAAAATTTTTTAAATGGTCTTTAGTTATTTTAAATTTAACTTCGTTACTATCACGGTTGAACACTTTATAAATGCATTTCTTCTAAATTTTAAAATCATCTGGGAACTGAAAAACAGGGCAGCTTATCTTGCTTTCGCAGTTGTTCAAAACACGTGGGAAGGAAGTTAGATTGAATTGGTTGCATAACCCACTATTTAGTTTCCTGAGTTGATAGGCCTGCAATAATGTAAACTTTGTTCATAATGCTCACATCTTCAAATTTTGTAATTAAAATGGCTCAAATTTGAAAAGGACAGATGCTTTTTTATTAATATAATTATAAGTTTGTGAGAAAAAAAACCCAGTGTACATAGCTTATTTTAATTAAATAAGATTATTTAAATGTCCGCTATGCTTGGTGGTGTTTTTTCCTAATTTATACTGGTAAACACATGTCCTAAATACTCACTATTAACTTGTTGAATGGAAGATGATTCACCCCTTAATAGATTCATAAGTATTTGCTTAAATTAGCTTTACTAAATAAAATTACCAGCTTATCACTCACTTTTCTAAAATTACCACTGCTAAAGTAATTTGCAAGTTTATCAAATTGCATTATGACTTAAAAATGTATAATAATACACATTGATTAAGAATTTACCTTTATATGGGATTTCTGAAATGAATTCATTTAAGATTCTATGTATGATTAAAGTAGACATATTTCAACATATTCTCAGTGATATGTATTTTAAATCACATCTACTTTATATCAGTTATTTATCATAATTGAATCCAAGAGTGTTCTGCTGAGGGCTGCCTGGCAAACAGGGGTTATTTTTTAGCCAATACCATTATACTTTATTTCAAATTAATTATGTTTTTTTGGTTCTCCTGTTTTACATGGCAACCATGGAATTGACCCCAAACTCTGAGTCACTCTGGTTACTCAATCCTAAATTTACTTAAGGCCAGCCTCCTTCCTGGCCTCCACCCATAGATTCACTGTTGCCCTAGACTTAGGAGTTCTGGTCACAGGCAAATATGACAGTGACCTCAATCGCCATGGATTAAATTCAGGGTTTAGTAGGTCTTGATTCTAGTCCCATTCTGACCCCAGAACCACACCACAAAGCTAACCAATCAGGCTTCTTGCTGTATGAACTTTAATGCATTTATATATAATATATTTATATGCATATGCATGCACACACACACACACCTCTATGTGCACACATTTAAGATTTTTTTCATTTTAGCTCTCTTTATTCTAGGCTTGTTTTGCTATTGTCAAGTGAGCAGATAGCCAAACATTTGTAATAGAAAAGGAAGAAGAATGCTATTAAAATCAACTTAAACTGCTTTAGCCCAGGCAGGAGTAGCATAGCTCCAGAGATCCTTTCATTTAAACTAAGTATGTTGGTTGAACTTTGGTGCAGGATTTCAATGCTCAAGAGATTGGATTGAAGAGAAACGGTGAACCCAAAATGTCGCCGAAGTCCTCTGTGTAAGAAAGGAACATGACCTCGGTGCTCCAGCGTGTGTGTGTGTGTGTGTGTGTGTGTGTGTGTTTGTGGGGGTGGGGGGACACAAAAGGGGGAAGAGTAGGAAGGAGAGAGCCTTTCCGGAAGTTTAAGGACACATTTAACCAGTGAGAAATTTCTATTAGTGGTGATGACTGGAAGAAATTAAAAAGGCAAGGAATGTCTAACATTTAATTTTAAGTTGCTACGTCACGGTGTTACTGTTTAATTCCCTTTTATCTCTCCAAGTCTTTGGGGAATCAAGGGGAAGAGGCAGTGTTCTCTATCTGGGTTGGCATGGGGACAGCGAATAGAAATAGAGAGCAGGCCATTCTACTTCTTGGGAAATGATAACCTTGGTTCTATTGACCAAAGCTCTATTGTCCCCCTTCCTTGAGCTTTCTGCATTATAAGGATTTCCTGCCTTAGCCAAGAAGGCCTGTATTTGAGTCAACAGTATTCCCGAATACTCTTGTCTGTTCCTAAAATCGCTCACCTGAGAGCTGGAAGGTTTTACCTCAGTTCATCCACTGCACCAGCCAGGCCAGCAGGCTGCAGGACCTGGAGCATCCCAGCAGCTGAAATCTCCCAGGGGGTGATCCTGACAGCTACTTGTTAACTCTTAGACTGCTCTTGGCTCATTAGAGCCTTCTGGGTACTAAGGCCCTGGCTCAGACAGACTGGTCCTTGGACTCTGTTCTCTCACTTACCTTCTATTTATTCTTCATGTTTTGCCTGGTTTAAACTCTAGTTTTTTTCCCCTACCCTCATATTTGTCTCTAGAATAGTAGGTGCTAGCTTACATCTCCATGTAACAAATATCGTGCCTTTGCCCATAGCTGGAGGATACCCCCTAAGTTTTCAGCTTTAGCTTTCCCCAAGGTCTATTAGAGGCCGATCCTAATTATTCAATAAGGTAGGACTCAAAACAGACAAGCTGGACTCACAAGCAGGGCCCTCCTGACTAAGCTGCAACTTAGCTTAGGGATACCTTGCTTCATTCCCTCACTGTCGACGTCCCCTAGTGCCTTGCAAATAAAATGCACTCAACATACATTCCTGAATAAATGGATGAATGTTTTATTCTGATGGGAAAACAAAGGGGAGAAGAGAAATGGCAGAGGCATTCTAGTTGAAAAGGCATGCTATTAAGGCTAAATGTATTCATTTGTCTTTTTACCTAATAGGCAATAAAAGATTGCCCCGTTAGAAGAGAAATTCAAGGCCGGATGAGATGCCAAAGGGGCTTTTGTACCAAGTTTCCTGATATCCTTAAGCTTGTCATAGATCCCCCTGGAGCATCTTTCTTAAAGTTCAAAGACATCAATTATAGATGCAGGGGGAAAAACACAAAAAGGGAAACAAAAACACAAGTGGAGTTATATTCAGCGGAATTAAATACATATAGAAATTCATTAGAGAGGTACCTGACTTTTCCACAGGTTTGTATTTCTGTAAATCACACTGCAAATGATCCATTAGGCGCACCCAACAGAGACCTGGGATTTTGAAAGAAGAAAACGAAGAACCAGGGTTTGGGCTTTTGTCCATTCTCTATAAATTATATAACTTGAAGCAGCCACCAGCCCCTTAAAGTTTTAGTTGCCTCAACTGAATATTGGAAATAATAATTGTTGCTCTCCTTGCTTCTAGAAATCCTCTTGAAGATCGAGATGTTGATAATATATCATCAATAACTATACTCCTTTAACGGAGTTGTTTTGGGTTCAGAATGGAGGGAAGTGTGGTCCCTCCCCAAATCTGGGTTTCTAGGAGGAGAGGTAGCAGGATGAGGCTAGTAGGCCCTGCTCAGAAAAAAGGATTAAAAGAAACACGGTCTCGGGTCGCTGAAAATCCTCGTAAAGATTGTTGTTTCTATTTGAGTAAAGACAGCACACTCAGGAAAGACAACCTAAATGTCATTTTACACACGCAGCAGATGGGTGACTCTGGGTCCTAATCTTTCGAAAGCTCCGTTTCTTCACATGTAAAATGACAAAAATACCAATTCATATGCATGTTTTCTTTCCACCGTCTCTTGTCTGCCAGACACTTTCCGGAGTTTTCAAGGCAATTGTTGGAACTTTGGCTTTTTTTTTTTTTTCTTTCAAAGATATGTGTTTGTTTGTTAGTTTGTTTCTAGCCGGTCCTTTTTACAAGAGACTCAATGCCTCTCTGACATTCTTGGGATATTTTCCCAGTCCTGTCCCGCTCGGTCCCGAGGACCTCTAAGATTGTGCTAAGACACGGGGTGACTGAATGCTTGAATGCTTGAGCTGGGAAAAAAGCTTTTGTTCTCTACTGGTTTCAGGTCTTTTTCTCCTCAGAGCTCACACTACAGTGCAGTTCGAAGCATGAGTTTACTTTTCCTCATCTTTATTTATCTTTCCCAAGATTTTCTAGCAAAGTTTCTCTTTGTTTTTCCGCTCCCCCCCCGCCCCCATTCAGCCACTGCACCACTGAAAGCTGAAACACCACTTTTGCAATTGGAGCAGAAATGTTGAAGATGTTGCCGAGCCGTGTGGAAATAAATTGGTATCAACCAGAACTTTGTGGAAGAGAAACTCATATTTTTTAGAAAGTTTGTTATATTCGGCTGAACTGCAGTCGTATGTTCTCGTGGGGCAGGGTGGCTTAGTCCAGACAGGAGGACTAAGGGCCTCCTGTGGAAATTGCAAACCCAGCAGCCGGGAGGAGATCGTAGAGTCTGAGGAGTTCCAGCTACAGAAAACTCCACATACTGAGGAGGGAAGAACTGCATCTTCTCCTCACCAGCCCCTCCACATTCCTGTTCTTCATCTCTCTTCTGAACCCAGGTGTAAAAAGCTCAGACGCACTTTCTTAAAGCAAGGATCTCACTTCAAAGCTCATTTTAAACCTATCTATCCTCTTTCACACTATTTTCACCATGATAATTTGATATGGACTTGGCCAAATTAGTGACAAAGATTACTTCACATTTTTGGCTCCAACGTAGTAGCCGGTGTTCGGTGTCTAGACAAATTTCACTCAAATTTGGAAAGCTAAGAGAAAACATTCACTCAGGTGGAATGTCTCTGTCCCTTTGTGATTGTTTTTAGATACCTTAGCTGTTCCCAGAGTTCAGGCCTGAAGGCTGGGGGAGGGTGGCTGGGGCTTCTCGCTTTGATTTTACTGAATATTGGGCATTAATCAGTCACCGTAGTTCCTAAGTGTGTGGCATGCACACACACACCCATTCATATTCACATGAATAATTACACCAAACATATTTCCTTTCAAATTGACCAGATTTTGACTTAAAAAAAGAAACCAACATGTAACAAATAACGAAATTGGAGTTAATTATTTCCATTACAAAATGCTTATTTTGCTTTTGAGGAGGAAATCTGGGATCTTTTAAACTCCCACCAGGCATTAGAAGTATGTCACATATAATACAAGGATCTAATATTAGACAGCAATGAATCTTATATAAGAACTGAAACAAAGGTAGAACTGAAACAATTTCATGTGAATGTGAGGGGGTTGGAAATATTTTTAAAAGAATGTTTCTCATTGTTGCATGCATAGTGAGAGAAACTGCCAAAATGTGGGCAAAACGAGAGAATTATGCAATGGGAGGAAAGAAATCAAAACATGTAGCATAATTTTGACTCTATTGTTATTAGGGTTTTTTTTTTGAATTAATAATAAAATTGAGCAGGTGGAATGAGTCAGTTGATGACTCAGGAAGGCCCATCGGAAACTTAAAACTGTTAAGTAAAACACTCTTCCTTACCATGAATTTCAGTTTCTTTAAATGGTTTCTCAACAGAAAACTTAATCTGTAAGAAGATCTCTACCCTGGGGTTAGCTGCAAGCCCCTACCCACCACCTGACTCTAAGCCTTCAGGAAAATGATAGACTGCTAAGACAGATCATTCACATAATTTCTTTCAAATGCAGAAAAGCAAATAATTATTTTATCTTATTTGTTAATTGAAGTATAATTATCATACAGTGTTATATTAGTTTCAGGTGTACAACATAGTTATCCAAAAATTCTATACATTACTTACTGCTCACCTCGGTAAGTGTGCTCACCATCTGTCACCAAACAACGTTATTATAATCTTACCGACTATATTCCGTATGCTGTATTTTTTTGTCTTCGTGACTTATTTTGTAACAGGAAGTTTGTACCTTTTAATCCTCTTTATCTATTTCACCCATCCCCTGCCACCTACCTCCCCTCTGCCAACCATCTGTTTGTTCTTTGTATTTAAGTGTCTGGTTTTTTGTTTGTCTTTTTTTTTTCTTTGTTCATTCATTTTTTTTTTCTTAAATTCCACATGTGAGTGAAATCATATGATATTTGTCTTTCTCTGTCTGACTTATTTCACTTAGCATTATACCCTCTAGGTCCATCCATGTTGTTGCAAATGGCAAGATCTCATTCTTTTTTATGGCTGAGTAGTATTCCATCACACACACACACACACACACACACACACACACACACACAGACACACACACACACACAGCACTTCTTTATCCATTCATCTATCAGTGGACACTTGGGTTGCTTCCATATCTTGGCTATTATATGTAATGCTACACTAAACATAGGGGTGCATCTATTGTTTCAAATTAATTTTTTCATTTTCTTTGGGTAAATACCCAGGAGTAGAATAACTGTATCGTATGGTAATTCTATTTTTAATATCTTGAGAAACCTCCATACTGTTTTCCATAGCGGCTGCACCAATTTACATTCCCACCAACAGTGCACGAGGGTTCCTTTTTCTCTACATCCTCACCAACACTTAGTATTTCTTGTCTTTTTGATTCCAGCCATTCTGACAGATGTGAGGTGATATCTCACTGTGGTTTTGGAAAGCAAATATTTTTATAGGGGGATATAATTGAGGGGATATAACTGAGGAAACTGTTGCTATTTTGAGTCTTAAAAGAAGGAGAGTGTTCTTAGTTCAGGCCTACTCTTACCAGCGCCTGGGGATGTTTTTCTGACTTGTGTCCCTGTGAAGATCCCGCCAGTGTTTCCACCACACTGTTAACTGGAGTTCTCTTCCTAAATTGCACTGGCAATCTTGATGATTATGATGAAAATCGCTCAGTAACCCTCCCCACGGTCACCCAGGTCCTTGCCCCAGTGAGCTTTTTCCACTGTGCGTGGTCTCTCTGACCTCTGTGCCCCAGCATACCTTTTCCCTTGCCAGGAACACCTTCCCTTTGTTGTTTACCTATCTGTACTTCCAAGTGCTGTCTCCTCCTTGACGCCTTCTCTGGGCTCACGTGTTATATGTCACTCACTGCACCTTGCTCTGTTCTCATAGTGTTTTATATTAGCTTCAGTGAGCACGATACGCTGTTCTGTAATCATTTGCATGTTTGCTCCCCTTGGAGACTGCATTTCTGGCCACTTCAGACTGAGCCTTTCATCTTTAGTGACCTTAATATTCCCCTAGGCCTTACTAGGTTTCAGAAGAGGCCCTGAGTGAACAGCTTGACATGAGTTTTGCTGGCTGATGAAGAACCATAGCATTCCTGACTAAGTCTCTTCTTGGCACATCTCAGGGGCATCTAGAAGTGAGGACATCACCCTGTCACGTCTTCCTGCTGATGGCCTCGTGCAGACACTGCTATTGCGTTGGGGGCTGTATCTGGGGCTCAGAATCTTCAAGGCCCTCAGATGTTTGCCTTATTCACCGCTGCACTTGCTACAGGTCCCTGTGTAACAATGGGGACAATGTTTTTGTTTTTTATTTTCTTCTCAGGGGCCAGCCTTGGTCAATGGGGCCAGGCTGAGAACCAGATATCTGATTCTTTTTATTGTGTTCAAATTAACTCCTGTCCAGAGACTTAGGAGGGGCCACCCACCAACTCATTGATCAAATTCAACCAAGGCATGTATCCAATTTTCATCTCAGCTAGGACACTTTAGAACGTTTTATTTCCTTCCATCACCTAGACAATGACTGACATTTAGGAGGTGCTTTCCCAGGTGTTTCTAAGACTCTCTGAGGAAGGCCTTCACGTTTCTCCAAGTCTCCCTACTGTCACTGACCAGCTTGGCCTGCCGTTTAGCACCCTATCCTGCTCAATTTTTCTTCATGCTGGTCACATTCCAAAACTTTATAGCTGAATCCCAGGCTGAGCCATAGTTCTGGTACATTTCAATAAAAGTTGGGAGATAACCTATAGAAAATGTTAGGAAGCAGAAATCTTATAATGGATCCTGGAAATGGTTGCCTCATAAGGGTCTCTCCAACCTGCTTCAATGAACTCTTCTGAGAACTCCAGGGAATAAAATATTTTGTTCTAAATAAAAACTATATGCATTATGGTGTCTTTTTCGACATTATTAACAATTTAGCCCTTCATTGACATCTCAGCTCCCTCTTCCAGGAAAGAATGTTTATTTTGACATAATTGAAAGGAATCCCTAAAATTTTGTCACAGGAACACAGGGGTATACTGTTTTCATATCCCAATCTCCTTTTAAGAAGATATGCTTTCAGTCATCAAATTTTTAAAACCTACTGATTCATACTCACATTACTGGTGGCACAGCCCCTTGCCCCATGACTGACTGATTGTAATGACCCTCAGTTATGACAGTGACCCACCTGTGATGTGATGATATGTTTGAGAAATACTGGTCTGAAAAGACGTTAGAGACTTCACCTAGATCACCGCCATACCTACTTTGAAGGTGGGGTGGAAAGATTTAAAATAGTAAAATAATAGATAATATTAGTGAGGCTATTATCTTTATTAATCACCAAACATTTTTTTAAAGATTTTATTTATTTATTTTAGAAAGAGAGAGTATGTGAGCAGGGAGAGGGGCCAGAGAAAGAGGAAGAGAGAGAATCCCAAACAGACTCTGTGCTGAGCACAGAGCCCAATGCAGGGATTGAGATCATGACCCAAGCTGAAATCAAGAGTCAGATGCTCAACCAACTGAACCACCCAGGTGTGCCATAACCACTAAACTTTTAAATGAAAATTTATTGGAAGTGCTCAACAATCCTGTTTCTGAAAATCTTATCGGCTAAATATTTTTCAAAGTTCAGAATTTTTCTGATTTTACAATCTAACACAAGCTGAAAAGACCATGGGTGTCAAACCAGCCCTGCACAGGGCTTCATTTGCAGGAGGGAGAAGGCAACTTTGTATCTTTTTTTAGACCACTGTTATTTATTTATTTATTTTCTGTCACATACAACCAAACCTAACCCTAAATCATTTAGATGTAAGAGGGAATTAAGTCTTAGATTGGGTGGGATTTTTACTTCCTTACTAGGCTGACATAGTCAATCCATATTTCAATTCGGGTATAGAGAAAACCACATATACAAGACTTATATTTCAGTATGCATTGTGCAGTTAATTAGATTTTATGCACGAAAATGTGAAAGCACTACAGAAGAATCCGGAACAGAGTAGGCTGTTTATGGGGTTGGGGGGATTCTCTTTACTTCCTCATTTATCTTTGGAATGACAGGTTTTTCTTTTTTTTTAATTTTTACACAAAATTGACTTATAGTGAAGGAAACAATTCCTCATCCTAATGGCAAGTTTCACAGGTGGTTTGTTTTGCCTTAGTTTTTCTAATTCACATAGCATTTGTGATTTGATAGTGACCAAAAGATGCCTGCAGCTTGGAGCAGTCAGAGAGAGGTGCCTATTTGACTACATTTACTAGGGAAAAGATGAAAAGCAATCCTAAAAACAGAGGAAAGTTCCTTCTCCTCATTCGCTTTGGGGTTGATTCTTCCTATTCATGTCAAATCAGAACTTTCACGCATGGCTGAACTCTGGTTGTTGATAGAGCAAGGGTTGATCACTCAGGACAAATCATCCACACAGGCTTGGGGAATGCCCTTAAAGTTTTTTAAAGTTCAAGGTTGGCAGAGCTTGCAACTGAAGGACTCCAAACAGCTCTGAGTCAGAACATGTCTATATTGGTGACCATTTATAGGTTCCCTTGACTAAGGGCTCAGGTGGTTAGTGTGTGGCTCTCATGAGGTGCATACTGTTTATATATAATTAAGGTTTTTTTTCTTGGGACCATGACGCTAAATTTACTCATCTCTTTTTTTTTTCTTTTAAAGATTTTATTTATTTGAGAGAGAGAGAGAGAGAAAGAGAGAGCACACGAGCAGGGGGAGGGGCAGAGGGAGAAGCAGACTCCCCACCGAGCGGGGAGCCCAACTTAGGGCTCCATCCCAGGACCCCGAGATCATGACCTGAACCAAAGGCAGATGATTTTACTTAGACTTACCTAACTTAAAGTAAAGTTAAATTTACTGAACCACCCAGGCGCCAACTGAACCACCCAGGCGCCCCAAGTTTATGCATCTCTTGTGCATGTGTTGTCTGTTTTTCCTGTGGTCTGGACAAAGGAATATGAATGTGTTGGTGCAGAAGGTTCCAAACTATGCTCTCAGACCCCCTTGTATTCCATAGGGTATCTCATGTGTTGGCAGGGAGTATAAGATGGTTCCTGATTCCCCCTACCTGCTTTGCTCACAGCAGATCAAGTTTTATCTGCTTTATGTATCAGACTACCATGTATAGTTCTGTGCTGTATAAAAGGGATCTATTGCTGAAAGATAAAATAAATTGAAAAGTACTTGGTGGAGGGCAAATCCATGGCTGCTATTGGAAGAATAGCCTCCTGGTTCACCTGGTGGATAAATACAATCTGTATTAAAGCATTAGAAGTATAACAGGTTAAATTAATCAATTTTTTACATGTTGTGGGTCAAAACAAAGGAAATAGATTATTGCATCTTTCTATAGCAGCAAAGCCATTTTCCAACACTTATTTGTGAGTTTGAAACTCTGGGAAGTATGGGGTTTGAGGACAAGGAGATTCAGGATGCACTGAGATGCTGAGATGCTGCAGTGACCTGAAGAAGACTGAATGCTTCCCCAAATTCTTACTGTACAGGATAAAACATAGATGTTGAGGATGAATTGGGTGCATTTAACTTTACTTTAAGTTAGGTAAGTCTAAGTAAAATCATCATTTTTTTTTTCTGAAAAATACAAAACGACTGAGCCTCACTCTGGATGTTTTAAACACATCCATATATCTGGATTCTAGCAAAGACTCTGGAGAAGCCCCTCAACACAATCAGGCTCCCCTTTCTCAACACGGTTTGACTGCCACCTTCTCCTTCCTCATGAAAGCTGTTTCCCACCCTTAGCCTTCTCCATAAGCCTCCTTGTGTGTCCCCCCGACCTTCTGTTCTCAGCTTCTGCCCTTGTCTTATACATCTGAGTTGGAGCCTCTCAGAGGAATCCACCTGTGGATCTCATTTACTGAGACAGAGCTGGTTATTGAGATATGGGATTTCAGGGCTAAAACCAGGAAGGGCCCAGAAAACAAGGAGGAGTTTGTTATCTCACCAACATCATTACCTCTCTTCTCATCTTTGGCTCAAGTTAGTCCCTTTAAGACTCCATCGGTAGAGCATGGGACTCTTGATCTCCGGATTGTGAGTTTAAGCCCCATACTGGGTGTGGAGATTACTTAAAAAAAAAAAAAAAGACTCTGTATTTACTCAAGAAACTGCTTTGTAATAAATCACTGAACCAGATCCCACCACTGAACCACAGGGATTCTCCAGCTCGTGCATGGTTCTCCTTCCACAATGTCTCACTGCCTGCAGTTTCCATTTCTCCATCTTGCCTCTGCTGAGACCTGCTAGATCTACAGCTCCAGACTCTAAATTCTTCTGTCCCTGCTCTTTCATTCTGGTCAGTAACTTTCTGGCTGCAACTTCTGGTATAATGACCCTTGTTTTAGCAAGTTCTGGTTTGTTACTGCCATCACAAGGCTCTAGAGGCTGCCCCTCTGGGCATAAATAGGTGTGCCATCCATCAATGGCCAGTGAATGACTTGATATCAGGGATGAATTAAAAAATAATAATAACCGGGGGCGCCTGGGTGGCTCAGTTGGTTAAGTGACTGCCTTCGGCTCAGGTCATGATCCTGGAGTCCCAGGATCGAGTCCCGCATCGGGCTCCCTGCTCAGCAGGGAGTCTGCTTCTCCCTCTGACCCTCCCCCCTCTCATGTGCTCTCTCTCTCTCATTCTCTCTCTCAAATAAATAAATAAAATCTTAAAAAAAAAAAAAAATAACCATTAAGTTCAAATTCAATCTAATCTTTCTGCCCTTAGCAAGAACTAAGGCCTATAAGATCCTAGAACCCTAACTAAATCATCATGGAAGGATAGTATGTCCAGGAGAGTTTAAAATATTCTAACCCTGGCAAGCTGTCTTAGTGAACCTCAGTAAGCTGAAGGTCACTTTTCAGTATCAGTAAATGGTGTCAGCTTTCCTCTCTGAATGCCCTGAGCTGCACACAACCAGGCAATCCTCAGTTTGGGTGCAAGAGCCTACTGTGACGAGGGGAACCTTCCAGGTGTTTAGTGACGAGGTTCTTACCTACAAAGAGAGGAGAACAATGAGGAATAATGTGCTCTCACTGTCTATCAGGAATGATTTCTGCTGCAAGTCCTCCTCATTTATCCATTTACTCATTCATTCATTTACTCAACAAATATTTTCAAGGCAATGCTGGGCCTTGTTCCAGGCACTAGAGTTATGGCTGTAAACGAAATAGACAAATATCCCTGTCCTCATGGAGCTGACATGTGAGGGGAGAGAGGTAGACAATAAACAAATAAATAGAATGTTATGCAGAAGAGTAAAACTGAAAAGGGAAAAAGGAACGCTAGGTGGAGGGCCTGCAGTTTACAATGGGTAAAGGACATTCTCAATGAGAAGGTGACATTTAAGCAAAGCCATGGAGGAGGTGAGAGAGCTAGTCATGTGGACATGGGCTGGTGGAGGGAGAGCATTCCAGGCCAAGCAGAAAAGTGAGTGGCTCCTAAGGTTGGATGTGCCTGGAGTGTTAGAGACCCGTGTGGCTAGATCAGAGTGAGGAAAGGGAAGGGAGAGAGCTGGGGCTCCTCTGTTGTCCTGCCTGCCTGCAAACTGGCCCAGTAAGACCCCAGCCCTTCCAGTTTGGGAAATACTACCGATACATTTCTCCTGGGCATCTCCCTGGTCCCACTGTGGGCTGTCCAGCTCTAACCTGGCAATGGTGACCTAGGCTTGAATCCTACTCTTGTCCCTAATGCACATAGACCATGTGACCTCTTCTGATGTCATCATCATATGATAGAAGAATAGAAAGTTGGACTCGTAGATGTTCAGCTGTTCTCAACACAGAAGTTCAGGTGTTCCTTTAAAAGCATACCTTAATGTGATAGGATTTTATTTCATATGCTAATATGCCCTTTCCTAAAGATTTTGTTATGGAAGTCCTTTATACTTAAAATATATAAATGAAAAACAAAAGCACGAGTTTTTTAGCTACAATAAAATATTTTAAATTTTATTATGATTATTACTATGATTGCTATTTTATTGTTGGCAAATTTACAGGCACAGATTGGTGGGATGAGAAGAGGAGGCAAAGTTTAAGGAAATCCAATTAGACTATCATTTTCCTATACAACCACTAGACACCTTCACATCTGTTAGTTCTTTTTTTTTAACTTCAAAATAGGTGAGAAAAAGTAAAGGAAATAACATTAGTGCCTTTGACAGCTAAGGAAACTAAGAGTGAGTGGGTTTTAGGACATCACTCAACCAGTTAATGGCAGAAGCCTTATTAGAATCAGTGTCTCTTGGGTCTGAGCCTTACGATTTTTTCCACCATGTCTCTGTGCAATGGGACCCACAAAGACACTTAGTGACAATGTGGACATTGTCACTGAAGTAACACACTGTGAGGAAGCTGATCAAGTCAACCTGCTTCTGGCCCACTTTGATTCTATACTATGTCTTCTACATTATAATGCATGTTCACCCACCATGATTTACCTCCATTTATTCCACCCACAAATGTTGACAGAACACCTTAGTTTAACACAGCCCAGTGGGGAAAACAGTGAAGATAGAGTCTTGTAAGTGCCATAAATGAGACATGAGTTGGGTGCATGGAACACAGCTGGGGGAACACATAACAACTGTGGTTTGGGAGACCGAGAAGGTTTCACAGAGATGACATTTCAGCTGGCTTGGAGGAGATGAGTAGGAGTTTGCCAGACACAGAAAAGAGCAAATGGCATCCAGGCAGACTCATTACATACAAAAGCATGTTTATGGGAAAGCACGCGGCACATATGGAATCAGTAGTAATTCACCATGGTTAGAGCCAAGAGTAAGTTGAGGGTGGAAGAAAGATGAGGCTTTAGAAAGTAACTTGAGAGAAATGTCACATGTTCGATTTCATATATTTAACATTTTAACATCTAGAAGAAGACTCAAAGTGAAAATGTCACTTCTGGGTAAGAAATCGGTGTCTTGGTATCTTCTTCCTTCTTCTTGGGTTGTGACGTAACTGGAGGAGTCTCTGGATTCATTCCCTGCCTTTGCCCTGGCATCTTTCCGGCCTCTGCCCAGCATGCTCCCACCAGGTGCATGGTTTTCTTCCCCTTTCCTCCTCCCTGCTTTTCTGATGGAAGGTCTTCCTTCTGAGAAAAGTGACTCCTTGGATATAGCACAGATACACACTTACTTCTATTTCAGTTCCTTTGCCTGCCAAAACCCAGGAGGGAGTGTTAGGCCTGATGGAAGCCTTTCCTCAAGGGGACTTGATGTGCTCTGGAAGGAAGGCACAAAGGGAGACCCTTGCCCAGGGGCAGCATGAATATGGCCAAACACACCCCCTCTTCCTGGTGCTCGGTAAGGAGCTTTGGCAGCATGTTTCTGACTGTTAATTTCTGAACCTAGAAAATATACTTGACTCCTGGATCCAGAAAATACTCTTCCAAGTTGAAAAAAAAAAAAATCATCGTTCTTTTTAAATGGGGTAACATCTCTGGAATACATTGCTCCCAAAATAAGATCCTCCAATTTGGAAAAATCTAGCTGAAATAAATGAAAATAACAGATGGAAGAGAAATAACAGAAGCTATCCAAAGAACAGCAAGAGATATGAAGTGGGGACTCATCTGTCTAGAAAATGGTACTCAGTTGTACTTTTGAAATTAAAGGTACATTGACTTCTGAAGAGATTGCGATTTTTCTCTTGATAGTTCCCCTTTACACATTATGTCCTTTCTGGGCCGCAGTTAGTGCATAGGAGGTATAGTTTGCTTTTCTATTCTTGGTTCTCCCATTTGTGCAGTTTCCATCTGTTCAAAGGTGTTAAGATCAACTGTTCTGGTTTCCTGGATAAAGGTTTGGGTCTTGGCAGAGCACTGGATAAATACAGAGTCGTGCCATTAGCATAGGGATATTTAATAACAGACTATTTATGTCCTTCTTGGCTTGTCTGAGTGCAACTGTGGGCAATCCAGGTCTCCTCGGCAGCCTGTGGAGTGCCCGCGACAGCAGGGCTGGGCCTCTGCTCCTCAGCTCAGCCATAGGAGGCCTTACAATGGTGACAGCAAGGCCTCCCTGGCACTCCTCCCACGGATCTTCTGAAGTGCACTGTTCTGCTGCCTCATTGACAATAGAGCCTGTGGGTTACAGAATTCATTATTCCATTCCTGTTCTTTTCATAACTGTGAGACCTGGCACATTGCTGACTTTCTGGGTTTCCTTCATCTTCCCAACCTCCCACCAGATGTTTCCATGAATGACTTTGAGGGATCCATCCGCCACGAGGCAGTAGATTAGGGCTTGGTCTCTGGCTGTATGGGCACCCTGTCCAGCTGCCGCCCCCTCACTGGGGTTGCCAAGAGATGTTTATACAAGGGAAGAGATGGAAGCTTTGGTCGAACAGTTTATGTCTCCAGTCCAGTTTCTGTCTCTAATCCCTACCCTGTTTGTCTGGTCTCATGAACTGAATGACTGACTTTGTTTTAAGTTTAGGTAGAGCCAGTCATGAGCCACTAGCGTTCATTCCTCTCCATAATCACCCCATCTACCCTTGTCTTCCCCGGCTCTTTGCCCCTCCAGAGTCTAAGGTGTAGCCTGCGCAGAGGCATTCCTGGCCTGAAATCTCATTCCCTAAATGTCCCTGCAGAAGGACGAGAGGAGAGGAGAGAAAGAGAGAGAAAGAGACAGAGAGATGGAGAGACAGAGAGAGAGATGGAGAGAGAGGAAAGGGGAGAGGAGAGAGAGAGACAGAGAAACAAAGATAGAGAGATAGAGACAGAGACAGAAAGATGGAGAGACATTAGAGACAGAGAGAAACAGAGAGAGGAAGGGGATGAGAAGAGAGAGGAGAAACAGGGAGGGAGGAGAGGGGTGAGGAGAGAGAGACAGAGAGATGAAGACACACACACACACACACAGAGGAGGTGGGAGAGGAAAGAGAGAAAGAGGAGAGACAAAGACAGAGTGACACAGAAAGATAGAAACAGAGACAAAGAGACACAGAGAGAGAGACAGAGACAGACAGAAAGACACACACAAACAGGCAGAGACAGAGAGACGGAGAAAGACTTCATCATCCTGTTTCCTGGGAGAACGTATCCCCATTCCTAGACTTAGAATGTGCTATAAAATATGCCATTTGTCCCTCGTGGAGGAGTTAGTCTTCATGTAAGCGCCACTGCTTAGATGAGGTCAGAGTAACTGGGCAGAAGCTGACGTGGTCATTTACTCACTTCCCATGTCAATGCAGTTTTCACAAACAGGTGTTAAGTTCCGGGGCATTTTTCAACGGGGCACTGTAGCAGCTCCCTGAAAGTTTCAGCGGGAGCCACTCTAGAGCACAAGCTGGGAGGGCCCGAGAAAAATACAGCACAGACCTTCTAACTCTTCCCCAAGCTCTCCATTCGCATTTTCATAAAATCTTAGAGCAACAAGTGACATTCTACCTCCCCAGCATCAAAGAGGGGGACCTTGAGGTTGTGCTCCCCAGTTAATGGCTGGGGAGGGGGGATTGAAGTGGAGCCCAGAAGAATGAGAGGCAGTTAACTTCCCACTGGAGATTCCCAAGCAGAGAAGCTGCTATAGCAAGAGTTTGGCTTCAAGTTTGAATGTTAGGCCAAAGTGGTACATCTGCTTGCTATCAAAGCCTCCCAGATTATTGCTTTGCTTTTTTTTTCTCCAACCCCCCACCCCCAGCTGCTAGAAAAGAGCATATTCTTTCCCTGTAGTCTATATCTTTGGAACTTGACATCATTCCCTTGCCTTCTTTGGCAACATAAACCCAATAAAGATAGGGGTAGAGGAACATATCTTTTTCCGAAATGAGATGAGAAAGATTTTTGAAGAAAAGAAAATCCATATCACTCTGTCTGAGGAAGACCTTCTTTTTTTCCGACTCCATCAGTTCTTGTTTTCCACATCATTTTTTTTGCCTTACTTATCAAGAACATCTGACACCATTGGAAAATTGTCTCCTTCAGATTGCTGGTACCCAGTTTTCTTCCTGATTAGGTCTACCCATTAGAGGCCAAACTTCTCTCAGGTTGATGCATCGAGCCCAGGTCCTTGCTGCTAAAGTTCTTCATCACTGCACCCCCTACTCCCAGTCACGTCCCTGAGGTATCCTTACCCCTTGTCGCCTGGCTTCTTCCTCCACTACTCAATTGAAACTGCTCCTGTAAGGATCACCATTCATCTCTTCATTGCAAACTCTGTGTTCATCCTCCTAAACTCCCTGCCACATTATCACTTCTCCTAAAAACCATCTCTTCCCCTTTTACAAAGCTGCTCTCTCTTCTCTACTTTCTGCCCTAGAAAGTTGGATATCTCCCATGGTTTTCCCTTCTTTTTTTCTCACCCCTTGGCAATTCTAACCATGCCTATGATCTGACCATTTACCTCCACATCTCTAGGGCTAACACTTCTCCTGTGCTTGTGAGCTTTTCCTTCCTACCTGCCTGATGAGCATCTCCAACAAGTTGTCTTACAAGCAATTCAAATTCATTATTTCCAACTGAACTTGCCTACTTTTTTCACCAACATACCACTCCTCTGTGTTCCCTATTTCCTGGACACTCAGGACAATCATTGATCATACCTTTAACCCATCTTATTTCCATTTCATTCCCATTTTCATTACCCTACTTAGGCACTTGGTACCTCTTGTCCAGATTGTTCTAGTAATGAAGCTGTTGTTCTTTCCTCCACATCCCTCTGATCTCAAGCATTGCCATAGTTCACACACTAGAGGTTCTTCCAGACCCACTAGAGATGGGTCTTCCAAAATCATAGCTCTGATTATGCTACTGTTCCTGCTCAACAACTTTCAATTATGGGTCTTTATTACCTCTCAAGGTTACTATTTGTGCCTTAGCTTTTAATACCCTTGATGACCTGGTCCCAGTACTTTTTCAGTTTTATGTCCTACCACTTGGCTAAAAACTGAAATGTGTTATATTCCCTTTCTATGCTTTATATTTCTCTGCTACTTTTACTCTATTTAGTCTATTCTCTCTGCATTTCCCCTAATCATCATATTCTCCAATCCTGTCTTGCCTTTAAGGATTCTCTTTCATGAAGCCTATGTTACTCATCTCATTCTTCTTTCCATTTTGGAACACCCATTATGGTTTACATTGAGCACTCTGGCATTATCACAGTTCAACTTATTTTAAAACAATGGTGTTCAAGTTTTGTCTCCTACCAAACTCCTAGGAAATAGGAAAACTTATCTTGTGCATTTTTAAGTCTCCTCCAGCATATAGCACACAACCTTGCTTGCATAGTAGGTGTTCTCTATGTTGCAGAAATGGAATCCATCTTGATTTTTCTTACCATACTTGGTTAGCAATCAAAACTACCTTCATCTCCTTCTTTCTCACTCCTCCTCCTTCCCCTGCCCCATTTATATATAAAACACAGACTGCTACCATATGGTGCCTTTCTAATCACACTCTCGTGGGAGAGGAAGAGACATGTTATTACAGACTACTGATCCTTTAGTTGTATGAAATGACAATTCTAACTTAAAAGCAGAGAGTTGATTTAAAGTTTTGTAGTTTTAATGGTCTTTTGTTGGATTATTTAACCTCCTTTACCAGGAAGTTGAATGATAGGCACGTACCCTAAAGATTGCATTAATTTAACTTTGCAAAGATTTCAATGTGAGACACCCTTTAACAAACTGGAAAATCAAAAGCCTGTGGTGGGTAGGTATAATTCTTGAAGGGAAATTACTTTTTCTTCTTCTTCTTTTTTTTTTTTACTTCAGTATAATCAATGTTGTGGCAAGAAAAAAAAAAATTAGGTGCTGAAAAAAAACCTGAAAAAAAGTTCTAGGTGATGAATAAAGAATAAAAATGAGAGAAGTCAAGAGACAAATTGTTCTACATAATAAGCAAATGACAGACTTCTGGTACTCACCAAGGTGGAATAAGCCTACTACTTCTTATCTATCCCACTGATTAAAAGTCAAACCTCTGAACAGAATACAACAGGCAATTACCTGAAGACTCAGAGAAGTAAATAATAGCAGTCAGGCAGATGAGGGAAGTCAAAACTCGAAGAACAGCCAGTACTGGTAAAATTCCTAATTTTTTCTCTCTTTCATGTCTCAACTTTGATTCATGGAAGGCCAACAGTCTGAAATGTGGAACTATACAACAGGTGTGAGTAGCAAAACCCAAAATAAAGCTATCTTTCTGGTCAGAAAGCCAGGAAAAGAGGCCTCTGAAAGTCAGAGAATGTAGGATACCATCCCTGTTGTTTTGTTGTTTATTTCTTTTCTTTCTTGGTCATGCCTGACCCAGCTCCAGCCATGGTGCTGCACTACTCAGATGTGGTGGTGGTTGGTATCTAAATCCCAAGAGATAACCCATCTCCATGGTCAGAGAATCCGGGAAAAGAGGCCCCAGTAGCCTGAAAAGCAAGTATGTGTGTGTGTGTGAATCCTTAGTTTGTTCTTTCTTCATCCCAAGGCCGATTCCTACTGGTACCCCACCCCCAACATTGGACACAACAGTGCAACACTATGAGGCTTAACACCAAAGAGTAACTCATCTTTCATTATTTTTACTAAAGGAACTGGTAAAAGGGGCCTTTAGGAGTCAAAGAGTTGGGGAATATTTGAGAGAAGACAGCTAGAGAGGAGTGTCCTCTAATTCTGAGGCATAAACCAACACAAGTCCTGAAATCACACCTGAGCTTTATGTGCAGAACAAACCCAAAGAATAGCAAAACCTTTCAAAACTAAATCACCATTGGAACTACCACCTACAGAAGATGAGAAATAACTTAGAGTCTGAACTTTACTGAATTGACTGACTTCTCAAACAAACCAACCCAAACCCAACATTTTCCAGAGGATTTTTACAGGACCCAGAGTCTCACAACATTATATTCAATATGTCCATAACACAATACAAAATCACTCAACAGACAAAGAATTAGGAGAATATGACCAATTCTCAAGGGAAAAGATAATCAATGAACCCAAATTCAAGAAGACTCAGATGCTGGAATTACCAAATAAAACATGCAAAACAGCTTTTATGACCATGAATGATGAGGTAAAGGCAAACACGCTTGAAATGAATGAAAAGACAGAAGTTCTCAGCAGAAAAAGGGAAACAATTAAAAAGTAACCAAATGGAAATTTTAGAGTGAAAATCTATAATGTCTGAAACAAACAAGTATTGTGTGGTCTCAGCAGAATAATGGTGATGCAGAAAAAGAATCAGTGAACATAAACAATAGGATGAAATTACCCAATCTGAAACAGAGAGAAAAATCAAAAAGAACTGAAAAGAGGCTCAGGGCTAAATAAGACAATAGAGAAACCTCTCACATTTATGTCACTGAAGGGCAGGAAAAAGAGTACGGTAAAGATGCAAGAAAAATATATGAAAAGGTAATGACTGGAGACTTTGATGAAAGATAAAAATGAACAGATTAAAGTAGTTTAATACACACAACACAAGATCAACTCAATGACGTACAGGCCCAGATACATCATAATCAAACTGTTGAATATTAGACATAAAGAAATAATCTTGAAAATGGCAGAGAAAAAAAGACAGGTTATTTACAGGAGGTAGTTTGCTGATTTCTTGTTAGAAGCCATGGAGTCCAGAAGACAGTGGAACATCATTGTTAAAGTGGAAACAAAAAGAATTTTCAACCCATAATTTTATGTTCAGGAAAAAAACTTCTTCAGGAATGAAAGTGAAATATTCTCAGCAGCTAAAGGAATTCTTCAGGGCCAAAGGAAATGCCATCATGTGGAAAATTGAACATCAAGAATGCAAAAAAGAACAACAGAATTGTTAAATACC
This sequence comes from Phoca vitulina, assembly GCF_004348235.1. Taxonomy (NCBI): domain Eukaryota; kingdom Metazoa; phylum Chordata; class Mammalia; order Carnivora; family Phocidae; genus Phoca; species Phoca vitulina. The sequence goes on from NW_022589712.1 coordinate 11,425,649, forward strand.
TGGGTAAATATAACAGTTAGTATCATTTTGAGTTTTATTTATTTATTTATTATTTTTTTTTTTTTTAAAGATTTTATTTATTTATTTGACAGGGAGAGACACAGCGAGAGAGGAAACACAAGCAGGGGGAGCGGGAGAGAGAAGCAGGCTTCCTGCGGAGCAGGGAGCCTGATGCGGGGCTCGATCCCAGGACGCTGGGATCATGACCTGAGCCGAAGGCAGACGCTTAACGACTGAGCCACCCAGGTGCCCCTCATTTTGAGTTTTAAAAAATATATATGAATGTTGAGAGCAAAACCTATACTCTTTGTGATGTGATTTTAAATCTATGTAGCTGTAACACATAACAGGGATACTGTAAAAGGAAGGGAAACAGGGACCTATATGGCTAAAAGCAATAAAATATTAACTGATATTAAGTGAATATAAACTGATATAGTAATACTAATTGCTTATTTTAATAAGAAATATTTTTTTTTTAAAGATTTATTTATTTATTTGAGAGAGCGAGAATGAGAGAGAGAGAGAGAGTACATGAGAGGGGGGAGGGTTAGAGGGAGAAGCAGGCTCCTCGCCGAGCAGGGAGCCCGATGCGGGACTCGATCCAGGGACTCCAGGATCATGACCTGAGCCGAAGGCAGTCGCTTAACCACTGAGCCACCCAGGCGCCCAATAAGAAATATTAATTACTAATATAATTAAGTGAATTATGAAAAAGCAATGACTAAAACCTAGTAAAAAAAAAGTATGGCCTAAAATCAAACAGATAGGTCAAAAGAAAATATTTTTAAATATTCAAATAATACAAAAGAAGACAGGAAAGAGGTGAGCCAAGCAAAAGTCAAAGAGCCCTAGAGAAAAACAAACAATAAAATATAAATTTGAATTAAAATATGTCAATAATTCCAGTGAAAGTAAATTGTTTAAGTAAACCAAATAAAAAACAGGGATTGTTCAATTGGAGAAAAATTCAAGACTCAAATATACTATGTCTATAACAAGCCCACAATAAATACAATTTTATAGATAGATAAATAATTAAAAAGATAGAAAATGATATGCAATACAACAACAAAATCAGAAGACAGGAAGTGCTATATTAATATAGCAGAGTTCAAATGATTAAAGACAAGCATTACATAATGATAGAGGGGTCAATTCATCAAAATACATAGTACTTCCAAATGTGCATGCATGCACCTAAAAAGTTTATGATACATGAAGCAAAAACTGACAGAGCTGAAAAAAGCAATAGAGAAATCCACAATTATAGTTGAAGACTTCAGCAGTCATCTTTCAATAATTGGTAAAACAAGTAAATATAAAATCAGCAAGATTACAGACACCTGAAAAACACTGTTATCAACTTGAACAAATACATATTCTAAAGCATTCCACCCGATAACCATATAATACACATTTTTTTTTTTCAAGTACACATGGAAACTTCACCAAATTAGACCATGTTCTGGGCAATAAAACCCACCCTGAAATAAAAGAATTGAGATCATTCAAAGTGTGTTCTCTGATTATAATGTAACTAAAATAGATAACAACCAGGGAGAGATACCTGGCATATTCTCAAATACTTGAAAATCTCACAAGATATTTGTAAATAACCCACAGGTCAAAGAGAGCATCTTAAGGAAATTCAGAAAATATGTTGAACCAAATGAAATGAAAGTACTACATGAAAATACAATTTGTGGGGTACTGCTAAAGGGGTGCTGGGAGGAAAATTCCTATCATTAAATGCTTGTATTAGAAAAGAAGAGAGATTTGAATTAAAAAATCTAAGCTAAATTTTTTTTAAATTTTGAATTTATTTTTATTTTTTAAATTAACATATAATGTATTATTTGTTTCAGGGGTAGAGGTATGTGATTCATCAGTCTTACACAATTCACAGTGCTCACCATAGCACATACCCTCCCCAATGTCCATGACCCAGCCACCCCATCCCTCCCACCCCCCTCCACTCTAGTAACCTTCAGTTTGTTTCCTGAGATTAAGAGTCTCTTATGGTTTGTCTCCCTCTCTGGTTTTGTCTTGTTTCATTTTTCCCCTCCCTTCCCCTATGATCCTCTGTCTTGTTTCTCAAATTCCTCATATCAGTGAGATCATATGATAATTGTCCTTCTCTACGAGCTAAAATTTTTAAAAAATCAACAAACAAAACCTGATAAAGCCAAGTGGTGGAGGGGTTGAAGAGCAACTGGAATGCTCATACATCCCTGGTAAGGATGCAAAATGGAGAGCTGCTTTGGTGAACATCATGGCTGTTTTTTATAAACTTAAACATACATTTAACATATGACACAACAATTTCACTCCTAATTGACTCAAGAGAAACAAAAACCTATGTTCACACAAAACCTATACATGAATTTGTATCACAGTTTTATTTGTAATTTATTTCCCAAACTGTAAATAGCTTAAATATCCTCCAACTGATTTTATTAGTTTCCTGGGGGCTTCCATAACAGAATATTATAAACTCAGTGGTGTAAAACAACAGACATTTATTTCCTTATGGTTCTGGAAGTTAGGAGTCCACAGTCAAAATGTTGGCAGGGCCATACTCCCTTTGAAGGCTCTAGGTAAAAAATCCTTCCTTGCCTCTTCCTAGGTTCTGGTGGCTCCCAGCAATTCTTGGTGTCCCTTGGCTTGTAGATATATCACTCCAATATCTGTCTCCATTTTGACATGGCTTTCTTCCTCATGTCTCTGTATCCAAATCTCTTTTTCTTATAAAGATACTGTCATGGGATTTACGGTCCACCCTAATCCAGTGTGGCCCCATTTTAACTTGATTATACCTGCCAAGACCCTCTTTCCAAATAAGGTCACATTCGCAGATAATGGAGGTAAAAACAGGAACACATCTTTTCTGGAGATGTAATTCCACTCACTACAATGGTAATTGGATAAAGACACTGTGGTACATCCATCCAATGGAATATTACTCAGAAATAAAAAGGAACAAACTATTAGTACATGCAACAACATGGATGAGTCTGAAATACATTATGTTAATGAAAAAAAGCCAGATTCAAATGGCATATCACATTATTCCATTTATATGACATTCTGGAAAAAGCAAAATGGTAGAGAGGAAGAACTGATCAGTGGTTGCCATGGATTAGGGGAAAAGAGAGGGTTTGAGTGCAAAGAAGCAGCACGAGGGAACTTTGGGGGTGATGTTTCTTGTTTCTTGTATCCTGTTTGGTGTGAAGTTTGCACAACTCCATTTGTTAAAATCTATAAACTGTACACAAAAAGGAGCAAATTAAAATATAAGTTAAAAATGAAAAGTATATGAACAGAGTTTGGAGGGTATGTAAAGCCAGATGTTCAAGAAAAATCACAGATGCAGCAAGATGGGACCTGCTATAAAGGATGGAACTTTAAGAAAAGAGAGCAGTGGGAGAAATACATTTTTAGAAGTCTCGTTGATGGTATCAATGTGATTGCTGCTCCATATCACCAGAAAACTCCGATTAAGATCTGTGCTGTTCATAATTACATTTATGTTTTGTTTTATTTTTAGAATTCAAAAACTATAGAGCCTGGACTTAAGCAAGAGCAAGTACTTTTTTGGCTATAAGGTAATCAGAGGCCGGAATGGGTTGAGATCATTTTTAATGGCAACTATCTTCAAATGTGATGCACAATTTAGGCATGGGAGTGCGGAGTTGGGAAGACAAGTTCTCACATGCAAGAGTGTGGAGTATACACCACCTACGTACACATATTTTCAAAAATCACTTGAATGCTTTACTTTAGACAATTGAGAAAAGAACCAAAACCTAAAATGTAAGAAAGGCAATTTCATGGTTCAAAAGAATCTGAAGAGTGAAATTCAATCATTATAAATATAATGTGATTTTAGTGTGATTTTAAAACCTTTGAAAGAGAAGTTATATAATGTAAAATTATAATTTAGGGAAGAAAATGGGTTTAAATTTTATGTTTAAATTTATGAACAACCAGAGTTAGAATGCAGTTGTGAAGGAGTGTGGTTGTGGGTGGGAATTGGGGGCGAGCAGAAGCAGGCAGACAAAACAGATTGCTTCATTCTTGACTTTGACAACCTTTGAAATAAGGTAAGCCATTTCTAATTGTTTGCCTAAAATATTCCCCCTTCTTCCTAAGAAAAACCCAATTTGTTCAGAGTGAGAAATGACCCAGACCAAAAAAAAAAAAAAAAAAAAAAAAAATCCTCTATTTCCCAGCTTGCTTGTTGCCAGAGGAAGCCGTGTGACACAATTTTAGCCAATGAGACAGAAGAGAAAGCTCACTGCAGGTTCTGGGTAAGTTTTATTACACAGATATAGACAACTGTTTCTTTCTTCCTGTTCTTCTCTCTTTCTCTCCTTTTCCTTCTCCTCCTTCTCCTCCTTCCCCCCTTCCCCTTCTCCCTTTGCTCCTTTCTCTTCCTGTTTGGAATGTGGGTGGGAAGGCAAAGATACAACCCTCCTCTAGGACATGGTGGTCTCTGTGGGATGCATGCCTTATGTTTAGGGCAACAGAGCAGAGCGAGGGGAGGAGTCTGGAATATGGATAACCCTGGGGAGCAGCTGAACAACATTGTACTTCTTTGTTTTGACTTCCTGTTCTGTGAGAACAGTGAGTCCTGGTCTGGATGATTTTCTATTTCAGGTAACTGAAGCCAGTCCCCAACTAAAGATGTTTTTGAAAGCATAAGTCTAACCACTAATAGAATCATAAATAAAATATATACTTACCAAACTACTAAAGAAGATGAAGGCAGCAAAATGTTGCCTAAACAACAACAACAAAAAACTAAAGTAATATCCAAAGGACATTAACAAAATCATAAAATGATAAAAACAATTCCACATATACCATGTGGAATAAATAAGAAGAAAAGATTAAAGTAAAATAAAATCTCACTATCACCTGCTTACAAGAGTTGCTTGTCAAGAAAGAACCACCAAAAACTTAAAATTAAGTGTTTATCAGGTATTTATCAGGGAAACAACAAAAGAAAGCAGTATAAGGTGGTAGAATTAACATCAGACAAAATAGAAATTAAGGTAACAAACATTTAACCACAGTTCTTTTATTTTGATAAAAAATACAATGAATTATGAAATGTCCTTTTAAGAGCCATCTGTCTTAACTACACATATCAGTCAACATTTCTTGAAAGAATAAATGATAACTTTGTTAAAAGACTGTTGTGAAAGCCTTTAACATGATCTTTTAGGTCTTCAAAGATTGTGGAAATAAAAAATACATAATGACATAGAAAATGTAAATAATACATTTAATGAGATTGAAGCAATCATTATATATTAAGGTGAGAATACATGTTCTTTTTGAGGGTTGAGCATGTTTTCAAAGCTAAAAATTATTAAAAAAATCACAAAATCAATAGGTGATATACACTGACCTTTATTCCAAAGAAAACGAAACCACAAAATCAGAGCTGTTGGGTGCTGCAAACCAACTTAGATGATCAGGGAAAATACTCATATTATGAACATATAAGATTGTGAAAAAAGGGTCTTTCAAAATGATGAACTTTATTATCCCAAAAGTTTAAATGTGCAGAATGAAATACTATGATTTTCATCTTAGGTGAAATTAAAAGAGATATAACTTTGTACTTCTGTATTTTATGCATTTTCTACCAGTGAGTAGGTACTATATTTATAATACATGAAAAACAGTAATTGGTGATAAGAGCAGAAAACCAAAGTGAGTGTTCAGTATGAACTAACTCTGTGTGTGTGTGGATTTGTAGACACAAAAGTTTAAAAAATATGCTAACATATTAATAGTGGTTATCTCAGTGCTAAGTATATTTCTCCAGTTTTCTACAAAGAATGTCTATCATCTCTATAATTAGGGGAAAATAAATATTAATAAAAAATTAAGCAGCCATTGGAAGTCTTCCTTTTGAGATGGCATATGGATTCATGCTTTAGAGCATTTCTTCTTTCCAAGTATGTAGCAACACAAGTTCAAATATTTATATATACATATTTGAATATATATGATATATGTATATTATATATGTGTATCTCTCTCTCTCTCTCTCTCTATATATATATATATATATATATTTATATTTAAACAGGAGAATAGAAAATTAATTATCTGGGCTCAAAACACAATAGTAACTTAAAATGCTGAGTGAAGTTGGTACACAAGTCTAGAAGCCAGAAGATGGGACATGACTAAGGGTTTAACATCTGTAGGAACTATCTAAATGTGCTCCTTAGGACACAGGCCAGGTAAACCACACTCATTGATTAAAGCCTAGGGCATCTCCCGCCTCCATTCACATTCCCAAGACGGGAGGCTGGACAGAAGGAGGCAGTTAGAACCTACTGCCTGGACCTTTAGTACCAAGAAGCAGAGATGCAGCAAGACAAACACATGTACTTATATTCCAGGAATGAGTTGGGTAGCCAGCTGGACCAGAGCTTGGATCTGGGATAGCCCCAGTGCCACCATGAATTAGGAGCCCAGGAATATCATTAGAACTAGGTTGATGGTGGTGGCTGGGGTGAGAGGGAGGCAGGAAGAAGTGATCACAAAAGTTCCAGACAGGATGGGAGGCTTGGTTAATGAAAGGGGAGAGAGGGAAGAGGCAAGATAGAAAAGAGGGAGAGAGAGGAGGAATAACAGGCAATTTCTCACTCGAAATTCCTAGACACAGGAGGAACTCTAATACAAAGAAAATCAAATAATATCAGCAATCAGAACTTGAATTCCCTCCAGGTGAATTGTGTAATGCACATAGAAAGAAGGCCTCATAATTAACTGGAACTTCCTTAGGGAGTGATCAGTGTACGTAAAAGACATGGGACCCAAACCAGTTAACCTAGGCATCTAATGGCTGTGCTGGGGAGGCGTTTGGTGCAGAACCATAACTAAATGCAGATAGATATGCATATGGCTATGTTATATATATAGCTATGTTATGTATATAATACAATTTTGTATAATTATATAATACAATATAATTAGATTATATAATTAAATTATATTTTAATTATATATTCACATATAATATAATTAAATATTAAATGATGTATAAGAAATTATATATCATATAATCAAAGTACATATAATAGAGTAATAGATTATATAATATAACTTTATACATTCATATATAATTATATATATTCATATATAATTAAATTATATGTTTACATATAATTAAAAACTTAAAAATCTTTGTCACCTATTAGGGCAGATGTCAATAGTAGTTAGCAAAGGAGACTATTACTCTACAAGTTTAGTGATCATATGACTCAAAAAGACATTCAGGTTCCTAGAGGCTGAGAGGCTCGGTGATTTAACAATATTTTAAAACATCGGAGGTCCCAGCATGAGACTAGAGTATCTTAGAGTATAAGTACCACCACAGCCTAAGGCAATAGGCCCACGGGGTTCAGCCGGTGCTGTTTCCTCGAGTCCTCCTAGGGAGATTGCATTATAGGGATCAGTTTGGACTCTGCAACATTAAGAGGCTATGAAATACTCCTTATGCTTCTGGAGAGCCACCCGGTGGTACTAGAGAACAGTCCACAGAGTTGTGCCCTTGCTGGACACTCTGTGCACTTCCTTTCATGCTGCTTCCCTCCCAGATTCGGGTCTCACTTCCCATTTCACCTCCACTTCTGACTCTCATTGTGGCTGATTCTGTTTGCTGTTGCAGCTGTCATGTTACTCAGATGCCCCTGAGCTCATACCTTCAGTTACAACCCCACTTTCAAGATCTTAGATCCCAGGGTCTGGCTGGGAAAGGTATTACGGGGACACCATCTGAGATGTCCTTCTAAGCCATTGTCCATAACACTGTCCTTTGACTTTCTTATACCTGGAGGTGGCTCCCACCTCCCCAGAGACCCTTCTCAGTGTTAGTTAGGATAAAATGTCCCTCTCCTTTATGAGGGCCTTAATCTAGGCATAAGAGGGCCTACTTGTCCGTCCCAGAGTATCTTTGGTAGAATCCTCCAACAGAGCTAGGAATCCTCAGGAATATAAATAACCCCCACCCCTAGTCGGACTCCATATCCTAGGGTTCGAATGGTGGATGCAAAGATCCATCATATAGAAGAGTGTGTCCAGCAGTTTTCTACCTTCAGTAAGGGCAGAGCAAGGAAGAAAGGGTCTCATTTGCAGGAAAAAGAATTCTAGTTAGACTCTAAGTAATGATTTCCTACTATTGAGATTACTAATCTTTGAAAGACCAGTGAGAGAGTTTTTAAAAAGTCAATAGACTTATCATATGCCAGGTAGTCTTCTAGGGGCCAGGGATACAAAAATATCTAAGAAACAGTCTTAGTGGCCTCATTGCTGTGGTTGGGTGATGGTTCATCTAATGCAAGATATCCCAACATCCTCCTATTGACATTTGGGGCCAGATAATTCTTTGTGGTTGGAGGTTATTCTGTACATTTCACGATGTTAAGCAGCATCTCTGGCTTCTACCCATCAGATGCCATTAGGAGGCCCTCCCCCAGTTGTGACAAAAATTGACATTGCCACATGTCCCCTGGAGAGGGGTTGGGGGCACAGCTGCCTGAGTTTGAGAATCACTTATCTACGAATGTATTAAGATCCGTGAACCCTGATTTGTATTTGAGCTGGTGCTAGGGAAGAAATAATTATCTTCATGATGCTTTTACACTGAACGGATACACTAGGCGGCTAAAAGAAAAATGGGGAGGATGCGGTAGCCTGGTGGGACCCCAGAATCTTACTCCTGGTGGGCAGGCTTTAGTTTGCCCCTACAATAAGGTAATGACACAAGGACGGGAGTCACAAGCCTGTCGTGATCAGTCGCATCCAGTGTAGCATTAAGGCCCAAGAAGGCAAGCCGTGAAAACAAGTCCTAACTGGCATCAAATAAAAGGTTTTTAACCACATGGAGCAAATCATTCTCTGGGCTGTGCCAGGAAGGAATCTGGAAGGGACACAATTATGGAGATTACAACTAGAGAGATGATTAGAGACTTGAGGAATTCTTTTTTCAAGGACTTGCTAAGGAAATGGGACTGTAATTAGAAAGGGAAGTAGAATGAAGGCTTTTTCCCCCCCTCTCTTTTGGGTCAACTAAAAAGCTTCAGTAAATATATAACAAGAACCTACGAAACTTCCAAATCAGTGGGAAAATGTGCTAGCTTCAAAAATCACTAATGAATACATTCTAAAGCAAAGTACTGCATTTGAAAATCAGTCTCTCTGCTACCTGTCAAGTCCAGAGCTTCAGGAGTTTGAGGTATATCCTGGAATAGCAGCTGACAAGCTATTGAAATGAAAATTCTGAATAAAATTAGGACAGCCCATTAGCCCAAATGGGGGAACATGGTAAAAGATTGCATGGATTTGTGAGTTGTGATTTTTTTTTTTTTTGTCATTGATATTCTTACTTTGAAAAGTAGAGAAAGTAATTTTTGCATTTTTGGGTGGGGGGTGGATAAAAACCCAAACTGAGATCTGAGGTTTTTATAGTTTGGCAAATTTCAAAGATATGAAAGCAGAATTTTTGGCACTCGGGGATTGAGAGGCAAATGACATCATATGGCTTAAGGGAAATAGAGAGCTAAAAATGTACATTTGGAAAATTTCAGAAGCTGGCTGCCGCTGAAATAATTTTGAATTTTTTTCCAGTAAATTTAGTTGTCACAAAAGGCGCTCGATTGACAGCCCCGCAGAGGAAAACGTGTCAGTCCGGGAGATGCCATGTCAGCTCCTGCCCGAGGAGTGCCTGGGCTGGAAGGCCAGTGGTTGCCTTGTCAGAGCTGGCCTTTTGGGGGCCACTCCCCGCGTTGGTGACACCCTGGGGGTGAGTTATATGATTCAGCCGTGGTCTGGTGGGCTTGTGGGGAGGAAGGAGAGCCAGTTTCCACTCTCCAGTCTCAGTTTTTTGAGCCCCGTGTCATCCCAAATTATTACTGGGGTGATTTGGGGGATTACTCATTTTGAAGCTCAACCTAGGCTTCCCAAAGCTTCTGCATGACATTTCATTTCCTGAAAGGGAAGTCAGGGACATGAGATCATCTTCAGTAAGTGGCAAGTGAATTCAAATATGGAGGACAAAGATGGTGAGAATGGATGAAGGGAAAAATATTTTCCAATAAAACCATGATTGAGGATTGACCGACCGCGTCCCTCATCCTTGAGTGGGGGAGGGGAAGTCGGTTGTGGGAAAGGAGGTGTATCTGGGCTTGTGATGGATTGGGAGACCTAAGGTAACAGGACTTTTTTCTGTCCTCTCTTTTCTTTTTTCTCCCCAAGCTTGTTAATTCTCAGCAACCAACCTAGAGTTTATGGCTTTGCAGAGAAATGGTAAATGATACGTTATATAAAAATATCCTTAAATGAGAAAAAAATATTAAAATGGAATAAAAATAAAATGAAGAAGAAAGGACAGAAAAAGCACTTTGTGCTTCAAATACACACCTGCAAAGGGGAAAATGAACCGAAGGCATGGGACAGTTAGGGTGAGTAGTGAGGTCTGACCCCTGTTGTGATGTTATTGTGTTCAACCTTCTAAGCCCAGCTCCGAGAGCTCTCCAAATTAACTTTGGTGTTGATCCTCATGTTGGAGAAACAGGACTGGGCCATGTGGTATGCTCCTCATTATGGTCATGTCCAGTGAATTTCCTACTTGTTTCCAAATCTTGATTTAAAACATTTGCTTTCTCTCCCTCATTGTCTATCTTGGCTCTAGATTTCCCATAGGATTACTGAACGTGCTGGTGTTTGCCATGACTACATCCGGAAATATGTCAAACTTTCACCCCTGAAATCATTTCAGACTGCTGCTTTCTGATTACGGGCTCCTCTTTGTGCCTCCCCCCACCCTCCCTTCCTCCCTCCTCACTTGGGAGAACAGAAAAGGTCTGAGCCATGGAACCTGTCAGCTCTCTCTTTGCTTTCTTTTCCCCCGGACAACCTGAACCTTTAGGGATGAATTCCATCTACCCCTTGCTCTCTGGTTTACCTACTTGGCTTTTTATTTTTTTATTTTTCCCTTCCTTACCTTCACTTTTTTGCAGGCTAACCTGGGCACTTGTGGACTCTTGATCCTAATTCCTTTTGTTTCCCCAAAGTCTCTGCTACATGAATTATTCCCTCTTTTTTTTAAATCTTCGATTACTCTTTCTCTACACTGGCTCCTTCCCCCTCTGGCTACAAACATACTTAGATCTCCTTCATCTTAGGAGAAAAACATCTCCTACAAAAACTTCTGTGTCTCCCTCAACTATTATCCTTTTCAAACTCCCTTTAAAACAAACACCTCTATTTCTTGACCTACATTTGACTCATCAACACGATTTGATTTGATTCTGCCCCTGCCCCATTCCCGCTCCAGACTTCTCCATAGACATTGTCAACAGTGATCAGTCTCTAATTGTCAAATCAAATCAGGTCATCTGCTTTCATCTTCCTTTTACCTGATTTCCCTGCAGCTTGATACCAGTACTTACTTTTCCTCCTTGAAACTCTTTCCTCCTGATTTTGCTCCCATGTCTTTGAAACACATTCATTTTATCCTCGCTGGCTCCTTTGCCTTAATCGTCTCCTTAAATGTTGACTCTCCCTTTGGTACCATCTTCTCTCTTCATTCTACAAGCTCTCACTGGGCAGTTTTATTTACTCCTGTGTTTTCAACCATGTCTTCCCCATAGATGACTTTAAAATCATACCTCCAGTACTTACCTCATGCGTGAACTCCCCTCTAGTATTTCCAGTTGTCTTCTGATATTTCAAATTCAAGCTTTCAAAAAGTGAACTCATTATCTCCAGAATCTGGTATGGCACTTGGCATGCAATAGTCTTGCTGAAGCAGAGAAGAGTTTCCAGCAGGTCAGAAGATAGTTTCCAAGCTGGTCACTTCTGCATTCTTCCTTTTCCCCTGGAGAATTCAAAACCAGGCAGATGCAAACCGATGATTCCCATCCTGACTTATCTTCAGAACCTCTATCAATTTTGTAATTACAGAAAGCAGAATACAAAATCATGGCTTCAAACTCTTGTATGAACAGATGTGTTGGCCAGCTTTGCAGTGGGACCAGAAGGCCTTGAACAGCCTGACTTTGGGGCTAGTACAGAATCGGTAGATGCTTTGGTGTTATCTCTGTGTGCCTTGATCTATTCGTGCTACTTCCCTTGCATATCCTGGAAATTCTAGCTCTGGAATTCTGCATCAAGCCTCAGCTCTGTTATTCTCTTGGTACAGCATGTATTTTTCATGTCGTTTTAGTCCAAATTCATTTTGCCTTCTGGTTGAGACTGATAATTCAGAATTCACCGAAGATACTGGGAAACAGAGAGGGACACTGTCAGCAGGTGGTACCACTGATCTCATCAGATGGATGGTTGCTCTGAATGCCTGTTTCGTGAAACCCAAAGAACAGAATAGTAAGAAAATATTTGTGGATAAAAGCCATGGGGGCTCCCCCGATCTCTCTTAAAGGTCACATCTTAAGCTATTACCTATTTATAATAAAAGTTAGCACTAGCAATGTTTAGTTGGGGCCACTTGAAGCACTCCATACATTCTTTGGGGGTTCCTAAAAAAAAAGGATCCAAAGCCTTGGGTCAGTAAAGAGAAAAATCAAGAATAGGAGGCATTTGGTGACACAGAGACAAATAAACCCCATTGCACTGTTCTTAGGGTCAGCAAAACTACCCCAAGATTTCTGACCCCTTTTTTGCTATGGTGGTCTAATAATGATGAAAATATACATGGATCAAGTTCACATCAGGATCTCAGGTTTTGAATTGGAAGCCAGTATCCACCTATGGGAAGTTCACCTATGGAGGGAGATGGATGTTGGAGTCATTCTAGGAATGCAGAGATCTTTTTGTCTCCCAGGCAGAAAGGCAATGCAAGCAAGGATAAAATATACAATGACGGGTGATATAATTCTTTTCTCTCTTTAGTATTTTTATCTGGACCCCAATTTGAAGGTGTGTTTAAGGAGATCTATGGAAAGCAGACATCTGGCATAGGGGACACTTGCTGCTCCCTAGGGGCTGAGCAGAGAGGTAGAGGAGAGGAGGGAAGACAGTGCGGATGTAGGAGGGAGGCGTGGCTTTCCTCACAACTAGAAGACACTTCCTAATGGGACACATGGAGCCTTATTTAATTCTCCTGTGGTGTTTCAATCTGGATGCTTTCAGATCTTTTGAACTCGATGCTTTTATCTTCTACTGACTCAGTCGATGCAGATGAGAAAGTCCTGTGAGGGAGTAATGTCACCAAAAAACTGTGTCCTCAGCTTTTATTGTTCTAATTGTATCTGTTCTGGAAGGCATTGGAATTGACACAGCCCAATCAATAATGACCACTTTTAAGTGAGGAACCATTCATGGAGACACTGCTGCGGCATTTGAGATTTATAGATATTTTCTCATTCAATTAAGAAGATGGAGACCATTCAACCTCTGCTGGTCAGAGAGCTCGAATTCCTGTAACAAACTTTTGCCCAACTACATTTGGCTGCAGAATTCCCCTGTAAGAGAAAATTTGGGCCGTGTCCCCTGACTTGATGCCCAGTGTTTTACATATTCAAGGGAACTGTGTGGAACAGAGCAGTGTGTCCTTTCAGTTTATTGGGAAGAAGTCCTCCTGATCCAAGTTCTCCTTCTTACAAGTTTGCTTACAAGGCAAACAGTTGTCCATTGGTGATGGTCCTTAACAGCTCATAGCTTCTTCTACAACCATGGGGGGATGATCACCAAAGCTATGCCATCCCTTAAGCAGCTTAAATGCGTGATGCATATATAGAAAAAATTTGGATTCCTGGATTTGGGTATTTGGTATAAACTCTTCCAACCTAGTGTGGACAGAGGAGCCTCCAATTGCAGATGTGGCACTGGACCAGACATGGAGACGCTGACAGCTGGAGGGTAGGACAACTAAGATACCCAAAGCTCAAAGGTAGTAATAATTTAAACAACTAAATCCTATTAAGGTATAATATATACACAATAAAGTGCACAAATAATAAGGGTGTAACTCAATAAAATCCCCCCTACACACATATCCAAATCAAGTTATAGAATACTGCTAGCATTCCAGAAAGCTTAATCCTGCATTTTCCTAGTAAATACCCCCCAAAACTTACCATTATTTTGACTCTTATCCCCATAGATTACTTTTGGCTAATTTGAATTCTTTTGTATTTCGCTTTATGCTCAACATTATATTGGTGAGATTCACCATGATGCTGTTAGAAGCATAAATTTATTCCTTTTTATTGTTACTTACTAGTCCATTATATGAATATAACTAAAGCATATTTACCCATTCTACTGTTGATGGTCATTTGAAATGTTTCCAAGTCTTAGCTCTTATGAGAAAAACTGCTATGAATATTCTTATTCCAGTCTTGTATGCTGCCAAAAAGTTTTCCAAAGTGGATGTAGTAATTAATATGTCCACCAGCAATGGAGGAGAGATCCAGATGTTCTACATTTTTACCAATACTTAGTATTTTCAGTTGTTGAAAATTTTAGCCATCCTGGTGAGCATGTAGTGATATCTCAGTGTGGTTTTACTTTGCATTTTCCTGATGAACATACCATCTTGCATTGACCATCATTTCTTGTGCTAAACGGGTCATTTGGATGGCTCATTTACAAAGTATCTGTCCAAGTGTTTTGTTCATTTTGAAAAATTGGGTTGCTTGGGTTTTCCTTATGGATATAGTAATGCCGTGTATATTCTTAGGGTTCTTTGTCTAATGTATATTGTAAATATCTTATCATGGACTGTCAGTTGTCTCAAAAGTGCTGTCTCTCCAGGATTCTCTCTTGCTGGTACTGATGGTTATACCTAATTCCATCCTTCTAGTGCTGAAGTCCAAAGAAGCAAGGAGAACCAAGGGGGAAATGGAGATCCCCATATCAAGTGTTATCCAGTGGGAAGGTGCATTTTCTGCACAACCATCCCTAAACTCCCACACCTCGTGTTCCTTCATGTCTCGTGATGCCTTGTACTCATGTCTGTTAGCACCCACATTATACTGCAGTCCCTTGACAAGACTGTGAGCTCGAGGACAGGGATGTCTTCTCATCTGTGTATTCCCAACAACCAAGTCAGGGCTTGGCTATGTTCCACTTTGTCATTGCTCAAAAAATATGTATTAAGGAAATGGATGAATGGGATGATTTTAAGCTTAGAAGTGACATGACAAGATCTGCATTTTAAATAGATAATTCTGGCAGCAGTTTGGAGAGACAGGATGGAGGTCTCAAATATTAAGTGGCAATTTTAGATCACACCGGTTTAGAAAGCAAAGCCAGAGAAAATATGCTGAACAATAACAGAAAAGGTCTGCATGTGTTTTCCTTCTATAGCCAAGGGATGCACAATCAACCCCAAGGCAATGATCATGTCAAATTTTGTTAGAGAATTTACTGAATCTGACTCGGTGATAGATGACAATACAAGACAACAAAAAAGATATGTCACAAAGCCCACATGACAAATGTCAATTGAACAGTGCAGACAGTTAAGTGCTAGGAGTTCAGAGGAGCTAGTGATTACCATGAGCCACACTGATCAGGATTTTACTAGTAAGATTTTTTCCTTAATACTAAGATATTAGCTGACATGCTTTTTTTTATGATGATAAATATTATTACAAACCTGAAACTAGGATGAGTTGAATGAGAAAATACAAAAGATGAAACTTGATGTTTCTACTATCTCTCAGCCTCAGAATCAGCCTGAGAAGGGAGGAGTCAGTGGAAGTTTCTAGAGCCGCAGTGATCAGCACTGCTGAACTCAGAACAGCAGTGGCTGTGGGGGCCGCTGTCAACTGCAGGCTCTTGGACGTGGGTGCTCACCCCCTCTTCACTGTGGACCCTGCGTCTGCACTCATGCTCTACTTTTCCAACCAAAAAATCCACAAGACCCCAATGAAGCTGACCGTGCACTTTCTGGGGCTTTTATAGATAGGGGAATACTTAGAAATCCTCATGTTACCTTTTTAATTTAAAATTGACGCAGCCATCAAAAAAAAAAAAAAATGAAATCTTGCCATTTGCAACGACGTGGATGGAACTAGAGGATATTATGCTAAGTGAAATAAGTCAATCAGAGAAAGATAATTATCATATGATCTCACTGATACGTGGAATTTAAGAAACAAGACAGAGGATCATACGGGAAGAGAGGAAAAAATGAAACAAGACAAAACCAGAGAAGGAGACAAACCATACAAGACTCTTAATCTCAGGAAAGAAACTGAGGGTTGCTGGAGTGGAGGGGGGTGGGGGGATGGGGTGGCTGGGTGATGGGCACTGGGGAGGGTATGTGTTGTGGTGAGCGCTGTGTGTTGTGTAAGACTGATGAATCACAGACCTGTACCCCTGAAACAAATAATACATTATACGTTAATTTATATGTTAATAACTAAAAAAAAAAAGAGTTGACGACACTAAAAAAAAAACTCTGAGCATAATGTCCTCAAGATTCATTCATGTTGAAGCATGTGGCAGGATTTCCTTTATGAAGTTGAATAATATTCTATTGTCTGTATATACCACGTCTTGTTTAGCCATTCAGAAAGTTGAATTTTATTGTTCCTACTTTGCCAAAGTGAAGGTGAATATTTTTATACCTTTTTACATATTGTCAGAAGAAGAAATAAAGTGGGAGGGAAGGGCACTAAAATTTACTGAGAAACCACTACGTACCCAGAGCTGGGCAGTATTCTTTACACAGTATAGTGCCTCACACCAGCCTTGTGAAGTGGGCGTGATCACACCAGTATTCAGCCAAAAAGAGGTGGAGTGATTTGTACTCAAGTTTATGAGACTACAAAGATTATTCATTGTTCACTATTTTGCTGTGCATGGGGGCAAAGCCCAGAGAAAGCTGACACTGCAGTTTTGAAATGTATAGAGTTTATCTTTGGTTGTTCCTCATACTTTTACCATCTTTCCACTTTCAACACCCTTCCCCCACCCCCAGAATAATCTGTCATCTAGGTCAGCCTGGTTCTAGCTTTAAGAGGAATCATTTTCTTATATTGAAAAAGCACATAACTGAGTAAGGAAAACCATGATTATTTCAACAGATGCATGAAATAGATGCTGAAAGCATTTTAATTCTTCACATTCATTATTTAAGAAAAAAAGAACTTAAACACTTAACAAGCTGAATGGCAAGGTCTGGGTCCCTTGACCCTGGATTCTTCATCCATAAAATGAGAACTAGATCTCTCCAAGTCTTGGATTTCCCTTGTCTCTTGCTATTCAACACAATGCTTGATTTTTTAAATTACATTGCCATTCGCTTTGCAATCCTGGAAGGTACTTCAGTAATGGGAATGCTGAATCATAGAGAAGAAAGATTGTGTTTGGGTGCTGGGAGTTCGCACTATAGACTCACTGTAGAAATGTCAACACTTGAACTCAGTTCTTTACTAACTGAACAACTAAGCTGTGGGGATATTGCTGACTGATAGACTAATTCAATCTTAATGGGTGAGTCTCATCAAGTCCCATCCTACCGTTTTGCCCTGCTCTACAGTCTTTGTTAAATACTTGGATGAGAGGTCTACTAGCTAAATGATCAAGTTTGTAGATGACATGAAGTTAGAAAGGATAATCAAATTAGGAGTCCAAAGTATTTTTATAAGATGGAAGCATGATCTGAATTTAAGAATATTAAATAGATGTTGGGGCCAGCATTTAGATCCCAAAAGCCAACTAACTGATCAAACAGAGATACGGGAGCAGTGAATTAGTCAGGACTCCTGGAGTCGCAATGGACACAAACTTAACTTTCATGGACACCACAGAGGAAGGTTTTTGGCTCTTCTAAGAAAACCATGTGGGCTTGGAACTTGAGTGCTGTTAGCACTTTTTCAAGTTGCCTTATTTCTGATTCTCCTTGTGAATTTTTTGTTTTCTCTATGAGGAAAGAACTCTGGCCTTGAACAGCTCTCAGTCTCACATGTTTCTAGTTTAGTCAATAGGAATAAAATAATTCTCCTGCCTCAGTTAAATAAATCCTTCTGAACGATTCTAATCTGCCTGTACCACTCCAGGCCAAATGCTGTAGCCAGGTATGGGAATGTATAAAAAGCAGTCACTTGCCATGTGAATCACATGGCAAGACAATTTTTTCCAGCAAGAGAGGTGCTGTTAGATGAAGGATCCAAAGCAAGAAAGCCTAGGGGGTTTTGTTGACTATAAAGATGATAGGAATTGATGGTAATATGGGGTTGTCAGAAAAGCTGAAGTTTGCCATGATGGAACTAGGGTATCCAGAGCGAGGTCATGATGGGTGTCTGTTTTTCACTCTTCAGGTCATTCCTGCTTGTCCTTCTGGTTGAAAAGGAAAATTGGAAAATTAGAATATACCCCATAGGAGAGTTCCCAGAAAGGCAAAGAAACACAAAGTTTTATTATGTGCACAAAATTAAGGATCAGGGCTACTGAACCCGGAGAAGAGGATGTCTGTGGAGACATGATGAATGTCAGTCACATATTTGAGGTGATGTCCTGTGAAAACAGGACTGAACTTGCCCTGTGCTACCCTAGGGAGGTGGTCTGGTACCAGCACCACCTGGGACCTGCAAGCCTTGCTATGCAGTGGAAAGAGCCAGATAGACCAGGCCACTTGTTAGAAGTGTCATGTTTGGTGCCATGATTAAAGCGCCTCACGGGAACATATGAGTGTATGAGTGTCCTGTAATGCGTGTTAAAGACTCTGGGATGGAATGACTCTAAGGCTACTAATACAGTGCCTGACAGGTAGGGGTGGCTTCATTCACAGTAGCATTAGTATTAGTAGACTTTGCATAAACATAAGGAAGGAATTTTCCTTCAGGTGATCCAACAGCAAATGGGAGCCCACACAGAGAGCGAGCTTGCTGTCCCCGCAGGTGTTAAAACCACGTGGTGGAGCACACTCAAACACCTCGTCTGGGTGTTGGACTGGGTGGCTTCCAGGGTCCTTTCTGATTTAGAAAGTCAGTGATGCTGGATCCTTATCCATTTCTTAACTCCTTAAATTATTTTTCAAATTCATATTCATAATTTATCTGTTTTCAAAAATCTAACAAGTAACAGTTTCAGCGATAATTATTGCATTTCTATATTTATAGATAACTGGCACATATGGAGGTGGAATAGCACAATTTGATATTTTCTCATGTGCCAGATTTTTTTAATAAATATAGAAAATCCTATAGTTATGAAAAACTATTTGTTAAAATTAAACATATATGGAACTGGGCATCTGTTATGATGTACCAGCTCTCTTGAGAACTGGGTTTCCTGTTGCTGTTGAAAGGAACCCAATATTAGCCCAGAGTTCAAGGGCCCTATGTGTCAGATGGCCCAAATAAAAACTGAAAAAACCTTACTAGTTCTCACACGTATGGCACTTCTGTTCATTCTGGTTAAAATTTAATTTTCTATCTATAAAAATAAAAAATATCCCCTCCCTGAAAAAAGCTATAGTATATATGTGTATATATATATATATATATTTTTTTTTTTTTTTTTTCTCAATGATAAGGATTCCAAGTAGACTACACAGTACAGTGAAAAGATGAGATTTTTAGAGCCAACTAGATTTGGGTAGAAATTTCTGGCTCTCTTTCTTTCTACCTGTGTGATCTTGGGCAAATTGTTTAACATTCTTGGCCCACCAGTAAAAGGAAAGGAGTAACACCTACCTTTAAGTATGTTGCTAAGGGTAAAATAATATCAACAGTGTCTTGCCTGTAATAGACATTTAAAAAATATTGATTCCCTCTTTGATATGCATGAGTTTATGCATTTTGGAAATGACAATAGGGATTGTATTGATGTTGGCAATAGTTTTTAAGGTAGTATCTACCATTTATTGAGTGCTTCTTTCACGCTGGGTACTAGATTAAACATTTAAAATACAAATCTGTTTAATTCTATCAGCAGCTCCATGGGATGCATGGCATTTTACAAGAGATGAAACTGTTAGAGAAGTTAGCTTCTTAAAGGTCCTAAAGCTTGCAAGTGGCAGAATGGGATCTCACAGCTGGTTCTAGAGCCTGATTTTTAACTCTTACTCTATACTGCTTGGCTAAAATTCTAAAAGAATCTTTAAAAGAACCAGAGTAATGTTAACAGTGTTTTATAGTTAGCATAGATGGTGTTTGCATTTTCATTTCACTCTGGTGAAATGTGAGTTTTTTTGTGTTGTGTGGTTGAATTTTCACAACCTACCATCTTTTTGTAATCACAACTCCCATAGATTTTGACAAGTAGGCATTGATTGGACCAGGATCTCCTCGCCATTACCATGGTGCTAGTCTCCCAGTAGGTCTGTTTCTGCCACTTTTATGCCTTGTTTATCATATAAAACCAAACTTCTGTATTTATTGTTCTCATACTATTAATTTGCATGGTGAAATATTCCAGGCACTATGATCTAGACAAAATTATGGATGAGTGAGCTCTATCCCTTGTCTCCCTTCACTTGGGAAATTTCCCTTTGGGTCTGTCATGCGCTCTACCTCCACAAACAGTCAGGTCCAGCTGCTTCCATTCACACTGGCGTGCCTGGGGGACAGGAGCCTCACCCCCCGGCGGGCTCAGCAGAGTGCCTGGTACTTACTGCCCGATGACTGCCTGTGGTCCCTGAGAGCTTCCAGAGATGCTCAGAACACCTGTTCTTTCAGTTTAGAAGGACACAGCTCTTAGCTTTCACTGAATGTCAATGTTTTAATTTGCTAGTTTCCAATTTAGGCTTATTTTTGAGAATTCAAATCTCCTTTCAGATAAATTAAGTTAAACTACTGATGGTGAGGGAGTTGCTTGACCTTGAATTATTTTCTTTTTCTTTTTGGAGGAGAGTTGACAAAGGGGCTGACAGATGAGATTGAACATGCTCTGGAAAAAACAGGGAGAGTTTACAAGCATAAATATACAGATCAAGGAGCAAGTAAATATATCAGAGACTGGTGGTGTCACCTCCAGAACAGGAACCATCCACACCTTTTTGACGATTATGTCTAGCGCCTAACAAATTTCATGCTCTGTGTTTTAAGTGGTCTTCTATATTAAACTTTTTGATAGTTAACAAGTTCTCAACAAATTTTAGGTAGGTAATATAAAAAATTTAGAGATTCAAGAATGTCAAGAATCTAATATATCCTTTAATATTTTGTTTATTTATCTGAGGGAGAGAGAGAGAGAGAACGAGCAGGAGGAGCAGCAGACTCTGTGCTGAGCTGGGAGCCTGACACGGGGCTCGATCTCAGGACCCTGGGATCATGAGCTGAGCCAAAGGCAGACGCTTAACCAACTGAGCCACCCAGGTGTGCCAAGAATCTAATATTTTGTTTACAAATTTTGTTCTAGAGGAGAAAAAGTCTTATAAATTTTCTCATCAGGTGGGTTATGGAATTGAATTTGAGTATGTGCCAAGGGCGGCTTGGTGGTGGTGGCAGTGATGTTGGTAGGGAGAAGGCACTTTAATTGCCCTCAGCATGATTTTGTCCCACCCCAAGGCACCCCAAATATTAGGTGAAAACAGGGTACTTGCTGTCCAAGTCCCCTAGGTCCCTTCTGGCCAGATTAGATTGCCTCCCTATATAATAGGATGCTTGCCCTCAGGTCTCTCTGATTCATACAGTTGAGGCCTCAAAAGCTGAGGACTTGGTCAAGTATCTCCCACTCTAAAGCTATGCTTAAGACCTCCTACTGCATGCCAGGATCCTGTTAGCATTGGCCATTCCCCTCCAGTCTTTACAAAGGGGTGTGTTGTGAGGACAGAGGTCAGTGTGCTGTACCCCTAGCAGTGAGGGGGACATGTTTCTCCTTCATCAAAGCCAACTAAAGGAGGGAGCTTCAAGAGAAACAAGCAGGCAGTTTGTTATGTCTTCTGGAGTCTGAGGAACATAGACACTTTGTAAAGGTGCATGCTATCTGGAGCTGGCAGAGAAAGGGATGCCCAGCTTCCCAGCAAGAGGCACAACCCTCAAGCAGGGCAGGGCAAAGGCCCAACAGAGGGAGTCAACCTGGAGTCCAAAAGCCTTCCTGCCCAGGAAGGCCACCTGAAGGGGCCATTTGACCCCAAGGAAAGATGGAAATTCCACTCAGGGCCAGGGAGGAGTGAGTGCAGGGAGGTTATTTGAAAGGAATGTAATAGAAAATACAAAGTTGGTTTCTGTTAGCATCCTACTGAGTGAAACTTCAATAAAATATTATACAAAATGTAATTTCAAATCATCCCCAATAAAGATACAATAATGGTTAAATTTTGCAGATCCCCTGGCTTTACCTAAGTCAACTGTCTCTAAGGAATTTTGGAGCTGTCACACTAATTGTACTGGACCAGGAAGATCCGTTCAGCAGTGGCATGAGGGACAGGTCAAAGGAGAGAGACAAGAAAATTCCCTCCTCTCTCTTGGCCTTTCCCTTTCCTTGTCCCACCATCAGATGTCCTTGCACAGAGCTCCCATAATAAGCCCCGGCCTGCTCCGTTGCTGCACTTATAAAAATTACTCTTATCTGATTTTATGACTTATCTCTTGAACTACCCCCCAGGGATTCTTATTCCTGTTTATCTTCAGAGCACCTAGGACAGCTCCTGGCCCACGGTCTATGTTTTAGAAATGCTTGTCATGAGAGTGAATGAGTCTCAGTTCTGTCACGAGCTCTGCGGCCTTGAAGGTTGGGGCCTTCTCTGGACAATTTACTTTATTTGGGCTGTAGTCTCTGTACAACAGTTGGTCTCCATTCCTAAGATTCCTCCACACCAAAAATCTCTGATGTAGTAAGTATAAGAAAAGAAGACTCAAATAACAGAAAGAATCATGTCAGTGGTTGAGAGAACATGGTTGAACCAACAGACAGAACTCCTTTCAGTTAGGAGTGGTAATTGGGACACCGAGAATTTTTCTGAAACATGTTTATCTAAGATAAAGGGACAGTATGCTATTAAAGACCAGTCTGTATGTCAGGTTTAAGTTGGAATATTGGGGGCTATCTTTACATAAGTGATAGAAGGTTGATAGTGAAGTTGATTGAGAGAAAACAAAACAAAGTAGCAAAGTCAGAGTTGCAGGCAACCTGAGAGTTGGTGGGTGGGAAAGGGAAGAACCCTCCCCCCACAAAAAAAAAAGGGCTAACAAGGGCAGAGGAGATTTTGGGAAGCACTGTCCCTGGGAACCTAAAGAAAAAAATAATTTAAGAGATGTTTTGCAGAAACCAAACATTTTGGTACTTATAGTTCAAGGTAAGAAGTTGAGGTTGAATCTGGATGGCTTTACAAACTCCTTGCCAATCCTCATGGATCAGCGTGACCTCCTTTACCACCACTGTCCCACAAAGAGCTGTCAACATATGTCTTTTTTAAAAAAACATTTGCTGTAATGTTATATACTCACAGAATGGAAAGTTCCAAATTGAATTGGAAGAGAGTATTATACTTTATAATATTATATAAATTATACTAATTTTATACTAAAACATATTCACACTTTTGCAGTTGTTGGGACCAAAAAAAGCATGCTAATTATTTCAGGTAGAGTTTCAATGGATTATTCTTGGAGCAGGTCAAAAAGGAGGTAAAGGGGTTAATAAATTATTACCCACACCCAAAGATACCTTCATTCTCTCTCCAAACATCTGTATGATGCCATGGGGTCATGTAGACAAGACTAAATCTAGTTCTTTTTTTTTTTTTTTAAAGATTTTATTTATTTATTTGACAGAGAGAGAGAGAGAGAGAGAGAGCACAGATAGTCAGAGTGGCAGGCAGAGGGAGAGGGAGAAGCAGGCTCTCTGCTGAGCAGAGAGCCCGATGCGGGGCTCGATCCCAGGGCCCTGGGATCATGACCTGAGCTGAAGGCAGACGCTTAACTGACTGAGCCACTCAGGTGCCCCAAGACTAAATCTAGTTCTTTAAAGAAGAAACAAGAATTATTTTCATCAGCAACCAGCACGTGGATGTGCTGCAACAAGACCTTGGAATATAATCAGAAACTCAAACAACTTCAAGACCAACAAGTGAACACTTACAATTGGCTGAACCATATGAACTATCACAGGGGAGGGCATGGCCAAAAATCTGGGGAAGGAAAGCTAGTATGGGGAAGGAATCCCGTAAAATCAGCCTCAAAGGCACTCTTTGGATATTATAGAATTTGTGACAATTTTTTTTCAGACGGAGTGTTACTTTGCCTCTAGGTGATGTCCACAAACTTTGCAGGAACCAACAGAAGAGCCAATCAGGAACATGCTCCACTTTTTCTCTTCCTTATCTTCTGAAAGGGACAAAGTATCTCCATGGAACCCTCAAGGCAGAGGGAGAAAAAACGGTCTATATTATAAAAACCTCTTTTGTATATATTATGAACCGCCATATCAGGAAATCCATGAACAAATTGAAAATTGCTCAGAAGGCTCAGAGTGTGAGAAAGCTGTACCGTATCAAAGAAAGCGTCCAGAGGACACATTTTCAAAAGGGAAAATTGCCAGCAAAGAGCACTGTGGACAATCAACATGAAAACAGGGGCTGATATAATCACAGCTAAAGGAAAGCATTCTCCCTTTAGCTCAGCTGGCCTATTATACCTCTGAATACCCAGGCTTACAATGCCTCCCCTCCCTGCCTCCAATTCCAGAAGTGTCAGACAGGAGACACAGTGCCAGCAAAAAAACCTTCCGCCGATCTCTTGTTAGCTAACTGCGGTGTTTTGTTCCGTGGTTACATGTCTGCACAGGCCGTCATTGTGTCAGTCATAATTACCACCTGTTCGCCTGCTCCCTTCAGGTTCCAGGACCTCTGCGGCATGAAGCCCCCAGCGGCAGGAAGCAGTGTCGATTGCCCAGGAGCAGTGACGGTCAGGCTCTGGGTTTCAGAGTGTAATTGCTGCCTGCACACACAGAGCCCTGGCCTCTTCCCCTCCTTCCCCTCCCGGATCAGGAAGGAAAACACTCAGCTGTACGCGCTACACTAACTCACATTCTTTGAGGCAGAGGAGATCAGAGGCACATCAAATGTCATTTTCAGGCCATGAATCAGACCTGAACTCTCACACAAACATGCCATTCTGTGACCAAAAAATAAAAGTTCAGTTTTTAAAAACTGTGCAGACCACATCTCCTTGCCTCTGTTGAGTGCTATATAATAGTACTAAATAGTGCTCCCAGCTGCATAGAGTGTTTTGTTTTCCCTAGCATCGTCCTCTGAGGTTTTTCATTAGAGACTTTCTTAAGAATGATGTTCAGATTGCATCGTTGCATCTGTCCCCACTCGTTCTAAGATCATACCGGGCAAATGACGGATAGCACTAGCTGATATGAGTCGAGCACTTAGCACGAGATAGGCATTGTTTTAAGCATTCTACATTAAGTACATAATTTAATCTTCACTATGCCCTAATCTGGTAGGTACCATTTTCATTCCCTTTCATGCATGAAAATATCAAAGCATAGAATGGTTAAGCTCTACCAGCTCCTTAACTGTGCTATTATATTTTCTTTCCTCCAAACCTCTGCACACGGGGTATTTGTAATGCTGGCCCTTTCCTTCCCATCAAGCTAATTCCTGCACATGCTAAGAATTCATCCCAAATTCCAGTTGCTTGGGAAAGCCCTTCCTGACCTTATCCCCTAGTCTGAATTAAATGTTCTTATGAACTTCGTTTCTATCGTCTACATAACTCTTATTTATGTTACCGTAATTGTTGGTGTTAATGTCTATTACTTCTTTATGGGCTGGGCCTATAAACCTCCCAAATAAATCACTTCCCTGAGTCAACTGTCTTCTGACTCAGACCTAGTTTAACATCTATATAACTATTAGCAAGAAAAAAATGATGGAAATTATGGCATTTTTTTTTCCCTTAAATTTGCCAAAATATGGGGTCTTCAAGTTTATATGGTTATCATGAAACACCAGTTTATTACTGACACAGTATTGCTCGAGAAGAGAATATTACTTAGAATTATTAAAATGTCATATTTATGCAGATAGAGTCCATAGTGTAGATCTCATAGTGTAGAGTCAAAGTGTAATGCTTTCATGTGGGGACTTGACAGGATTAGAGTTATTCTGCCTTTTGGTCATCTCAGGGAGGGAAGAATGGAATTACATCTAGTAGGCCTATGGTTCCCAAAGTGGGCTGATCATGAGAATTACCTGAAGAACTTTGAAAAAACATGGATTTCCTGGTATCCCACCACCACTGAATCAGCATGTTTGGAGGTGAGACCAAGGAACACGTGTTTGTCAAACTGCCCTAGGTTAATTCTGATAGTCGGCCAGTTTTGAATGCAGCTATTTTATAGGCCTTGAGGTGGTTTTCAGTGGTTTGGTTTGAGTAATTACTCAAAGCACATAAAAGCGATCTTCTGACGTGTGGACACGGGACCCCCAGGGAGGATAAAATAAACAACTCACCAGTCATATCAGTAGCATGAAGCAAATGAAGAAGAAATGTACATTTTCTTCTGGTCAGGATTCTCAAAAACAGGCTCAATTAGAATAACCTGGAGGAGATTTTTTATACGAGGCCTATGCCCTGGGGCTCACACCTGGCAATTAAATCAGCATCTTTAATCGGAGCAAGACTCAGACATCAGGATTCTTTGAAAAGCAGCCAGATGATGCAGCCAGGTCAGGGGTGGAATTAACGGCGCATTCCAGAAAGTTTGAACCCGAGGTACATCAGAAATCATCATCTGCGGGGAAGACTGGACTTTCCCAAAGACTTTCCTCAGACCGCTACCTCATCAAGATGCTCTGAAAACAGAATTCTGTGATCCAGTATATTTAAGGGATGTTGCCTCCTGTGTTCGCCCATCTTTGAGGCTTGTGTGCATAGTACAGATCAGTGTCTCTGAGACCTGTGACCAAGAAAACCTTTAACTTGGTTTAATCCAGGCTTTTTGCCCAGAAGCCACTTTTTATTTTCATGGCATTTACTAACATCCTCTTGAGCTGCAGGAACAATGACTCAAAGTAAGGAGGCCAGGTACTGGAGCCCTGAGCAAGGGCAGCTTGTGGCCGAGGCTCTTCTTTATCACCTATTAGGCATGGGAGACCTTGGAATCCTGGTTTTGACACTTCAGTTTTAAAATGATGGGGTTTGAGGGGCTGGTGGAGATGGATCTTTATCAGTGTGAATGAATCAGGATGCTTTGATCCTTTGTTCTACGGTATCGTCATTTACTGGTCATCCATTCAAACTTCAATGGGCCACAGAAACATTCGTGATCGAAAGCTTGTTGCCCCACCTTCAGCAGAACAAAAGACTTTGGCATTGGCTTGGGGCCCACATAGAATTAGGGCTTGGCCGTTGCCTTTCTCTGGGCACTGAAATGGGAGTACAAGTGACCTACATTCTGTATAAGCAGAAGCCTCTGAAGCACTTGCCTGGTTGGGATCTGCATCCCCGCGCTACCTCTGCCCCGAGAACAGTGCGCCCTGAGAGCAGCGGCTCCTGCAGCCAGGGCCCCAGGACTACAAGGCGCATGCGCTTGAGTCCAGCCAAGCCCAGTTTAGTCCTGGTGTAACCTGAGCAGGAAATAAATAGTCGTGATTGTAAACCAGGAAGATTTTAAAATAATTTATAACAACTAAATGGAAGATCTAAACCTCATTTGGCTCCTGACTCAAAGAAAACAAATAGTAATAAAAAAAAAATGGGATAATCACAAAAGTTTCTATACTGACCTTAAAGTTGGTGTCTTTAAAAAAAAAAAAAAATGTAATGGAGCTGTTTTGCTTGTGTTTAAATAAAGGATCCTTCCCTTTAGTGATCCATACTGAAATACTTTGCGTATGAAGTAAACTAATATGGGGACAGGGAAGTGGATGGGGTTATAAATGAAGACTGTCCAATGTTGGATAACTGTTAAAACTGGGTAATGGGTAATCAGGCCTTCACCATAATTCTATTTTGTATATTTTTGAGATTTTCTACCATAAAGTTAAAAAAAATGAAAATTCCCCAAAACTATTCTCTATAGGTTGAAAATTAATGGAGTTTCTTGTTAGAATCATAACAATCTTCTAATTTTATAGCATTGCCAATGAGCCATTCCCATCATAAAAGAGTCAGCCAGAGATATCTAATAATTTCCACCATGCAATTATTATTACTATTTGTCTCAATAGAAATTGGTGCATGTTTTGAGTTGGAACACTAAGAAAGAGAAATGAAAATCTAGAGAACTTCAAGGATAATTATCCTTCTTTGAATATTGACACACTTACATGTTTTTCCAGACGTAGATTTTGTGTAGGCGAAAGCTATTTGATTATAAAAGATCCGGTTTCTCCAAATTTTTTAGAGGTAAAAACTTCATTAATTAGCATCAAGGAAAATGGAGCATCTGTTGCTTTTTTGTCAACAGATTTTAATAATATTGAACACTGCTAATTGGATAGAACTGAAATATAGCTCTCTGTGTGTTAAATTAAGATGGTTTCTTCTGCTATTTTTTTCCCAGCAAATTTTATTTAAACCACGGCAACTCTTCAGAGTTTTCCTCAACCACTTAAGTTAAAACGATTTTGAATACTTAGAGAGAAAAAGGATTCATGTCGGAAAATACTGTCATAATTCTGTTGTGATTATGACAGTATTTTCTGACATGAATCCTTTTTCTGTGACCCTGGAAGAAGAAGAACAAACTTGCTAACATTCCAGCTCAAGTGTTCTCTTGAACGTTTCTGAAGTCAGAAGATGAAACAAATACATTTAATAGGCTTGAGAAGAAACCCCAAATGCAGCACTGGTTAAAGACCAAATGAACGATTTACCAACACAGGAGTGGTAGAAATGGTAGACAGTGCATTTCTTTGTTTATCTTTAAACACTGACTATTATTACCAACAGATGGCAAATTAACCCTGAATCACTGGAGGCAAATTTTGGGTCCAATTTAACCTCAGCTCTAATTAATGATAGAAATCAGAACCACCGTTAAGCTGACTGGAATCTAGTTTGGAAAGAAATGGAAAGAAAGGTGAAAATGGAATCAGGTAGCCAGATTCTAATCTGGACTTCACTATTTTTTTTAGCTGTGTGACTGGTCAAATCACTCAACCTCCCTGAGCATCAGCTTCTTTGTGTAATGGTGATGAAAAGACATATTATATAGGATGGCAGTTGTCAAGTTCTCTTCCTCCTCTGCCCTTTTCCCTGTAATATCGGAGAAAGGCTTCCAGATTTTCTTGGTTTTCAAGCATTGCTATTCTCACTAAATCTTGGGTGCACTGGGTGCCAGTTCTGGGTCATCATGAGAGTCCACGTCATATGCTAGGTTAGACCAGGTTCTTGTGGGAAAGCTTCCCATCAGTAGAAGTGTTTTAGCTCATTTGTGAGAAACTAGAGCTGAGATGTTCCCAGTCTAAGCAGGGTCTGAAAAAAACCTCACCCTGAATGATATAATTTTACATGTACGTGGACTAGGCTGGGAAAAGAAGTGCCATCCCAACACAATATGGCAGCTCTGATGCCCTGCCATCTCAACTGGGCCAGTTCTCCCAGGAAAATATGACTCCTGGGAAAATATGACTCTCAGGAAAAAAAGACCTGATGTCCCATTATGCACCTTGTGTGCTGCCCAGCTCAGAAGGCACAATCGAAGTACATGGTACCTCCAGGTATCAGCAGTGCACACTCCACTTCATTGTATGCCGTGGCCCTGAATTTGTGATCTCTCTTCTGGCTTGGGGGTTCAGGGCCTTTTCTTTTTCCCCAGCTTTATTGAGGTATAATTGACAAATAAAAATTCTTTATATTTAAGGTGTACAATGCAATGTTTGATATACATATGTATTATGAAATGATCACCATAATCAAGTTCAATGATCAAGGTCAAATAGTTACCATTTTGGAAGGCTATGGTAGGAACACTTAGGATCTACTCTCTCAGCAAATTTCAAGTATAAAATACGGTATTATTAACTGTAGTTACCATGCTGGACATCATATACTCATGACTTATTCATTTCACAACGGGAAGTTTGAATCCTTTGATTAATGTCTCCCCGTTCCCCTATCTCTGCCCCCCCACCCCTGGAAATCACCATTCTTCTCTTTGGTTCTATGAGCTCAACTTTTTAGGATTCCAATTATAACTGAGGTCATACGGTATTTGTCTTTCTCTGTCTGGCCTACTTCACTTAGTACACGTCCTCCAGGTTTATCCATGTTGTTACTAATGGCAGGACTTCCTTCCTTTTTATAACTGAATAATATTTCATTATATATTAAAAAAATATATATATATATATCACATTTTTTTTATCCATTCACCCTTGATAGACACTTAGGTTGTTTCGTGTCTTGGCTGTTGTGAACACAATGGGGAAAGGATAGTCTCTTCAATAAATAGTGTTGGGAAAACTGGATATCCACATGAGAAAGAATAAAATTGGGCCCTTATTTCATAAGCAAAAATCAACCCAAATGGATTAAAGACTTAAACATAAGACCTGAAACCATAAAACAAAAAAGAAATAGGTGGAACTACATCCAACTAAAAAGCTCTGCACAGCGAAGGAAACAATCAACAAAATGAAAAGGCAACCTATGAAATGCAGAAAATATTTTTAAACTCTGTATCTGATAAGGGATTGATATCTAAAATATATAAGGAACTCATACAACTCAGCAAAAAACCAAATAACCTGATTAAAAAATGGGCAAAGGACCTGAATAGACATTTCTCCAAAGAAAACATACAAATGGCCAACAGGTACATGAAAAAGGTGCTCAACAGCACTAATCACTGGGGAAATGCAAACCAAAGCCACAAGATACAGCCTCACGCTTGTCGGAATGCTGTCATCAAAGAAATAAGAGATAATAGGTGCTGCTGAGGATATGGAGTAAAGGAACCCTCGTGCCTTATTGGTGGGAATATAAATTAGTGCAGCCGCTGTGGAAAACAGTATGGAGATTCTCCCAAAAATTTAAAGTAGAACTACCATATTTACCAAAAACTACCATATAAACCAAAATTTAAAGTAGAACTACCTTTCTCTCTACTGGGTATATATCTGAAGGAAATGAAATCAATACCCGGAAAAAATATCTATACTCCCAGTGACTTTTCAAGCATCCAGGCTTGCTAGTGCTGCCTCTTTCAAGGGGATCCCCTCTCTGAGTGCACCTCTTGGGTTGCCCCAGCTCACCACCTTTCACCTGTGCTTCCTTAGCCACAGAAAGGCCACAGCAACTGATATCTGAGCCTCCTTCATCCCGTAGAAGCCAGTGTTTCCTTGCACCTCATGGTTGCCAGGATTTTTGGGGAGTCCCAGTAGAGAAGACCTCACCTGAATAATACAGCCTTGCAAGGTGCGCTCTGCACATCCTGCCTCATGGACCATGACACGTGGAGTCCTTGGCATTGCACTTCGGACTCTCCCTCACTTGAGTCTGCGGCTCAAGCCCTGTGCATATCTCTAGACTCCAAATGTCCCTTACTAAAGCTAGTAGCATGGACCATGCTCTTGCCCACTCAGGTCATAAGATTTAGCTACCTTAAGGGGTTTTCCTCAAATCCTCCAAAACATTTACTCTTTCAAAGCGTACTTAAAGGTTTTCTTAAAAAAATTTCCTTTAGAGGTAAAAGCTTTTCAGGTAGCATATTTGCCATAAAGTTGATAGTCTCAATTCTTTCCTTAGAAGGCAGTCAAGTTTACACACACACACACACACACACACACTCTCTCTCTCTCTCTCTCTCCTTCTATGTTCATAGACTCTAAATTACAAAATAATTAAAAGCAACACTGTTTTTGGTTGGTTCGTTTGTTTAGTATAAGTTCGTCCTTAATTCTGCATCTTTATTGTGTTTGTGGGAAAAAAGCACAATATTAACATTCTGGTACAAATTCTATACAACTTAACGCAAGATTCAAAAACAATGGTCAATACTTTTGGAACTCCCATTGTGTATTAGATGTTGTGAAGATGCAAATATATCTAAGATATTGTCCCTGATCTTAATGGGCCTAACTTCTTTAATATTAAGTAGAATCTATGGAAATTTGCAACTTTTCACTTCATTTCATTGATGCCTTCCAAGATTTCTTCTCTCCTATACCACAGTTTTAGGTTCTGAGGGAACAGGAGAAGGATACTGTTGATGGGATGTTGTTGATATTGAGCAAGGGGAAAACAAAGGAACAGAATGATCATTTTGTACCACTTTACAACTAAGAAAATACTTTTTCATCTATTGCCTCTTTGGCTCTCACAATCATGCACCTACCCTCCCTTTTGTCCACACCATTGCTGGACCCCTTCTGTGTGCCAGGAGCTGGGATATTCAAGACTGGAACAATCCCTGCTTGGGCTTAGAGAACTTTGCAGAAAGAGACAGATAAGAAAAGTCAACAATTGCTGAATAGTGTGATAGGTTAGATGCTAGAGGTTAAAAAAAAATAGGTGTAGAGAAACTCAGTTGGGCCCAAGTAAGCTTCAGCTTTGCTCAGTGAATAGAAATCTGAGGCACAGTTGAACTGGTCTGAATTGAGTACATAAGAGAAAGCAGAACAGCACCATGGAAAGAGTGATAAAAGTCAGATAACTTGAGATTCAATTCTGGACTTCACCACTTGTTAGCTGGGTGCTTTGAACAAATTATTTTGGGGTATGAGTGGTCAGAGGTCAGCTTAGGACAAGCATCTGGAAATGCATGGTGGAAGATAAATCTTGAAGAGTAAGCAGCATCTGGTCAGCAGAGGAAATGGGTGGAAAGGCATTCAGACACTTGCTAGTTCACTAGCATGGGGGCAGGGGATGGATTGTCCACTTGGCTAGAGCAGAGGGCTAGGGCTGGTGGTGCTGGGCAGGCAGCAATGATAAAGGACCTCATAAGCCATGCTTGG
This sequence comes from Phoca vitulina, assembly GCF_004348235.1. Lineage (NCBI taxonomy): Eukaryota > Metazoa > Chordata > Mammalia > Carnivora > Phocidae > Phoca > Phoca vitulina. Next base: position 11,458,515 of record NW_022589712.1, read on the forward strand.
TTCTGGGTGAAGCCACTGCAGGATTCCCAGCAGGCATGCCACACCACCTTTATACTCACACAATGAGTTAGAATGAGTTAGGACTACAGTGGAGGCTAGAGACCTGTTGGAAAGTTACAGAAACTGCTTTGGCAAGAAATGATGAGAGGCTGGACCATTCTGGGCACTGGCAGTGAGTATGGAAAGGGAGGGATTGGCCAAGAAGAATTTAGTATTATAGCCAACAGCTAACATAGAGCACAATAGCATTGGCAGATACTTTACACACACACACACACATACACACACATATATATACATATATATATATTTATATAATTACGTATAATTTTTATATATATGTAAAATTTAATCCTCAAAGTAGGTTAGGTACAAAATGAAATAGGTACATGGCTGTAGTTACCCTATGTAACGCCTATAAATTTGTGCCTCCTAATGGTGGGCATATGGTTTGGGGAGGAGATGGCATCTTGGTGGGTAGAAAAGTCTACTCTTCCTCGGGGCAGACAGAGAGCTATGCCAGGTCACATGGCTCAACAAATGGAGGATTCTGCTGTCCCTTGTTCCTTTGGCTGGGTGCCTTTGCATAGTGCCAAATCATACAGAGTGCATGACAAACTGTCAAATGGGGACCTCGAGGCCCAGAGATGTTCAGCTAGTGAGGATAGAGCCAGAGTTTACATCCTGGTAGTCTAACTGAAAGTGCCTATGTTTGTAAGTATGTGTGGTTGACATCATCACCTTGACTTTTACAGATAAGGAAACTGAAGCTCTGGGGGTTTAAAGCAATTTGCGCACCACTGGAAATCAAAAGTGGTAGAAAGGGAAATGAAACTCAAAATGTCTGTCTCCAAATCTCACTTTCCTAAAATCAAATTAACCTTAATAATTTCAAGTGGCAAAAATATGACAGAATCCAAGAAACTGTGGGCCAGAAATTCAGGGATTGAACACGGATGAATTGCTTTAAAATTATGAAGTGTATATCTAAGAATATGTTTTGAAGCAATTAAATTGTCATCAATTTCTTGGCCATATTTTGAATGCTGAGAAAAAATGCCTACCTTGCAAATTTGATACTTCTTTCCCCTTAACATTACTGAGGAGCATTATCTAGAAAACAGAGGGCAATTTTGCCGTATTACAAGAGTTATACAAAAATACACTTGGGTACAATAAGTACTGTAATATTGGTGAAAATGACCCCTATCTTATGGAGATTTCCAATTGCCTGTGTTCCAGAATTGTGTATTCAGATGCTAATTGCACAAAGCTCTTGCCACTGCTTTGAGGTGTGTTGACAACTACAGATCCTGAACTCCTGTGTCTTTTCAGCCCCAGAATACACAGAGTCATAATAATGATTCTAAAATGGCTGTCACCTAACAAGTCTTACATTCTTTCCACATAAGAACAGATAATTCATTTTTTCTACCACCCTTTTGAGACAGACAGTTCTTTCCTATTTGTTTTACAGTGAAACTAAGATTGGGAGTAATTGTGAGCCATATACTACTGTGGTGATGGTGATGGAGATGATAAAGAAGAACACTTCTGGGGTGGTCCTTTGTGGACAAAGGAAACACTTACCTATGTGTTCTCTTCAGTACTGACCAGGGTGTTGTGTGGAAGGAGTATGGCTCTCTCTTCACAGATGAAGAAATAGAGACTCTGGAAGTTTGGGTTCCTTTACTCACTTATTCACCTATTCCGTAAATGCTTGGTAGGAACCCACTTCATGCCAGGGGCTATTCAAGGTGCTGAGAACGTAGCTGCCAACAAAAGGGACAACAGTGTCCACCCTGTGGGGCTTATCCTCTGGTTACCTGCTGTATTAGTCAGCTTGGGCGGCCATAACAAAACACAGGTGGGAGGCTTAAGCAACAAAAATGTATTCTCTCACAGTTCTGGAGGCTGGAGTCCCAAATTCAAGGTGTTGGCAGAGTTGGTGTCTCCTGAGGCCTTTCTGCTTGGCTTGCAGACACCTGCCTTCCCGCCGTGTCCTCACATGGCCTTTCCTCTTTGTGCCTACTTGTGTGGTGTTTCTTCATGTGTCCAAATTTCTTCTTATGAGAACACCAGTCAGATTAAATCAGGGACTACACTAAGGACCTCATTTTAACTTAATTACCTCTTCAAAGGCCTATCTCCAAATGTAGTCACATTTAGGATATGGGGTTTGGGAGGGTAGGGCTTCACTATATAAATTTGGGGGTGGACACAATTCCGCCTATAGCAACTGCCTAATGCATCACTCAGATGGCAGGTAGTAGAGTCAGGGTTAATCTCTGCTTTTTTGACCTATTTTTAGAATTTAGAGAATGCTGTGTGTTGCTCACCAGATTAAGACCTGAAACATTGCTGTCAGGATGCAAGGGGAGTGTGTGTGTGTGTGTGTGTGTGTGTGTGTGTGTGTGTATGTGTGTGTGTGTTTATGATCGCACTACTTACACAGAGGAGAAACTTCAGTTTAGGGTTAATTGCCCTCTCAGGGCTGTGCTCCCCAGAACTTTCTGATTCATCGCTTAGATCTCACCAATTATTCCTTCTCTTTCAGCCATCAGCACTTGAACATTTTGGTTTCTTCTAAATCTCTTTCGATGACTTCAAAATTCACACTCTTTAAAAGTAACAGCTTCGACTATTCTTTAAGCTAGAACTTCTTTCTCTTTGACATCAAGACTTTTCCTCCGATAACTTCAAATGTTTCCCCTTCTACACCAACCACTTAATGCTCACCAGTGGTTTAGCTTTTCAAACACCTTAATAGTAATATATTTTGTGTGTATCTTTTTTTTATCAGTTTTACCTATGCATTTCTGCCTGCTATGCTAGTATAAACAAGGCTATTAGCTGAATAATATTGTTTTTAAAAAATGTCTTAAGAAGTCCTACTGCTTTTTTTAACACTTCTTTTAAGCACAGGCAGATCTGTACAATTGAAATTTCCATTCTGTGCTCTTTGGTATACTGCCTGTGAAATAAAAGACAGCTTCTGCATTTGGTAACCTTGAAGTTCCCTGAGTACTTTTACCTCCAAGACTGGGTAAGTGAATGTTTTCAAGTGACTTAAGGAGACAAGTTGGGAGGGGGAGGTGGTGCAGGGGGAGTGAGCTTGGCTCTTATGTGAAACAAGGACAGGACTGGAGATATCCAGAACTCAAATTAAAAGAAGTAAGCAGAAGTGAGAAAGAAGAAAACACGAGAGTGGAATAATTTTATAATTTAAGATTCACATCTGGTAGCATTTCAATATTGTAATACGAACAGAACCTCTTATTCTTCTAATGTATTCAGATGCTACATGGCACTTTTCTTCTGGAAGGAGTGCAGAGAACTTCACATGTGTCCCTTTATTTCCCACAAGTACCACCTCTGCATGCAGTGCAGCCGTCTCTAGAGTGCAATAGAACTATTACTTAATGGAAAATAATTGGACACCTTCTTCAGTGATGAGCAGAAATATACTTGGGACCCAACCAAAATAGTAAGAGCAGTCATTCATGCAGATGAATTCTGGCCTAGCTATTAACTATATTTTTTATAATAACAACAGTAAAAAAAAAAAAAAAAAGTCTTTGGATCTGTTTTTAATAAAAACAAAAATAGTATCCAGAGCATGAAGGGCTGTATTTCTCCTATAAATATGCACTTTCTTTATAGATCTAGCCATCTTGAGGCTCGAAGTTTTTCAGGGCAAATAATTCTGTGGTTCTCTATTTTTCATAGGATGAAAAAGTTCACACAAAATACATATACTAACCTTTAGTTGTCTAAATATTAAGCAGATACTAGGGTAACTTCATGAACCAAATGAGCAATATGAGATGAGCAGGGGTCGGTGAGCTTTTTCTATAAAAAGCCAGATAGTAGATACTGTAGGCTTCATGGATCAGACCATCTCTGTAACAAATATTTAGCTCTGCCGCTGAAGTGTGAAAGCAGGCGGAGACGACATGTAGATGAGTGGGTGTGGCTGTATGCCAATACAATTTGCTTTTATGGACATTGAAATTTGAATTACAAGGAATTTTCATGTGTCACAAAATATTCTTCTTCTGAACTTTTCAGCCATTTAAAAGTGTAAAACGTGTTCTTTGTGTGTGGACTTGTAGGAAACATGAGAGACAGTGTTATTGGCTGACCCCTGGGATGAAGTTTTGTGTGGCATCAGTACATAGGCTATTAAGGGATATGTCACATTATTGATTGGAGTCGGAGAATGAAGGTATTAATATCAATATCACTGAAGTATCAAATAAATGAGTTGCTGTATTGTTAGGACCCTGATTTTCTGTAATGGGTAGCCAAAATCTGCAAAACTGCCTGGTTCTCTTAGATTCAAGCTCTACGTGGTAAAGATGATATTTTTTGTTTTTTATCTATTTATTTGTTCTTGATGGTTAAGTCCTCTGTACCTTTCTTCTCTCCCTTCCCCTTCCTCCCACTTGAGGAGAATCTTCGGGAGCCTGGTTTTCAGATCTTCTCTGAGAATTAAGAGAAAGCCAGGGCCACAGTGGCCCAGAGAGTGGAGGAAGGACAAAGTCAGAGAAGCTAGGCTGATTTGCTTATGAAAGTTTGGAGTGTATGAGAAAATAGGGGGATATCATAATGGCCGAGATGGTGGGTCCAGTTCTGGATTTTAGAATGTGAGAAGTTGTATAGGAGAGAATTGAGGGAAGAAGGAAAGGAAATTGAGTGATGTTGTATATTATTAACAGGTTCCCTTCTGCCGTTTTCTAGAAACATAAGAAAATAGTAGCGTTCTCTTTGGAAGTTTACTTTTTGGCTGCTGGGCTATGTGTCTTTTGTTAAGATTCCACACAGAGACCAGGCCACGTGAGGCCCTGAGATTTATTGGTTATATAGCTGTCTAAAATTTCATAAAACGAATAACATCACATGCACAAAGCAACATATTTTATTTTTACTTACTCTTTCCTAGATATCTTGGAATTACTAAATATTTCATGGACTTTGACAAGAGTGCACAACACTCACAGGGGCTATGGTTGCCGAAAAATAGGTTAATTAGAATTTTAGCTTTGGGCTTTGATGGTAATGATTGTTCACTGTTTTTGCTTCTCCTAAGAAGGTTTGAGCCTTTGTTTTGGTTCACAGGTGGCAATCTGAGTTGGATTCCTCATTTGAGTAATGTGTTCTCTAATGGACTTAAGAACAGCATTAAGAAAATAATTAATTTTAAAAGGTAATTGCCACTTCTTTGTAAATTAAGAAATATCTATTTATGTGCACAGACTCAGAAGAATTATAACACATGATTCTTATCCAATGAGGACTTACTGTCTACTTTGTTCAGATAACATGAAGAGCCAGAGAGGAGAGAGTAGTCTGAGAATGAGAGCAACATAGCATCCTGGTCATAAATATAAATATCTGAGATATACAAGATATCATAAATTGTTTAGAGCAGATGTCAAAACTTCCATTAGAAACATTATTTGAAACACAGAAAAACAATAAAAATCTGTGGAATGAATGAATGCGATAGACTTTCTTCATTCTGTCTTGGGCCTGAAACCATGGTTTAGGATTCACCCAGAAAATACAGTTGCTTTTGCTAAGAGACTGGTTTATTCTTTATCATGTTCTTGACCATGACTGACAGCATCCACATGCTTGTGCACTCTGATAGGATCATAGCACAAAAATATCTCTTCAGAATGCAATTAAATTTTAAAATAATTTAATAACTCAAGGACAGCATCCAAAGGAATGAAATTCATTTGCTCAGTTCTTTCAAATCTCAGGCTGCAATCAAATTATCACCAAGATTCTCACCAATAAGAGCAAAGAATGGTTCTGAATAATCAAATACTTGCAAATACACAACTCCTTTCCAACACATCTCTGTTCATTGCTTATATCTTGGATGTAAAAAGATTTTGATCGAGATTTTCTATAATCACACTGCTACACCAGGTTTGCTCATCCATATACTGGCTGATATCATTGTAGGTATAGTTGCCTGTAATAGTAAAGCTAAGCTTATGTCTAACTCAGATGAATAGCACCAGGGAGTGCGGTATATTCTGTTATTTACTCTTTGAGTATGCTGAGGTCTCAATTATAAACTCTATGAGGTGAGTTTATCTTCAATTCATATAATGAAAGCCTCATGTATACCACAGAAGGCTAGAGATGCTCTCAAGGAGTCATTCATGTTCTGTTTGCATTTAAATACATAGCATGTCTCAAAACTTTTATTCAGTGTAAGGGCGTCCCTTAACTGTGTTTCCTCTAGCTCCCCAGAGGCTACTCACAGATGGATACTTTCCAGTTATAGACCCAGGAATGAGTTAATCAGGGCAGAGTTAGAAACCCAATTCCCCTCACGTGATTGGATCTTTAATTATTCTTGGTACCAACAGATTCGGTGACTCCTGTGCTGTGGTTTCTTATCTCCTGAATCCTTACTCTGTTTTGTTAGGTTGGGCCTGTGTTTATTTCCCTTGCATTCTTTCCTGAGACTGAATTCAGACCCTGCTTGGTGAGGCCCTAAAACCTGATGAGAAAAAGGTAGGTACTGAAAAAAATATATCAACCCAAAATTCTATACCCATTGGAAGTGTCTTACAAAAACAAGTAAAGACATCTTCACACATGCAAAAGCTGAAAGAATCCATCACTAGCAGAACAATATAAGAAAATGCTAATGTAGTCTTTTAGGAAGAAGAACATATGGATATAAGGATCGATACAGAGGGATGACAAGCACCAGAAATAGTTAAATACCTGGGTAAATACATCAGATTTTTTTCCCCTCATTATTTAAATCTCTTTAAAATATAATTGAATATATCAAAAACTGTATGGTGACTAACATAATAAAAAATAAATAAAATATAATTGAATGTTTAAACAGAATAATAACAATGTACTTAAAGTAAAAAGTTTGACACCACTAGCATAAGGACCATAATGAGATAAAAGGGAGTCTACTATTGTAAAGTTTTTATACTATATATGAATTAGTATAGTATCACTTTAAGGTAAGTTAAAAGTGTATTCTGTAAACTCTATCACCACCACTGTAAAAATGATATATTTATGACTAGTAAGTCAATAAAAAATAAAATAAAATCATAAAAATAATCAGTTAAGAAAAGGGGGAGAATAAATAGGAAAACCAAGAGCAACATGATAGACTTAAACCTTAGGATACTGCTACTCACATTAAATAAGAGCAGTCTAAACACCACACAGATAGGGTCAGGTTGAATACAAAAACAAGACCCAGCTCTATGTTGCCTGCAAGAAACATACTGTGAATATGAGGACAAAAATAGATTAAAAATAAAAGAATGGAAAACCATATGCCATACTAACACCAATCAAAGGAAATCTGGAATAATTATATTACTATCAAAGTGTATTTCAGAACAAAGAATATTACCAAGGACAAAGATAATTTCATAATAAGAGAGGAACCAATTAATCAAGAGGCCAAAATATCCTAAATGTACATACTCAATGACAGAACTCCATAATACGTGAAAAAAAATTAGAATTGCAAGGAAAAATGGACAGATCCATAATTATAGTCAGGAATTTCAATACACCTTTATCAATAATTGATAGAACCGATAGAAAATCAATGAGGACATAGAAAACTTGAACAACACTATCAGCCAAGTCTATCTGGTTGATATTTGTAGAGCCCCACCCAATAATAACACTATAGTCATTATTGTTGTGGGCACACAGAGCACTTACCAAGAGAGACCGTATCCTGGGCCATAAAACAAGTCTCAATAAATGGAAAAGGATATACATAATGTAAGTAATACAAAGTAGGTTCTCTGATCACAATTCAATTAAATTAGAAACTAGTAACAAAAAGATCTCTAGAGAACTCTCAAATATTTGGAAACTAAATAATGTACTTCTAAATAACCCATGAGTCAAAGAAGAAATCAGAGGTGAAATTAGAAAGAATTTTGACAGGGCACTTGGGTGGCTCAGTCGTCAAGGGTCTGCCTTTGGCTCAGGTCATGATCTCGGGGTCCTGGGATCGAGCCCCACGTCGGGCTTCCTGCTCGGTGGGAAGCCTGCTTCTCCCTCTACCCCTCACCCTGCTTGTGTTCCCTCTCTCACTGTGTCTCTCTCTGTCAAATAAATAAAATCTTAAAAAAAAAAGAAAGAAAGAATTTTGACCTGAAAAAATACCCTGAAAGCACAAGATGTCAATATTTGTGGAATACAAAGTAGCATTGTGGCCAAACTCAAAGCATGAAGCATGTAGATGAGAAGAGAAGAAATACCTCAAATCAATAGCCTCGGTGGAGAACCACTATACATGGGTTGGAGTGGCTACATTTAGAAAGACTGACAATATCAAGCTGGTGAGGCTGTGAAGGAACTGGAACTCTCATGAACTTCTGGTGAAAATATAAAATGGCACAGCCACTTTGGCAGTTTCTTAAAACTTTTAAACATATGCTTCCAAGATGATCCAATGATTCTACTCCACGAGAGAAATAAGCATATGCTCACACCAGTATTTATATAGGAATAGTCACAGCAGCTTTATTTGTAAATAACCTGAAAGGTCATGAGCCAGTGAGTGCATAAGTGAGTTGTGGCATATTCATATTACGGAATATTACTCAGCAATAAAGAACAGTGGATTGTTGATACACACCACAACACGGATGAATGTCAAAATAAATAGGCTGAGTGGAAAAAGCCAGACAAAAAAGAGTGCATACTGTATAATTTATATAAGGTTTATATTCATATAACATTTATAGAAATCTTATATATATACATATATATGTACATACATACATGATATAAAATGTATAAAATGTATGCATTTATATAAAATTCTAGAAATAGGAAACTCACCTGTAGTGACAGAAAGCAGATGAATGAATGGTTCTGTGGGGAGAAGGGGAAAGGAGAGAGAAAGAAAGGATTACCAAGGGGCACGAGGGGTTTTGGGGGTAATGGATATATGTACTATCTTGATTATAGTGATGGTTTCATGGTTGAATACATACATCAAAATGTATAAAATTTCATTTTTGGGGGGCACATGGGTGGCTTAGTCAGTTTAGCACCCAACTCTTGATTTCAGCTCAGGCTGTGATCTCAGGGTTGTGGGATCAAGTCCTGCATTCAGCTCTGTGCTCTGCAGGGAGTCTGCTTGAGACTCTTTCTCCCTCTGTACCCCCCCTGCTTATGCTCTTTCTCTCTCTCTCTCAAATAAATTAAAATTTTTTTTTTTCTGGGGCGCCTGGGTGGCTCAGTCATTAAGCATCTGTCTTCAGCTCAGGTCATGATCCCAGGGTCCTGGGATCGAGCCCCACATTGGGCTCCCTGTTAGGCGGGAAGCCTGCTTCTCCCTCCCCCACTCCCCCTGCTTAGGTTCCCTCTCTTGCTGTGTCTCTCTCTGTCAAATAAATAAATAAAATCTTAAAAAAATTTTTTTTCTTTGTTTACTGTTTATTGTCATTTGTGCTTAACCTCTCACCAAAAAATTCTACCACCACAATCTTCCTAACTTATCAGTTGTGTTTTTTTTTTTTCCCCATTTATCAAAACTTAGAGAGTCCAAGCTCAGTGTTAGGAGCAGGAAACTGGAAACAAATCAAACTAGCTTTAGCTTGCAGTGAGCCTTCAGTCTTGGAAAAATTATAAAGAAGCAACTTTTATGTAGGGCTTGGTAATCTATAAGATACTGATTTTCACAGCATTATCTCATTTGAGTGTGATTATTTTTAACCTAAGGTATTAACTATGTTTCAAAAGAATACACATATAGACATAAAATAGGAATTTGACCCTACATGAAAATTTTGGGAGCAGTTTGCAGTCTATGTGAGACTTGTTTCTGGGTCTGGTGCAGGAGCTGGAAGTTCTCAGTTGGAGTCTTTGGGAAGAGAAGGTGGACCTGGACAGGAAGTGGGGGTAGACTGGAACCTGAGATGATCTCTCCTCCCCACCCAGGCTTGTAACTTTGAAGATGCAGGTGTCCTTCAGTATGACATGAAACACTCATGTGGCCCAGAAGTAGAGCAAGCTGGAAGTCAACCCTGTGCTCCCCATGAAGACAAAAATAAGAGACAACATGTATGAGTTGCAATAGTATCCCAAACTCCGCTCTGCCCCTTTTAAGAGTTAAAAGCAAGAAGGCTGTTGCTTCATTTCCATCTTCCAGATCTTGAGCCAAATGTCTCTTGTGGACCAGGAAGGGAATTCTAGGACATGCAATTCAATTAGTTGTATTGACACAATCCAAATCCCCCTGCCCCCTGCACTCTCTCTCACTCTCTCTCTCTCTCACACACACACACACACATATGAACATGTATTTTTGTGTGTGTATGTACATATGCATACATGTGTGTGTGTTGGTGTGTGTGTGTGTGTGTGTGTGTGATTCGGATTGTGTCAGTATCACTGAACTGAATGACATGTCCTAGAATTCCCTTCCTGGTCCACAAGAGAGCATTTTGTGTGTATGCTCACAAATAAACAATATATCATATGGTGTATGAATCAGACATGTGATTATACATTTAATACTTTTGGAGAAGCTCTTCTATGATGAATAACAACCACCGCCAAGCATGTGCGGTGTGCCAGGCTCTGTGCTGATTGCTTTACAGACATTATGTAGTTCTAGCCTTAAGTGATTCTGTGAATAGGTGTCATCGTCACCATTTCATAGGGGACACAACGAGGGCAGAGAGGCTAAGTGACTTGCCCAAGATTAGATGTTAGTAGGAAGCAGAGAAGGCCTTCGAACGCAAAGCCTGTGTTCCTAACATATGCTCTAAACCTACACGGCAATTCAGTGAGACAAAAATAAAAAACAAAACTAAAAAATATAAATAGTAAATCACCAGAACATTTTAAAATAACCAATTAAAGAACTTTTAAAACATGGCAATGTTAAACAAATTGAAAATCCTCCGAGATAAATAACCGCTCAAATCACATTTTAAAGATTGTAATCTCATCTGTGTAGGACCCTCTTTAATTTGCACTGAGTACACACACTCCTAAAATATATGCCAACAACATGTGAATGTTTACTGACTTCAATTTAAAAAAAACAGAGGAATCAGAATAGCCTCGTGGATCAGGGACAGGCTGCTGGGCGGGGGAGGGAATCTGACGGAGGGAGGGAAAAGCAGGAGCCAGAGACTGAGAGTCCCTGAGCCTGTAAACGAGAGAAGCCTGAAACTGAGCGAGAGATATGCAAATATGGCCAGGTCTGTAATGAAAAATCTCCTTTATTAAACTGTGCTTTATCTGGGAACAGTCTTCCTTTTAGGAACATATCCAAGCAGAGATAAAGGCATCTTACTATCCTCATTAAACTGTGCATGGTTTGATGCAATCAGACTTGTATAATTTGCATATGGAGCAGTTTAATCTAGCTCATCCTGTCTTGCACCTATTGTTAATCATGCCTAGGCTTCCCTCCTCCTTTCCCACTCCTCCTCCACTAACCCTTTGATTTAAGCAGATAAATGAATAGACATAAGGACATCAACATCTTTGTGAGTGATCATCAGCCTTGTACATTCAGAATATCCCTTGGTTTGCTGATTAGGTCTTGGTTGGCATTCCATATGTTTTTGATAGTGTCCGTCTTTGCTAATTTAGAAAAAGCTGTATATAGCACACCAAGATGGCAGAAAAACATTATTATCACACAGTGTGGGCCCACGTCTCTGTTGGTTTTTCACTATAAATATTAAGATGGGTGTTCTCACCCTATTTATTGGATGGCACCAGCTTTCAGCAAGTATCTTTGAGTCAGCACATAAGATTTGTGTAAGGGTGCTTTTAAGAATATATGAAAACTTTGTAATTACTTCTTGGCAGTAAGTATACCAATAACATGCTGTTAGGAAGATGGGTGCAATTTGATATTCCATGTGTTGGGCTTTGAATGAGAGTTATTCAGAGTCTTTGCTTTGGTAAGTTGTATTGCTGCCCATTAGTTATATTAAGGGGATAAAGTATGGAAAGTGGGAAAAAGGAAGCAGTATAAGGTTTCCTTAACCTCCTATCAGCTTTGACTTAACCCCAAATCCTAAAGATATTTTCCATCTGTCCCTCCACCTTACCATCACACACTCTCCCAGTGTTGGACGTAGGGGAGGAACACAGGAAAGAAGATGGTGGGAGATTTTCTCTGGAGTGAGTTGCATCTACCGAGCACTCGTGGAGACAAGCAAAGGTGTCTGTGAGAAAGCCTTACTCATACCATCCCCACCATGGGATAGACTGTGTTGCTGCTTGGAAGTGAAGATCCTGCCCTCAAGAGACATGGAAGGAAGTGTATCAATGTATCTCAGGGCAGGACCCTGAAGAATTTGGAAGTGTGAGGTGAGTAACATTGAAACATTTTAGTCAAATCTGTACAGGACTCTTTACTTTGCTCTGGTTGCCCCCACTTCAAGTTACAGCAGGTTGTTCATTGTGTGAAGACACACTCACATTGTAGGTTCGAGGGCAAGAGGGTATGGGAAACAAGGGGAAAGGCAAACCCCCTCCCGTCTGGCAGGGACAGCCTTCCTGAGGGCGAGCAATGAGCCTGGACTTTGGAGAGGTGGGAAAACAGTAAGAAAAAAAGCAGTTCCAGGCTTTGGGAAATAGCAAACTTGGGGGAAATTGATGGTACTTGGGGTATAGTCAGTAATGGTCACAGAAAGGTGTTAGGGCGTTAAGTGAAGCAGGGAAGGAAGCAAGACAAATTAGGGGAAGGAGTGAGTTCTCACAAGGGAGATGATGGAGATGATCTTTCTCTTAGGAAGTGAGGGGTATGATACTCATTCACTAACATTCACTTCCCTCATTCCACTCTAGGTCTTCAGGAAATAGCCCTATTATAGGATACATTTGGAGTTTGAAGTCAAATACACATGGGTATCCAAATTTTGTCCTCCATATCCAACCAAATAGGAAATAACAACATGGACTGTCCATGAATTATCTCATTTAATTTTCTCCACACAGAGGCAGTTAATACAATTATCATCATCCCTATTTTTACAGATGATGTAATGGGCTTGGGAAGGCACTTCAGGTAGCTTGCTCAAGATTGCTCAGAAATTTGTTGGTTTGGGCTTTCCAACATCTAGCACTATGCCTCCACTTCCCGTTAGCACCTGACGTCCTTTAAGGAGAACTGCTTTGTGTAGTTAGTGCGGGAGAGTGATTCTTAGTGCCTGACTCTTATGCCTCCCTTTCACACCACCTTGACCACAGAAGCTGTGGGAGGCAAGTCCTTTTTTTTATGTGTTCTTGGCACGTCTGGGGCAGGCATGGGACTCGAGTTTATCCCACCAGCCCTGGACACTCAATGCAAAATATGTTGGGATGAGGTATTCACTCAATGTTTAGCTTGTTTGTGGTCCAAGCTGCCCAGAAGCTGGATTTCCTTGGTTTCTGCCTGCATTCCAACCCCAGTCTTTGTGGCTTGCATTGATTCTAGGCACCCCAGATGTCCTTAAAATAATGACTCCTTTTCCAACAGAGCCAGAGGACAACTGTTACCTTGATCTTCAAGTTCAGGGTGTCCCTTCATTCTCCCAACAACTAGAGGTCCTCATTCTTGCATTATGATTTGGTGATAGCATTTGTTCATTTCTCTGCTGTACCCATATAAATCCTACCCATTGGTCAAGTTTCAGTTGAAACCCTTTCATGATGCTTTTCCTAAATACTCTAGTCCTGGTGGGTTTTCTGTTACTATAGCCTACTGTACCCCAAGTGTGGTTCAGACCACTAAGCATCAGCACTGCTTCTTACACTCTCCAATGAAGGCATTCTAAACTCATGGATGCATTTATTTATTCAACAATATTTATTACTCAACAGAACTCCACTAATGACTAAGTGGGAAATATACACTGTAATCATGTGACATGTGCTTCCAAAGAGGAAGTAAGGGTTCTATGGGAAATTATGATGGGAACCTCATCCTGGGCCAAGGAGAGGTCCAGAGGTGTATGAAATTTCTGAAGTGTAGAACAGAATTGCATACATATTCAAATTTTTCTAAAGCAGGCCTCTGTAACTACCATCAGATTCTCAAAGATGTCCGTGACCCCCAAAATATTAAGAACCAAAACTCTAAGCATACATGCTGGTCTTGTCTTGCCAATGAGTGAAATCTCTTTGAGTTAAGGAACTGTCTTATTAACTTTATCTGTTGCCCAGGTGACCTACCCCAACAGTGCTAAGCATATAGTAGATTCTCAATATTATTGATTTCCGAGAGACGCGAACAAATAAAAAGTATTGCTTCAAAATGTAGGTCAAGAGTCTCCTTCCAGTCATATGTTTTTCTAAAATTCAAATTGAATCATCATGCATGTTGTTCAACATCATGTACTTCAGAACTATATTGCCTGAGATAAAAACATGGCAGTAAGGAAATGAGATCATCCTTAACTTCTGGATTGTGATTTTAGTCCAAAAGCTATACCTTTTCAGTGCCTGCTGACCCTGTTTTTGGCTGTCAGGCTGTTGCCCTACATTTTCTGTGATCTTCCAGGGTGAGTCTCAGGTAAGAGTGTTTTAATTTCATCATTGCCTCAATAGGTAACTAGCTCCGTTCCCCCTGTTTGCACTACCAAGCTGGGAAGAATACACAATGCCTTTCTCATTCATAATGATTGCCATCAGACTTCTGGGAGATCGGATTGAAAAACTGAGTCCTCTGGCCAGACAAGGAATCTGGAAATTAGCTTTTTATGGTTTTGAGAAGCCTTGGAATGAAAGAAGCTGTTAGGAGAACAAGTGGCAAGCAGGTCAGAATCAATATTTATTGGCTTATTAAAGGAAGGGGGATGTTGCGAACTCGTGTCTCTCCACGTGTGTGGGCTGGGGAATAAGAGTCTATACATGCCAACTGCTGCCTGCCTCTGGATACCAACTGTTAGGGTCAAGCATTCTCACTTTTCTTGTATTTACACTCTTTGAAGTTTCTCATTTAACATGCCACGGGTGTTAGCCCTTCAGGTGTTAATGCGGTAATTATTACACCAGGAAGGAACCCTAGTTTTTGTTTTCTCTCTCTCTTCACCCTACCCTTTCTCCATATGCTTGTTTGTTTTTTTTCCCCTCCCTTTCAGCATTTAATCTCTGTGGGGAATATTCCAGTAGGATTTCAGTCTTCAGAGACACTCTGTCTCTGGGTTAAGGAAATGGCGGCTGTGCCCAGGAATCCGTGTCTCCCTTGCGGAAGGCACAGATGTGTATCGCCACCTTGTGCTCTGATGCGAGTGAATGGGAGGAGGCCTGTGAGGGTATTCTTCCTCACCTCTCCTTTTGTCTTTTCTTCCATCGCCAATAAAGGTCTTCTCCATTATTGCTGATACTAGAAATTCCTTCTGTAAATTTCTTTCTTTGGATCCAGATGCTCTCTAGGGTGGAGAAAGATTATATACTAAACCATATGTGAGTCTCAGCACACCAGATTAATTCATGCAATTCAAACATTGAAGACAACTTTTATTGAGCAGTTAGTCTATACTTGGCGCTGTGTTGTGTGCTTCCTCTAGGTCGATGCGTATCACTTCCTCCAAAACCTCCAATAGCAGGCTCCCTCATGACATCAATTACGATTTTGAGTTGGCTCAAAAACTTTTCTCCTGTAGCATGTGTACATGTACAGGTACAAGTAAAAACTAAAAAGTAAATGTAAGTTTTATATGAATAAAAGTAATGATGGTTAAAGACAGAGTTTTTTTCTGAAGGTCATTTAGTTGGCAAGCAACAGGACCAGAATTTGAACCTGTCTAATCTTGCTTCAAATTTAAGGTCGTTCCAGGGCGCCTGGGTGGCTCAGTCAGTTAAGCACCTGCCTTTGGCTCAGGTCGTGGTCCCAGGGTCCTGGGATCGAGTCCCACAGTGGGAATCTCTCTATGTCTCTGTCTCTCATGAATAAATAAATCAGATATTTTTAAAAATTTAAAGTCTTTCCATTATACAAAGTGAAATAAAACCAAAACCACAATATATATAAAACACTTAGTTAAAAATATATTAGCTCCTTTACACATCTATCTCCCCACAAATTTGTATTGGGACAGATCATTATAAACCATAACACCTAAATATTACTGGAGACTAAGAGATGGGGAGAGTCAGTCACTTACTGTTATGAAGTGGCTACTCTGTGCTAGGAACTTTTCTAGTTGCTGAGGAGATAGCTGTCAGCAAAATGAAGATTCCAAGTCTCTGGGAAAGCTCACATTCTAGTGGGGGCAAGTAGCAAAAAATATACATGTGTGTAAAATATAGTATGTTAGAGGGTTACCAGTGTTATGGAAAACATAAATCATGGATGAGCAGTGATGCAAGGAGGATGAGTGAGATTAAATTATAAATTATGAGTTGGAGTCCATGTAGAAAGCTACCTACTGTGCTTTTAAGAGAGAATAAGAAGAAGAACGTATGGAAAAGCCTTTTGTGGTGCCTCAGTGGAGCCATCAGTTAAACATCTGATGCTTGGTTTTGGCTCAGGTCTGATCTCAGGGTTGTAGGATCAAGCCCCGTGTCGGGGTCCTTGCTCAGCAAGGAGTCTGCTTAAGTTTCTCTCTCTCCCTCTCCCTCTGCCCCTCCCCCTTCTCTCTCTCTAAAATAAATGAATAAATCTTTCTTTTTAAAAAATAAAAAAGCCTTTTAATGAGTTTTGCTCTAGAAGAGAACAAAGAAATAGTACATAGAGAGAAAAGTGTTTGTTTTTCCAGTGTGATAAAAATAGGTTTGTGTGCTAAAAGCAGTGAACCAGGAAAGAGGGGTGGGGGGGAATTGGAAGAAGCAAATGAGAGATGCCTCTGGGTAGCTAAAAAAGGTTAGGATCTAGTGGGAAAATGGAAGGATTTGTCTAACTCAGAGCCCTTCATCCCTCATGGTACAAGCAAAGGAAGCAGAGGACGTGGGCACTGCTGTGGGTAGCTAGGCAGATACAGTGGTGAGAATGTGTTGAAGTCCCCAGTGAATGGCTTCCATTTTCCATGGGTGCAAGAAGCAAAGTTATCAGATGAGAGTGCCCATGAGAGGGGACCGGGGCTTGAGGGGGTGTGAAATTATCATCTAAGGAGCAGGGTGTCCATCGTCTAAGGACATACAGAAGAACTCTTAGGCAGGATCTGAAGATTTGAGATTAGTGATCATGAATTTTAAGTGAAAATAGCAAGTTAAAGATTAATGTAAAAAACGTTATGTGGCAATTCCACTCTGCCCCAAACCCATCCCAACACTCAAGGTCTTGGAAAACTGGAGGGGAAAAAAAAAGAAAAGAAAACTGGAGGGGAGTGAATAAGTGAGAAAGAAGTGACAGACCAAAATCAAGATTTGCTCTCATTAAAATTGCCTACACCCACATGTATAAGCACATGAAAACATTCATCATTAAGAGCCTTAGTTTTTCCTTCACCACAATGACCTACCTGCTCAAGTCCTTTCTGGGTGTGACTCCTGTTATCACTCTGGCCAACTGGTTACCTTTGGTTTCATATCTGTTTGGAAAAGATCCCCCAAATTTCTGTGGGTTTTAGTGCTCAACCACAGTCTTTGTGACTTCTTATATGAGTGTCCCAGAAGGCTAAGAGCACCCTTGACTGTTGAAAGTGGATGTCTGGTCTCATCTTGCTGATAAGACAACAGAAGCCCAGAGAAGAAAAGTGATTTGCATAAAGTCATCTAATTTGGGACAGAAATGGAGCTGGTAGCCAGATTTGAACCTCCTGCCCATTGTTCCTTTCGGCACACCTCTCAGCTGGTTCCTGGGACTCAAGACAGCTGCACAACTTCTTTCAACTGTGAGGTGAGAAGTGGCTCTTGTGCTGAATTTTATAGTGTCTCTTCATGCCAGACACATAAGCCATACTGATATGAAATTAATTTCATTTGCTTGCCAGTTCTCTAACAACGAGTGATTTAAATAATGACACCTTGAGAGAACTTAGCTGAGATGTGAGATTTTAAGATTTCATCACTAATCAGGACGATCAGGACAATACTGAGAATTTTCAAGTTGGGGATCATAATTGGACCCCTTCTCCTCCTTTCCATGACATTCCATGTTATAAGGCTCCATCCTAAAATTAAGAATTGTACTTCTAATATGTCCAGTGCCCACTCATGTCAGGCTGGCAGTGTGAATTCTAGACCTTCCATTAGACCAATTATTGTTAAATGTGAAAAGTAGGAGAATAACATACTACCCACTATATAAAAACTTTAATTTTCCCAGTAATAATGGTGCAACTACATGGGAGAGAACAAATATGAGGAAGAAACAATTATGGGGGCAAGTCATAAAAAACACTTCTGCTTAGTTTCCCATAATTATGTAGTTAACTTTTGTCATTGCTGTGAAGGAATTAACATTTTCTGAGATATACGTTTTTCTTCAGTCCATAGCGTAATTACTTACTTTCTTCAACAAGTTGGGATTTGTGTGGGCTGAAGCACAGAAGATGAAACAGTGGGTTGTTCCCTGAAGGGAATGACCGATTATCTGATGGACTTGTCTACACCAGTTTTCATTTGGAAGTGAGCACGGGCAGGCCTACTTCAGTGCAGTTTCCAGGGATGCACAGTTTAGAAATTTAAGCAGAATTAATGAGCATTATTTTATTCACAAGTGTAGATTTTGGAACAATGACGGTGATTCTCAAGTGAGTCTCAAATGTGTCTGGTTGTGAATCTAAACCTGGAGAAGGAGCACCCACACTCTTTTGTTGCCATCGTGTATGCATCAGGGACATCTTTGTTAAAGCAAAGGTCTACTTCCAGCTTCACCAAGAACCTATCATTCTTAGAGTTAGAGACTTCTGTGTGTGCAAGCATCTGTGCACACACATACACGTCGATTGGTTTTGTGGGGAGTGATTGGGTTGGAGACAAGGCAGTCATTTGAATTACAACATTATATAAAGAAATGCAACTTTATAGATGTGGGGACAATGGATGTTCTCTCACCCAAACCTCTGAGAGAGTTTTATTACAAAAGATCTCTGGAGTACCTGGAAGACATCTTGGAGGGGCTTAGGAATGTCAACACAGCCCTCTGTTTTTCCTTCCTGCCTCATACTGCATGTCTAAGAGAATGGCCAGAGATAAAGTTTGCTTCACATATGCTTATCATTCGAACACTCTTCGTGTACTAAATCCACACTCTGCATCATGTCATCATTTCCATCTCTGTGTAAAACCTTTACATTAACATGGCTGTGCTCACTGTGGACTCTCAGAAAATATTTGGATGTAATGATGATGCCTGCTGTAAATGAAAGACTCTAAATTTACCTAGCTCACTCTGACAAAATGAAATAACTGATAAAGCATTTGATCCTGGGCAATAGACATTGTCCAAGGAAAGTGGGCTTTTGCCCTAACTTATTTCAAGTACCTAGTAACTTGGGGTATCCTTGGGGAAGAGGATGTGCTCTTTGGGGTCACATGAGATTATCCAATATATTCTATAACCACTATCTTCCAAAATTCCTGATTGGTTTTAATAGGAGGACTTGGCAATGAAAGAAGAGATGATCTTCTTCATGTAAATGATCATCTTTTTGCCTTGGTGAGAAATCTTTAAATAGAAATAACAAAGATTACTAACTGGTGTTGACAAAAAGGTTTTATGAGGTCTTGGAGATGAAGTGACTGGTTTTAATCTGTTTAGGTTGTCATTACAGTAACTGTCCAGAGGCCCAGGTCTTGGGCTACAGTGGCTGAAATGGTCCATGTGGGGCTTTCCTTGGTGAGGAATTGAACCATGGTATCTTGGAGAAGTGACTTTACCAAAAGGAGAATTGAAGGAGTCCTTCTGAGATAGCAGTAAGACTTCTCCGTGTGTTAATTTGAATATAAAGGCATCAATTAATCACTAGTTAATTAATTAATTAATTAATTAATTTTTTTTAAAGATTTTATTTATTTGACAGAGAGAAAGACAGCCAGAGAGGGAACACAAGCAGGGGGAGCAGGAGAGGGAGAAGCAGGCTTCCCGCTCAGCGGGGAGCCCGATGTGGGGCTCCATCCCAGGACCCTGGGACCATGACCTGAGCCGAAGGCAGATGCTTAACGACTGAGCCACCCAGGCGCCCCAATCACTAGTTAATTTAAAGGACATTCATTAGGCCATCGTGCTGGGAGTTAGGGACATTCAAAGGTAACTATGATAGACCTTTGTCAGCAAAGAACTTACAGTCTGAAGAGGAAAGCAGGCATTCGCAAATGATCTTTTTGTAATTTTAAGACCAGGTAAAAATAAGTGACGTAAAGGTGGAAATGGAAAGCAACGCAAACACGCTTCGCTAAGTTCCAATTGAGTGCCTGCAGGCACATATAGGACATTGTCCTTGTGCTTTCAGAACTTGCTGTCCACTTGTAGCAATGACAAGTCATCTTACTGTTTAAGGCAGGATAAGGCAGCTGGCATAACAATAACTGCAGTGGGTTTTCATAAAAGAAAGATGTCTGTTCTGGCTGGGGTGATCAGAGAAGCTCTTACTGCTGAGGAAGGAATTGAGTCCACTCATGAAATCTGTCTCTCTGACAGATGAAGGGGACACAATAAGAAGCACCTCAAATGATGGAAGAAATGGGAAAATAAAGGGCATGTTCTAGCTTCCATGTCTGTGATTCCCACAAGGAAGCACCCAGAAATGCTGGTCGGGGTGACTCTGAAAAGTTTCTAGTGTAATGGTAGATTCTCGGGTCCCCTGAGAAGGAGTGGCACTTTGTCAAGTGTCCCCAAGATTCTGTTCACCAGCCAGGTCTTTACAATCTACAAAGGAAGGTTGGTTTCCATAGGGGAATGAGGAAAGGTAAGATGAGGGACTGACTGGGGTCAGATCAAGGAGCCGTGAGCGACAGCCTGAGGCTCTTGGTAAAGGAGGCACTGTCCTCCTCTTTGTAGAGGCTACTCTGGGACTTCTCCTAGTTGACGATGAGAGGCATGGCAGAAGTTGTTTTAATTTGGAGAGGTAAAAGGACATCTTCTGTCCCAGTCCTGGGAAGTTTCTGGAGCACTCTGACTTGGCATCCTAAAATGGGTGTCAGAGTGATTCAGGCCCTGTGAGACTTTCTATGTTTGCTGCAAATGAACTGAGCTGCTTGCTTAGCCAATGACCTTCACCCAGATTCCTGAGGACCTCAGGTAACATCATGGGCCATCAGGCGACATCATGGGCCACATGGGACACCGGGAAGAAGTGAACATTTCACCAGCCTTGAGTTTTGTTAGAACTAGCCAAATAGTGGGCATGACATCTTATCCTGAGTTCCTTAGTTCTCTTTCTTTGTCTGCAGCCTCTCTTTCTAACCCCTTCCTCTGCCTCCATCATTTCCACCTTATGATAGCATAGGTACAACCACACAGAGTGCTCCCCCCATCTCTAATACAATGAATGCTGCTGTCTGTTCAGATAAGAGCACCCACCGGGTAGAATGGCAATATTTTCAATCCTGGCAAACACGATCATAAGTTCAGTTTATTAATATTGCAACAGTTGCACTAAATGAGATCACTTGGCTAACAAAACATTTATCAACAAAACGCTGCCACCTACTGAAGTTTTGCAAACAGCCCAGATGATTGGATATGATCACAAATTCACTCTGTCACAAGCTTATGGTCTTTTCTGAAATCATTCTGAAAAAAAGAATGATAACCAGCAAAACCAGACAAGACATCTCTTTCGTGCAGTCTGTTAGAAAGTGTCAGTGTAAATCCTGCAGAGTGGCATCCAAACAGAGAAAAAGGTATGGGGGCTCTTGATGTTTAGTTGATTATGGAATTTTCTAGTAGGGTCTGGGATGCTCCCCAACGACTGCTAGCTAGGGCTGTGTCTATTAGGAAAATGTTCTTTACAAATTGATTTGCAACACTGATGTTCAATCTGCAGCGAAGGCACATAAAAATGACTTGGTTTTTATTTTTATTTTCTGGAAAATAAATATATTTGGTACCAAGAAACATCCCAATGGAACTTATGATGATAATAAAAGCTATTTTTCTACGAGAATATATAACTCTGAAATATACTTTCATTCAAGACTCCTTAAACTATGGAAACCACTTTAGAAAGGGATAATGAAGTTGTGTGGAGCTTATCAAGTTTAGACCACTTTAGTAAATAGTGGGAGAACTAATTTGTAGTGCCAAGGGGGAGTCAGGGAAATAAAACAAAACAATGATCATTTCTGTGTGATTTATTTCTTCTAAAGCCAATAGTCAGTCTTCTTTGAAACATCTTAGGACGTCATTATGAAATGCTGAATGACAAAACAGGGCTCTCGGTACCATGACTCACATTCACCTCCTGCAGCTCAATTCTGGAGCAAGCAGAGTTGGCTAGGAAAGAAAGGAAACATGCTGGAGCTCCTGTAGAGCTCTGTGCCTGCTTCTCACTCTATTTTATATAGATGGAAAAGCATCATTTCTCCCACCATACTGTGATGTTCTCAAGGGTGCAGTCCTGGATCCTTGGGTCTAGGACTGTGGCTTGCACCCTGCAGGCACCATGAAGTGAGACATTGAAGTTAGTAGGTCTGAGATCTATGGAGCAAGCCACACCAATTTTAGGTAACTAATTTTGTAGATCCCTAGCATAAGGTGTTTTTAAGGACTGACTTCTCTCTCTTTTTCAGGGAATTCCTACACCTCCCTGATAGCTATGGGTACGAGATTACTGGTTCAGTGATTTCAATGGGTGAATGCAGCCTTTCTCCTCACTCTCTGCAAGAGCAGAAGGGTGGAGAGGAGGGACCCCTGCTGCCTGTGTCCATCGGGGATGGGATGGGAAAAGCTCCTAGCCTGGACTCTCTTAAGCATGTTCATACCTCTGCTCTGCCATTTTGCTAAATTCATAACACAAGGTGAGCTTGAAAGTGAGCAAATGCAGCATGGGAGTGGGAGGGGAAAGCAGGCTTCATCTTGGCTTTGGGGTCAATTAAACAGATAATAATAACAAATGACACCATTGATGGAACACCAGCTACATGCCTGTGTGTGAGGCATTTTACCTGTGTTCATTCTGTTGCTCAGAACAATCCCTCATGGTAGGAGTTATTGTACCTATTTTATAGACAAAGAAACTGAGGCCCAGAGAGGTAAATGACTTGGCCAAGTTCATCCGGATGGAATGGTAGAGCGACCCCAGATCTAGGTCTCCTGGCCCGGAAGACCCTGCTGTCTTGGGGCCACCAATTTGAGCACAGCCGACATATTTTCCTCTCTGCTTGCACGGAGTGTTAAATGGAGAGAGGGGAATAGAGGAAGTTCCTCTCTCTTCTACCCAGGGAAGTTGCGCTGCTCTCCCACATGGGAGAATAAAGTTCACAGAGTGCTAGTAAATGAGATCATGGGTAGGAAGCCCTTGGACCTCCTTAGAAGTAAGTGACTCCAAAAAAATCCCAACCATTTGTATTACTCTTGTAGGTGATGTGATTTCAAATGGACAGAGAGCACAGTTTGTCTTCTGTTCAAATTGGCATCCCTTCATGCCGTTCTGGGAATTAGTTCAGAACTGACTACAGGAAGCATAAATCACCTTTGCTACCCAGTACTATTTCCTAGCAGGCCCATATTTTCCCAGGAGGTTCTTTCTCTGTAGTAGATAAAAGTTTGCCTTCATTTCATGTGATCTCATTTCATTTTCCTCTTCAGTAGATACCAGCCAATGTCCATCATTCCGGGCAAAGCAGGATCCTGTCCTGTATACTTAAATTCCAGGTGGTCCTACTGGAGCCTCACTTTTTCCATTGAATACCTCCATCACTCCTATTGTTACCAAGGGAATAATTCTCATTCTCATTGAAAGGAAAAGCACATTCTGAATGTGTAACAATAACCTGCATGCAGCTCTCTGATTATAAATATCAAGTGTTATAAAAGCCCCATCAGTGTAGTGATCAAAGGCCTGAAGGGACTCACTGCTGAAGCAGCAGGTGACCCAGAACAATCGGAATAAAGCAAAATGCTGAGTAGACATGGGTCCTAAGAAATTCACATTAAAGATTTTTTCTGATGTATTTCAGTTGTGCCTTATAAAAGGATTTCACTAAGAGCTAACAAGGCAGTTGATTTTGCATTGAATGCTCCCTGATAATTAAAAATAAGTTTGAGATTTACTGATCAGTAGTAATTCCTACTTTTCATCACTAATAAAGCCAATAAGTGTTCACTATAAGAATCACTTTCACCACAGGAAAAAGATATTAAAAATGTTCCCGTTGATACCCTCTTACAGAAAGATATTGTTCTATGAATGGAAGAGAGATCTAGGTCAATGAGAGAAACCCAGAAGGAGCTAGTGGCCAATTAGTCAAAAAAGGCATATGTTTGGTCAATAAATTCCTTTTTCTTTTCAAGAGTGAATAATTCAGGCTGAAGAACCATCAGCCACTTAGAGTGAATACACTTACTATGGTCCCCAACAAAGCAAGTTTGGGGAACCACCTAACACAAACAACACTCAACACTCATCCCCATTTTTTAAAGTCATTGGTTGATTTTCTTACTTAGAAATACATTTGTCTCTCACAGAAACACTTTTCTAGAGAATAAAATTCACTAAGGATGGGCCCATGTTAACCCCACTCCAGGGGAGTTTCTGAGAATCCAAAGGGACAGTTTCATGGCCATTTCATGAAATGAGCTCAGAACCAAGATTCCACTACTGGCCTGCCCACACAGGGAGAGGCTTCCTAGAAACAGGGCTGTTGCTGGAGACACCACCCAAAGCAGAGAGAAATAGGAAGAAACATCCTGGTTTCTCCTTGCTCCCACCCTCTAATCTTCTGCCAGAACCTCCCACAGGTTGAACCTCCCCAGCAACCAGAAGGTGGGGAACCAGAAATATAGTTCTCTGCAGTCCAGAGCAGAGCAAGAAGGGCCAGGAGAGAACCCGAGAAGAGAAAGGAGAATGACCAGCATGGAGCTACAAACGGACACACTGTAAGACATTTGTGTCTCTTAGGAAGGGTTCTTGGTTTGAAATTCTTGTCTTGGACTTCATGTCTCTGTCCAATACACCCAAACCAAGTTGTACCATCATGCCTCAGTTCTTCTGCCAATTTTAGGTCATATGTGCTATTTATTCTATTTATTATCTTTTAAAGTATTTAATTTAGCATTCACGGCAATGGGGAGGTTATTGTGAACTCAATGACTAGAAGTAAAAGTTAGCACAGCTGGTCATTAACTGCCAGGAAATACCTGATTAAGAGAACATTATTTCTACAAGACTGAGAGAATCGTCCCTTCCTTTGCTTTTCTCTGTAGCTTATACTACAGAATACTGCGGGCTGCTTCCGAAGGCCCTGGTGTTTACAAGGTAGTTCATTAGTGACTTTTAGTGACTGGGGAAACAATTAATAGGAATAAGATCCTCCACATCTTATTAAGTCTGCATGAGGACAGAGTGAACTTTCTAGAAGCTGAAACTCGGGGAGGGGGTGCGCAGTGATGGGGTTTTAGAGAAGGGAAGCCAACTCTTGGGATGAAACTCCATCGGTATCCTCTTGGCCGTGGTCCTAGGTGATAGTCCTTATAAAAGTGGGGGAGAAGGGTAGAGGCCACTTTTCAGCTTTATTTACTTTTGCTTTTATTGCTTGGCTCTCTTGAAACAATATTTTCTTTAATAGTGCTTTCTCCTCTATTCCTACCCATTTCTCTTTCCTTCACCTGCTTTTAAGATTCCAAGGTCTAACTATTATTATCTTTTTCGACCATTTCAGCTTTTCCCTGTACCCCTTAACTGGCCTGAGAAGTCCCTTCACTTACTGGCTGAATAGTTGCCTTGGTCCTTCCTGACCCAGAGAGCCAGGGTTCAGCATAATTGAGGGTCTTTCATTGTGACATTGTCGGGCACTCACAGTCTGCTTCCCTGATGCCATTCCATTAGAAAATTCTGCGTCCTTCACGCAGCGAAGGTGCACTCTGCTGTAACTTTGGCCATCTTGCAATCCCACTAATAGCCTTTTACTGCAGGAAGACTATCTACAGCAGCATCTAAAAGTACCTCCTGAGGAAGAAGCAAATAGGGGAGCTAAAAGAAGGCTAAATGTTTTGGTCTTCCACCATAATTGCAGTTAAGTAAAGTAAATGATTGCAGAAGCAGTGGGCTTTCTACCTTCAACCACGTATTTCCACCCCACCATCTAGGAACTGCAGCAGACATTGAAAATAAGTGCAAAATGGAGCACATCGTAATTTACTGACATTTGTGACATGACAGACACAGAATGTTTCATTGTCAATATTGTTAATAAAATCTAACATCTAAAATATTTCTTTAAAAAAATATCAGACCAAAGCTATCTACTGTCTATAGATGCTTTCTTGTCACAGATTATATGCAGTGGGGCTGATGTCACACTGAAAGGAGTTTTCACCTCAAAAGAAAATGTGGTTTTCTTTAATTTTCTAAAATTCTTTTCATCTTATGTTTGAGACCCCATTCTTCTGTGAATGGAGGAAAAACTGCTCATGAAAGGTAAATTGATTCTTTTCCTATAAAGGGATATCTTTGAGGTTAATCTAGTTTCTTTTAGGTAGATGTTTAGGCTTTTAGGGCTTCTCTCTCCCTTCTCCTTGCCTGGGTGGTATCTGGAGATAAGAAGAAGACCACATGCCCTCATATCATAGCGTTCTCCTTGGGCTGGGAAGGTGCGGTCAGAGGTGCGGGATCTTTCTAAACTTGCCACAGAGTAGGGTCCACACTGGCATCCTCTTTGGGGGGAATACAAACCTTCCTTCAGCTTGACCAACACCCTTGACCTTGGCATTGGCTGGCTCTCCTCTGAATCTTAGCCATGTCTTCTATCTATTACTTAAGATAGCTGACCTCCCTACAACTTCTGTTATAAGGAGACTTCACTGACCAGCAGGCTTCATCCTGGCAGGTTCACTGCCCCTCAACTCTGAAAACTTTTTTCTCTCCCACTGGAAACTCTCAGGAATTTCACTAAAATCGGCAGTAGAGTAAGAGAAAGAATGATGATGAGAATTTTGGACTGAAACATTAAGTCCGCAACGAGGATTTCAAACCTAGAACCCTTCCTAGGGAGACATACATGTCTTAGAATGTGCCAATTTGTAACTGCACGCTGGAAGCATGAGATGTGCTTAGATTCATGGTTTATACCCCAAGTCTTAGGGAAACATTGGGATTATTGAGGCCTGTCCTATGCAACTACCACAAAAAGATGACAAGTGTCTTTGGCCTAAAGAAACAAATCCTCTATTCTACATGAAAGGTGGGAGATACACAGGATCCCATCTCTAGTCCTTTCTATCATGAGATATTTTAAAAATTTTAAATTCAATTTAGTTAACATACAGTGTATTATTAATTTCAGGGGTAGAATTTAGTGATTCATCAGTTTTATATAATACCCAGTGCTCATTACTTCACGTGCCCTCCTTACTGCGCATCACCCATTTACCCCATCCCCCCACCCGCGTCCCCTCCCTCAGTTTGTTCCCTAGAGTTAAGAGTCTCTTATGGTTTGCCTCCCTCTCTGTTTTTATTTTATTTTATTTTTCCTTCCCTTCCCCTATGTTTTGTTTTTTAAATTCCACACGAGTGAAATCATATGGTATTTGTCTTTCTCTGACTGACTTATTTCACTTAGCATAATACCCTCTAGTTCCATCCATGTCATTGTAAATGGCAAGATTTCATTCTTTTTGATGGCTGAGTAATATTCTATTGTATGTGTGTATGTATATTCTATATATCTCACCTCTTCTTTATCCATTTATCTGTCAAAGGACATCTGGGCTCTTTCCATAGTTTGGCTATTGCAGACATTGCAGTTATAAATATTGGGGTGCAGGTGCCCCTTCAAATCACTATGTTTGTATCCTTTGGATAAATACCTAGTAGTGCAATTGCTTAGTCATAGGGCGGCTCTATTTTTAAATTTTTGAGGAACCTTCATACTGTTTTCCAGAGTGGCTGAATCAGTTTGCGCTCCCACTAACAGTGTAAGAGGGTTCCCCTTTCTCCTCATCCTCACCAACATCTGTTGTTTCCTGTGTTGTTAATTTTAGCCATTCTGACTAGTGTGAGGTGGTATCTCATTGTGGTTTTGATTTATATTTCCCTGATGCTGAGTGATGTTAAGCATTTTTTCATGTGTCCGTTAGCCATTTGTATGTCTTCTTTGGAGAAATGTCTGTTCATGTCTTCTTCCCATTTCTTGACTGGATTTTTTGTTTCTTT
This sequence comes from Phoca vitulina, assembly GCF_004348235.1. Taxonomy (NCBI): domain Eukaryota; kingdom Metazoa; phylum Chordata; class Mammalia; order Carnivora; family Phocidae; genus Phoca; species Phoca vitulina. The sequence continues at coordinate 11,486,759 of NW_022589712.1, forward strand.
GGGTGTTGAGTTTGATAAGTTCTTTATAGATTTTGGATACTAGCCCTTTATCTAGTATGTCATTTGAAAATTTCTTCTCCAATTCCATAGGTTGCCTTTTAGTTTTGTTGATTGTTGCCTTTGCTGTGCAAAAGGTTTTTATCCTGATGAAGTCCCAATGGTTCATTTTTGTGTTTGTTTCCCTTGCTGCTGCAGATGTGTCTAGCAAGAAGCTGCTGTGGCCAAGGTCAAGGAGGTTGCTGCCTATGTTTTCCCCTAGGATCTTTTTTTTTTTTTTTTTAATTTTTTTATTGTTATGTTAATCCCCATACATTACATCATTAGTTTTAGATATAGTGTTCCATGATTCATTGTTTGTGCATAACACCCAGTGCTCCATGCAGAACGTGCCCTCCTCAATACCCATCACCAGGCTAACCCATCCTCCCACCCCCCTCCCCTCTAGAACCCTCAGTTTGTTTTTCAGAGTCCATCGTCTCTCATGGTTCTTCTCCCCCTCCGATTTCCCCCCCTTCATTCTTCCCCTCCTGCTACATTCTTCTTCTTCTTTTTTTCTTTCTTAACATATATTGCATTATTTGTTTCAGAGGTACAGATCTGAGATTCAACAGTCTTGCACAATTCACAGCGCTTACCAGAACACATACCCTCCCCAGTGTCCATCACCCAGTCACCCCATCCCTCCCACCCCACCCCCCACTCCAGCAACACTCAGTTTGTTTCCTGAGATTAAGAATTCCTCATATCAGTGAGGTCATATGATACATGTCTTTCTCTGTTTGACTTATTTCGCTCAGCATAATACCCTCCAGTTCCATCCACGTCGTTGCAAATGGCAAGATCTTATTCCTTTTGATGGCTGCATAATATTCCATTGTATATATATACCACATCTTCTTTAGCCATTCATCTGTTGATGGACATCTTGGCTCTTTCCACAGTTTGGCTATTGTGGACATTGCTGCTATAAACATCGGGGTGCACGTAGCCTTTCGGGTCCCTACTTTTGTATCTTTGGGGTAAATACCCAGGAGTGCAATTGCTGGGTCATATGGTAGCTCTATTTTCAACTTTTTGAGGAACCTCCATACTGTTTTCCAGAGTGGCTGCACCAGCTTGCATTCCCACCAACAGTGTAGGAGGGTTCCCCTTTCTCCGCATCCCCGCCAACATCTGTCATTTCCTGACTTGTTAATTTTAGCCATTCTGACTGGTGTGAGGTGGTATCTCATTGAGGTTTTGATTTGGATTTCCCTGATGCCGAGCGATATTGAACACTTTTTCATGTGTCTGTTGGCCATTTGGATGTCTTCTTTGGAAAAATATCTGTTCATGTCTTCTGCCCATTTCTTGATTGGATTCTTTGTTCTTTTGGTGTTGAGTTTGATGAGTTCTTTATAGATTTTGGATACTAGCCCCTTATCTGATATGTCATTTGCAAATATCTTCTCCCATTCTGTCGGTTGTCTTTTGGTTTTGTTGACTGTTTCCTTTGCTTTGCAAAAGCTTTTTATCTTGATGAAGTCCCAATAGTTCATTTTTGCCCTTGCTTCCCTTGCCTTTGGCGATGTTTCTAGGAAGAAGTTGCTGCGGCTGAGGTCGAAGAGGTTGCTGCCTGTGTTCTCCTTTAGGATTTGGATGGACTCCTGTCTCACATTGAGGTCTTTCAACCATTTGGAGTCTATTTTTGTGTGTGGTGTAAGGAAATGGTCCAGTTTCATTCTTCTGCATGTGGCTGTCCAATTTTCCCAACACCATTTGTTGAAGAGACTGTCTTTTTTCCATTGGACATTCTTTCCTGCTTTGTCAAAGATGAGTTGACCATAGAGTTGAGGGTCCATTTCTGGGCTCTCTATTCTGTTCCATTGATCTATGTGTCTGTTTTTGTGCCAGTACCATACTGTCTTGATGATGACAGCTTTGTAGTAGAGCTGGAAGTCTGGAATTGTGATGCCGCCAGCTTTGCTTTTCTTTTTCAACATTCCTCTGGCTATGCGGGGTCTTTTCTGGTTCCATACAAATTTTAGGATTATTTGTTCCATTTCTTTGAAGAAAGTGGATGGTATTTTGATGGGGATTGCATTGAATGTGTAGATTGCTCTAGGTAGCATTGACATCTTCACAATATTTGTTCTTCCAATCCATGAGCATGGAACGTTTTTCCATTTCTTTGTGTCTTCCTCAGTTTCTTTCATGAGTATTTTATAGTTTTCTGAGTACAGATCCTTTGCCTCTTTGGTTAGATTTATTCCTAGGTATCTTATGGTTTTGGGTGCAATTGTAAATGGGATCGACTCCTTAATTTCTCTTTCTTCTGACTTGTTGTTGGTGTATAGGAATGCCACTGACTTCTGTGCATTGATTTTATATCCTGCCACTTTACTGAATTCCTGTATGAGTTCTAGCAGTTTTGGGGTGGAGTCTTTGGGATTTTCCACATAAAGTATCATATCATCTGCAAAGAGTGAGAGTTTGACTTCTTCTTTGCCGATTTGGATGCCTTTGATTTCTTTTTGTTGTCTGATTGCTGTGGCTAGGACTTCCAATACTATGTTGAATAGCAGTGGTGATAGTGGACATCCCTGCCGCGTTCCTGACCTTAGGGGGAAAGCTCTCAGTTTTTCCCCATTGAGAATGATATTCGCTGTGGGTTTTTCATAGATGGCTTTTATGATATTGAGGTATATACCCTCTATCCCTATACTCTGAAGAGTTTTGATCAAAAAAGGATGCTGTACTTTGTCAAATGCTTTTTCTGCATCTATTGAGAGGATCATATGATTCTTGTTCTTTCTTTTGTTAATGTATTGTATCACGTTGATTGATTTGCGGATGTTGAACCAACCTTGCAGCCCAGGGATAAATCCCACTTGGTCGTGGTGAATAATCCTTTTAATGTACTGTTGGATCCTATTGGCTAGTATTTTGGTGAGAATTTTTGCATCCATGTTCATCAGGGATATTGGTCTGTAATTCTCCTTTTTGATGGGGTCTTTGTCTGGTTTTGGGATCAAGGTAATGCTGGCCTCATAAAATGAGTTTGGAAGTTTTCCTTCCATTTCTATTTTTTGGAACAGTTTCAGAAGGATAGGTATTAATTCTTCTTGAAATGTTTGGTAGAATTCCCCTGGGAAGCCATCTGGCCCTGGGCTTTTGTGTTTTGGGAGATTTTTGATGACTGCTTCTATTTCCTTAGTGGTTATAGGTCTGTTCAGGTTTTCTATTTCTTCCTGGTTCAGTTTTGGTAGTTGATACATCTCTAGGAATGCATCCATTACTTCCAGGTTATCTAATTTGCTGGCATAGAGTTGCTCATAATATGTTCTTATAATTGTTTGTATTTCTTTGGTGTTGGTTGTGATCTCTCCTCTTTCATTCATGATTTTGTTGATTTGGGTCATTTCTCTTTTCTTTTTGATAAGTCTGGCCAGGGGTTTATCAATCTTGTTAATTCTTTCAAAGAACCAGCTCCTAGTTTCGTTGATCTGTTCTACTGTTCTTTTGGTTTCTATTTCATTGATTTCTGCTCTGATCTTTAGTATTTCTCTTCTCCTGCTGGGTTTAGGCTTTATTTGCTGTTCTTTCTCCAGCTCCTTTAGGTGTAGGGTTAGGTTGTGTACTTGAGACCTTTCTTGTTTCTTGAGAAAGGCTTGTATTGCTATATACTTTCCTCTTAGGACTGCCTTTGCTGCATCCCAAAGATTTTGAATAGTTGTGTTTTCATTTTCATTGGTTTCCATGAATTTTTTTAATTCTTCTTTAATTTCCTGGTTGACCCATTCATTCTTCAGTAGGATGCTCTTTAGCCTCCATGTATTTGAGTTCTTTCCGACTTTCCTCTTGTGATTGAGTTCTAGTTTCAAAGCATTGTGGTCTGAAAATAGGCAGGGGATGATCCCAATCTTCTGGTACCGGTTGAGACCTGATTTATGACCTAGGATATGATCTATTCTGGAGAATGTTCCATGGGCACTAGAGAAGAATGTGTATTCCGTTGCTTTGGGATGGAATGTTCTGAATATGTCTGTGAAGTCCATTTGGTCCAGTGTGTCATTTAAAGTCTTTATTTCCTTGTTGATCTTTTGCTTAGACGATCTGTCCATTTCAGTGAGGGGGGTGTTAAAGTCCCCCACTATTATTGTATTGTTGTCGATGTGTTTCTTTGCTTTTGTTATTAATTGCCTTATATAATTGGCTGCTCCCATGTTAGGGGCATAGATATTTACAATTGTTAGATCTTCTTGTTGGATAGACCCTTTAAGTATGATATAGTGTCCTTCCTCATCTCTTATTACAGTCTTTGGTTTAAAATCTAATTTGTCTGATATAAGGATTGCCACCCCAGCTTTCTTTTGGTGTCCATTAGCATGGTAAATGGTTTTCCACCCCCTCACTTTCAATCTGGGGGTGTCTTTGGGTCTAAAATGAGTCTCTTGCAGACAGCATATCGATGGGTCTTGTTTTTTAATCCAATCTGATAGCCTGTGTCTTTTGATTGGGGCATTTAGCCCATTTACATTCAGGGTAACTATTGAAAGATAGGAATTCAGTGCCATTGTATTGCCTGTAAAGTGACTGTTACTGTATATTGTTTGTGTTCCTTTCTGGTCTATGTTGCTTTTAGGCTCTCTCTTTGCTTAGAGGACCCCTTTCAATATTTCTTGTAGGGCTGGTTTTGTGTTTGCAAATTCCTTTAGTTTTTGTTTGTCCTGGAAGCTTTTTATCTCTCCTTCAATTTTCAATGACAGCCTAGCTGGATATAGTATTCTTGGCTGCATATTTTTCTCATTTAGTGCTCTGAATATGTCCTGCCAGTCCTTTCTGGCCTGCCAGGTCTCTGTGGATAAGTCTGTTGCCAATCTAATGTTTCTACCATTGTAGGTTACATATCTCTTCTCCCGAGCTGCTTTCAGGATTTTCTCTTTGTCTCTGAGACTCGTAAGTTTTACTATTAGATGTCGGGGTGTTGACCTATTTTTATTGATTTTGAGAGGGGTTCTCTGTGCTTCCTGGATTTTGATGCCTGTTTCCCTCCCCAAATTAGGGAAGTTCTCTGCTATAATTTGCTCCAGTATACCTTCTGCCCCTCTCTCTCTTTCTTCTTCTTCTGGGATCCCAATTATTCTAATGTTGTTTTGTCTTATGGTATCGTTTATCTCTCGAATTCTGCCCTCGTGATCCAGTAGTTGTTTATCTCTCTTTTTCTCAGCTTCTTTATTTTCCATCATTTGGTCTTCTATCTCACTGATTCTTTCTTCTGCCTCATTTATCCTAGCAGTTAGCGCCCCCATATTTGATTGCACCTCATTGATAGCCTTTTTGATTTCTACTTGGTTAGATTTTAGTTCTTTTACTTCTCCAGAAAGGGTTTCTCTAATAACTTCCATGTTTTTTTCAAGCCCAGCTAGTATCTTTAAAGTGATGATTCTGAACTCTAGATCTGACATCGTACTAATGTCCGTATTGAGTAGGTCCCTGGCAGTCGGTACTACCTCTTGTTCTTTTTGTTGAGGTGATTTTTTCCATCTTGTCATTTTGTGCAGAGGAGAATAGATTAATGAGAGAACAAAATGCTAGCAGGGTAACAATGTCCCCAGAAAATATACTCTAAACAAATCAGAAAAGACCTGAAGCAGTGGGAAAAGAAAGGGAAAGAGAGAAAAAAGAAAAGGAAAGAAAAAAAGAATAAAGAAAAAGATAAAGATAAAAACAAACAAAAGCAGAACAAAACAAAACAAAACAAAAACAGAATGTGATCAAATATGATCAGGCTGGATTATAGATCAGTGCCACACACTAGATTTTGGGTGTATTTTGGTCTGTTAAAAGAAAGTCCCTCCCAAAATTTTAAAGAAAGAAAAACTTATATATGTACAAAAATAAGGGTTGATATGATGAAGGGATGGAATATGACTGTAAAGATGGAAATTATAAAAAATTTTAAAAAAGGATTTGATAAGTTGTTTGAAAAAAGAAAGAAGAGGATTAGAAAAAAAAAAAAAGAAAGAAAAAAGGGAGAGAATGTGATCAGGCAGGGGAGTAGAAAAAAACCATACACTAGAGATTTAGAGTATATTTTGATCTGTTAGAAGAAACTATCTCAAGATTGTATAGAGAGAACAACTTATATATATATGCCAAAAATACGGGTAACTATTATGAAGGGATAGAATATGACTTTAAAAATGAAAAATAAAATGTTTTTTTTTAAAAAAGGGATTGATAAGATGTTGGTTGAAAAAGGGAAAAAGAAAAATTCAAAAAAAAAGAAAAAAGGAAAAAAGAAAAAAAGACAGTTAAAAAAAATATTTAACTTTGAAAGACTAAAGAATCATGGTAAAAAAGCCATGAATTCTATGTGCAGTATTCCCCTAGCGCTGGAGTTCTGCCGTTCTCATTGATCGGTAAACTTGGTCTTGGCTGGCTGTTCTCGCTGATCTTCTGGGGGAGGGGCCTGTTGCTGTGGTTCCCAAATGTCTTTGCCGGAGGCGGAATTGCCCCGCCCTTGCCGGTCCGGGCTAAGTAATCTGCTCGGGTTTGCTCTCCGGAGCTTTTGTTCCCTGCAAGCTCTCCGTACAGCTTTGGAGGCGGAGAGTGAAAATGGCGGCCTCCCAGTCTCCGCCCCGGCGGAGCCGAGAACTCGGGGTCCCGCTCCTCAGCGAGCCCCCAGAGAAAAGCCGTCAGTCACTCCCGTCTCCCCGGTCTCTGGCCACACTCCGCGCTCACCCGGGCAGTGACCGCGCCTTTCTATCTGGCACCCGACCCCGGGTGGAGTCTCCAAACCCAGCAGATCCCCGCGGTGCGCTCCCGCGCCTCTCCTCCCGGGGGAAGAAGGTGAGTCTCCCCGGGTCTGCCGCTTGTTGGGTCCCCGCTGGAGGAGCAGTGGCCCGACTGTGCCGCGGATCACAGTTTGTGACAACCCCGAGCTGAGAGCCCGCGCCTGGGCTCCGTCTCTGCAGCCGGCTTCCCTGCTCCGATACCTGGGAGCTCTGCCGCACTCAGGCACCCCCGGTCTTTCTGTGACCCCGAGGGTCCTGAGACCACACTGTCCCGCGAGGGTTCCACCCCCCACTTCGCCACCAGAGTGACGTCCCTCAGCGGAGCAGACTTCTAAAAGTTCTGATTTTGTGCTCCGTGGCTCTATCACTTGCCAGAAGCGGCCGACGGAGGCCCCTCCCCCGCCGTCTATCCTCCCGAATATCGGCTCAGATTCACTTCTCCGCACGTCCTACCTTCCATAAAGTGGTCACTTTTCTGTTCAGAGAGTTGTTGCTATTCTTTTCTTCGATCTCCTGTTGAGTTTGTAGGTGTTCAGAATGGTTTGATCCCTATCCAGCTGAATTCCTGAGAGGAGATGAAATCCAGGTCTCCTACTCCTCCCTTCCCCTAGGATCTTGATGGATTCCTGTCTCACATTTAGGTCTTTCATCCATTTTGAGTTTATTTTTGTGTATGGTGTAAAAAAGTGGTCCAGTTTCATTCTTCTGCATGTGGCTGTCCAATTTTCCCAACACCATTTGTTGAAGAGACTGTCTTTTTTCCATTGGGTATTCTTTTCTGCTCTATTGAAGATCAGTTGACCATAGAGTTGAGGGTCCATTTCTGGGTTCTACTCTGACCATGGATTTATGTGTCTGTTTTTGTGCCAGTACCATGCTGTCTTCATAATTACAGTTTTGTAATACATCTTAAGTCCGGAATTGTGATGTCTCCAGCTTTGGTTTTCTTTTACAACACTACTTTGGCTATTAGTGGTCTTTTCTGTTTCATACAAATTTTAGAATTGTTTGTTCCAGCTCTGTGAAAAATGCTGGTGGCATTTTGATAGGGATTGCACTGAATGTGTAGATTGCTTTGGGTAGTATAGACATTTTAACAATATTTGTTCTTCTAATCCATGAGCATGGAATGTTTTTCCATTTCTTTGTGTCTTCCTCAGTTTCTTTCATAAGTGTTCTACAGTTTTCAGAGTACAGATCTTTTATTTCTTTGGTTAGGTTTATTCCTAGGTATCTTATGGTTTTTGGTGCAATTGTACACGGGATCGATTCTTTAATTTCTCTTTCTGCTGTTTCATTGTTAGTGTATAGAAATGTAACAGACTTCTGTGCATTGATTTTATATCCTGTGACTTTGCTGAATTTCTGTACCAGTTCTAGCAATTTTTTTGGTGGAGTCTTTTGAATTTTCTACATAGAGTATCATGCTCTCTGTGAAGAGTGAAAGTGTGACTTCTTCTTTGCCTATTTGTATGCTTTTTATTTCTTCCCTTAGTCATTTCTGACCTACTGTGTGGTTGGTGCCATGTTGAATATGGTACTTATATAAGGCAACGTAATAGTTTCACAATCTGTGAAATTATTAGATGAAGTGATTGGGATTCCCACAACAGCCAGTCAGTGTTGTGGCTGGAGGGAGAAACTACATACTGATCTCCAACTTCTTCTGCAGCTCTTCCTCTTCTCTCCTTTTTCTACATCAAGAGTTAGAAAAACTCTTCATTTTCTCCAAGGTGGGATGGAAACTTCCCTTGGTCAACTTATCATCCACGTGGGTTAGGCATCCTCTTGATATATGAAAGAGAGATTTTGGAATCCAGACACCATTTCTCTCTTAATAAATCCTAGTTCCCAAAACAGAGATCTCACTTTGTACTTAAGAGAAAACTCTCATTTGAAACCAAAGCTAGTGATGGCTGCTTTGTTCTAGTTGGAGTTCCCTAATGGGCAACCTCAAGCATTATGATTTTAAGTAGAGTGAAGAGTGCACTGCTTTATTAAGGATCTAAATATCAAAAATAAAACTTTAAAAGGTTGATGTAGGAGGTGGGACACAGGAAGAGAGGCTCTCCATTGAGACAGGTATCAGTTCATTGTCCTACCTCCCCAAAAAGAGATGTCTCTTTCTCTCTTCAAGTCAAATTGTATGTGTTTGGGTGGGAGGAGTTAAGGGAGCCTCTTGGATCATCTGACATGTTTGCTGTGGAATTTTATGGGAATACAAGGGATTGGTGTTTGATTTATGTCTATAAAAAGGCTATGGTGAGAGTGGGGAGAGGAAGTTGCATTGGGAACAAACAATGGTCCCTAATAAAGAAAGCCTGTGTCGAGGCCCTAGGTCTGGGGGCTGGAGTCTCGGTGTCACTCTGTATCAAAGGAGTTGCTTCTAGAAGTTTCCAGTGGGGAGTCTCAGAAAAACCCAGTAAAGTGCCTATGTATTACAAACTCACATTGGGAATATATCATATTTAAGGGCACCATCACCAGATTACACTTGTTTCTTATCTTTACTCTCTATCCTCACCTCTCCCACCCCAACCAGGGATGTGTCAGAAACTCAAACTAGGGACCTGGGGTGTGGCTGCAGGAGAGATGAAATTAGGAAAGAAATGCTAAGAATGACTTCCTCTAAGGCAAGCTTCTCAGTGTAAATAGACAATGTAGCAGGGAATCTCAAATACAAAGATAAGCAAACAAAAAAGAATCACCCACCAGCCACCAAAAGTAGAAGAATAAATGACAAAATATAGAAGAACTAAAGTCCAGAGAAATAGGGTAAATTGTGAGAGGGTGTCTTAATTAGGGTTTCCCCAGAAGCAGACCAGAGACAAGGATTCAACTGCAAGTAATTCATTGGAAGGTGAAGGAAAGAGCAGGAGGAGAGAGAGGTAGTGAAACAGAAAGGCAGCAAATAAAGGGAATGACATCAAACCAGCAAGCACTGTGGCAATGAGAACTCAATCCCACTGGGGAAACTGGATCCAGGGTCAAACACATGAGTCAGTGATCCAGCCTGACGGTGAGAGAGTTCAGGTAATTATATACCATCTTTCAACAGTCGTTGGTTGAGGGCTGCTCCTAGGGTTTAATTCCTTAATTCCTCCAGCCTGCAATTTTGGCAGCAATGTGGGTTTCAGAGTCAAGATAAAGCCCCCAGGCAAAAAAATACAGGTGCTGGCAACGGCTTGTGTCCACACTTGTGTTAAGAATGAAGAGATGTGCATATGGGCACTGAGACAGAGTCCACTGCAAAGGCAAACCCATGACTTCTGCAATAAATTAATATCCTCAGAAAAATGTGAGAAGAAATTGCATTCACTTGCTTGTAAAAAAATTAAGTAAAGGATTTGGAAATAACAGAAACACACACACACACATGAATGAAGAGCCACTTAGTGTAAAGTTTAAATTGAAGAATTCATCCAGAGAATAATAGAAAAGCAGAAAGAATTAGAAAACGTGAAATAAGGCATAAGGGATGGATCTAAAAGTACCCATCCTTCCCATTAGAAGAGAATGGAGACAACAGGGGAGAGAAATTGGAAAATAAGAGAAGAAAATGCTATTGCTGAAAAAAAGAAACAAGTTCTTACCAAGGGCTAATGAGGATAATGTTACCAAAACTAACACCTAGACTTGAAATTTTTGTAATGAAAAGTTCTTAAATAGGTCTATGTACATAGGAGAATATGGCAGAAGGTAAAGTGAATTTTCAAGTTAGTAAAGAAAATCTATTCGAATATAATATTGTCACAATTAGCCATAAATTTAGAAAATAATAGTCAGACCTCTAGCTCACATCATACCTGAAAATAATTGTAGGTGAAATAAATTTTAAAAAGCCCAAATCTATAAAAACACGAGAATAAAAGTATGGGAGTCTTGTCTCACATTTACTGTCAATTAATTTCAACAACTGTGCTGAAATAATTCTGCAGGGAAAGAATAATCTTTTCAAGAAATGGTACTGAGACAACTGAATATTTACATGCAAAAGAATGAATCTGGACCCCTATCTCAAAGCATGTACAAGAATTAACTCAAAATGGATCAGAGACCTAAATGTAAGAGCTAAAACTGTAAAATTCTTAGAGGGAAGCATATGATTAAATTTTCATGACCTTGGATCTAGTGATGACTTCTTAAATATGACACCAAAAGCACAAGTTTCAAAAGAAAAACATGGATAACTTGGGTTTCATCAAAAATAAAAACTTTTGTGCATCAAATTACACTACCATGCAAGTGAGAAAATGACCAATGAACGGGAGAAAATATTTGTAAATCATATGTCTGATAGGGGATCTGTATCTAGTATATATAAAGAATTCTTACAACTCAATAAAAAAAGACAACACAATTTAAAAAGGGACAAAGCTTTCAAACAGACATTTCTTTAAAGAAGATACACAAATGATCAGTAAGCACATAAAGATGCTTGATATCATTACTCATGGAAATGCAAATCAAAACTACAATGAGATACCACTTTGCACCTACTAGGATGGCTAGAATAAAAAAATCAGATATTAACAAATGTTGGTGAGGATATGGAACAATTGAAATCCTCATTCGCTGCTGGGGGGAATATAAAATGGTGCAGCCATTTTGCAACACAGCCTGGCAGTTAAAAAGTTAAACACAGAATTATCATTTGACTCAAAAATTCCAGTCTAGGTATAGACACAAGAAAATTAAAAGCATATGTACATGAAAAACTTGTACACAAATGTTCATAGCAGTATTATTCAAAGTAATCAAAAGGTGGAAACAAGCCAAATGTCCATGAACTGATGAATGCATAATTCTGTCATAAAAAGGGATAAAGAACTTAAACATGTTATAACATGGATAAACCTTGAAAACATTATGCTAAGCGAAAGAAGCCAGTTACAAAAGACCAAATATCATATGATTCTATTTGTATAAAGTACCCACAGTAAGCAAATTCATAGAAACAGGAAGCAGACTAGTGGTTGCCCAGGGCTGGTGGGGATGTGAGGATGCAGGGCGGGTGATAAGTTAAAGCGTACAGAGTTCTTTTTAAGGTGATGCAAATGTTCTAAAGTTGATCATGTTGATGATGGCACAACTCTGAATATATTAAAAACCACTGAATTGTACACTTTAATGGACAAGTTGTCATGTATGTGAATTGAAGCTCAATGATGCTTTAACAAAAATAAAAATAAGACTATTTCTGTAATCTTGAAGTATATAAGACTGCTAAGCATACAAACTGCAGAAGTTAAATGAACAGATTGATAAATCAACATTCAAAATCTATATTTGGTAAAAGATACGATAAAGTAAAAAAAAAAAAGAAGAAGTAACAGGCTGGGAGAAAATAGTTGCTGAATATATATCAGACAACGAATTAATATCCAGAATATGTAGAGAGCTTCTACAAACATCAAGAAAAAGAAAACACAATTAATAACTTACAGTGAATATTGTGGGAGGAGGGTGGGTCACTGAGGAGGAGGTGAGAATTGGGGAAGGAAATGGGTGGGAAAGGAGGGGTTCCAGTCTGAAGAGAGAGAGCTGGAGGACAGAACAACTTCAAGTTGAATGAAGTAAAAACAATGTGCTTGGGGTGCCTGGGTGGCTCAGTCAGTTAAGCATCTGCCTTTAGCTCAGGTCATGATCCCAGGGTCCTGGGATCGAGCTCCACGTCGGGCTCCCTGCTCAGAGGGGAGCCTGCTTCTCCCTCTGCTCCTGCCTCCTGCTCTCCCTGCTTGTGCTCTCTCTGTCTCTCAAATAAATAAAAAAAATCTTAAAAAAAAAAAAAAAAAGAACGATGTGCTTATGAGGTTGGACTGGACACTTTAGTTCTGGAAACAAGATTGCTACTATGATTGAAAGAGATGGGAAGACTTTTACTCTCTGTCAGTCACTGGAAACACAGAAGGATTTGGCTGAGATTTCATACAAAAAATGAGGACAAGGAAGAAGAAGTGAAAAAGTCTGAGTCTCAAGTTGGGCTTGGAACAGGAAGTTGTAAGAATGAATAAAGCTGTTTTCTGCTTAGTCCACGTACTCGTTATAAACATGTGAAAAATACTCAAACTCAGCCATGGCTAGGGCAAAGTAAATTAAAATGATATATACTTCATCCATCAAATTGGACAAAATTTTACAAGCTTGGCAAAGGTGTGGGAAAATTGATATTTTTGTACTAGGTGGTAATATAATTTGATGGATACTTTTTGGAACATAATTTGGTAGTCTTTATCAAAATGAAAAATTCTCCTTCCTTTTGACCCAGAGACTCCAAGTTTACATATTGCTACAATGTTAGCATGAAAATAGAAATGTGAAAAAAACAACTTAAATTTCCATAAACAAGGACATTAAATAAATGTTGGGGATATTCCTACAGCATGCACAAAACAATAACAAAGAATGAGGGAGACGCACATGTACGAACAATGAGCAATCTCCTAGATCTGCTGTGAGGTGAAAAACAAAGACAATTTCAAGAAAATGCATATAAAATGGCTTCATTTTGTTTTTAACTTTCTATATATTAAATGAGGTCTTTAAGAATACATAAAATGTTTCAAGTGCTTTTGCTGGGGACAGGAATGCAGGGAGTAAAGGGGAACTCTCCATCTTCCATTTTGTCACTCTTCAACAGAATTACAAAGAAAAGCAAATAAGTGAGCCACACATTTAACTTTCAGTTTTCTAGAAGCCACATTAAAAAAGTAAAAAAAGAAACATATGGCTTTATTTTTAATAATATGTATTTTTAATCTAATCTATCCAAAATATTATCACTTCAGTATATAATCTATATAAAATTCTTATTAATGTAATATTTTACAATCTGGTTTTCATCCAACATCTTTTTTTTTTTTTTTTTTTTAAAGATTGTATTTATTTATTTGAGAGAGAGAGTGAGAGAGAGAAAGAGCACAAGAGGGGGGAGCGGGAGAGGGAGAAGCAGACTCCCTGCCGAGCAGGTAGCCCGATGCGGGACTCGATCCCGGGACTCCGGATCATGACCTGAGCCGAAGGCAGTCGCTTAACCAACTGAGCCACCCAGGCGCCCCATCCAACATCTTTGGAATCCAGGTATATTTTAGATTGACAGCACATCTCAATTTGGAGCAGCCACATTCCACGGGCTCAAGAGTCCCATGTGGCTCGTGCCTACCGTTCTGGAGAGTGCAGTTCTATACTTCCTGTACCTCTGCCTTGTTTTGAACTATTTTATTATATTTTTGTGTTTCTTTTATTATTAAAACGATGCAAAGAATCAGAAGCTTTAAATTTTTCCTAAGGAGAAAAGACAGAAAGAAAAACAAAGGAAACTCACTAATCACCCGCCTTGCACCCATCATTTACTGAAAGTCTGTGTTTCTTCTCTTCTGGGGCTCTGGATCATTGCTATTGATGTGGGTGATTGGCAAAGGGTTGGGGTGGGGTGGGGTAAGCAGAGCAGAGGGAATGTGGTTTCTGTCCTATGGGACTGTGACGTGTGGACAAGTGGTTCCCAAGGGAGTTGGGCAGCTCTCTGTGGTTTTAGGGGTCTTGACCTCCTCTGCCCAGGCAGTAATCAAATCACCTATATCTGGTTGATGGCCTCCCCCAAGCATGTGAACAAGTGATTATTTCTGGAAGGGACGTGATCTGAATCCCCCTGCTGCTGTCTGACCCTTTCAACTTGTCCACTTGCCCTGCGTTTGCCCCTCTTTATTATTTTGACACACAGACATAAAACCACTCCTTCTCTTTCTCCTGGCAGAGTAAATATCCTCAGTTCTTCTGGACTTTCCAACACAGGTACTGCATTCCTCTGGACCCTTTCCACTTTCTCCACACTTTGTTTCAGTGCAAAGCTCCAACATCGTCATTTAATTAGTGGAGTCGCCCTGATTAACTCGTGGTGTCCACAGTCTCTACCCTGGTTTATACCTTATGGCATTGCTCCTCACTTGGTTTTCCCCCTTCCCAACAGCAGCCTTTTACTCCATCAGCTATTCCAATATTGCATTTGTAGAGAGAGCTTCGACACCTGAGTTCTTCTTCTCATTGCAGGATAATTGACTCCCCTGGCAGAAATAAGACAAATTCTCCTTCCTGGAATTATTCTTCACTCCTTTAAACTTCCAACATAACAAAAATTGGAATTAAAATTTGGGAGAGGCCCAAGATAAATACTGAGATCAGAGGGAAATTCCCTGATTTGAACAATACATAGGATAGATGGGGGGAATAGTAAGTTAAATACTAGTTTTCATTGTGGATTCATTATCGTGCAAGCTGATTCAGACCTAACCTCCCTAAGTCCCTGGGGTTGGGTTAGGAACCTCTCCTGTGGATCTATTTTTAATCTATCTTGGCCCTAAAGTGGTAAATCTTCCATCTTAATTGACTTTTTACTGTATTTGTTTTTTCTGGGGCTTGTGATACACCTACAAAATGCACTGAGGCCAGATGTCGGTCTAGAGCAGATTGTTAAAGGTAAAAGGCCCTTTGAAGTAGTTTGTTTCATCAAGACCTAATGATAAATAGATGCATTGTATTTGGAAAGAAGATGGAGAACCATCCCTAACACCTGACCTGATCATCCAAAGGACCTTGGAGGTTTTTTTGACTGCATATCAAGCACAGAAATTAAACATTTTGTGTTTTTACTCTTTTTGAGTTGAGGTTCAATCAAATATTAATAATGATGCTATTCATAATACAATAACAATGATAACACCAATTAATTCCCCCTAGCTCTTAACATCTTGAAGATGGGGCGTTTCTCAGGTGCTCTGTTGGTCTGATGTGTGGTTCCTAGCACAGTGCCTGGAAGGTAGTCAGTGCTCAAAATGGGATTGCTGAATAAAGGATGTGGGTTAAATGAAATCACATTAGGAAAAAAACCCACTCATTCTTTTAAGAATCCTATTTCTAGGCAATCGAATGCCACGTGATACATTTGCAACTTTTACTCATCCAGTTATGTTTATTTTCTAGGTGTGGAAAGAGTAAAAATAATGATCAGTGTATATATTCATTTCTTTATTTATTTTTCTTGCCGAAATGTTAGCAGGGTATGTGATGTTTACACTTAAGGAAACTTACTGCAAATTCCTGTGTTGCTATTTTCAACTAGTGTTTTATAACAACAACTAATAATAATGTTAATGCTTTGGGTCCATATAGCAATTTCCATCAAAGAATTTCAAAAGCTTTCAAGTCAAGGTACTTTCAAGAATAAATTCGTATTTTATTATAGTCTTACTTATTTTGAGAGTGCTTGCAGATATTGTTCATTTCTTCCTATTTCATTTATTTTAAATCCTGTTCCTTCTTTTCACAATTCAATTCAATTATCTGTCAGCTTTTCAAGACTCCCCTCACCCTGCACCTCAGTACACACTGTACTGAATTTTAGGCTCGTCAAATATTTCCTCATAGATACTAGTCTGAAATAGCTCTTGATAAGCAAATAAACATTTCAATTGGAAATACCAATTTACATTCCAAATGATGCAAATGTTGCCCAAGGATCAAGAAATAAGGTCCGTTACATCTACTGGATACAGACCTGCAGTTGGGATTAAATCTTGGAAACAGAGATGCTATCAGCATAAAGTAGAAGCTCCAAATATAAAAGTTGTTATAATTCCAGTGAATGACTTCAGGTAAGTTCTTGTGGTCAACTAAAGCTGGAAATATGATTTTGTGAGCCCTTAGTAACAATCAGAATATAAATTTTTTATATTTTAGGATTTTACTTTTCCACATATTTTATATATATATATATATATAGTATGATTCTCCAGAAGACTCCAGCTGGATTCCAAACTAGTTTGGCTCTTCCTATATTTACTCAAGTTGGAATACGAAAGGGATTTGGAATAGAAATGATCATATGCATATTAAGTGTTATTTTATATTAGTATCTGTGGGGTTTACTTATCCTTTGTACATGTGAGGAATAGAGGGATTAATTAAATAACTGATAATTTCTTTTTACTGTAACAATAAATCAAATCAAGACACATTTTGCATAAGTACCTTTAAAAGCACAGCCACTCCTTACAAGTTGCAATAACTTTGAGTAAAACCATTTGAATGAGAATAGAAAAATTCAGTCATTCATTCCGATGTTTTGTTTGCACAAAATCAAAATATGTGAATAATTGGCAATGTTTGGGTGACTAATTGGCTGAAGTATGTGAAGTAGTGAGATTTCCATAGTGAAAGCTTTATTATTATTACTATTATCATTATTAGTTATAATTCATCTTCACTCCCTTTTGAAGTTTGGCAGGCTGTAATCAAACATAGTTTTTCTTAATTTCATGACTCTGAATTTTTACCTTTAGAAATATTACTTCAAGAGGGGAAAGAAGTAAATTATTCAGATGGCATATTTATCCAATAGCAATGAGAATAAAACACTTTTATTGAGGGATCAGTATAGTTATTTACACATCTGCATTGATGTATTAATGCTATAGAATCTCACACATTCGCATTTATGAAGGGGTGTGCCATTTGCATTATCTGGTTTTATGAATTAGCTTGTAAAAATAATGCAATTGCCTTTGAGCCTATAATGCCTCGTGGAATTTACTTTGCTTGTTTGTTTTGACAAGTGAGGTTTAGTTTTATGATAATATTTCAGAGCACACGAGTAAATGCCCTGTAGTCTGTTTTGTAAAGGTAATGAAGCCTTAGTGATCTGCAATCTCACTGCTGCTTCCAGATATTAAATCTTAGCTTGAAAGTAGAGTGAGACTGGCATGTTCATAGAGAATTCTTAGACCAAGTAGTAATGATAAGCATCCCTATCACAGATATTTTTTCAGTAAATTAATCTGGTCATTATCTTGATGTAGTAAAGCAAATATTTCAAGAGCATTATTCAGAGGCTTGATTATCATATGTAATAATAACAACACAAATTTGTACCAACTCTTGTATTCCAGGTACTGTCAGGCCCTGAGGGTGTGGCAGTGAATAAAGACAGACAGAAGTACTTCCCTTATGGGGCTTACCTTCTAGTGGGAAAGGCATCCAAAGACAACAGAAGGATGAAAATGCAGAGTCCAGGGCACGGCCATTCTTGCTTGGGCTGCTCCTAAGTGCCATCCTTAATCCATATTCCACACAGCATCAAGAGCAGTCTTCCTGAGATAGAAATTAGACCTCATCACTTCTCTGATTATGTGGAAGAAAGAAAGAAGAAATGAAAAAAAAACAAAACAAAAAACCCCCCTAAACTTATTGCCAAAACTTAGAGGCTTCTGCCCATCTCAAACCTCAACTTCCAATCAAACTGTTCTCCAACCACAGTGGTCTCCCAAATGCTTTAATTTGCCAAACTCATCACAACCTTTGCTTATGCTATTCCTATGAGCCACAATGCTCTTCCCTCCATTTCATTGTTCAATGAGCTCTTTCTCATCTTTTTAGACTCCTCTTAAACCTTATCTTCTCAAGGAATCCTTGCCTGGCCATCCCACCATTTTATTCTCCATGTTAGCCTTGTTTGGTTTCCTTCACTGCACCCACAGTATTTGTCTTTATTTTGTACGTTACTTTACTTGGGTTTTGTATGTTTCCCCAATAGGATGCAAGTCTACATGCATAAAGACCTGCTTGTCTGGTTTATCATTCTGTCTCTACTCAGCACCTGACATTGTGCAGTGCACATAGTAGGTACTTAATAAAATTTTGACTAACTGACCTTGATGGGTTGTCTGAATGAATGCATGGAAAGGAAGGGAAATGAGGACCCCCCCTAATAATCACCCCTCAATTTGATACTTCACATTCCTTGTCAGACACATCATACTAATTTCTTCATTTGAGAAGAGCACTCTCTTCCCTGTTCACTCCCCCAAACATACACCATACATGGGACTGTGTCAGCTTCCCCTGCTCTTTGCTATTATAGCATTACGCTTCTTTCACTGTTTTGATTTCACCTGGCACTTTTTCATGTTGAAATTTTATATTACTTTGGGAACTATTTGCTTAATATTGGCTTCTCTAGAGAGAGTGAACATCACAAGGGCCAAAGCTATATTGGTTTTGCTAATGCTTGTATCCACAAAGCTAGTACAAAGCCTTACAAATTATAAGCACTCAATACAAGTGTGAATGAATGAAGAGAGGGAGTTCGCCCAGCATAAAGCCCTCTGCACAAATATGCTAGTTTGACCCCATCAGAGTTGTACAGAATAATTCAGGATTTAACAATCAGAGGAGAATGCCCCTTAAATTTCTACCGATTAAAACCTGGAATGATCAAGGAGTGGATGTTTTCCTTAAATTGTCACTAAATTAACTAGAGGTTAGGTAGAAACTCCTTCTCTGGTTTAATTCTTGATTTACAATATGGATTATTTCTATTTTCATTTTAGCAAGTGCAGTATAGTCATCACAGTTTAATCGTAATTGAAAGTCATGGGCAGATGGGGTAAATGGTAAAGCGGGGTGAAGGAGTCGGGAGTAGAAAAATCAGTGTAGGGCTGAAGAATTGGAGAAGACAGGCCCTATCTAAGACATTCAAAATGAATTAAACAAAATAAAACAAACAAGCCCAGACAGAAAATGCCATCAAAACCAAATATTGGGGCGCCTGGGTGGCTCAGTTGGTTAAGGGCTCAGGTCATGATCTCAGTGTCCTGGGATCCAGCCTGGCATTGGGCTCTGTGTTCAGCGGGGAGCCTGCTTCTTCCTTTCCCTTTCCTTCTGCACCTCCCCCTGCGCTTGCTCTCTTTCTCAAATAAATGAATACATCTTAAAAAAAAAAACAAAACCCAAATATGACCCAAATGTCCATCGACTCATCAATGGATAAACAAAATGTAGTATATTCCAACAATGCAATATTATTTGACCTTAAACAGGAAGAAAATTCTGACACTTGCTTCAGGATGGATGATCTTGGAGGACATCACATTAAGCGAAATAAGCCACTCACAAAAGAACAAATGCTGTGTGATTCCATTTATATGAGGTGCCTTGCTTAGCCAAAATCATAGAAACAGAAGGTAGAATGGGAGTTGCCAGGTGCTGGGAGGAGGGAGTAATGGGGAGTAGGGACAGAG
The DNA here is from genome assembly GCF_004348235.1 of Phoca vitulina. Lineage (NCBI taxonomy): Eukaryota > Metazoa > Chordata > Mammalia > Carnivora > Phocidae > Phoca > Phoca vitulina. The sequence goes on from NW_022589712.1 coordinate 11,506,608, forward strand.
ATGATAAACAAGCAAATTAAACAAGAAAATAGTTGGTAGCGGCACTGTGCTAAGAAAGTTAAATATTTTTTACATTGTGACCTATTTCATTTATTTTTATTTTTAGTGATAAAAATATCTCTTCTCTCTTTCCTCCCCCCCCCCCCCCCCCCCAAATATATACACACACACACACCCTTGCAGTTGGGCTCCCAGCTTGACTGTGTACCAGTTAACCAAAGTTTGACTGTGAGGATGAATTGTGGCAACGCTGATATTTTGCAACATATGTCTTGTTTTGGTTTCAGAAAATAAGATGCATGAATAATAAAGTGTGTAATGATATAACTAAATCACATTTGTGGGATGTTCTTTGTTTTACAAATTAAAATGCACAAACAGCACAATCCTTTTGTCTTTATTAAACAGTTTGCTGGATTACCTCAACTTGGAGCATGTACATAAATATTCAAATTGAGGTTCTCACTCTGAGGCAATTTTGACATTTCCATATTGGGTTCCTCAGTGGTTTATCTTAGAAAAATTAACCACAGGTGACCAAAATATGATCACTTATATTTGTATTACAATTCTTCCAGTTATATACCTGACAAGTAGATAATTTCACCAAGTCTCCCAGATGAAGGTATTATAAAGGGTTTAACCACTTAAAGAATTAATAATAAAATGTTTATAGGGAGATAAAACTACCATTAGCTCAAATAGTCCAATTGATATCTCTGTGGCTCTGTGTCTATTTTCTATCACTCTGAGATGTTCTGGGTGGGAAGCACTTTTATTTAAAAAGAAGGTTATGCTAGCTAGCTGCTTCAACTGATTTCAATTGAGTATGTGAGCAGCATTAAGAAGGGAAGCATGGCAGCCAGATGCATATGGATGCAGGAACAAAACCTGCCCTAGCCCAGTCTCCCTTGCAATTCAGATGAATCCCTCGGGGACGGCGTCTTTCCATTCCACTCCCTGCTCTAGGCCTTTGCCACTTCGCAGATGATCGTAAAGGAAGGAGCCGTGTGTCCTTGGCAAGGGTGGAGAACAGAATTGGACCAGAATCCCATGATGCCGCATGGATGAGTGAACAAGCAGGAGACCCAGTGGTAGAAAGCACGTGTTTATGCCCCGGCTCACCACCACAAACAGCTCATCTCCAAGGAGAATACCACTGTCTTCCACGGTGCTGTGGTGAGGGTGTGACTGTCTATCATCTGAGAAAGTGTCCCATGAATATTTGCTGGACCTCAGAGTTGGCCATAATTTCACTGTCTTATGGGCGCTTCGGATAAATGCGCCCTTGTAATTGTCTCCTCCTTCCCACCCCCGCTTTTGCTGGAAACCTCACCCAGATTTCAGCCTATCCTGGCTGTGTGTTTCAGGTGTGGGGGCGGGTCGCCTGGAACACCTTGAAGATGCTGGTAGGTATAGAGCACAGCTCGGAGGCCGTGGCGGGGAAAGGTGGTGGTGTCAGTTCAATCAGCATCCACAGAGCAGCTCCGTCCGTGGAAAAAACACAAACTGGGCACCTCCAACCTGTTACATATCTGTAGCTCCATATATTGGAGTAAATTATGCTTTCAGGGATTCTCTCTAAGATGCTAGGTCAAATTCTCCCTTGCTGAAAGCAATTTTCAGGGCGAGTCCAAGGGCAGCTTTTGACCTGAGGTTATTAATCCATCATTACTGAAAGTTTCATTGTATAATATTAGATCATAATATCCTGAGTTATGGTTATTTAATACATATGTTGTCTCTTTTTGTCTCTGTCTCTGTCTCTTTCTCTCTCTCTATATATATATACATATGTATGTATTTATATGCATATACGTGCACACACATACAAATGTGTAAATACACATAGACAAAAGGGTCCTATTTATTTTACCTGCAATGACTACATTTTCAAGCTTTATAGGTTTATACTTTCTTGGGCTTAATGTTGCATTAATGCATTTTTGTTTGCCTGAATGACTTATCCCCAGCCCTAGCTTGAGTCTGTTCATTAAGATTTCATGAAGTCAGCTCTTGATGAATTCACAAGCCAGAACTGCAACTTTCTCACTGTTTTTGCCGTGTTAAAAAAGCGCAGCACCAGCTTTTCATACTGGTGGATGGTAGAGATAAATCCTCCAATGCCTACTCGTCACCTCAGGATGACAGAACTCCTGCTGAATGTACACGAGTCCTTTATTATGTGAAGTGATTTGAGTGAAACAAATGGGTTAGTTACTGTGTAGCAGGCTAAGAAGTGACTCCTTTAAAATGGTAAACATTACAGTACATGCTATCTGGAAAGAATTTTTTTTTTTTTTGCTGTGTGTTTGAGATTTCTGCAGTTGATGTGAAAGTTGAAGCTTTCTTTCGAGAGGAAAGTTTCAGAAAGGGGATGGGTACCCTCCTCAGGGATTTTTGAAGGACTTGCACAGCACTGGTCTTGTTCTAGTTGACAAGTTATTTTCAGGCATTTCCTCATTGAGGGTTTTAAAATCACAGAAATCCTATTTGGGGGATCATGGAGGTATTGCCTTGTCTTCAGTTTTTAGCTTTTTGAGCTCAGGGAAAGAATATGATTTGAGAGCAGGACACAGTGTATTGTCATCAAGGCCTCTGTGAAGTAATGGATTTGGGGGAGGGGAAATACCTTTACTTAAGTAAGATTAAGAAAGCTGGAGCATGAACACTTTCCACCCTGACTTTTGAGGACCGTCTTCAGTGTATGGCATGAAATATTCTGTGTTGAATGCTACTCCCAGAGAACCAAGAACATGGACAAGGGCTCAAGGATCTTGGTGCCTCTCTTTTCATGTGTCCCTTTCTTTCCTGACATGCTCCACTGCTGGGGCTTCTGGAAGGCATTTCTGTATGGCCAATTAAGTCAATAATGTGCATAACACTTTACTGAGTAAATACCAAGGATTAGAGACTATACATGCTTTTAAAGTTGTAGACATACAACCCCTTGCAAGGAAGTTTTTATCTGTTTTACTTTGAGGAAAGGAGATTTGGGAACACGTGCCTGGTGACTAGAAGATGTGGGCTCTGAACTTGGGCTTTCTGACTCTAGATGCTATGCCTTTTCTACTGCACACCGCACCATTACAGTACTTGTGATACCAGCTCAGAGCTGTAACAAAGAGACATAAGAAGGAAGTTCATTTTTCTCTTTTTTTTTTTTTTTAAAGATTTTATTCATTTGTTTGACAGAGAGACAGTGAGAGATAGTGAGAGCAGGAACACAAGCAGGGGGAGTGGGAGGAGAAGCAGGCCTCCTGCGGAGCAGAGAGCCGATGCGGGGCTCGATCCCAGGACCCTGGGATCATGACCTGAGCTGAAGGCAGCTGCTTAACGACTGAGCCACCCAGGCGCCCCAAGTTCATTTTTCTCTTATGAAGCAGACCAGTGTGGCCCAGAGGGTTTTCACACATAAGTCATCCAGGGACTCAGGCTGGCCATGTGGCTTGCTGTGCCCCAGCCAGTGGGAAGAAGCAAGTCCTCCATAGCAAGCTAGTGCCTAAGATGGTGACCAAGGTTTTGCCCAAGATGGTGTTCAAGATGGTGACAGAGTATTTGCATGTATCCATTCCACTTGAATCCCACCAGCCTGAACATCCCCATGCATCAGTGGAAGCAAGGCACTGTAGTGTCTGCCTAGGTGGCCAGGTGCCAAGGTGAAATGAAAGGGAAAATGGATATTGGGAGACAACTCTCTCTCCCTCAACCAGGGGACCTCCATAGTGCCTCTGCCCTCCACATTCATGGGACAGGAATAGCTGGAGCTTCAGGAAGAAAGGTGGTGAAGAAAGCAGAACTGAGACTGGTTCTTAAAATTCTGCATTTTAAGGTTCTGGTTTTCATAGTATTTGTCAGGATCTGAACATAATCTGCCCCCAAATTCCCTGTTCGGTGAAGATAACTTTTTCTTTCATGCTGCTCACTGGCTCTTCACAGTAACCCAGAACTTGGTCAGTTTCAGGGTACTTCTTGTTCCAGAAGGTGGTACCAAAGCACCAACTAGCTTGATTTCTGTTTTGAGGTCCTCTCAACAGGGCCATATACCTGCAAGTTGAGCTGCTTCGATGGTTCCAGATGTTCCAACGGTGCTTAACTCCTGCGATAGTATTTTATTTCTCGCCATTAGCTGATCCAGACTGTGGGCTGTTGAACACTTTTTGGAGCTGGTATGATTGTGTGAAAAACTCTTATTTTGGGGGGTGCCTGGGTGGCTCTGTCGTTAAGCGTCTGCCTTCGGCTTAGGTCATGATCCCGGGGTCCTGGGATGGAGCCCTGCATTGGGATCCCTGCTCGGCGGGGAGCCTGCTTCTCCCTCTCTCACTCCCCCTGCTTGCATTCCTTCTCTCGCTGTCTCTCTCTCTGTCAGATAAATAAAATCTTTAAAAAAAAACCAACTCTTTTTTTTTGCTCCTATTGTTTTTTTATTTTTTCTCCTTGAATTTCTGCCTCATTTTAACTTTTTGTACCACTATAAGTTTGATAAAATACAGAGATTTATTTGTTCATTTAATATGTTTAATGAGAACCTACCACATGCCTGCTGTTTTTTTATGAATTGGGGATTCAGCATTGAAGAGAACAAAGTCCCCACTTTCAAAGAGCTTACATGCCAATGTGCATGGGGGAGGGGGGAGGAGGCAGCAGGCAAGAGACACCCAAACATGCAAATATTCCATATGTTACTTGGTGAATCGTGTTACAGAGATAAGCAGAGAAAAGGGTGTGGAGACTGGGTTATTTTAGAGGAGGAGTAAGGCTGGACTCTGTCAGTGACATTTAATCTGAGACTGGAGTGAAGTGAAGGAGTAAGACATTTCAAGATCAAGGCAGAGTTGAAGAACTGCAAAGTCAACATGCCCACAAAGTAGCAGGGAGAGGAGTAGAAAATGAGGTCAGAGAGGTAGTCACAAAAGATATCAGTAAGTGAAGGTAAGGACTTTGGATTTTATTCTGAGTGAGACAGGAAGCTTTTCAAATATTTTGAGGAGAGAAACCAAATGACCTGATTTCCATACTGTAAAGGTCACTCCAACTTAGAAGTCCGTCTCTCTTACTTCCACCATCTTCCATTGGTCACATAACCAGCTCTGATTCAATGGAAGGGTACTATGGAAAGACATGATACTAAGGGGCAAGATTACTTGGGTCATCTTGGAGGCTGGCTGATGCATGGATATCTAATTGTTCCAACACTGTTGGAGAAAATGATATTGTCCCTATTGAACTACATTGTCACCCTTATGAAAATTAATTAGCCATGGATTATGTAGGTTTATTACTGGACTTTCTATTCTGTAACATGAATCTATATTTCCTAATTATACCAACACCACACTGTCTTAAAGGAATTTATGAAATAAGTTAATGTAAGGCATATATCTTTGTTCTCATTTTGGGAGTTAGTTTAGGTCCTTCGAGTTTGTATATACATCTTAGAATTAGCTTGTCAATTTTAAAACAAAAAACCAAAACCCACTTATCGGGGGGTGCCTGGGTGGCTCAGTCAGTTAAGCACCTGTCTTCTGCTCAGGTCATGATCTCAGAGTCCCGGGATGGAGTCCAGTGTCGGGATCCCTGCCCAGTGGGGAATGTGCTTCTCCCTCTCCCTCTGCTCCTCCCCTTGGCTTGTGCTCTCTCTCTCAAACAAATAAATAAGATATTAAAAAAAAGCCTATTAGGATTTTGATTAAGAGTGTATTGAACCTATAGATCAATTTGAGGAGCCTATACAGCTAAACATTGCTGAGAATTTTGTTCCATAAACATGATACATTTCTACCTTTGTTTAGATATTTTTTAATGTCTCATAACAATGCTTTGTAATCTGCAAGTTAAGGTCTTTGCTCATACTTTAAGTATATACCTATGTATTTTATGTGTTTTGACACTATTATAGATTTTTCTTCATTTCAATTTCCAACACTGCTGCCAGCATATGGAAATATGATTGAATTTATTTATTGACATCTTATGACCTTAGTAAACTCACTTATTAGTTCTCCTAGCTTCTGTGTAGATATTTTTTCCTTAGTTTCTTTAGGATTTTGTACAAATACAACCTTAATGCCTGTGAGTAAAGAAAGTTTTATTTCTTCCTTTCCAATATGTATGCCTTTTATTTATTTTTCTTACCATATTGCACTGACTAGGTCCTCTAATACAATGTTGAATAGAAGTGGTAAGAACAGTCTTACCTTGTTCCTAACCTTAAGAGGAACTCATTCGGCCTTTCACCATTAAGTATGATGTTAAGTGTAGAATTGTCATAAATGCTGTTTTTCAGGGCGCCTGGGTGGCTCAGTCGTTAAGCGTCTGCCTTCGGCTCAGGTCATGATCCCAGGGTCCTGGGATCGAGCCCCACATCGGGCTTCCTGCTCGGCGGGAAACCTGCTTCTCCCTCTCCCAGTCCCCCTGCTTGTGTTCCCTCTCTCGCTGTGTCTCTCTCTGTCAAAGAAATAAATAAAATCTTAAAAAAAAAAAAAAAGTTTCAAAAAAAAAAATAAAATAAATGCTGTTTTTCAGGTTGATGAAATTCCCTTCTGTTTCATGTTTGCTGAGAGTTTTTTCATTGTGAATGGATATTGAATTTTGTCCAATTCTTTTGCTGCATCTATTGAAATGAACATATATTTTTTCTCTACTTAGTCTGTTAATATGGTAAATAAAGTAGATTTTTCTAATGTTAACCCAGCTGTTGATTTCTCCAATCCCAATAGGTCATGCTGTATTGATTTTTGATTTATTGCTAAATCCAATTTTCTAGAATTTATTAATTATTTTTGCTATTATGTTTGTTACAATTTTGGCTTATATCTTTCTTTTCCTGTAATATCTTAATCTAGTTTTGATACCAGGGCTGTGCTGGCTTCAAAAATAGTGTGGCAGGTGTTCTGGCCTCTTTTATTCTCCAGAAGACTTTGTGTAGAATTGCTTTTTTGCTCCTCTGTTTGCTTGAATTCACCATTAAGTCATCTAGACCTGGATCTGGAGTTTTCTTTGTGGGAAGGTTTTTTTATTCACAAATTCAATTTCCTCAATAGATACAGAACTATCGTGTATCTATTTCTTTTTGGTAGTTTGTGTCTTTTGGGAATTTGTCTGTTTTATTCAAGTTGTCAAATTTATTGGCATTAAATTATTCATGATATTCTCATATTATGCTCTTAGAGCATGTAGAAACTCTAGCTGTATTCTTTCTTTTATTTGATATTGATTTTTGTCTTTTTTTTCTTCATCACTGTTAACGGTTTATCAATTTTATTGATCTTTCTCAATAAAACAGCTTTTTATTTTACTGATAGTTTCCCTATAACTTTTCTGTTTTCTATTTTATTGCCTTCCATTCTTATTTTCATTGTTTTCTTTCTTCTGCCTGCTTTGAGTTTAATTTTCCATTCTTTTCCTAATGCCTTTACATATAAGCTTAAATAATTGAGTCTCATATTTGTAAATTTTCTAATAGAAGATTTTAATGCAATAAATTTTCTCTACATACACTTCTTTAGCTGATTCCCCCCAGATTTTGATATGTTGTTTTTTTGTTTTCATTTAGTTAAAAAATAGTTTTCTGACTTTCTTTGTGGATTTAAAAAACCCTAATATTAGGGAATTTTTCAGAAATCATTTTTTAATTGATTTCTATTTTATTTTCATTATGAACAGATGAAATTATTGAGTTTTGTTTTATAGTCCAGAATGTGGTCCATCTTGGTGAGTGTCTTACATGCAGTTGAAAAGAATGTGTTTTCTGCTGTTGTTGGGTAGAGTGTCCTACAAATTGACATTTTTTGCTGTCTTATTTTGTGTCAATTTGTAGGATACAACTTATTTGTTTTCTTGTTCAAGTACTTTATATCCTTATTAGTTTTTTGTTTAATCATTTTATCAATTATGGAACAAATTAGATATTGGAGAAAAGAAGATCAGAGACATTGAAGGCATAGCACTAGAAGCTATTAAAAATGAACACTCAGAGGAAAGAAAAAAAAAGACCAAAGAAGTGGGGAAAAACTTAGGGGGCAAAGAAAAAAAATGAAAAAAAAATAGTGCCCCCCAAATTTTCCAGTTGATGAAAACCAAAAACACACAGAGCCAAGAAGTTCAGTGGATCCTAAATAGAAGAAACAGGAAAAACACACAAAAAACCCCACATCATAATCAAAGTTTTTGAAAATCTGTGTTAATTAGACAATTTTTAAAAGCAGCCAGAGATAAAACACACATTCTGTATCGAGAAACAAAGAAAAGAATAGCAGCATATTTCTCATCAGAAACCATGCAGACCATCAGACAATGGAAGGACATATTTGAAATGTTGGGGATAAAATCTGCCAGCCCACAATTTTATGTCCAGCAAAACTACCTTTTAAAAATGCATGCAAAATAAATACTTTAGGACCAACAACAGCTAGGAGAATTCATCATTGAAGACATCTACTAAAAGAAACATTAAAATAATTTATCCAAACATAAAAAAATTATGGCAGATGGGTATCAGGGCCTCCAAAAAAGGATGGTTAGTACTCCAAGTTGTAAACATGTGTGCAAATATAGAAGGCATTTCTTCCCTATTTTAAAATTTCTTTAGAAGATAATTGATCATTAAAAGAAAAACCAGTAAGCTTTTATTGTAGGATTTATAATCTAGTAGATGTAAAATGTATAATAAGAATGCACAATGATGGAGGATAGAAGTATATCATAAGATTCTTAGACTACATGTGAAGGGGTGAAATATAAGTTAAAGGTAAACCCTGACAAGTTGAAGACATATATTATAAATCAATCCTGAGTAATTTTCAATTCAGATGTTTTACTTTATTTTTAGAGTTTCAATTTCTTTCTATCTCTTCCATTTTTCTCTTCCTCATGTTCATGTTTTTTTTTCATCCTTGAATATATTTTATGATTTGTGAGCAGAGTAATTGCCCTTAGAGATCTCTGCAGCTTTCTCTCCAGGGAGCTGCCTTCTTTTTGGTATTCAGTGGTAGTCCCCAGAGTGAAAGAAATTCCCTGCCTCTTTTTGTCCAGAGTTCCAGTCTCCCACAATAAAACCCAAGATATCATCCTAAGTGGAGAAACAAAATTCCTCCAGCATCACTGTACTCCACATTCCTCTGGGGAGCTAGCTATATAAAGCAAACACCAAGAAAACAAGCAAAGAGAAGAGAACGTCTGCACACCCTGTTGTGAAGGGCCATGAATTACCTTTATCACCTCCACTCAACCACCACCACAGGTTCTGCTAGGCTGCTCCTCCCAGTGTTTTGACCTGGATCTGCTTCTAGTCATGGAGCTAATGCAGTCACAGAGCTCACCTTGTTTTCCTTCTCTCTGGAGTCACGGTCCAATGATGACTGTTATCCAATGTCTGAAAACCATGGTTTCATATGTTTTTTTCCATTGTTTATGACAAGAGGGCAGTTTGAGTAAGACATGATATTTTATAGGAAATGGACTTCCCCCCAAATTCTCATGTCTCCCTCCCATGTTGGGGTGTCTTAGTTGCTACCCCTTTGTGCTCTCAAAGCTCTGCATTTACACTCTACCTCTTCACACTGTATTTTAACTTTTACTTCATAGGCCCCTCTCTCCTTCTGGCCTTTAAATCTTGAAAGCAGTGGCTGCCTCACTCATCTTTCTGTTTTAACACTTAACATAATATCTGCACAGAAATGATTCTCAAAAAATATTTAGTCAAGCTTTCTAATGTTGTTGGGTCCTTGGAATATGTGAGGTAGCAAATATCCCGTGCACATCAGGGATAGCAGAAACAAGACACATGTCTTGCCACTTCCTCTATCAGAGTCCAAGGCAGGCATCATTGATCACCAGGGATTCTACTTTCACCTGAGCCGAAACATGGCTTTTAACTCCTTCCTAACACGATTTCAGATATCTTCTACCAATCAATACAAGATCACTCTTATGCTGAAACTTATTTGCCTTCCATGAATTAGCAGTATCTTTTCCTATAAATAACATTTTATTTTATTTCCTTAGTATATGACACTTATTATGTGTTAGCTTCACTCTAAGCATTTTAAAATATCAACTACTTTATCTTTATTACAATTGTATGTTTTGTCAGAACTTGTATGTATGAGCTCCATTTCACAGATGAGGAAGTCATGGCACAGAAAGGATAAGTAACTTATGCAAGGTCATACACCTCGTAAGTGGTGGGTAAGGATGCTACTGCAGGGAATCTGCCTTAGTATCCATGCTCTTCACTGTTACATTACGCCACCCCTCCCCACTATGGCCCAAACCCACTAAAACATTTCTCTTTGGGAAGAAGCTAAGAAAGTGGTTAACACCTTTTCTGACAAGCTACAGGAAAAGCCAGGCAAGAACAGATGGGGCATGGAGTTAAAAGTACCTTAGGCCTCTTAGAACACAAGGGAACAAAACCAATGTTCCTCTTGATTTATTCATTTAAGAAATACCCATTATCCTCTTTCCCAGGCACTGCTGGAAAGGAAAAGCAAACGTTAAGCCAAATGAAGCACGGGACAGTTACAGACTGCCAGGTGTCACCTCAGACACACAAACAATCAACTTTATGTGAGCTCAGCTTAATTCCAGAACCTGTCAGCTAGAACAACAGATATAGCTTATGCCTGGATAGGACTTTTTTTTTGGAAACTGGAATTGTGAAGGGGCTGGGGCTGGGCTGGGGAGTTGGGAAAGGCAGGAGGTGACCTCCATCTTTATTTTTTAATATCCACTGCCTGTCATGGGTGCACCATCCTTGTAGGTATCTTCTCAACCTCGTGTGGCTATTTTCTAGGGCACACAAACTGTGTTCTGTTCCCCCACCGACCAGAGCAGAGAAGCAGCAAGAGACCAAGCAGGAAAAGAGTCAAATATCTTACGTCACATTTTTGTCAGAAAAGGCAGATAATTCATGACACTTACACAACAAGGTGAGCAGACATTCTCTTCTTCTCTTTGTTTGTTTGTTTTCTTGGTGTTTGCTTTATATAACTAGCTGCCCCAGAGGAATGTGGAGTGCAGTGATGTTGGAGGAATTTTGTTTCTCCATTTAGGATGATATCTTGGGTTTTATTGTGGGAGACTAGAAGTCTGTTCAAAAAGCGGTGCGGAATTCCTTTCACTAGAATTCTGAGAATTGGCTAGTCAGCTTGACCTTTGCCCCCAAGTCATCCTTGGGTGCCCCGGAATTCCACAGAAATGCTGAACACAAATCCAGACCATGTGCTTCATTATTAAGATGGTAATTATCCAGGCTGATACTGTGTGTGTGTTAGGCTATTTGTCATCGCCCAAGGTCATTCATCCTGTGCTCTGGTGGAGGAAAAACATCTATTTCATTTGAATACTTTGGGAAAAATCTCATTTCACAGGGATTCTACCTTGCACTTCAAAGCCTGTTGGATACTATGTTTCTCAGTAGCCCCAGAGCAAAATATTGTCAGAACATACGTTTTTTAACGGGTTGCTATACTTCTCTTTGTCTTCCTGCAGTACAGAAAGTTGCCTATGAGTGCACATGCTTTCTGGGGCCCAGGAGACTTGGGGGTAAAGTCTCCAGTTCAAGAAGAGTGCCATCCCTGTCGTTTCTCCCTTGGAAGTGGGCTATGGACCACAAGGTGAAGAGAGGAAACCCCCCCTTCCCCTCATCAAGGATCAACCACTGGCTTGGTCTGGAATGGAGGTCATGCCTCTACAACGCTGGACAATTGGTTGGATGTTGAGGAAGTTATGCCTTCCCCAAATCTATCTTTTCAGATAATAAAGTTAGGAGTTTAATGTATATTCTTGTTTGTGTATAGATAGGGTTGTTAGGATCTAGGTAAAACAAAATTAGGTTTTGTTATTTTTAGGGCAAAACTTACATACATTGAAACAAAAACAAGAAAGACAAAATGAAATGGAAATGAGGTCCCCCTCCAGAAACCGATCCCTACTAGCACTTCTCTACCTCAGAGAAAATCGTGTTATTAGTTATGAGTTCTGTATAATGGGTAATTTTTGCACATACGAGCATGTATTAACTTTTATATTAGAGTGTTTTCCATGTCCTACAAATAGATATGGAGCTTGCTGGGGACTGTGGTGGTAGGGGTTCTTAGGACTACAGGTCAAGAAATTACCCTCCTTGGAAGCAGGAGGAAACCTACTAGCTTAAATTTCATCATTTTATACTAGAGGATAGGTTGGGGAGGAGAGGCTTGTAATAATTATGTTACAATATAAATAATGGTGTCTACAATGCAATAGGCATCATGCAAAGAACTTTATATATGCGGGACCAACTACATAATTTGTAGGGTCCATCCTAAAATGTATACTTCAGATTCTCCTTCCTCAAAAATTAAGAATTTAAGACAGGACAGCAGAGCATTATCCCAAGCAAGGGGTGTACTAACACAGGCTGCTGTGTGACTGAATGGTTTGCACACCCATGAAGCTGGCCCTGTGTATTCATTTTCAAATTTACCCATGAAGCCATCCCAGGGTGGAAGCATCACTGCTTTCATTTTGCAGATGGAGGCTGAGATTTAGAAATTTCAATTCTCGATCTCTTTTCCAGTGCATTTACCTGTTGGATAGCGTGGCTTGAAAACAGTGTCCACACCAAAACAATACGAGATCCCAAAAGAAGGAAAATATTTGACCCTGATACTGGTCATCTGGACAATGTGAATTTTATATGTTAGAGTTGCTCCAACTTCCAGCTACCAGATGTCTGTAAAAATTCATAGCAGGCTATTAAATTTAGCAGATCCTGTCTTAATTAGATTAGCTTTTGCACAGCATGATGGCAGAGTGTCTCTCTGATGGAGGGTTTATAAAGATTTCTGGTGGGAATTCTCTATGGAAGATGGAGTCTTTTATCCACAGAGACTGACAAATAGAAGAAAAAAAACCCACCTCATAATAGTATAAAAATGTGGTCATGGTGTGTCAAAGCAGAAACATGGGTCTTTGTTTCATTGATGTTTCCTTTTTATTTGGCTTAAGAACAGGGATGGTAGGGGATAAAGATGGGGGAGGGGTGTTCAAAACAACCAGCCAGGAGAAGAGCACAAGGGAGGTGAAAAACTACAAGCAAATTCTTGTCGTCAAATCCTCCAATAAATCTAGCACCAAAGGAGTGCTAAGCGCTCAGTTGCCTGTCAGTACATGAGTTATTTTTTTTTTTTTCAGACAAGAAACAAAACTGCACAGTTTGTCTTGAGCTGGTCTTACGTGATTAAACTCCTCATCTATTCTCGCTCTCCATTTAAGGTCACTCAGGAAGACTCACGTGACCCACAGAGTCCCTTTTTTGTCTCATCCTCTCTATTCTGTCTGGGGCAGAGGCCCTAACCTGCAGTGTTGTGTGGAATAGTGCTTGTTTATTGACGGGGGTACACAAATGGTGACAGTTCTGAGAGCTCCCCAGCTCTTCTGGGGGCCCTGGTGTGTAGGTCACTCCAGCAGGAAGGCAGGTGGGAGCCATTTTTCTTGTCATATGATTCACCAATGGAAAGGTCACGTTCAAGCAAAGAACTTCATCCCTGGGCTGTGGAGTCTGTGGAGAGAGACTGAGAGCACAAAGGAGAAGATGATAAAAATGTGTTCCCACCTCCCAATCTCCCTGCTCCGGGGCAGGAGAGGAATTTGGGGTTTTCAAACCCCAAAGCGCGTGAAAGCAGGACAAGAGAGCGCTGGTAGAAAGAATGGCCCATCATTTGCTCCAGGGCAGGCTGATCCGATTCACATCATACACAGGCAGGGTTACTAGGCAACTGATTAAATAAACGTGCTGGTCCTACAAGCAAGCTCGCAATTAATTAACTTAACCATTTTCATTTCGACTGTTTTCTTCCCTTCTCCACCTCAACCTGATTTGAGATACTGAAATGTGAGAAGCACCAGGGAGGAGGGGGCTGAGGACCCATTTTGCCTTCAGTGGGAAGGTCCCGATTTCTATGAGTTCTTCCTACACCTGGAATGGAAGAACCTGATCGGCATGTAATTCGACTTTTGAGCACATAAGAAAATAGACACCAATGGCCGTAAAGGGTGCTAGTCATGTATTTATTTAAAATCTGTTATTCTTCCTAATCAGGCTAGTCAGTGGGTGGAACAAGATGAAGAATTTATTTCAGTAGACAGATTGTTTCCATGTAATATGGCTTTGCTGGTGCTCCATGTGCATCCCCCTACATGCTATGGGGATGGGAGGCAGAGCTTTTAACCAGCCCAGATGGTCATATTCCTGGAGGCCAAGAGGCCTGAATCTTGTCTTGAAAGATGGGAGAATCAGGAGAACAACCCACGTGAAGGGGCATTTCGGGGAGAGGGTCGAAAGTGGACAAAGTCCCAGTTATATTGGTACCATTATGAACGATTTGGTTTTGAAAAGGTAAAAGATGCAAGGTCAGGAATGGGGCTGGAATCAGGGTCTGGGCCAGATTATAAAGACCCATTCCTATCATGTAAAGAGTTTACAATTCATCCCGCAGGCAGGAGAAACCACTGAAGGATTTTATAAGGGAAGTGGCGCAGGTAGATGTGCATCGTAGATAGCTTACTCCTAGTCATATAGAATTAGGATTTAAGAGGACACTAAAAGAGAGAAGACACTGAAGAGGTTTTTGTAATAGTTCAGAAGGCAGAGGAGGAAATGAAGTGGGGCTGGGGAGGAGGGAGAAGTCACAGAGGCAAACTACTTGGTGCTGGGAGGTTGATGGGGAGTGGGATGGGAAGGCTGGGGAGGGTCTAGGGGACAGCCAGACCTGATCTGAGAGCGGGAGTGGGTAGTGGAGGTATCACCTGAAGGTGGGAGTGCAGCAGGAGGAGCTGGACCCTGGCAGAAGGCAGAAATAAATGAACCTGACTCACACTTGTTGAATCTGAGGTTCCTGTGTCCAGCAGGCTACTGGTTAAATAAAGCCATTACTTAATCTTCCCTAAAAGACAGGAATTAGGGGAGATTTCTTGTAGAACCTACATTCCACAATAGACTCGTATAGAATTTTATTTCTACAGTTATATTTAAAGCAGGATATAGAATGTGTAGACAGAAGGTGTGGGGTGTGGAGAAAGGAGAGCCGCGACTAGAGCCTTTTTCACTTAAACATATTTTATTAACTGCCAAAGAAAATAAAGACCTAATAGCATCGATAGAGTTATTATTAATCATAAGTACTTGGTTCACTCTAATCTCTCCTTCTAATTATGGGATGGAGTTGTCATATTCAAATGTGAAACAGGCTGGAACTACCCACGGTGAAGAGATGAGCCCCTGGCATATGAATCATCCTGAAAGATCTGATGTCCCCTGTGCCCTGGATCAAACGCAGCCGTCAGCCTCTCTGGCGAGGGCGAGATCATCTCTAATGGCAGAAAGGGCTCATGGCACCAGGGACCGAATGAGAGGCTCCTGGCTGCCGTACAGGAGCACTGAATAGAGAACTATTTCTCCAGGTCCTGGGAAACAGATTCTGTTTCCTTTTGTAAGTGGAAGATTTATGGTCTTGCTTTTACATTTGCCTCAAACCGGCCATATCTCTGTGTAGCCAGTGTTCAGCATTTTTCAGTGAAATGTGAATGACCATTCTGGACACACAGGTGGTGATTCAAAGAAGGGGAGTGGTAAATGGCATAGTGCACACATGCAGTAGGTTAGAAGGAAGATGCTTTAACAGGTAGAAGTAACTGAGGACACGTGTCCGTCTTACCCCAGGTATTATACTCATTCCCTAATTAAAAAAAATCTTTAAATCTCTATCTTCTATAACATGTCTTTTTTTAATTCATAGACTATTTCATAAGCTATAGTGATTTTATCTGTGGAAGTGGCTATAGATGGTTCAATGCTGGTGAAATAGTTCACTAAAAAATTTGAACATGTCTTTTCTATTATTTGCTGAGCTTGCTGCTTGTGACCTTGCTTCTCAGACACTGTCTTTCCCAAAAGAATTATTATTTTTTTTCCTGATTGCTTCTCTTCAGGCACAAATGCTTGCTGAAATGGCTCCAAGGGAGCCCTTATTCCAAGCGACACTGTCCACTTAAAATGTGGGCAGTTTTATTCAGCACTGTAATGCTCCAGCCCTCACCGCTCTGGCCATTTAGTCCAGTTGGCCCAGTCATGGGCTATTCAAAGACTTTTGCCCCCCATCTTGGTAGAGATCTGGATTTCACAGTTGCCATGGGCTTGAAGCTACAGGGAAGCCAATTGGAAATGTAGCAAGCTGAAAAAAATCATTGTTACTTGCTTTTAAACTTTATGTTAAAAATGTCATACTTAAATTTATGTATTTATTTTTAAAGGTTTATTTATTTATTTATTTGAGAAAGAGAGCAAGAGAGCTTGAGCGCAGAGAGGGACAGTGGGAGAGAGAGAGAGAGAGAGAGAGAGAGAGAAACGCAGCAGACTCCTCTCTGAGCTCGGAGCCTGACGCAGGGCTCCATCTCAAGACCCTGAGATCATGACCTAAGCCAAAATCAAGAGTTGGATGCCCAACCGACCATGCCACCCAGGGGGCCCTGTCGTACTTAAACTTATTTTAATGCAATTCGATGTTGTTCTTCCCCACCATTTTGTTTTACTTAAGTTCCACATCACTCAGGAGGAAGCTCGAGATGTTAATTGATTTTAAACTTTGTTAACTTAATTTATGCGTGTTAATATTGTGGGGAAATGCGAACAAATCAAAAGAAGATAGAAAAGGAGGGAAAATGAAGAGTAAAAAAAAAAAAAAAGTCAATAGAAACAAATCCAAAAATTCACAATGAATGTAAATGGAATAAATTTTCCAGTTAAAGATTGGAGAGCATTAGATCAGATTATTGTAAAAAACAAAAATAAGAAAATAAACTCCAACTATGTTTTATGTATAGAAATCTCAACTGAAACATAAAGACATAGAATCTGCACTAATATATGTCATTCATTGATTTTAGTGATTGTATAGTATTCCATTAAATCCATCACAATTAATTTATCTTCTTATCAAAGAACATTTAGGTTGCTTCAAGTTTTTCACATACAAACAATATTGATGGTTTTAAAACTTGCCTTAAAATATCTATTGTCTAATATTAATATGGGTGTTTTATTTTGGTTAATATTTTCCTTTTTTTTCAAACTTTCTATGTCTATACACCAGAGTTTTTTAAAGTTGTACAGATCACTGCAATATCAGAACAGATTGGCACAAGGGTTTCAGATGGGACTACTCAATATTTTGTTAATTGTTGTCATTAATGATCATTATTGTTATTTCTGTAAAAATAACAACTTGCTGATTCTCCCTTTCTCTATTTCGTGGATGTTTTCAGTTCCTGCCTCTGTCTTTGCCACTTGTGGTGATTTTGGGTGCACTGGCACCTCAGTCAGCAAAGCTCTTTCAGCCCCAAGAAGAGTGATATTTGAATTGTTCTATCTTTGTCAGGCCCCTGGGAGTGCAGTATTTGCTCTTTCAGCCCAGTTAGACTTAGGGTAGTCAACCTACCTTACCTTTTCCAAAACAGAGGAAACACCATTAATAATTTTCTAAGGAATATTAATACCCAAAGATAGAAGACACACCCTAAAAATCAGTATTATTGAGGTACAATTGGCACACAATAAAATATACCCATTTTAATCATACTTAATGTGCCTTGACAAACTTATACATGCATGTAACCACCAAACACATCAAGATATAGGACATTTTCATTGCTCTGAAAAAGCTCTTCCTAGTCAGTTCTTCCAAATCCCTAGCCACAGGCAACTGCTGATATGTTTCCTGTCAGTTTAGATTACATTTATTTTTCCTACCCGTTCTATGAGTGAAATCATACCAAATGTACACTTTCGAGTCAGGCTTCTTTTGCTCAGCATAATGTTCTGAGCTCATCCTGTGTTGTGTGTGTATCGGTGGTTTATTCCTTTTTGGTTATTGAGTAGTTTTTGATTGCATGGATGAACCACAATTTGTTTATCCATTCACCAGTTGATGGACATTTTGGTTGTTTCCAATTTGGGTTATTGTGAATAAAGCTGCTATCAACACTGCAAGGCACACAACTGTAGATTTCTCTTTAAACTCTCCTTTTCTCTATTCCAAAAGATTTGGGGTTCCGAAGCCCTTAACCTCTCAGGTCTCATAAGATATTTCTGAGATAAGATACATTGGACATTAGGACATCATTGGACTCTCATTTCCTTTAAGAATCAGTATCTAAGCCACATTGTAGAAAACAAAACAAAAACAAAAACGAGTTCTTGAGACCTATAAAAATATTATTTTTATTATCACCATTATTATTTTATAGCTAATTCTGTCATTTCTCTACATACTTGATGATGCCATGTATATATGGGATTGGCACCAACTGTTTTTAAAACTATTTTCCTTCCTATTCCTCACTGATTTTAGTCTTTCCAACATAAATATAATGAAATCTTTCTTATTCTTGCATGGCCTGTCCTTTCTACTATTCTCATGACTCTTCTTAACTGTGTTTAGATGAGGACTGGACCTTCCAGTCTTCAGGGTTCCTTGTTGGGAGATGGACAAGGAAGGCCAGGTTGAGTCGGGGAACACAGAACAGTATGAAGAGGAAAACAAGGAGGAAGGCAGGAGAACTGTAGACTGAGAAAAATAACACAAATTAGAGGACATGGAAAACTTTCTTCCTTATTGAGGGCAATGGCATTGGGAAAGTGTTATTCAAGAGATATGCACAAGTGTAAAAAAGCAAAATATGAACATCAATGAGCTATTTTCTTTTCCTATTAAAAAATGCTACATGAAAATGTATACCAGCACAGGTAAATTTATGAAATATAATTTAGCTATGGGTTATGATTGTTAAGTTGAAAGGAGAACGTGAAAGAGGGTGTCCATGTTTATAGTTCTTGGTCTCCCATTTCTTCTCCCTGCTCTGTCATGTGGTTCTGGCCACCATTGTCTATATAGAACTTAGCATACCATTAAATAGACTGGGCAATGAGCCCTGAGGAGGTGTGGCTTGGCACCCACACACTCACTCATGAAAAGGGTGACATATGTCTGAGTGGCTTGAGAAGACAGCAGAAGACATGTACAATGGTCCCCCAATCCAAGCTTTTCTTTAAATTTCCCTCTTTCTTGTTATGTCTGCATCATTGACAACCTTAATCACCTTCCTTCTTAAAAATTTCTTCCTCCTTGACTTCCAAATTATTTCCTTACCCTCTGTGGTTGGCTGAGGAGTGGCCCTAGAAAGTTACCTGCTTCTTAATTCCTAGAACATGTGAATGTAAACTTATATGACAAAAACATATACATACATGCATAAATACATATGTATACTTATATATACATAGTAAAAACAAAAAAAATACAAGAATTTTTGCAGATGTGACTAAGTTAAAATCTTGAGACGGATTATTCTGGATGATCCACGTGAGGCTTAAAATACAATCCCAAGCATCCTTCTAGGAGAGGCAAAGGAAGATTGGACACAAGCACACAGAGGAGAAGGTGCTGGGAAGACAGAGCAAAGAGATATTTGAAAATATTGGTCTTGAGATTGGGATGATACACCCACAAACCAATGAATGCCAGTAGCAACCAGAGGCTGAAAGAGACAAGGGAGGGGTTCTTAGAGCCTCCAGAAGGAATGTAGCCCTGCTGACACCTTGATTTCAGTCCCGTGATACTGACCTGGGGCTTCTGGCCTGCACAACTGAGAGAATACATTTCCATTGGTGTAAGCTGTGATTTCTTACAGCAGCCCCAGGAAGCTAATACACTCAGTTTGACAGTTTCTTGTCTGCCTTTCTCCCTTCTCTCCACGCCCACCCCTCTCTTTAGCATATCCAAATAACAGAGAGAATTTAAACTCCTGATCTTCTGAACTCTTTTTTTGAGTGTTTGCATCTCCTTCTGTGATTCCTGTGAGTTTGTAAATCAGTATTTCTGGTCTCAGCTTTGCAATTGTCACTTAGCCAGCCTGAGGATTTTCCACATTCTAAACCCTCTGCTCACTGTTTCCATTGAGGTAATAGGATGTGAGGGGTCTTAATACACGCTGCACAGAAGATTTCTGTGGTTAAATTACCTTGAGAATTGCTGGCTTAAACAAAGTGAAAGAATGTTAGTCCTTTACCAGGAGGCTTCTCCTCTAATATGTTCTGAGATCTTCCTCGGGAAATGCCTGCTGAAGTGGTGATTTAATTGTAGATTAAACCCAATTCCTTGTCTGGAAGCTTCCGTACCCACAGGCTTCACCTAGAGAAGGCCTGCCCTTCTGCTTCTGCTCTAGCCGCTCCCCTTCTATCGGTGCCGCCCGCAGGCACTCCTGGCCCATGATGGCCGCCTGCCAAGGACAGGCTTCATTCCTCTTCCTGCCTGACTCTGCGCTTCACTTCGAGTGCAGCTCGTGAAGCTGCTGTGGGTAGAAAGACAAACGAGATTTTCTTCTGTCTTTTTTCCCTTTGTAGTATGCAGGGTACAATGGAGCCCAGAGTAAGAACATAGAGAGTCCAAATTTGAAAATAATAATGGCAATCTCATATACTTTCGGTCTCCAGGGAAAGAGTGATAAGCTACTGTGCCTTTAAAACCCAAGCAAACACAATTCTTGAAAATGTGGTTAGCCAAGTAACCCCAGGAAAGGTAATGAAAGATAGATTTGGGGAGAAATTGGGAACTGGAACTCAAGTCCACGTAGGGTGGCCATCTGCTTCTCCCCAGACTTTCTCAGCCTCCCAGCATTGGCCGATGGCCCCCAGCGACTGTGAGGCATTCCAGGGGACTCGTAAGCATCTTCTCCTGAGCAAATTTACCATGTTCAAGCCCAGCTGCCTGCTGGCTGAGTCTGTTCTCCATGCTCTCTGGTATCCTTGGCTGTTCAAGACCTCACCACAATGGCTTCTAACCTGGGGTCCTCGCACCCCTCAGCATTCTGAAATAATAATTGGACTCTTGGGCTATTTTCAATATTTCAAAAATCAGTGGTTCTCTGCAGTGAGGCTGTGATTATTAACCATGAAGTCACCATGTTTTTTGGTGGAGGGGGGATCATTTTAAATCAGTTGTACTGATAATATAAGTTAGTCTGTGATGATTAAAAGCTCTAACTGGCAATTCTGCATGTTGTCAGTGAACACAAATGATGAAACAAATTAATCAGCAAGCAATAAATGTTGTGTGGTTAGTAGACAAAAATTTGTAAAAATATGCATCCTACTGAGAAAAGTAATAAAGATAGCCCTCGGTGGGGAAGGAAATGGGGCATTCCGCTGTAAATCTTTCCCAGACGGTCTTCACACAAATTCTTAACCTGATTACTCACTTTCTATTTTATTTTTTTCTCCCTTTCCTGAAGATTATTCTGCATCTACCTCCTGCCCCCCCTTCCCCTTCTTTACCATACGATAAGTACCTAGCAAGTGATTTGCAGCATGGTTCTGCAGTCCCTAAAAATGATGACATAAAGAGAGTGGTTCTCAAGCCACAAAAGTGACTCCGTTTACACAGGCAGAACGTGGGAAACAACGTGTGTGGTGTGCCATAACTCACTCCTTCGAGTCTTGTGTGACCACCCGCCGCCCCCCCCCCCCCGCCCCGGCCAACTGCAAGCCTCCCTCACTGATGTCGCCAGGGGCCAGGGACTTGTTCTTTTTCTTTCTTTCAGGTCCTCTGAAGGTCCCTGCCACCATTCTGAACACATGGTATTCAAGCATTTCTTGCACTGATTTAAAGTTATCTGTAGAACTTAACAGACTATTAAAGAACCCTGGGCAATTAATAAGTCAGGATGGGGCTTGATAACGCACACACTCGTGAAAAGCATGACATTTGTCTGTGTGGGTTGAAAAGGCAGCAGAAGACAGATGCCCTTGTTCTGGTATACATTTTGGGATAATTTGGCTGTCTATCCCTCAGACTGCTCAGCAGCTTCCCCAAGCCCTCAGAGCAGCCCCATGGAACAGGAGGAAGGAGTGACAAGGTGGGAGGGTTAAAGTCGGTCCCCTCTGCCGCCCACGGCAGGGCCTCTGTGTGGCGAGCTTGTGGCATTTCCAGCATGCTTGCAGGTTCGAGGGAGGTGAACTGCAAGCTCAGCTTCCAACTGCGCTAACGTGACCATGCAGCTTGACGGGACCAGACATTTCATTGATTTTCCATGTCACACAAATAACAGAATATATAATGACAAGTGAAATGGAAGAAAAATTTTGCTTGTGATTCGCCATTGCAAGAAATGGCCATTTCCGTCTCCTCATGTTCTGTGTTCTCTTACCAAGCGAGTACATTTTTATGTGGTTATAACTGTAATGTAGACATAGTTCCATATTCTGTTTTACATTTAACATTTTATCACAACCATTTTTCTGTGTCATTGCTGTAGCTCTCGGCTTTGCAGCCTGGAACATCTATTGCCACTAGCTTTGTCGCGTCCCCCGAGGAAGGTCAGATGGGGCTGGTGGAGATCTGGTCTGGGGCGAGGCTGGGCTTTCCTGCTGCCCTCAGGCTGGGTGCTAGGTGGGGGCTTATTTTACCAGGAAGGCTGAGGGTTTGCAGAGGAAGGCCCTTGAGATTGCATGGAAAGATCAATTTTTCCATTTTCTTTCCAGAATAGGCCCTGGGGGCGCTCGTGGGGATTTTAGTCCATGGGTTTGGAGAGGAAGTGAACAAAAGGGAGGTCAGAGCTGGGAATTACTCCGTTAATCACCAGACATGGGTTTCCAGAGTATAGCAGCCTCACCAGAGGGCCAAGAAGAATATCTGTGTGGCGGGATATTCTGTGAAGCTGGCCACAGGAGCACATATTTAGATTCAGGCTAAATCTGGCCAACAGAGAAGCCAAGAGGACCTGGTGGGCACTTAGGACTGATGGAGCTGATGGAAGCTTGGGGATCACTCTAGTATTTGCTTCTTTATCCCAATTTTAGTTTACACTGCATAGGCCATTTCGGTTATTTATTTTGGATTCTTACTCTGCCTCCTTCCATAAAAGATTTGAGATGTCTTGCTCAAGACACCACAGATTCAGTAAATCTAGCTTGTCAATTAGCATTTGTGTCCCTTTTATTTAGACCTGCATAGTGTGGAGTACAGAGGAGGAAGTAGAAGAACTAGAGAAAGACAAACAAAGCTTAAGGAGGGTTGTAAAATACACAGAAGTAAACAGGTGAGCTTGGCCATTATTTCTTAGACAGGGCACACCAGGAATAAAAAATACACAGCCTACTATTCCTTGGAGGAAATGATGCATGAAATAAATGTTATTAGAGGCCCAGGGGGATGCTTTTCCTTATTTGTTAATGTACCTCATGCTGAAAATATGCCAAGGGCTGTCAGCACTGGGCTGCAGAATTATAAGAAGGCTTTCCTCCTGAATCTTCTGGTGAGTGGAAGGCATACTCTCCTCAGTCTCACAGAGCCGACAGCAGAAGGAAAGTCTGCATTCCCTTTTCTTTCCACATCTTTTTATTCCTCTCCTTCCTGGCCAACATTGGACAATGGAATGCCTTTTCAGGATGAGTATGACATTTCCCTCTGCCACCTTGAGCACTTCCTGTTCACTCCTAGAGCATTTTTCTTGCCCTGACGGAGGGAGCGTCATTCTCTTGCTCTCCTAGTTGATGTTATGTTGTAGGAAAAAAATGATTGCCGCTGAGGCCAGCAGAGTAGCGAGGAGTGAATTTGAGACTTCCAGATCTTGCCTCACGACAGTGCTGGAGCAGTAGTACAATGCGTGGCTGTCAGGGATGGGAAATAATCCCACCCAAACACATTTAAAAGATCTGGAGGGTGTCTCCTCAGTCTTATTAGTCTAGCAGAGAGGGAGGGGAGGGGGAAGAGTGAGAAGTGCCGAACACCTGGAATTTGTTCACATAGCTGACAGGTTGTAGCTCGCTGTTATTCTGCCTCTGTCTGATAACACTTTGTATTTAATACTCCCTAATTGTGCTTGCACTCCCTCTCGTCTTTTCATCTCTCAGGGTTTGTGCCCAAATATGGCTTCATTTCAGCCCTTCTTTTCCGCTTCACTTGAGATGCTCAATCCTGTGGGTTGGGCAGAAAAGGCAGTTTGCCAAGTCTAGACACGACTTGTGTCTAGAGGAGTCAATGAGCACCTTCCTGGTTGTGTGTGTGTGTGTGTGTGTATGTGTGTGAGAGAGAGAGAGATTGAGAAAGGGGGAGAGAGAGAGATCTTCCAGGAAGCACTTTGGAGAGTGCTTCTTCCATAATGGCAGTTCTAATTCCATCATATACATATGTTAATATCCTAGTAAACTTAGAGTCCAAGGGTCACGATATTGACTTACACATTCACTCAGTCATGCATCCATTAATTCAACAAATATTTTGTGATCACAGCTGTTCCGTGTACAATGTGCATGATTATCAGCTCTTTTCTCTTGGATTTGCTGTTTCTGCCCAAGACTTAATACAGGGTTATACTCATAATAGATAGTCATAGAGTGATGGCTGGTTGTTCTTGAATCATTCAGTTCTTTCCTTTGTAGTCCAGGAAATACATAGCCATTATATTTTCATGACCCAAAGTGGGATTCTCATGAAGAAAGTGCCCCAGCTTGCTACACTATGGCAAACTCTAATTACTTATGTATAAACACTCATTTTGAGGTTGACCAACTTGGATTTGAGTCCTGGATCTGCCACATTTTTGTGTGTGACCCTTGGATAAATTCCTTGGCACCTGTGAGTCTCAGTGTTTGCATCTATAATGGCTCAATTCCTATTATTGTTTTTAATACCACAATTTCTGGTAATTTCTTTACTTCCTCCTTCATTTCTGATCACCAAACACTTGGCCATATATATATATATAGATAAGAAATACTTAACTCTACAAATGGCCATATATATATATATAGTTAAGAAATACTTAACTCTACAAATGGCAAATATATATATATATATATATATATAT